>NW_028259192.1:20002500-20651666 GCF_977971745.1 Zootermopsis nevadensis
TGAAGATTACAGTGTCTAGTGTTCAATGAGATAAATTTGAGAGAAACAGTGAAAAATTGTGCGATTTAGCCATTTTCCTATTTAATACAGGTAATTATTTGCAGGAAAAATTTATCGCGCATTTTGTAATCCATGAGTTTGTGATATTTTACTCGAAAAATGTGAAGGGAAGATAGCGGTTTAGAGGGTGGCGTGTGATAAATAATTGCACCCTGGTCCCAGCACCCTCTGCCCGCAGGTAGAATTCTCATTCTTCAGGAATGGCAGGTATAGAAAATTCGTCTACTGCTAAGATGACCTCTTCTGGATTGTAGCGCCGCGTAGTCTGGTAGAAGTTTACCGACGTTTCAGAGGCCCTTGCTATCTCCATCATCGCCCTGATGACAACTACACGGCGCTACAACCCAGAAGACAGCCTTCTTCGAACTCATCGCCGTGAATACCTCAGAATCCTACTTTTCTATCGCTGTTCATACAGTTAACAGATCCAAATAGGTTCACTGCACTAGGTCATATGCAAAGGATGTGTTCTATAATTATCACTGGTTCTAGTAAGTATATAGTTTCAATGTTTTGGAACTGACTTGCTATAAATATAAAGCACGAGGGAAGTGGTGTATCTTAGTTCAGCAAAAGGGAATGAGCTCCTGGTATATTGTAATTACGGATGTGAACCTGAAAGATATTATTGTTTGAGATGTCTTCATGTCAGAGTAGAAATGGCAGTGCCGCTGTTTATCGGAGACGAGGCAAAGAAGTATGATGGACAGTATGATCAACTGTTTTGGACGTACGACTACCTCAGTGGTCCCTCAGATCACGGGCGCAACTAGTAACTGTGCCTTCGGACACCTACGCTTGGATAGTAGAATATTCTTAAAATGAATTCTAATTCCTGTATGTGTGGGGATGCGAAATGGTCTGCACTGGCCCAGTGTAGCGTTCCTATAAACATGGTAATGAATCCGTAAAATGCTGAGAATTTCTCGACCGGATGAATGACATTTATCTCATGATTTTAAGCTTTCGCGGCGATTAAAACCCAATAAAATCTTCTATGGCCTTTATCTCCTTGAGATGCACTGTTCTCTGGAGTTACGTTTGTGTTTCTTTCTAAATACTAAACCAGAAATTCATGCTAATAAGTACTATGCAGTATATTTGAGACTTTATTTCATTTTTATTCTCGTAATTATTTATTTATTTTTTACTTGTTTCAGTTTTCCATTAATTGGCATGCACATTTATTTTTATCCTCTGGCTTAGGCCTAATTATATCTCGTTAGTGATGGAATTATCCTTCTCACATAAATTATAGGAAGCACAGTACTGAACAAAAGTATGTGAACAGAAAATAAATATTCCAGTATTTTATATGAAACATTATTGTCGTCCACTACCACCCAGAATATCACCTAAGTATCACGTTATACTGCATTAAAATCGCGACTGAAATTTATGGTATTGTTCAACATTTTATTCAACAGTCATTAATATTTGTGTTTTTAAGTGTTTAGATATTTTATAAACGGGCTGGTTCTGCTTTGTCCACGTCAGATACGGTTGTGTTGGCAAGAAATCGATGTCATGTCCGTCGTGTTATAGTACAATACATCCAGTTTAATCCACTTGTAGAAAAACTGGTTTTAATAAGCGTTCATCCTGTTGCACACTGGTTATCCAAACCGGTTAAAATTTTTATTATAAATAAGCAGTCCAGTCACCGATGTATACTTTTCACGTACAGATCCTTAAAGAATATAATTTCATAGTGTAATGATCAACATTTATGGTTTGTTTGCAAGAGATTATGGACTCTGAGTGCATTGTGGTTTTACTCAGGTAGTAATATAAATAAATGAGCCGGGATAGCTCAGTCAGTATAGTGACTAGCTACGGGCTGGACGACCGGGGTTCGATCCCCGACGGGGGCAGAGGATTTTTCCTCTAGCCTCTGCGTCCAGACCGGCTCTGGGGCCCTCCCAGCCTCCTCTACAATGGGTACCGGGGGTCCTTTCCCGGGGGTAAAGCCGGCCGGGGCGTGATGCTGACCACTCACCCCCATCTAGTGCCCAGGTCAAGGAAGAGAGGAGCTATACCTCCACTCACCCCAAACGCCTACATGGCGTATAGTGGGACAAACTTTACTTTACTTTACTTTACTTTAGTAATATAAATAAAGAGTTACAAAATGTATGCTCTCATCGCTGTGAGAACTTGAGATATTAACTGTGTCCCTTTTACAATGCGCTGGTTCTGTAAACTGTATGATTTCATTGTTCAGAAAATCATGATTCCAATTTTCTTTTTTCCGATTACTTGGGTTGCAAGTAATATTTACAGCTGAAATAGTTTAAACGTTGAAAGGCCCCTGTGAAACGTTGAAAACCTTTGCAGTGTGTCGTCTGGTCGGTCGATTGGAAAGGAAATTATTTTGGAGCTCGTGGCTACACCGTGTACATGTGTAAGAACGAGCTGCAGAGAACTATTGTATCGACCTACCCGGATGAAACCGTTTAAGGTCAAGTGCGTAAATGTACCGTTATGCTGGAGTCTGTTGCGACATTGCACTCTCTTACACAATGAAACCAGAAGTGTGAACCGCTTCTCGTACGTTTTGCTTTGCTGCTGTGACTCATGACGTCGTGGATTGTTTCATTCGATTGACCTCTAGGTTTGGGCCGTGAAATTTATATTCTTTCGCTTGTTAAAAGTTCTCTGTCGCGTTCGTTGTTGCAGATAGTGAATGATATTTACACAGAACTGGCATTTTCCTGGTTCCAGACGCTAAACCTAAGCAATGGATTGTTTAAAATTCGTTGCAGGAATATATTTGGATCGTCCAGACAGTAAGACTGCAACATACAACTGATTCATGTCTATCCATGGGCTCCGACTTCGTGGGTGTCTGGGGCTCGGGATTACCCTGGAAGATTTCGGGGGGGTTGGGTGGCTGAACACCCCCTAAACTTCCCATAACGTTTAAGCCATTTTTCCATAGTAGAATTTGAGGTTTTCACGGCGGTGAGTACGAAGATGGCTGTCTTCTGGATTGTAGCGCCGCGTAGTCTGGTACAGATTTACCAACGTTTCAGAGGTCCTTGCTACTACCTTCATCAGGGTGATGAGGATGATGGAGGCATAAATATTTTTGATAAATATAAGTAGGTTCTCAATTGGGCCTAAAATTATTTTGTGTTGAATGTTAAAGTTGTCCATAACGCTTCGCGCCTCTGCATTTTTGTTAGTTAGTGGAGCCTATTAAGTTGTATGTGTTCAGTTTTGTTTTGAGTAAGGAGATTCTTGGCATGCAAGAGCGGCAGGGACGATTTAACACACAGTTGTCCCATACAGTTCGTTTTTTATGCTCATGGTGCCGATCCTTTGTTGTCGGCTACGTTTGAATCCTTTGAGATTGTCTACCGGGAGAATTTGTGACGCAAATCTGAGCAGCACTTTGAAATTTTAAAACGTTGGCGCCCATGTGGCTTGCTCTTTACGTAAGTTACGGAAGTAATTTGCTTATCTGTCGCTTACAGAACGTAGGTTTGAAACGTAGTCCATGAAGTTGTTGTGGAGTGATAGTGTTAGGCTAAATTTTGAGATCTATATAATGACATACGCACACAGTCACACATGCATACGTAGGCATTCTCAAATAAAATTAGGATCACGGTAACATTAGAAGGACAACGTATTCGTGATAAGTTTGTTATTCGGTTTCCATGCTAACATTAGGTTTCTCTCCCCTTCAAGTTCACTAACACCGGAAATACTGATTAGTAGCCCAGTTATGATCTAGATTTCTGTTCGGAAGTTACAGTACCGCGTTGGAATCTCTATTGGTTCTGGCCTTGAAGTTCGTATGCACATGCAGACCGCCAATTCCATCGAAACGTTGGCAATCATCTGCAGGACCACACGGCATCACGACCCCGTCTCTGGAGAAAATAGAAAATACCACCTCGTTGAAAATCCTTTCTCTCTCACCATTCATGATTATCGTTCCCATCTCATTGGAAGTTACCGGTTATATTAAAGATACAGTGCAAAAACCTCAATAAATATCCTATGAACCAGTAAGGCCTGTGTTACTCAGAACATAACATAAGCCTAAATGATACAGTTATCTGGTGGTCGAATGTTAACACTCCTAATATCATGACCAATACTGAATACATACTGAGTCCCTAAATGACCGATTCCCAAGGGGCTTCCCCATCAAAATTATGTAGGCATACTTTATTAATTCTGTGAAATCAGCCTATAGCGTTTCGTTCGCTATTCTTTGCTTCTGTGCAGCGAATGACTTTCAGGGCTGGTCTATGATCTAGAACAGTGGTGAATCAACCTGGGGTACGCGTACCTCCGGGGGTACGCGAAGACATCTTAGGGAGTACGTGAATTTTTTTTAAAAAGTATTATTTTATGATAAACACTGAATAATCAGTAATGTAATTTATTTAATTTATTTTAGATGTAGATTATATATTATGTATAACTTGAATTATACACCAACAACTTTGGGGGTACAAAGTTGAAGACAAATTATGTCTTGGGGTAAGCGAACAAAAGAGGTGGAATACCACTGATCTAGAACATAAAAAAATTGAGAACAGTGCCTGTAGTTTAGGATGTTGTGGTTCGTTCCAGATTGTCATGTTTATAAGGACGTCTCCATTGGCGTCGTCAAACAGAGCGCCACAACCACATTGCGGCCACTCGAATGACCGGACAGAATTACGCGCATAAATCCATCGTCAAACATTTGAAATTATATGGGCAGCCAATTGACGTAATGGAATTTAAACATGTTGATGAGTTTTTTTACGCGCAACGAGTTTGTCTTCTTTTTTACTTCAAGGCTGATGCAGACAGTGATGGATGGTGTTACGCAGGGGTAGACAGCTCCAGCATTTAAAATTCAAGTTTTCATCGCGGCGATTTAGGGATGGCTGTCTTCTGGATTATTGGTCTGATAGTACTTTCCCGACATTTCAGGGGTGGTTGCTGTTTGCATCGCCCGAAATTTTGTAGGCAACAGACATCCAGAAACGTCAGCAAACTACAGAGTACAAGAACGTACAAGTTTATCATTGTGTGGAATGAAACTGGGTTGGAACCAGCTGAAAAAAAGCGGGCACACGCGTTAAACTTCGTTTATTGTAGATACAAACTTGTTATAAAGCTAATTATTATATAGGGCGCATTTAATTGCAAACATGGATGACGTCAGTCAAACCGAAGTGCGCTTGTGCAATACCATTCCGCCTTCTCGCCAGAGATTTGTAACTGTTCTCAACCTTCTCGTTATGCTGAACCCAGTGTGCATCGTTGAAGATTTCGATATTCGACTTCAGCCCTGAAGATGGGGGAAATATGTTTCTCCAACATTCACTCGGTTTGTTACGTCACAAAGTCTATCCTGTATGATACAATGCCTGTGTCAGCCAGCCTGTACTTCGTTCCTTTATCCCTGATTATGGAAGGAAAAACGAGCTTCAGACCCAGTCGCGGTTCCTTCCGGATAAAATCTTCGACAAACCAATTCAGTGCTAGACACGAAGTTGATCAGTGTCTCACTGTTTGAATTTTGGGTGCGGCTGGTTTCGGCCACCTACATCTACATCCGCCTAACACGCAGCTGTCGACTTGATGGCAGTTCGCTCTTTATCTGCGGAGGTGATCTTTGGCACCGTCAACTGATGCAGAAGAGGAGAGTGACTGTCACGTGCGCGGTTGTATCTTGTAACCTAAGTTTTTCACCGCTTGTTGGGTTCTTATTTTTGAGGTAAAGTTTTGTGGAAGATGGCTGTCATCTGGGTTGTAGCACCGTGTATTCTGGCAGATGTTTACCAACGTTTCAGTGGTTCTTGCTGCCTCCATCATCAGGCCGATGAGCAGTTTATACGAGACATTTCTTTAGTCTTTTATATTTCTTATATTAGACATATGAAGATGAAGAAAAAGTTATCAGTGTCATATTATTTATGGAATTTGTGTTTTAGCGTATCTTTCATTCATATATCAAACAGACTGTGATTGACCTTTGAATTTTATATCGCCATAATTGGAAATATAAGCGAATTTGATTTTTGACTTGGATCTCAGTTACGGTCTGACCATCGGATTCCGTCTACAGGTGTCCAGAACGAGACAAGAGAAAAGAAACACGCGCCTCTGAAATTTATTTTCTTCAGTGTTGAAGTATCTGATCTCTGGGCCTTCCGCAGCAGCTGAAGGTATCAAACTCCACGTCCTGTCTGCTCTTCCTGGGGTAGCAGGAGAATTAAGCATGACGGATTTCTGTCGTTGGCACTTTTAAAGCGGATTACGTAGAACGTCTACTGGTAGGACCTTGCTTGTCTTCGAGTAAGTAACGTGTCGTCATGTCATGCAAATATTTACGCACTGTTTCTAGTGGCGAGAATACAGACGCACCATTAATGTCTCTCAAAACATGTAACATATATAAAATATGGCATTGCAGTGTATATCTTTGATTACAATGTTGCTGGTTCTTACACTGAAGATGGGTTTTTTTGCTAATGCTATTACAGAAGTTTAACATCGAGTAGCTCTGATCATACGGACTGACAGCCAGACTCGATCCACCCTTCCCCATATGTCATTATTTACGCATTTTATAGAGAAACACGTTTTTAATGAAAAATGAGACGGCGCGTGTTGAAAACTGTCCACATATTTTAACAGGGCTGTCACGGGCTGAGGGAAACTCACGACTGACGTTCTATTGACGAACGTGAACTTGGCAGCCGTCAGTTGTCAGTTCGTATGTGTGACGTAGCAAGAGTAAGGATCAAATTTTGATTTGTTTAAAAGTCATGACGGCAGCTTGGAAATCATGTACTCCAGTGTGTGGAGACATAATGGTAACTGATTTTCGCACGATGGTGCAGTGCTACATAGCAGTGTTTCGGAATTTTGGTGACTCGACGTTGAAGTTCAAGTTTCAGCGTATTACTTTCAATAGTTTTTAATTTTTCTTGTGTAATTTTGTGTCTGAAGCAATTTCTACGGCCTTAAATACTGATTTAAGTGCCCCGTTGTTGTAGTGCCAGTGCAGTAATGTGCCAACAACATCCCCATTTTCCAATATGTTCTTTTCTTTCAGAGAAATGTTCCGTTACGTCATAAACTGTTCATCGCAGTGCTATGAAACTTTTACAGTAAATTTGGATTGTATTTGAGAAGCTGTTGGTTTCTTTTTGATATCCCAAATTAATAAACAAGGGATTTATGTATTTTTTGTTTGTGAAATATGTGGGAAAATATCGATTTTAAGATCAGTTTGTAAAAGTAAGTGTCTGTTTTTTAATCTTGAGACGATATCACAGTGGCAGGGAGTAGCATATGACTGTGACAGATTTTATGAAGGCCCTACTTCCCGGTAACGGATGCACATAAGTGACATTCCATTATGCTTTTATGTTATGCATTTTGTGTAAAGGACGCATATAGAGTATTTCTGTTTCTTACGTATTACTAAGCATCTCACTCCAAGGGATTTGCTTCAATTGCTTATAGCCCCCACGTCTATAAATTCCCCGTGTCTTATGGGACTGGAAGGTTCATTACTCACATTAAACTATTGTTATTACTGTGTACAGTTAATGCGTTGAGTTTGGATTTTATTTCTTTTTCTGTCACTGAAGTTGCCGACATAACTATTAGACATGCGTTAATTTCTGTTGGATTGTGCTTGAGACCAGAGTAGGACTTGATTAATCAAAGCAGAACACAGAGAAATTCGCCGAGCGGGATTCGAAGCGACGACTCTAGATTCCGGTCCGCATATCGTGATTGCACTAAACAAACTGAGATCTGACTCCGCTGTATGTTTCACATTTTTACTCTTCTTCTGTTTGGCAGACGGGTTGCAGCAGCATGCCGTATGTTCGGCTCTCTCAAATTCCAGTGGATGTCCTTGGGGTCAAAGAAACCTCGGGGCGTGATGCGATAAATCTTACAGCTTCCATCTACCTGTAGTTAAAGTATTGAGTCGTAAACACTCACGAGAACCCATTTTCGTTTCCGAGGCACTAAATCTGAAGTATCAGCACACCTTTCGTCAGTCGTATTGAGCGATACCAATTAACGTCAACATCAGTAGCCAGTATGGTGACTAGATTACGGGATGGCCGAGGTTCGATTCTCGGCAGGACAGAATTCTTCTCTTCTCCACAACGACCAGACCAGCTCTGGGGGCCCACCCGGCATTTTATCTAATGGATACCGGGGTTCTTTCTTCGGGAGTAAAGCGGCCGGAGGGTGGACCTAACTCAATATAGTGCTGAGGTTAAGAAAGTGCGAGTTATATCTGCACTGTCCCATACGTCTGCATGGCGTGGTGCTTAGGTAAATTTCAGGAGCAAGTTTGCTTTGCATTCTTTGCCAAACTGCGGTAACGCTTCAGACTTCTATTCGGAAGGTGCCCAGTTTGAATCTCGGCATATCTTTTGACTGTTCTGACCGGATTTTCTAGATATTTGTGTCTGTACAGCGGATGTCAGGGTAGTACTTAAGCAGTAAACGACTACCTCATTCCAGGTGCATTATTACTCATCGTTTATCATTTTAGTTCTCAATCAAACTATGTTTAAATTTGTAGACTGCAGGTGGCACTCATACCCTGAAATTCTTTTAGATTCTTGTGGATGGTAAGAGAGTTTTATGTGGTCTTCCGGAGAAGAATCCTCCGAAAGATTTCCTTACAGTTCAGCACGGCGTAATAGCTAGAGGATCTGCAGTGATTAGAGGACGCAGTGAGAACTGTCTCGTAAAGTAGAATAATTTCTGGAAGTAACCGGCAATGCTTATTCACCGCGCCATAAAGGCTTGGGGGGGGATGGAGGTATATCTCCACAAATTCTTACCTGAGCTCTAGACTCAGGCTAATGGCCGGCGCCATTCTGTGTCTGCTTCCCCCCCCCCCCCCCCCCCCCCAGTATCAATTGGGTAGCTATTTTAGCCCTTGTGTCGGCACAAACTTGACGACGAATAAAAATTATCCTTGCTTCTGCGCGGAATACCGATCAAAAGAGCACAACGTAGAAGACGGTTTATAGGATTCTAAAATGGAACGCCTCTTCAACTGTTTGAAATATCAATCCCATCGTTATGAACAATGTTGTTTAACCAAACCAAGTGTCAGATGGTAATTTGCAACATGCATCTCCTTGTAATCTCTAATCTACGTGAAATACCAGTCGTACTAGAATTGCCCAAAAAGTTGGATTTCAGGTTCTCACAGCGATAAATATAAAAATGGTTTGTCTTCTGGGTTGTTGCGCCGTGTAATCTGATAGAAATTTACTGACGTTTTGGAGGTTCTTACTGCCCCCATAGTCAGGGCGATGTGCTTGACCCGATAAAGCCTCGGCCTTGTCCGGCCTTCTATAACTCAACCCGTTTTTTTTTTTTGCGAGGCAGCGGGTACCTCTAAAACGCCTGTAAACGTCTACCAGACTTCAAGGTGCAACAACCAAGGAGACGAGTCATCTTCTGCCAATAGGTTGTCTGCTTGTGTATGAAAATTACAAGCTGCAGGTGGGTGGTGAGTTGCATTCTGCGACATGAAGTGACCTGTTCTATGAGTTCGCCCACTCTGCCCGAGTTCAGTGGCTCGGCCGTGTTCGTTATGACGACGACACATTCTTTACATATTTATTCCATCTTCTGGGGGTGGGGGGGGGGAGCGAGTATTGCAAAGGGGCATGAGTGTTATTACAAGGCCAGAAGTTTAATTGAGAATACAGGTTTCCCATCTAGACGCGCACTTTCCTGTTGATTGAGCCAAATGCGTAGTTATTTGGTACACTTGCTATTTATTTTATCTGCCGAAATGCTCCTTATGCCATCGATATAGACAAATGCATTTATGATACAGAGAAGTTATGGGTTAATCGAGAGGAATAAGAGAGTTCCCGGAACTCCGTCAGTTTGCAGTGCAGCGGTTCTGCGAACACAGGGTCGGGGTGATGGCTTCACAGGCGCCACTTTTAAGGTACTTTCATCGTTATGTCCTTGTTTATATCTCTGTGACGTCTCATGTGTCTTCTGCTCTATTTTTCTTACACTTCTTTCTCTCCTTCTACTGAAATATTCTGTCGTCTCCCTCGGTTTCTGCTCCTTTCCGTAAGAAATTGTGTCATTTATCCGAGAACACGAATGCGTCATGACGCCTTAGTGCGATAGTTGAAACCGCTGGCTGCTACAAGTCATATTTCTTCGTAGAAGATGATCAGAAATTACAGCGTCATCTGCTATTGCCACTTCGTTCTCGTCGAGTTACGATGGTACTACGCATTTCTTTCTATGCGAGTCTCCAGGTTTTACGACTAAATTTGAATCGTATAGATTTTTAGGACAAGTGTAAAGGAAAAATGTTTGGGAAAGATCTCAACTGTAGTTGAACTGTTGACGTAGTAACCGTAACCGAAGTCGTATACTTGTTATGACAACTCGTTTGAGGACATTTCACGAGTTTAAATCTCCTGTATTGATGTGTAATAAGTTATGGATTGTTGGAAGCGCATTATAGAGATTACATTACTGAAATTCCTTTGTTTCTCTTCTGTAACTGTTTTAAGGCACAGTCATAACTTATACGAGGTGCGATCGGAAGGTTTCAAGACTGCGCGTATAAAAACCCGTACACTTATCTCAGGTATTAAATTCATCTATCACCCTCGAAGTAGTTCCCCTGGGAGTGAACACAACGATCCCAGCGCCGCTGCCAAGCCTGGAAGCATCCCTTGACAGGCTGACAAAGAAAGATTTCCAGGGATGCTTCCAGGCTTGGCAGCGGCGCTGGGATCGTTGTGTTCACTCCCAGGGGAACTACTTCGAGGGTGATGGATGAATTTAATACCTGAGATAAGTGTACGGGTTTTTATACGCGCAGTCTTGAAACTTTCCGATAGCACCTCGTATGTGTCGTCTGCTTTAACAGTCAGCAGCATGCATTTTGCCTACACAATTCATTTTTGTGTGTCTTGGGATTTTCGGGAATGGAGCAGATTGGGTGCAGCTGGCTCAGGATATGGTCCGTTAGCGAGATTTTGTGAACACGGTGATGAACCTTTGGGGTCCATAAAGGAAGTGGACTATTCTTTGACAAGCCGAGTATACAATCGACTTTTCAAAGAATTTGCTGCACAATGGAGCGAATGAGTGTGTGATTCTCGGGTTGTAAACAGGGATTTCTTCTCGACACCTTTCACCACTTTATCTTTTGAGGTGAAAACTGAAAAGAGCACATGGAAGACCTACGCGAGGGTAGGAAGGCAATATTAAAATGAATCTTTCGGAAATTGTTTGGAGGTCTCTGCCATCGTCGTATTCACCGCCGTAAGAACCTCAGATCGTTCTAAGGCTGGGCTGTTCAACATGTAATTGGGAAGAGTGATTGCGTGGAATCTGAATAACCGAGAGAAAGTATCGAAGTTTGAAAACAATGTAGTCTAGTAGACACGTGAAGAGAATAGACGGGAGACAACCTGGCGGGCGTTATGGGTGTAAACTCAGTTCTGCTCATGAGCCTTCTATTCTTACATTAAAACCTGTGCCGAATGTCGACATGTTCCCACAGTCTAATCTGCAACCTCCAGGCACGACCTTTTCTTAACCTGCTAGTACCGTAAATCCACCCAATAATATCGCTATAGCGCTCAAGATACAGACCTGTATATTCCCTGACTCGACAGCTATCCTTTTATATTCAGTACCAGTAATTAATATGAAAATAATATATGATGGTTTATCGGTCATGTACCGCTTTCGGTATCCGCGGTTTTATTTTAGTATCATGAGGGGCATTGATATCCCATCCTCGGCCACAGTAAAAGCAGTCGCGCAGGCCCACTGAATTGTGCGCAGGTTAATTAACTCACCTCATCATTTGGCTCGTGAGGATTACAGATTAAGGTCTTTCGTGGCGCATCACACGGAAAATTAAGGGCGTTTTATGTGTTTCCCACTTATGGTTTTTGGAGCAGCGGTCACCTGCAAGTTATTTCACCTGGACACACCCGTCTCTCTCTCACTCATCTGTTAGGATAGGTTCAAACTGGCGTGGAAATGCGCGCATATTAGCCATCAAATAAACCAGCAATGAAATATTCGCTTTCCACGAGATCCTGAGTTAGCTCTGCCCAGTCATCATTTACACAACTGAATTACGAATTACTGACCAGCATGTTGGGTGTCTCGCATGCGGGACCATATACAGCAACAACGAGACAATTAGTTTCGTGCTAATCAACAGAATTCCCAAGCGAAATTATTGTGTTGCCTGTTTACAATGATCTGAGTTACCATTTGAAATGAAGAAATGAATGTTGACGTTGTATGGAATTGTGCGAATGGTTTTTACAACAAAGTAGACAGATCCCAAAACATCTCGTTGAAATAAGTCTATTTCATATATTTCACATATTTCACATACCAAGTCGCAGCGTAAGAAAATTTGTTTTGGAAACGCCACATTAGAAAGGTTTCAGACCGTCCTGTGGCTTTTTATTCATGCATGATTTATGATTGCATAACCTAACCTAACCTAAGACCTAGTGGAATTGGTATGTACTACGTGTTTTAACAATCAGTAATTTTTCGTTTTGCGCACAATGTTTATTTAGAAGAGTAAACAGCGATTATTTCCTTAAACGGCATAAACCGGTTGATCTTTGCATAATAACCTGAAATTAGCAAATCCAATTGCAAACTTCTGGTCTTGTTGCTGTACCGCGCTTGAGAATCATTTTAAAGCGGCGGTGTACGGAAAACAGCCGAATAAAGCCGAAGTTTTACGAACGCTAGGAACAGGGAAGAAGAAGATGGTCGTGGGAAAGAGACAGGCGTAAGTTTGTTCGGAGTGCATATTTTATTGAAGTTAAAACTAAGATGGTTCCAAAGTGCCCAGTGACGTGTGTTGTGATTTATTATAATCAGTGAACATCGAAAACCTACACAGGTACAAACTGCTCTAATTCTAATAAGAAGTCGTTCCTGTTTGTTCCATTACTTGTGTGAGTCGTTGCTTGTGCAGTTCAGCCATGAAGTCGTCTGGATGACGTCACAGTTGAAGGTAATTACAATTTGTATGGAGGAAAAGGGACGGAATATTGTTTCACTATCAGTATGTTCTTGTACTTGTTGAGATGAAATGCCACTTTGGTGTACCCAAAATTAACTGTTACGCAAGTGAGTATTTTGTTGTTTTAGTGTGTATTAACACTTTTGCTTGACGTCAACATTCTCTAGAAATGTGACACGTCATTTGGTGATAATCATCTTTGAGATATGACATGGGTCGTATATTATTGTAACCAGATGCCAGGACTGTATAATATTGTGTAGTCTACCTAGAGGGTTCCGTGGGCTCCTTCAACAGGGTTAAAGTGGTCGGAGCGTGAGGTTATCTACTTACGCAACACTACATACTTTCTAGGTTATGTGAATGAGCGAAGATATTTCTTCACTTCCGGCACAAATTATTGGTTATAATGACGAGCTTTTTATTTTAAAATGTAATTTCTGTTCCGAACCATGTAATTTTTCACGTGTTCCTCTAACTATCTCTGTATTTGTATGTAAATCATACTAGAACAGTTCCCGTCTAAATACAAATTTCCGGTTTTCCTGTTAATACCAAATTTAATTTAAATCCAGTTTGTAGCATGGGCTATTATGTGCGCTTTGTGCATAGAGGCGTGGTTTCCTATGCACAAGCTAACACAATCAGTTTTGATGTGTAAACTACTGTTTTATCTTAGGAAATCGTGTGGGACGGTGTGGATTGGATTCATGTGGCTGCAGGTGGCTCGCTCTTGTGGGCACTGTAGTTAACCTTCGACCTCCATAAATGACAGAGAATTTCTTCTTGACTGAATGAACGACCATCAGCTTCTCAAGAAGAACGTTGTTGTTATGGAATTAGTTAACAGTACTTGCTGACTGTTTTGAATGGCAAAACGTCTCTTTGTGTGTCTCTCTCTGTTAGAAACAAGTATTTTTATCATCACATTGTTTTAACACATTTTAAATATTCGTTGTTTTCTTCTGATAAGGAATATCAGTTTATGGTCCCATGCAAAACAACGGACAAACCTCTAGTTTAATACGCGTAGGCCTTCAGTTCTGAAAAAAAAAAGACGATATGTGTTTTTCAATTAAAGGGCAACGTGGAATATTTTGCCTGCGAAATGTTTTTAAATGTATGTGATGGTTAGATGGGACTTCAAAGGGGATTTAAGCATATATTTACTCTCTTTGTTCAGTTATGATCTACATAATCATCCCCACATCGTCTCTAAACTGATTTATAGTTACATCCCAGACCCATATCCAGGCAGCTAATGGCTCGTTATCATAGCCATCACGTTTCAGGTTTTGGTGTCCCTTGGTTGGCCACTGACCGACCATTTGTGTCACATTTGTTAAAATACGAGCTGAATATCTGACACAGCCCACAGCACTGCCGCTCCATGTCCCCCCACATTGCAGCCGGCTGTTCTGTTAAGTAAGTTTACTGCCCACATTGTCCTATGTCGATTATGGTAGTACCTTGTCATCACGGTAGATGGGGGACATAGAGAGCGACTGTCTCTAATAATTCTGTGGGAGATTAGTATTAGGTATATACCATATGGAAGTAAGTTGTTACGATATTAAATGGAATGAACTGTGTCACGGCTGTGCTCAGTGGCTTTATTTTAAATATCACCCATATTCAAACTGCGTAAAATTTTTGTTAGAGTAAATCGTTGAAACTTAACATAAAACTATATTTTATTTTTCCAAAGTCTGGTTTATTTAAAGACTCTTCTATTGCTCAGGTTACATAGAGCGTTGGATGATTGTGTGATTATTTAAATGGAAAGGATATAGGAGAAAGCGGCTGTGAAATGAAAAGAGTGGTAACTATGTGTACCGTCTTGTTTAAATAAATAACTTTTCAATTTGTACACATGTTGTTCGTATGATTCTCACTGTAAACAGAGATTATTTCCTGGAACAGCGTTAACCAGCTGATCTTTGTAATGATGAAGTGCTGTGTTTTCTTGTCGGTACGGACGGAATTCGTAAATATCATTTGGGCGAGTTTTAGCTTCAAAGGGTTGGATCAACCAGAAACTGTAAAGGCGCATGGCTTGTGGGCCTACAAAATGAAGAAAGATGTGATAGGCTGAAGTTATCCTTAGATGAGGATCCATACAACAGCGATGATGCTCTGAATTTCTGGTTGAAAGTTATCTAGATAGTTTCTTTAGACCGCCATATAGTAGCTAACTGCAGGAATTAGCCATAAAAAGTCGTGACGCACTGTAATGACTGTAAGAAATGTACCCCCTGCTTTTTCTTTTCCTTTTTGGTAAGAGGAGGTTAAGGGGCCACAGAAATCGTTATTCTCGCAGAGAAGACGAGTCAGAAACCTTGGGGCGGGGTTAGAATGGAACCCTAGAACGAACAGGGAGCAGTGGAAAAGTCTTAAGTGAACGAAAAGAAATGAGAGTTCAGGGGGAAAGCAGTGGGAAGACAAAAGAGAGAGATGCAGTGCGGGGATAATGTTAGAAGGAGAAGACAGAGAATATGAAAGGTTGAAAGATGAAATACAGTTAAAAGATGTCTCAAGTTACGAAAGGAATAAAGTTATGGTTCAACTGACGATGTTTATTACGAATTACTACCTCGTCCTTATGTAGAACAAAAAGGGCATATGTAGTTTTGTTTTGTGTAGATTTACGGAATGTTAACTTGTGGTTTAGATGTACGGTGCAGAATGGCTGTTAACATTGAAAGATCAACTTCGGCTCTAGGCTACTTTTTCATTCTTAAATTTTGTTTCTGTATTTGAGTCAATTTACCTAAACCGGGGAAACGAAAGTTGTAAGAATGTTTCCGAGATAGGTTTAACAGCGAGCTTCGTGGCGATTTACGAGGTTACAGATCCAATTCATTTTGTGAGGCAGGGTCCTTGAGAGGCAGACAAACTCAGTTGGTCAAGAAATTACCTTTATATGTAACCCGAATGTTTGTTACCATTTTCACAAGAACCCCCCTCACTTAACCTTATTATGAGTCAGATGAATCCATTTTACACCTTGTCACCACATGTATTTGATATCGGCTTTAATGACATCCATATTATGGAATTGATGATTATGATAAAATTACCTCCTTCTAGTGAAATTGTAGAACAGTGTTTCTTATCTCGAGGTTTACAAAGCTTCAAAAACCGCGCAATAATTTTAATTTTCCATTAAATATAAGAACCGGTTTTAAATTTGTGATCAAAACTAGCCTCAAAATTGCAATTAAGTACGATTTAAGTGCTCATTTGGAAATGTGATTTTACGTGTCTTATGGCTCGAAGATTAATCATAGGAAATCTGGTGATACTTTATTTTAACTGTAACATCAGTCGTTGTTGCTGGAAGGGTTTGTCATATAATGTATGGACTGGAGAATTTATTTAGCGTCGAATGACGTGAAGATTCTTATGAATAGTAGGCACGGAAAGTATGTGAATAAAGCATTCGTGGTCTGTTTAAATATACCCCCTTAAGATTTATGTGGAGGGAATGACAACTTGTTCAGAATATCCTGTTCTTACACCAAGATTCGAATCGAACAGCTTACAAATATAGGTCTGAAAAATCTGACTCTCGTCTAAGGATACTTAGTGAGGATAGATTAATTTTCCAAGTATTCTACTACATGAGACTTCATATTACCACAGCAACGAGTATGAAGATGAGTTGTCTTCTGGGATGTCGTAATGTATAGTGTGGTAGATATTGACAACCATCGCGCTGATGATGGAGGCGGTAAGCTCTCTGAAATGTCGGTCAGTATCTGCCAGCATATACGAAGCAGCATTCCAGAGGAAAACCATGTTCTTTCCAAGAACTATACGTGCCGGAAGTTGATTCTGATAATGTTACCCTTTCAGAAAAATATCTATTAACCCCACAGGAAAAAGTCAAAACTAGCAATTAAAGCAAGTTGCTGAATGATGTATTCGGATAGTGATTCTGGTATGTTGATGGGAGGAAGTCTGTATACCGTTTTGTTGCATTTGGTTTGTTGTAGCTACGTGTTTGACCTCTGCTTACGCGCCGATTTCACGGTGAATTAACCCTGGCCAGAGGCGACGCTGGTATCTGCAACGGCCTCAGCCTCATTTTTATCTCTGGCAGGAAATTATACGTGTAGACATTATGCTAGTGTTTTTTACGTTCTCGCAAAGAACAGAGTAATGTATGACCACGATGCTCATTATCATTAACCCTGCTACATGATGTATCAAGTTGGTGTTGTCCTGTGCGCAGAAGTCAAGAAATAGTGGCCTACGATATGTCTCCTGAACTTGAAGGGCTAAAACTGATGGCTAAATGATTTCAGGTTCTCACGGCTGCGAGTATGAAGAGTTCTTGCACCGTGAAGCCAGAGAAAACATCAGTAAACTTAATCAGACTACACGACACAGCGCATTAGAGGACTGCCATTTTAAATCATCTTATTGCTCGAAGCTTTGTAACCTGAGCTACTGACAGTGTCGTTAAACAAGTAATTAATTAATTAAACTCAAAATTCTGGCGATTTGTTAGACAATTACGCTTTGATAATTGTAGTTACAAAAATAAATCTGGACAGTAATTAAATGGAATTTAAAGGGAACATTATTTATGTACATCCGGTGGAATGTTGTACGCGTCCTCTGTGTCCGGATGTCGGGCGACCTAACTTGTTTTTTGATAACCTCCTGTTCAGCACCACGTCTGGTATGAATTGCAGCTCTACGCAGTTTCGAATTGTAGCTAAAACTGTTTGTTGTGGGAACGCCGATGACTGTACCTTACAAAAGTTGCCTCGTGCCTCATGTTGTAGGGCAGTTGGGTCGTTTTGGAACAACATACATCCGTGCGCTTACCTAATTAAAACTAAGGCTGCAATCAGAGTAGCTTCATGTACAGCCAAATTAATGTTTTGTCATACCGGTGAATCCACGGAGGACGAAAATGACAGTGTAGCAGAATGTGGTCACGGAGAAAATCACATGACATCCCGTGTATAGTGTTTTGTCGCAGATACTTTCTGAGTGACCCAGAGGCCAAAATCTGCGGTGGTCTTGCTTGTATTGAAATGATTTTCTCATGGCATCTCGCGATGTAATGGTTGCCAGGTTTCTAAATGAATAGAAGTTGTAAAACCATTTTTAGATGTTTGTATTTTTCCAAGTTCTTTAGAGTTTGTTGTTGAAGTGTGATTACATGAAGGTGAAGGGGGCTGAATATGTAGCTAGGAAGAGTCAAACAAAAACGGGGGCAGAATTTTGATGAGGAATCTCTTGGGTTATCGCTGCTTAGAAAATAAGGAGAAGTAATATTTGAATGATCCAGAACAGTGCCTGATATGAGGCCTTAGTATTGATACTGCTGAAACGTCAGGTTCCATTTCGGGGAGTTTCTTCACTAATTCCTTCAAATTTTGTACAGACTTAGTCATTTTGGGACGCTCTTTACTTACCGTTGTTCCTTTGAATATGTCTCGTTCTTGCTGAGCCTCGTAATCTTTTGAAGCAATCTTAAACGCAGGAGTACATTGTCTTAAGAATACAGTGTAAGTTTATCATTGTCTAGCTAGAGAGATTGTAAACCGCTATTAATTCTACTGCATATCCCTCAACGATGTACACATTGTTTAAGCCTGTTTTCAAATGCCTCTTATTAATTTCATCTGTTTTTCTATCCCACCCCTCCACATGAACCCTGCATCACCCACCTACGGTGTTGTAAATTACGTACAGCAACTGTGCCGCAGACATCCACGCAGACTACCCTGCGCACACGAGCGGTTTCTTCTGACGCATTGATGGAACGCACTGTTTCAGTAGGAAGCGAGCGCACGTGCGGTAGCTTTACCGCTGCGGTTTTTCTACAGCAACATGCTTTAACCCTTTGAAGCCGAAGATCGTCTGAATATTATTTACGAATCCAGACCGTACCGCGAAGAAAACACTTCACTTAACCATTAGAAGTCGAATCAGGCGGTACCACATAAGATTTAACAAAAGAACATCCCGGTCAAAGCCTTAATTTCGATGCGGTGCGGTGGCCGCACAGCGACTGGCTGTGGCAATAGAACGCGAAGAACCCTACCTGTGTGCGCGCACGAGCGGCCTTTGTTTGCCGGAACTTGATGTAACTGAATAGGAGAAGAGGCCGGCACTGTACAGTTCGGCCATATCGGAGTACAGTGACGAAAACTAAATAGAAACTGTGGATAGAAGTTCTTGAAGCTCTACTGCCGAACTCGAGCCAACTTAAAAAAAAAGATCCGAATATTTTCTTTGGATATATAACCAGGTCTTCATATAACTTGTGAAATTGGGCTTTCAACAATCTTTGACTTACAAGTGGAGGGAACCAAAATTTTATTTCTACGGTTTGCCCTTGCTCTTAACGAAAAGAGCACACAAAGACAGTCTCAGCAAAATCCATGCCTCGACTTATCAGCCTAGAACAAAAATCCACATCCCAACAGAAAAGAAAACGCAGGCAAATGAGTTTATTTCACCGTCCGTGTGCACAGGTAACAAGAATATGCGTTTGTGGTAGTTTTATTGCTGCGGAAAAAAAGCTCTCGTGCGCGCTAGCCCTTATCCTTTACCAAATGGTTCCATTTGTTGCAAGAGGTATGTTTTTCGTAATGAGTCTATTTGTTTCAGTCAAAACATAGGCACTTATATTTTTCCTGTCGGTGGAGATTATTAATGTAATCTCATACGCTTCAAAGCACTATGTAATTTATTTTGAAGCACCCTTCACGGACACTTTAAACGCTAAGTCAGCAAATGGCAAAGTTCTTTATGACCGTGGTTCAATTCACGACAGGCACAGGGACTTTTTTTCCGTGCCAGCACTCGCTGACCGGTTTGGGAGCTTACCCAGCATTTTTCAAATGGGCACGAAGGTCTTCATTCCCTGGGGGTAAAGTTGGTGAACTCTGAACCTCAGCATTCATATGTCTATAGTGGGCAGGGGATGCTGTACTTCCACAGTGACGTCATTGCGCGTTGCTCACAATCAGATGCAAGGAAAATGTATCGTTAGTCTCCACAACTCACATTTGATGAGTAGATTACTTTTCTTGGCCATTGCTTAGCCCTTCGAAGCTAATTGGTAATTATATGTACCACAGAGTGTATCTGTTCCATTGTTCTTCTGTTTCGTTAAATATATACTGAAGATATTTTAGTTGCCAGTCTTAAATTTAAAGGCCTACACAAATATTAATTTTCGTAGGATGAGTCATTTTAGTTAAAATGAGTTGTCGGTTCAAAGCAGCCCATCAGAGAGACGATTTTCGTTAGGACATAAATTCTTTTTGTTAGGCCTACACACCAAAAATAAAAATGTTTAAAATGTGATTCAAAGATCGTATTTACATGTACCGTGTAGCCTATATGCGTTTTACGAATACAAAACTAATCTATAAAGCAGAACAATCGGCCGATACCTTGATGACCAGCTTCTTGTTAGAATTATAATTTAATTATGTTGTATATATGTATAGTAAGGACATGTCTATATACCTGAATTTGGTGAAGTCCTGTAACTTGTTGCAAAGGAACACACAACATTTTATTAATTTAGCCATGTGTAATCAACATTAGTAGGAAAATGTTTTATGAAAAGTGTTGCGTACTAACTTTAATTTTATTAACATGAAATAGTTTTGGTGTTACAAAGAACGCCCTTCAGAAGATCCAAAAGGTGTCCCGGCGCGTAAAACGTCATATTGAAAAGACATTGAGGTGTGTGGTAGTTGAGGTTTTCAAGGCGATGTAATTGTAGGAGTGGTCTTCCGGGGCTTTGGGCCTTGTATGATTTTGGTTGTATATCAACATTTCGGAGAGACATAGTGTTTCCATCTTCAGGGCCGAAATTATACACGATGCAACATCCCAAAAGACATCTTCATACACCTCGCTGTGGGGGCGTGAAATTTCACCTATGTTTAGTTAGGTTTATCATATTTTAAATCCGATCGGGCCGCACAAAATCTGTGTTTGATTTATAGGTGGTGGAACTTAATGAAATTGCTAACATTCACAATGATTTATACGATAAAAAAGTAGAGCCTGTACATTTGTAAGGAATGCATTTAACAAGCCTGAATTAATGTTGCGTCTTCCTTTTGTATTAAATTATTTTGTAAGAAAAAAGTAAATTTATATTTTAGGTTAGCAGTGCCGACATGGAACAAAACAAGCACTTCAAAATGTAACCTCGTCATGAATTTTTTTTGTGTTACGGAAATGGCAAACGTTACGTTACAAGTGTAAATAATACATGCGAAGACATGAATAAAATATCTCGCATTGCCGTGTTTCTCTTGTTCGCATCAGCGTACTTTAATTATCAGTCACCCGCACTTAACAAGCCATGTTATATATTGTCATATAATTCCACAGTGAAGTTATGTTTTGGCTTTCATGGGGCTTATTAAAGAATTGTATTAAATCACATTAAAGCCACGGTTCCTTAAATCCTTTTCATAGAATAAGAAATAGGCTTAGCAGGCTTTTGCACAGCGCCTTATTCTCTCCTGCTACGAAATGTGGGATAGTACCTTATGACAGGCTGCGGCCATATTCTTTAATCGCTATCTACTCACTGTTCCACCTTATATTCCCATTGAATGTCGCGAGCGAGTGGTTAGTACTTCTTCGTATATGCTTTATATTTCGGCATTTTACTAAAATGTTGTGGTTTTCACGAGTCCCTCCAGTCAAGTGTCTGTATAGTACCTTAAAATAGACCACGACAGCTTTCATCCGTGTGAAACATTATTGTAGCAAGAAGAAACTTAGAATTGCTGACGTAGACACGCCTCGTTTGAGTCCGGGGTTTAATGTACTGGGTGCTGTCTTGTGACAGGAATAAAGTAACGTATTGGCTCTGACAGCGTGTGTTCAGATCTGAAAGGGATACTGTCAGATAGGGAAAAGAAAAGAAAAGAAAAGAAGAGGAAATCTTGAACAGATATATATACACACACACACACACACAGAGACATACATAGGCACTGTGTGTCCAGATGGCAATCTTAGTTTTGTGCATGGGCGGGTATGTCATAGAAGATTTATCTTTTAATGCATTCAGAGGAAATTCTGCTAAGGGTCGCTGTGTGTGTATCTTAGAATTCTGATTGAGACGATGCAGAATGGCAGAGCGACGAGTCACTTTAGATTTCAGCTGGAGCTAAATGTAAGTTCGTTCTGCAATTACCTGACAGCGATCTTGACTGTGCCATTCACTAGTTGCTTCCTTATCTTACTAATTCAATTATGCTTTAATTTTCAGAATGAAATATGAAACAGACTTATTACATTACATTCATCTTACCAGTGTAAACTTGGTTCACAATGGGGTTCACGTGCAACATAAATGGAGACTTATTCCAGTTCTAGAGACTTAGATGTCAAGATATAACTATTTGCAATCTATTCCTCAGGCCACGTTGGAGGAGTGAGGCACTATTGAAATTCTAAGTGTCAGCTTAAACAGAAACAATAGTAAATTGCACTGCAGGGGATACACAAGTTTATGCACACTTATCACAGTCATATGTCTTCCTCAAATCGTTTAGAGCAGTGGTTTTCAACCTGGGGTATGCGTACCCTCGGGGGTACGCGAAGACATCTTATGGGGTACGTGAAATTTAAAAAATATATATATATTATTTTATGATAAACACTGAATAATTAGTAATGTAATTTATTTAATTTATTATACATGTAGATTATATACTATGTATAACTTGAATTATACATTAACAACTTTGGGGGTACAAAGTTGAAGAGAAATTATATCTGGGGGTACGCGAACAAGAAAGGTTGAATACCGCTGGTTTAGAGTTACAAGTCACTTAATGAAAGCGTACAGATTGCTATCACAGAGTTTGGTTATCTTACGGTAGAACAGCTTGTGTGTAGACAACCAAATGTGGTATCTTCAGCGAAGTGCTTAAATTAGGCCAGACCGCTTTCTTTTACGTGGTTTCCAATTGATTAGCCTTATTCTTTCACCATCCTGTCATTTGACTCAATACATTCTGAGCTGCTGACACTGCCGTTAAAAACCGCAAATAAGTAAAATAAATTTAAAACAAGACCAGGTATCAGAGGTTACTCGCCGACTCGAAATACTTTGTTACCTTGCTCGGTAGAGGCTACTGTGATTGTTTTTCTTCGTGTTTTGCCTTAGTTAATGTCGTTAATTACTTTGTTTGTAGGACTACTTTAATGAGGCCCATCTGTTCCTCAGATTTTCGAATTTTGTCTTACTTAACCGCAAAATTATGCCAGTTAACCGTCAGTAATATTTATAGTTTTGTAAATCGTCCGAGAATTGCCGTGGACCGAGCGCGGAAGCACCCAGGCCCTAGAGTTTTACAGTACTATGCTTGTTGAGTGTAGACCGGGTACAGCTGCTGGCAGCAACTTCCGGGGTTTGTCTCTTCGTCTCTGTGTCCGTTCAACCCAGTATCCAGTGAGTATTGCGGAAGCCTCGCCAAATTGTAGAATTGACTCGGCTCATATGGACCCTTCCACGGGCGCGGTGTAGCCGGGGTTACTGCACTGACCTGATTTCCACGGCATTGACATATTTGAGAATCAGATCCCATTTATCCAAATCCTGCAATGTTGAAATCACTACTTCAATTTCCGCACGTCTCGTTCTATGCTCTAAGCTGCGTGCGTTTGCTGACCATTACGTTTTCAGTGTGATTTCCTACTGAAGTAAATCAGAAATACAGGACTGACTGGCAGGCCAAATGTTCTCGTGGAGTTACACGCTTAAAATCACAACGTTGAGAGCTAATATAAATGCGAGGCATTCCCACAACCACGTTAATTAACTACGAACTTGTAATGCTCAGGATACAGCGTCTTCAGGGCACCACGGATGGAGAAACTTCACTTCACATGCCGACAAAACCTACAGAAATAACAGCAGCAACTGTAATCATCTTGTATTTGTGATAGGCCTACCTATGGCTGAGTGCATATTTAAGACTGGGGTTTGACATGTGTTAAAAGTAAAGTATTGCGTTGTGTTAACTAATTGTGTTATACAGTGAAAGTTGTAGGATGCTACAGTGCGTGTGCTGATGAAGTTGAACGGAACTATCTCATCCCGGCTACCAGCTGGAAATGAATGACTGATCGCCAAGGGCTACAAATTTTTGCCAATACGAGTGAAGTATCGCTCCATAAAACAATAAGAACAAAGTACCGTTTTATAGCAGTTTCTTCCAGGAGGTGAAAATTTACAGTTAACTGTAATAATGCATTAGACTTGTATTAGGGCGGTAACCGTTTGAATCTCGCCCGGCTTACCGTCTATCCCTCCTAAGGTTGTCGTGGCTTCACACTATTTTTACAGGCGAATTTCCGGGACATTAGCTTAAAATAGGCCACTTTCACCTCCTTAAAAATCCTAGTCTGGTCCCCATCAACGATTATTTTGACATCTCATTCAACGACACTTCACCTCGACAGATGAGTAATGATATGTTGCGTTTAAAGCGAAATTTGAGTTCAATAAATAATCGAGTCATTAGATAGCCCGAAGGAAATCACGATTTTTCGACTGACATTTGCCAGTGCGGACAGGGAATCGAACCGGATGTTCCCAGAATACAAACCGGAGTTATTACCAGGGCATTTGGCGGTCGAATAAGTCATTGTACCCACAACCGTGATTTTGCTGTGTTGTCCTGAAATTGCTCTCGTGAAAATTGTAAATGTGTGTAATTTTCGTCAGACACGTTTAGTAGGGGTTTTTGAAGACGGACACAAACAGACAGACAGACAGACAGACAGACATTGCTTTTATACTGAGTAGAAATGGAAGGAGCAACACCATAGTAGAGTCTTCGTTTAAGAGTTGATCTTTAATCAGCTGGTTAAGAAATTCCCCACGTCATTGAGCTCTAAGCTTCATTACTGTATTTACAAAAAAACACAACTGGATCCTGTCCTGAGTTATCGAATATAATCCACTGCTTTGTACCCTCGCTCTTTCGCTATTTAAATCCATTTTAGCATCAAATTATTCTGTCTACCCGCGTGTCTCTCTAATATGTTGTCTCGCACTGAGCTGATCCTGCCAGGATGTTTTGAATTTCTTATTTTACTGTTGTTTGATACACTTAGTAAAATTAGATCAGCAATACATGTTGCGGGTCTCCTCGTTACAGAATATTCTCCTGTGCTGCTGTGCCTGCCGTACTTTGTTGTGGATTACACACTTCACAGCTACCACGGCATCGTGAAATTCCATATATGTCCTCTCAGAAAGTTAATATTTGACGTGGCAGCTTGTTTTATGCGTTTTTCAAGAGGAAAGCCGATTTTTTGTGAATAAATTTTATATTTCGTCCGTTTTCTGCAAACAGAAGGACCATGTAGCCCTGAAATAGTTACTTGGAAAGACCGCCGAAGTAGAATGCATGTGCTAAGGATAAAACATGTAATTGAAATTCCGGCTGACTTTTATTTTTACTCAGAACAGGTATTTATAATTTGAAAGAAGAATATCTGTTTTAGTAGAATGCAGATTAATTTTGAATTCGATTGTTCCGAAATCAACCTAACTAGGACGAACCTTTAAATCAATTACGATATTTTATTCTGTTTCAAACTGCAGTGATATTTTAAATAGGTAAAGTTGCTGTCTTGTCCTAATACATGCAGCTGCAGGAGTTCAAATAATCATTAGGCGACCTGAGGTTCTCCCGTCGGCAAATATGGAGATGGCTGTTTTGCGCGATGTAGTCTCGTAGACGTTTATTGACGTCTCAGAGGTGCTTGCTGCCCGCATCATTAGGCCCTGATAACTGGGGCAGCAAACACCTCTGAAACGTCGGTAAAATTCTACCAGACTGCGTGACACAATAACCCAGAAGACGGCTGTCCTCAACCTTTAGAAACATAAGAGTGCTTTCGATGCGATGAATGTAGGTAGCACGGTTAAAATCAAAGCTGAAATGTTCCAGTTTCACGTAAGGATTGTAAGTTTCAGTATACGTTATCAGACTGTTCAAACGCATCGTCTGACTTTTTTTTTAAGAATTGGGAAAGCATTAGGAAAATTAATTGGACACTGGAGAGGAAATTCTGAGTAGTCTTTGTTGTTGTTGTTACAAAATGCTTAATTTTGTTTATATTCTTCGCCTCTCGGTTCGCTCTGCAGAATTTGTTACAGTATAAGTAGGATGATAGATCAAAGGCTGCCTGCCGTATCAGCAGTATTAATTCTAGGTATTTTTTTATTTAATCCTCTTACAATATGAGCGCATTAGGCGGCATTAATTCGTCTTTCGAAAGCAATGCCTTTCTCAGAACTACCGGTATATCATAATTTCTCCTTAATAGGATTATTGAGACATTGGGCATTTAAGAATGTTCTTTCTGAACTTACAGTAAGACATAGTTTTTGCTTCGTTAACTCAGAAAATTATTGTTTTTTGTAAATATCCGAGGATTCTCTAAAACAGGCCTCGATCATCAATGCGATGAATCCTGATGATGGAGGCAGCATGTACCTCTGAAACGTTGGTAAACTATACCAGACTGTACGGCGCTGCAACCCCAAAATGCGATAGTCGTTCATAAACATAAATCTAACGCTATTTCAGAAAGACGTTGGTGAGTCGTATTGTGGGTTTTGTGGTTGGTGTTGTCTGCTTAGTATGCGTCTGTGATGATTTCTCACTCTGTGCTGCATTTTTATTACTTTTATTTGTTATTTCTGCTCGCCAGTGTAACTCCAGACTAACCACTTTTCAATTTGTCGTCCCACCACAAGATTACATTTACCCAGATTTCGTGAGGGCCCACGGTCTTATGTTTAGCGAAAGATTACACGTTTAGTTGCTGCTGTACAATGTACTCCCGTCTCCTGGGTTGCGCTCTCGGCATCTGGGAATGTGCACAGAATCCTAAATAAAGTCTCCGTTTTTCTTCAAGCTAGCTGACGGTAGCTAGATATTTCTTAGGACAGAGAATCAGTGAATAGAGAGGGACATAGAGGAGAATACATGCTCTTTCAGCAAAAAAACGTACAGTAAGTAAAAATGCACAAGGATATCTTTGCTGTGAATTGTGACGTGCTTGATCGGAGTGTAAAAGAAAATCACGCCTTCTTGCCAACCATCTAGTGTTCGGCCTGTGTGTGTATATATTACTTTTGGGGTCATCTTACTGCATTATTCAACAGTTGCTCGTATCCGAAACGTTCATTCCGTGCAGCTGGATTTTGTGCCAATAAATGCCTATTCAAGCAGCATACGAACAGAAATTTCGCTTTTATCCAGTATGGTAATGTTTCTATTTTAAATAAAATTTAGTTAGTATTCGTATAATATTCTGGACACCTGTTTTACTTCCCAGCTACAATTTCAGTTGTGGCTACCAACTTGCCGTGTAGTTGAGCGTCGCCAAGAATTGCTTTCAGGTGCTTGAATTTAAAGTTAGGAAGTGTGCCGGGACCTGACCTTTCTGAATGGCACTAGAGATGTCTTGAGATATCTGGAATCAGTAGGTTGACTGTCTGGTTGGGTGATGACGTCGCAACGGAGGATTCCCCACTATCTTCCTCGGCTTGCTACAACCTCCCATGTCAGATTTTCCTGGTGGGAATTTCTTTCCCAGTCACGTTGGTTACAGAAGCATACGCAAGTCATCTTGTAAAGTTTTCTTGTTTTAATAATTTAGTCAGAACTGGAAAATGTGCAAACAAGCCTGACACTGGAGTTTTAAGAGACTATTCTGTTACGTTATAAAATACTACATTATTCTGATCAGTAAACACGCGATTTTAATCCTCTTCTTGACACTGATTATCCCTTTAGTTATTTAATAATACAGTACCCAGGTTACAGGTGTGATGGTAGATTATATCGACAAGTTTCGGACATGCTGAGGTACTATCTTGAGCCTAAACATAGGTACTACAGGTAACATAGAATAATGATACCAGCTCTATTGAAACATAATGATAGGGAAATGTAAAATGTAGTGTCAAAAATCTATGGTTTCCTTGTTGGTATGTTGCCCGTGTAATAGTAAGGACATCATTTCGTGGAACACCAAGCACGACTGTTTCTAATCACAGTGACCGGCCCTGAACCCTGGACTTCACTACTAGAAGCACGGTCCACTAATTGTTTGGTATAAATCATGATAGCGTCCAATAAACTAATGTTTCTAAACTTTTCTGGTACCGTGGAATCCCCCTCCCAAAATTATCTCATACATTTTGATTAGATATAAAGTAGATTACCGCCACGGTGGTCGAGCGGTCAGAACACTGGCCTTGTAATCCTGGGGTCTCGGGTTCGATTCCCGGCGGTGCCCGAATTTATAACTTGTGTTGGGCAAGGCCGTGGTCTAGGCAACACGGAGTTTTCCTCCGTGGCATCCCAACAATTACTCCATTCACACACAGAAGAAGGCAATGGCAAACCACTTCTGGATCATCTGCCAAGAACGTATATGAACAGGTCCCAGTCCGAGAAAAGGATGGAAGGATCCTGTTCATATGGACCTGTCGTCAGACAGAACACTAAATAAAAAATAATAAAGTAGATTAAGTAAAATAGAGATAGAATGTAGACATTTCTTTATGTTCTTCACTCCTTTGTGGGAGTAAAATATATGACGAAGAAAGCTAAAATCTAGCAGTACTACGCTATAAAATACAGAAATAAAAATAATATACTCGATTCGCGGGCCTGTTAGGCGCAAGTTGCGGACCCACGTTTATAAACAATTAAGTAAACTGTTAAGGAAGTACAGTGTAACCATCGCAACTTGTATTTTCGTAACCCATACCTGATTACCATAATTTGTCCATGCGTGGTACATACTAATTATCCAGAGCAAATTGCAGTAGAACATGTAGCCTGCATATAAAAACTGTCTATTTGCTGCAATGCTATTAGTAATTAGCTTCTATTATATGACTTTGTAATTAAATGCTGAATTAAATCCACTAATAAAAGCATGCCCTGTTCATTAACAGTGACAGCTAAACCGAGTTTAGCTCATTATTGTGTTATGATTTGTTTCTAAAATGTTATTCACTTGCAGACGTGGAAACTGCAGTCAGGAATTCGATAATTCCACCACCTCTTTTACAAAACTGGCCGTTGTGTAGAGTGATTCAGTGTTCCGAGGGATTAACTACACAGTAGAATTTGAGGTTCTCACGGCGGCGAGCATGAAGATTGCTGCGTGTAGTCTGGCAAATTACCAACATATCAGAGGCCCTTGCTGCATCATGTGGGATCGCCCTGATGACGGAGGCAGCAAGGAGACTCGAAACCTTGGTAAACTTCTGTCAGATTACACGGAACTACAATAGAGTGATCTTGAATGCAAGACTTAGATTGAAAACCCTTATGAATAGACAGCTCTTGCAGACGACAGGCATGATATTATTAAAACGAATCGTAGAGAAATACGTTGTGAAATTAGAAGATTGATCTGATGAGCTCACCGGTGCTTACTGTGGTAACGATAATGAACCCATGCGTTCAACTCGGAATTCATTGAATAGCTGAATGTCTGTGAAGTTACCCAGTGGACTAACACCATTGTTTCGAGGAATATAATTACGAACTGACTTGGAAACGAAATTTTTATACACCTAACCGAATATATTCCAGTTGTGCAATGTCTTTCATCGCTTGATGGTGAAGGGCTTCGTCGACATATCGATTGAAGAAGAGGTTTTCCGATTTTATGAAATCATAGTATCATGTCGTGGTTATGTCTGACAAACTTGACCTTTAACGAAGCCAGTTCTGTACCAACTTTCTCTTTCGTTGGCGACGGAGGTCACACTTTAGAGTGAGGTCCGTGGAACTTAACCCACTTCCAGCTGGTTCTAGAAGCGCCTACCACTTGCATTCCAACGCACACAAATTTTGACTGCAGTTTCTATGTGTTGCTCATTTCTCTTGTTTACAACTGGTGTTGAATTTCATTAAGTAACAACATTTCTAGGTTTCAGTATCGTTCTGGCTAGGTGATTACTGACGTAACTTTCCATGATTATTAATGCACGGGTTCGCTCGATCTCCCTGCCTAAGTCGGTGTAGCGAAGTCCTTTTTAGAAAATTCTAGTCACATAGCTCGTTTAGAAATTCCCCACCCTTTATCGAATCTAATAACACAGAGAAATACAGATTGCATAAATTAAGGAAGGAAGAACATAGATTACAATTGTTAGGAAGGAGTGCTGAGGAAAACATGAGAATGTAATGACGGTCAATTGCGGCAGTTTAAGATACTTAATTTAGTGGTTCATAATCGTATTAACAAAATCTCGCTGCTTCATCCTGTTTTGAACTAATGCAACTCTGTCTGCATAGTCACACTCTGTTTTTCAGCCATCTTTTATTTTTTTCTCCCATGTAGTCTGTGCCAAAATTATATATATTTAAAAAATTAATTTCAAGTGGAATTTATTTGGCGTGTATGAAAGTGATGTTACTTTAATTTGCATGTTTAGCTGTAAATCGTACGTTATTAAAACTGCAAGTTAATGAACTGTTCTGGTCGGCTTATCTTTGATATAGGAGAGACAGGTTTCTTGTATAACGTTATACGAAACTAATTTCATGCATCATTTGGTTTCAACTCGATATAAGAACGAAAGGTTGCAAGAGGGAATGATTTAGAATGGCGCTGATCTACTTTCAGTCGACTTGGTTTTTAAGTGTGGTTTTAAATAATACGTGAACACTTATTACATTGTCCCGTTCCGTCGGTCAACTGTCTGTCTGGTCTTCCCTGCACACACACACACACAAAGCTCTTTTGTGTTATGTAATGCCGATTAAATTTAGTCCGTTGTCCTTATCAAAATGAAGACAATTTCGATCCTAATGAGAAAGACTGGCGCTTTACATAAAAAGCTGTCCCACTATACGCCATGTAGGCGCTTGGTGGGAGAGCAGGTATAGCTCCTACTCCTGTTCTTAACCTCGGCGTGGAGTGGTTAGCGTTTCGTCCCGGGCACTTTGCATACGAATTTCGAATAGTATAATAACTGTCTGGTATTAGAATCTGCAGGTTCTCAAGCAATCGTATAAGACATATTTTGTGCTTTTTTCCGCTACGAGAAGACTTTACTTGTTAGATACAATTGGACAAGAAGAATGCTTAGGCCTACTGCTTTGCGAGTTGTCCGGTATTTGTATTCCTTCCAAATTTATTCGCAGCGACGATATTTCAATTGTTTTTAAAACGAAGTGGTCTTTTTTTAGACGTTTATTTATACTGAGGTGCATAACATTTTGTGTCACTGTTTCTGCTCATTTCGTTTTGGGAAAGGAAAGGAAAGGAAAGGAAAGGAAAATAAAATTTATTTGTTTCCGTGGCGGGCGACTGTTAATGTTCGAAACCAAATAGAACAGCGGACGTTCTCGGACTCTGGGCACTGGAATGGGATGGAAACATGTTGAGAAACCCATACATAGGAGGAACTCCTTTCTCCGTGATCTGTGCTACAGCTAATCCAAGTAAGTGCTCCATACACGACATATAGTCGGCTCGATTATTTAATTAAATCGGCTATTATGATGGGAGACAATTAAGATTTTCCTCAGTCATACCCTTTAGATACCAGCATTTGAAGCCGAAGCTCGTCTAAATGATAGCTAGGAATGCAGTTCGTACCGCAAAGAAAACACAACACTTCACCATTACAAAGATCAAGTGGTTAAGCTTTTTAAAGAGGAAATCGGTATTTACTCTGAGAATAACACCGAACTCTTAAATAGATTGATAATCAGGTGGTACATATAGTTACCACTGGACTTAAGGGATGAAGTAGGGTTTATCTCCGCCTCCAGAGTGGAAAGAAAGACAAAGAATTACAGTTAGAAAACAACGTGGAATCCCTTGTTCAGTTTCAACTACTAGCCTCCGGAGACGGTAAACGGGTTCCGCTTTAGGAATTTTGAAATACTCTTCCTGTTTTCGAAAAAATAAAACAGACGAGAGCCATACTTGCTCATTGGCTGTCCTTCGGAATGATCACATCATACATCTATTATAAAGGTGTTCCAGCTGTCGCCGTGGTAACGACTGCCAGCATTATCGCATTTTTAACATAAATTATATTTCGTAATCTATTCAGATTGCGTTTAGTTATGGAGGAGCGAATTTAAATTAGTGACTGCATACTGTAATAACATTTTAAAAATACTTTCGAATAAATTACGCACTGTACTTAGCGTACGTAGCTTCCTGCCACATAACTTTCTGTTCATCCACACTCATCCATCCGATTTTTGAGACGCATTTTAATTTTATCCTCACATTTACGTCTTCAAAGTGGTATTTTATCTTCAGATTTACCGACAAAAACTTTGTACGCATTACTCAACTATCTTATATTTGCTACTTGTGATCTTAATCGAGTTTGTCTTAATTTGATCCACCTGATAATGATAATATTTGGTGAAAAGTACAAATTGTAAAGTCCCTCTTTATTCAACAGTGTTATCCACCGTCTAACTGTCGTTTGCGTCCAAACATTTTTCTCAGCACCCTGTTTTCCAACGCCCTAACTCTGTGTTCTTCCCCTAAACTGAGGGATCTAGTTTCGAACCCACACAAGACAGGTAGAACGAATTTCAGTCATCAGGAAAATATCAGAGGTTGAGGTTTTCACGGTCATGCACTTGCCCATTATTCTCTTCTGGGTTGTGACGCCGTGCAGCCTTGGACGGACGTTGGCAACCGCGTAGGGCTCCACGGTCCAAAAGACCACAGTCGACTGTAGGAAGTCAGTTTTTGTGGCGTGGTTCTCTGACCGTTACACGTATGGAGACGAGACACAATTTTAATTTTCTTGTTTATGTCGTTTCCTAACTTCCGTTTCTCATTTGTTTTTCTTGTACACGCATCTCTTCCTTCTGCCTTCTTTATCCACCTGTCCCACTTATTATTTTTCATCTCACTCCCTCTCGTGTTATCATCCTCTTCCGCGTCTCGTTCTTGAATGTCCTGTCCTGCATAATTATGCGCGCCACAGGAGAGGGGTTTAAAAACCAACAAAGAAGTTTACTGTTTTAGAACAAAGTGTTCGTTCTGCGCACACTATATTCTTTGTGAGCACTTACAGATGGTCTCTCCCGCAGAGCTCCAGAAATCCGACGAATAATTTCGTCGATCAAATTTCGTTATGATCCTTTCCGAGTCTTGAAACTCTAGACGTGTAACGCTTTAGAGACGAGTGGTAACTACATGCACCATCTGCTTTATGAATCAGTAACGCCATATTGTATATGCTTCTCAGTGTACACAGCGACTATTTTCTTAAACAGCATTAACAAGTTGACCTTTGTAATGGTAAAGAGTTGTGTTTTCTTTGAGGTACGGACTGAATTGTTAAATAATATTTAGGCAAGCTTACATATTTCAAATGAAGACTGACTACGTTCTTGTTCAGTTGATCGTGACCTTTACTGGCTTCATCGCACAGTTTGATTGCACACGGAATTACGCGTATTTGGGTTTACATCATTAAGTTGCTTAGCAGGAACTATCAGCGTTGCTGAGCGACTCTAGTGCTCCTAATAACATCATTACCCAGGATCAGTCTACTGTTTTGAGAGTAAAGGAACATCCAGATGTCGTCTTATAACAGGGAACACAAGTTTACACACGTTTCTTGTTGTTTCTTATTATATTTGCTAGCAGTGTCACGCTACAAAGTTGCGTTGAGCAGTAATACAATTTATTGCAGAATTTTCTTTGCAAGCCGCATTGTCTCACAACATTTATAAACTTATTTGTACTAACTAAATTAATAGAAAATGTCTTCACATCAACGCAGACTCCGCCAGACCCCAAAATAAGCACTATCATAGGTTTTTTGCATTGATTGCTGGTAGATCCGCCACCGTCAGGACTTAATTTTATTTTTGTCTCATTACACAAACGAACAGTAAAGCGCGACTGGTACTTGCTATGGCCATAGGCACCGTATCACCAGCTTAGTCCATGCAGTTTTGTATTAATTGACAGCATGATTGCGAATGATAAATTAGGAAATAATTAATGACGTGTTTTGTGCTTCTAAAGTCTGTAACATATTAAACCGTGGCAAACAGTTGCTATTTGTTTTACAATTTTGAACTAACGAATTTTTCACCGCATGCTTTCTAGAAAACCTCGTTTGTCCCCCGAGTAAAGATAATTAATTGTCCGCCTTTGACGTAGGTACCGCTCAAAATCGTGTTTGTTTCTCTACAGACACGTACAGGTGACTCTCATTTCATGCGCTTTTGCCACCCACGTCAAAATTTATAGGTTAGATTAATTTGATTTTACGAAAAGTCGTATTTTGATCACGCTTCCAGCTTTTAAATTAAAGGGCTAGCTAGAATTCGTAGCACGACATTTGTTCGGTATGTGCTGTGAAATACGTCTCGTAACAGTTTTCCATCTTCCCCTCTTCTGTAACCCCCCCACCCGATTACCCTCGCCCAAGAGTGAATACTGAAAGCAAAAACAACCTCGAAGGACAATACACGTCCTTGGCGTGTTTTTATATTTTCCTCTTTGTGCGAGTTATTTTCATTCGACATGACATTGTGTCTCGAAATTCATTGTGAAAAGTATGGTGTTCATTGGATAATATGGAGACACCGCGAAACTTCGCCGTTACGTTTTTCAGATTATCATCTCTTAAGTTATAATATATGATTTCATGTAAGATTTGAGGTTTCCACATCGGTGAGTATGAAGATTTCTGTGTTCTGATTTGTTGCGCTGTGTAGGCAGTATGACCCCAGAAACGTTGGCAAACGTCGACCAGACCACACAGCGCAACAACCCAGAAGACAGAAATCTTCATATGATTTCATGTTTACTTAAATGTATTAACACCAGGACTTTTAAATTAGTGTAATGTTAACTGAACATAAAATATATTTATATGTATGAGTAACGAACGAAATGTAAGGAAGAAGAACTTCTTACTCTTTGGTGTGTGCTTGTGTGATTAGCCTTGTATCTGCGATGAATAGACATCCAGTGAAATGCGCAGTGTGAATAATAAAGGAGGGATTCATAAAATATATGCATTTCGTTGGAGAAGGATGTACCGTCATTGTGTTCGCTTGTTTCTGTGCTGGCTTGTGTAAGACCACTGAAATATTACTGCAAAGTTATAGGACAAGGAGAAATGCTCCAGTGCTTAAAGGCTAACGGGTTCAGAACATGTGGTGCACCTCCCGCGTCGTAAAGAACGCTTTAAAGAAGCTGTGTCTGCATCGGTCACAGATTGAACAGCCTTCTGACGACGGGCGCAGACTTTCTTCTGAGCGCCATACACAAATACATCGTTCAGCTACGGTCAATATGACAAAACATTATTGCCTGACAATCTGATCTTTAAGAACTTCACACGGTTGACTGGTTAGCATTCCTGTCGCGTATTGTGGAGATCCCGGCATCATATATCTCTGTCCGGATGTCGGTTGTCCCGAGTCTCGACAATACGTAGAGAAATATTTGTGCAACACTGCGATCCAAGGTCATTGTTTGAACAATTTGCGCCAAGGTCTTGTGCAACTGTGCGGTCCACATGCGACAGATAGACATGGAAGGGCCCACAGAGTGCTTTTCGCTGACGCTAGGGTGTGAAGAACACCTAAAAACTGGCTCACGGTTGTGCTGACTGTCGTGTTTTTGGAATTAGAGTTAGGGAAGGCGAAAGAATGTGTGTTATGAGCTACAAGGGTTATCCTCTTACAGTATAGGGAAAACGCGTGTTTCTGATATTTCTTGGCTCTTTCTTGACTCTCTCAGCTATCTCTGATGTTCTTCTTCGTCTTACAAACCCGCTAATTAGGTTTCATAACAGCGACTTGTGATATGGTAAAAAGTTCAATGGCACTGTAGCTCTTTCCGCAAAGAAGCTAAGCTTACATAACTGAGCTAATTACGTACTTCCTTAATTACCTGAAAACGCAGATCCCTAGATTTTCAAGGGAATAGAAGCGAAAGGAATTAAGTAAGCGGCAGGCTTATTTGGGAGAGTTAACTTGCTTTTGGCTTCAAAGCATCTTGTTCACGTAACCGAACTTTCTTCTGCTTTGCTGAATGAAACTCCTTGGTTTACGGTACAGAATTACTGTTTCCTTGGCGTGTCAGCATTGCACTGGAAACACGGCCGCACCTGCAAATTCAATCGGTCATAGGTTTTTTATATAAGAAAATCGTAAACGTACGTAATTGGGTAGGCCTGCCTGTCGTTTGTAGCCTTAAAGCTCTGCAAAAACAGCGGAAAATAAAACACATTTATATTAATATAATCCCACGTAAATGTGTACACACGTTTAGCGTGTTTCAAAAAGCCATTTAAGCCATTTCATTATCAATTTTAGTGAAGTTGCTTATTACTCACTTGGATATTTTCGGCCCATATATTTTCCTGTGGATTGTGTTTACATTGAAATTTCTGTTATTTCGTCATCTGGCTCCTTTACAGCTGTCAAGGCCATTGTTTCGTGTACCTTGATCTTTGGCAGACTGAGAAACAGATGAATGCTTCTAGTTTTGAGCTGAATGATAAACATGTTTATTATTTACTGATGAAACACGTTCTGAGAATCATTTCTAAAAATAATTTGACAAAGCACTTAGTTTTAGACTGAATTGATTTATTTGTTATTTGGGGGGGGAGGTAAATATGTAGGCTATTTAATTAAGAAACTACGCACACTAATGAGCTTAATTGCGACATTGTGAAAGTTCTAAAATGTATGCAATTTATCTGAAGGCGTTTGTGTCAAAATTTGACTGTAAGAACGTGTGGAAAATGAATTTCCTTTCCGATACAGTTACAGCCGAAGAATCTTTGTAGCTTTGAGTGCGAATTTCATAATGCGGGAGATTGTAAACATGTCTAAAAACTCTTACGAGGGCTCTCATTTCTATTTCAGTTGGAAAATAGGAAGGGGCAAGGACGCTCACCAATTTGGTTTCATTTTAATAATATAACGTGATGTAGTCTCGGGTGGCACTAGCTTCTGTCCGATTGTCATTTATTGTCAGTATAAATTATTTTGCTGGAGTTTCGGGCTACATTTGACAAATGGAATTTCTCGTCATGTGAGGACTGGAATTCCACTTTTATTTGGTAATCAATTTCATAGTTTCATCGAAGTCTGTAACATTAGTTTTCTGAAACATAAAATATACTCAGACTTCTCCCTCCAGGTCTGTTTATTATTCTACGTGTTCACGTTGTCTAACAAAGCCTTTGTTCTTCTTTTTATTAAATTTGCAGAGGTTCATTGTGAGAATATAGAAAGCACAATAAATTTGATCAGAGCTGCAGCCTATTGTCACTGGTAATTGCTATGCACTGCATTGCTACATTTATACGTTCATGCCTGTCCTTTGCAGTGTTCTGTTTCTTGAAACTACACTCAGTTTTTCTTTGTTTAATCTTTCATTTATACAATGAAAAATGTTTTATATCTCTCTGTAATGTAACAATGTGTGTGGTGCTTATTAAATCTACAGCAACAGATTTGTAACTGCAGTAAATGAACATCAAATCTAATATGTCATTTTAAATCACAAAGAAATATCTAAGTTACCATTATCGTTTTCTTTATATTCGATGTGGCAATGGGAACATTTCAACGGACTGGGGGGATTACATCCAGAGAGCCTTTGAGGACGTTACCATGGAGACAGTTTCTTGGTTTGGGGAATTAATTTCTGATTTGATAATTGGGTTGCTCTTATCCGCTTACTACAATACGAACTCTGAAAAAGATATGATAGATTGGAATTCGGAGTCTTAATAATGTAACCAGTCTACTAAAATGTTATGTAGTGAACCGAATTGGCAACGTTGCTTGATACTACCGACCTCCAATTTTAAATTCACTTGAGTCCGTTGGCATTTAACATTTACGGGTCTAACGGAATTTTTAGACAGCTGAATTTTTAATGGTTAGATTTATTATGTCATTTTTTGCAAGAATTTCTTTTCCTAATTTCCTCGTGTTGTTGGTAGACGGTTGAGATGATTGGCGTTTACATACAACAACAACCCTGTGTAGAGATGGATGTATTTTTTTGTAAAACAGAATATTGATATCTTTAACGTGAAACGAAAATTTTCATTTGGTATCACAACGCTCTAATGTTGGCGTCAGTTCACACCTCCGCGACGTCGGTCTACTTCTAGCACACTACACGACGCAATATCCCAGAAGGCTGTCACCTTCACTTTCAGTATGTTTTCTCTTTTCCCTTGTGGCCAGATACCAGGTTGTTCTAACTGTGCGGAAGGCGAAATGAAACATAATCTTCAAAACAGCTGCCTAAACTAAGTTTATTATCGGTGTGTCTAGTCAGGATAGAGCAAGGAAAACCCGTTCTTGTACTGTGTTAAGGCGAAGAAACAGAGTACCAATCGCATTTCATTCAGAGCTGCCGCTGACAGTTGTTAGTTTAGCGTCCGATCTACTGTATCCTGTGGACACCGTGGAGCTCCTTTGATTAAGCCAACTCAGCCAATTTGGAGTAGGAAAGAGGAAAGACAATTTTGAGAATGGATAGGGAAAATACCGGGTGGGTCAGAAGTAATGTTACTCTTTCATAAATTTGATCTCTTTCCTCTGAAATACCCGACGACCGAAAGGGGAGCACATGATTATCTTCTGCAGATGATTCAGTTGTTTTTGTTTCGGTTAAAGTGTTACAAGAGTCTCTGTAAATGTCTGAAGTCGTTTTTATTCCTCCTTCCGTTTTGTAATCTACGATGGGCACGCTTCATCTGTTCCACATTTTCCACCCGACTTCACCTTCCTCTCTGACTTCATCCCACCGGTGAAGGAGATATTTATGTGTTTTCTTTTTTGTTAAGGATTGTTCAACCTCGGTCCGCTGCAGACTCAACACACAAGCGACTCCACAGATTGCAAATAATTGTCCTACTATCTGACGTAATACAGATATCCTTTTTATCTACGTACATGAAGCTTGGTGTTTCGTAACAGGTAGACTTGATGAGCCTGCTTTTTGTGTATGCATTATTACATTACTTCAGTCTCCGTGACTTTATTGATATGATTTTCAGGATAGTCCCCGTGCTCACTTAGTGATAGTCCCTTAATAGCACCACAACCAGACATCTTTGCACTGTTGCTTTGCATTCATCATCATTTCTTCATTCTGTCGCCTGTTTCTTTCCATATCGACTATAACTGAGGCCAGTACGTTTACTAATTATTAATCCACTGACATCATTTGTCGGCGACGAGATATCGTTTAGTCTTTCGCCTACTGTGTTGAGTCGTTGACTAAAAGTCGAAGTAGACAGTTTTATGGACAAGACATGTAGAAATTATAAAAAATATTTCTCGTTTTATATATCTGTTTTAAATAAACAACTCAGATAATAAGGCAAGGAGTTAATTAATACTTTGTTATGGAATCAATTTCCAAAAGGAGCTTCATAATGTGTACTCTTTACTTAACAGCGCATGAACAAAGATTGATTAGGGCATGCACGGAGGTAGATGAGAAATTCGTACAGAATTGATTAGGGAGACATGCAGGGAAAATATTATTTGGGAGACCCAGGAATAGATAGACGATCATATTAAAGTTGATCTTTTGAGAATAGGGTGTGAGGGTCTGGACTGGGTTCAAGTTGTTTAGGATTGTGTCCGGTTGTAAACATGGTAATTAAACTTATGTTGCTTAAACGATGGGCAGTTTCTTGGCTAACTGAGAAAATATAAACTTCCCAATAAGAATTCTGCTTTGTAAACTGTAGTGAAATATTATTTCGATTCACCCTTTAAATTTTTAAGTGGATTTTAATCTGCAGTTTGGCGTTTTGCTTCAGTATGTTGGATATTTCGTTGTTGCTTTGTCTTAAACCTGCATTGACTGGCTTTTATTGACATGTTATACCGAAGAAAATTGCACAGGCGAGGAGAAGCGAAACTGTAATTCACAACTGAATAGCTTATATATTGTTTTTTATATCCTATTCCATTTGTTTTGTCCTCCCCGATTGAAAACCGGCCAAACGTACATGAATTATTGAAGTGTGGTTAATAATAACACGACTTACTGTATCACGATTTGTTTGATTCGTAACAAATTAACTTGTCCCAAGTTGCTTCGTTTGCGCAAGTCCACATGACGCAAGCAGTCTGTTGAATATAACGCAGGGACGGACACACTTTTCGGGTAGTACACGGACTGACAGGACCTCTTTCGGTATAGAAATGCAAATTTTCCAGAATTACTTTGTTTTGACTGCATTTGTATTAGCTTTCCAATTCTGTCTGCGGTTATTTCTAAATAACTAAATTCCACTGCTTGTTTAATTAGCTTACGTATGTGTATGTAACGGGGCTTGCGAATTATGACTTTTCCACATCCTATTGTCATCTGACTGTCTTATGGATCCATGGAATGTAAATAAATTATTATTATTATTGTTATTATAAAGACTAAAACATGCAGAACTGACTATAGACTATTGTAGAATTTTAATTAACGTACACGTTATTAAGCTGATTAACGTCCATTCGAAAGATGGCAGCTTGTCTGCTCTTTTGCACGAATTGAGCTCTGGCTTATTTGTTACTCTCTGGCCCTAATGCCTGTTTTGCTTTCATAAGAGTCAGACCTCCTTCGAGAACCATCACCAGTTAACCGTGGTCATAATCTCCGTCACTGAATACCCGCACCACAGCAGTTTCTGAATCTGAACTTTGACAGTTATTCTTTGGCGTTTTTGAGAACACGATAATTAATTAATTAATTAATATGAATGGAAGAATATTAATTAAATTAACATTAATTTAAATGAAAAGGGATGATTTACTGGGCTTAACTCGCAAAGAACTGGGTCCAGTACCAGACTCTTGTGTAAAGTGTAAGCTTAAGAAATCTTCAGATTATTTTTTGACCAGCTGAGTGATTTTTTTTTAGAATTTTAAGAAGGATAATTGCTTTGGTGTATTTCATGTGATCGTCTGTACTCCTCTTGTGGTCATTGTTAACACTAGTGTCCTCCTGTCTATTGGTAACAAGCGGACGAGAAGTTTAATGTAGATGCCACGGCATGATACTGTTTGTTAACAAAAGGAACGCTGTCATGTGTCTGGGAGTGTGCTTGGAACTTTTAGACAACTTTGTGATAACTTCATGATATGGAATCCGGTTTTATGTATTATGCTGGTCCAGACAAAATTGATATGCAGTGTTCGTGTTGCAGTAGGCCTAACGACGTAAGGAAGTACTTGCAGTATTTGCCAGTTTCCTTTATTTTTTTGTCGGATCTTACATGTCTGCTGCATCTAGTCAAACTTTAGTCGGCTACTCAGAACTGGAGAATGAGATGTTGTAACACTGTCAAAAGTTTTCAGTAGAACTTCAACGGGAAGAGACAAGTTTGCAGTTTTGTTTGTTGCCGGGCTGTTTTATTTGTTCTACCTAAGATTAATGTTGCAAGCACAATCTCCTTTACACGCAAACGCAAATATTACAGCTTTATTTTATGTAATGAATATCAAGACTCGAATACGTTAGTTTAGCAAAATGCTAAGGATGTCTTTTTGGCGATTATAATTATTATAATTGTTTTCAGAATAATTAAGAGAATGAAAACTTCCCGATTAGACCCGAAATTTTAAAGCTGAGTATATTATGCACAGAGTTAAGTTTCGAACACGGGAGAAATTTACAAAGGACTATATATGAAGAAATATTTACTCTAAGATCTATAAATGACACTTGTTCTTTTTTGATCTTTCAGGTAAGACGATCATTAGCTTCATTCGTTGGCATGAATGTTAACACGCATGGCGTTAGAAGAACACAGGCCGATGGAAGGAACTGGTATGTGGAACCTGTAAGATCTGTTGGTTGGAGGTGGATGCTGTTGCGTGGGATCATGCCAAGTGACGAGATTTTGTTGTTAGCGGAGTTGAATATTTAGATTCTAATACCACGTGTCCGTTCTGATGTCGCTGAGATGTGATATTGTATATCCGTGTTGAGTTGGCAAGGAATGGGAAGGAATCCACTGTGTTCTTTTTCAAGACACGTACTCCTTCTGGATTTTGCAACGAAAACTAAAGGATCAAGTTTAATGCTTGTGACCGCGTCACAACTCAGGGGGATAGCTGCGTGCTTTTCACGACAGAAGCCCGGGTTTGCCCCCAGGGAAGTTCACGTGGGATAAAGTAGCACTGGGATAGATTTTTTCTCGAATATTTCTGTTTTTCTGTGTTTTCATTTCACTGTTGCTGCATATTAACTCATGTATTTTCCGGTGATTGGACAGTAGGCCCTTTAGCGACCCAGTTCCATAGAGACATTGTCTCATCCCATCGTAACAGTAAGTAATAGCAAATGTTTTGGGTGAAATTTTATTCAGGTACCTCCGAAACACGCTGGCCTTGTAATCCTGGGGTCTCGGGTTCGATTCCCGGCGGTGCCCGAATTTTTAACTTGTGTTGGACAAGGCCGTGGTCTAGGCAACACGGAGCTTTCCTCCGGGGGCTTCCCCGGTTTCTCCGTGGCATCCCAACAATTACTCCATTCACACACAGAAGAAGGCAATGGCAAACCACTTCTGGATCATCTGCCAAGAACGTATATGAACAGGTCCCAGTCCGAGAAAAGGATGGAAGGATCCTGTTCATATGGACCTGTCGTCAGACAGAACACTAAATAAATAAATAAATACCTCCGAAACAGAAGACAGACTATAATCTGTCCGGTCGCTTTTAAAACATTTTTTAAAGAACAGTTTCAACCGAAATAAATAGATTGATTAATGTTTCAGAAGAGTTGACAGTTGTGATGAAGTCGTTTCTCTGGAAATTGTGTATCGAGGAATCTAGGTTGTACTTGTTACTGAAACGTGTTCTGTGTTCAGTTCATCCATGCATGTCAGAACCAAATGCTCGCCGATATCACTGCAGCGTAACTGTGGAGTTTGTATGGTTAATATCACGTACTCTGCTTCGGTCTGACAGCTTGATATTGGTGGCTGAATAAGCTTCAGTCGTTTCTGTTCCATAGCCTCTCAGCTTGTTGTGACGTTTGAGAACTTAACACCTGTTCAGGAAAATGAACCACTTTCATGTGGGGTTTAATAGAAAGTCAGTGTAAGGTGTAGAGAAAAGGCGTTGCTGGACACATTTTTTTAAAAAAAATTGCAGATATGATTTCAGAAACTTGAAACATTTAAGACGCTGTGATTTGACATATTCTTTGATATGATACATCCCACCGAAGATTTCTACTATTACGACTGAGTCACATTGCAATTCCATTCTGTGGCATGGTTATATAAGCGGTTAGTAAATGTGTACGAAGTGCCTGATGCTGTCTAACCACTATTCCATAAAGGCGTATGGGCGGAGTGAAGGTAAAGCTAAACACATTTTTAACTTAATTATTGGGCCACTCTTTCCCTGGGGAAAGAGGTTAGGTGTTTTTTAATAATTCTGGGCTTACTGAAGTAGAATAGTATTATTTTCAGGTGCACATTTTATTCGTAAATCAAGTAATGGTATGAGGGCTGTGTTCTTATATGTGGGTAGATGTTTGGTTGGCATGACAACCTAAAATTAGCAGTGAAACTTCCTCTACTGTGTGGTAGAATGAAACTGAAGTAAAGCCATTCCCAACAGACCGAAACTGTAATGACAACAAAAAGTTGTCCTCTTGTAGAGACGCAACTGGTAGAGCAGAACGCTGTTTCATGGTTCGAAATTGCAATACGTCTATAATGTAATTACCATAAGGTGTTTTCCTTTCTTACACCATCTTTATGACTAGGTGAAATCTACGGTTTAAACGCCAATCACATGCATAGAAAATACTGATAACTACACAAAGCACGAGATCTGGTTCAGTATTTTGTAATTTGTAAGTTTTTGAAACTCTGTTGATTATTCAGGTCTGTGATTGTATTGAGAGGTCGTGTCCTGTGTGAAGCTATTAGAGTCAGTAATTGTATGGAGATACTGAGGAAAGTTGTGAACGTCACGTTGTTTGGTAGCGCGGCTGAGATTTCGAACCTATGCAGATCTAGATTGATCCCGCTGCGTTTTTCTGCTCGGTATGGTGAAGAAATGCATCTTATGTGCATGGAACCATGGAAGTTAGTTCTTTTAGGTAATTTGATTTATATAGATTTCTGTGAAATGTGAAGGACGTGGGGATAATGATGTCCTGAAGTAGTAACCGAACTTATTTTTGGAAGTATTGAAAAATCTGAAAAATCTGTCAGAATATATGATCAGGAATTGATCTCATTAAATAGGTGTTCTACTGACTGAACCGTGACTTTATGTGTTGTAATACGCCAGGTTATGTTGTTATCCTACGACTAATTGAGAAAAGTTATAAAATTCAGTATGATCTTCTATTAATGTAGGCCCGGTAAGTAAAAGTAAAGTAAAGTAAAGTTTGTCCCACTATACGCCATGTAGGCGTTTGGGGGAGAGGCGGTATAGCTCCTCTCTTCCTTGACCTCGGCACTAGATGGGGGTGAGTGGTCAGCATCACGCCCCGGCCGTCTTTACCCCCGGGAAAGGACCCCGGTACCCATTGTAGAGGAGGCTGGGTGGGCCCCAGAGCCGGTCTGGACGCAGAGGCTCGAGGAAAAATCCTCTTCCCCCGTCGAGGATCGAACCCCGGTCGTCCAGCCCAAATTATATTCATATACATCGACAGCAGATTGTTATGGGCTCCGATTAAAATTCGTTACTTCAGCTGGCATTGCTCTTAATGCCCGTGTCGAAGAACATCCCATCAGCCTGTACATGTTCAGTTAACTGATAGAAGCTACGTGTTTACTCCCCGTGATTGAAATTGTTTGTAGCAGTTCCTGTAATCCGGAAGTTTACAAAGGGAAGTGACAACAAGTACATGGCTTCTTTGATGTCGCTACGCAGCGTCAAAGCCAATTTTGATCCTAGCTGCTAACATTTATTAGATAAGAACTGCATTCTGTAAGTGGTTGTTGGTGTTGCCTGAATAAGCATAGAAGCACCGGTATGAATCTTCGGATTCCTACAGATCTGATACCTTGAGGATTTTACTTGTTCGTATCAACATGGTTTGATCTGGAGAAACGAACTGCCTGAAATGCAATTTCCCCAACAAGTGAAGCCTATACGATAAAGAGAAGCCGCTGAAGTACTGAGAAATTATTCAAGGTTTTGTGAATGTCATTGTTTTTTGTTGCTGTAGCAATGTTTTAGAATTCATTCAGCGTGACAAGAAAGCGTACACGTCATCTTCGGTGCACCATAATTAAATTTAACTGTGTACATTGTTTGAGGTGTGCTGATGTCACGATATTTCTGCAGATGACTCTAATCTGGACTTCTGGTGATTGGTTCTCATACTGACTTATTTGTTTTCGTTCTCAATATAAGTGTATAGAGAAATATCGAACCTACAGCCATTTCGGTATTGGCTTCTACTATGACCAGTAGACCACCTGGGCTGTCTGCGTTTTGTCTGTATCATCTTCCAGTCCCTGGACTATGCATTGCATTCGACACCAAAAATAAAACGTGAGTGTTGATATTGTCGACCACAAAGGTTCTGTGGTATCGACTGAGATTGTGACGATGTGTAGAGCGAAGTAGAACTCTAGGCCTACTGTCGTCTGAAGCCGGGCACAGACAAAGCCGAACAGTGTACACAAAACTGATTTTTTAAGGTTAATCTGTGACGAACGTTTCTTATGAACATTTTATGTTCCTCAGCAGAGCGATGAACTTCAAGGCAAGGCGAACACACTGTTCGTTTACTTCCCACATGCTTGCTTAGTTGTTAAAAGAAGGGAAGAAATGTTTAAAATAAATTCCAATCACTATTAATAAGTAAATTAATCGGAGATAATGGGTTTTTAGATTTTTTTCCAAAAATCCAGTAACTCTGACTCTATCATACCATCGTCAGAACCCTGCAGAATACAACAGTAAATGTAATGCATTAATATTTTTGTTTGTTTATAGTTTTAATCTTCAGTTAAGAAACATATTTTTTCATTAAATATTTTAATAATGTGGCCTATTCATATCTTCACTTGGACATGGATTTTGATTAGTCCAAAGAACAAACGTGACATAGAAAAGCGAGTTACGGAAATGTTTAGAGACGTTAATGCCAAAACATTATAAAATCAAACTATGTTTTTGACCAACAAAATGTTTATGAAAAGATGTTTTGGTGTGGACATACAATATTTGTGAACGTGGTTCAAAAACACTGTTCGGAAACATCTTTCACGAACAGCGTTCTGGGCTGTAGCGCCGTGTAGTCTGGTAGAAGTTTACCGACGTTTCAGAGGTACTTGCTGCCTCCATCATCAGGGCGGTGAGTAATTGCCTTAATTATGGAGAACGTCATTTAACGACCTGATGATGGAGGCAACAAATACCTCTAACACGTTGGTAAATTTCTACCAGACTACACGGATCAACAAGCCAGAAGACAGCCATCTGCGTTCGTTTCATTTTATTCAAACGTGAAGTCTTTTTTTAAGCAAAAACATGGTTCTGTCTGTGACTGATATCTCAGTTTCCGCCGATTAGAAGCTTGAAGCCCTCCCTCCCCGCGCACGTTGCCACTCTATCACTTCGAAGTGCGGGCAGTACAAGACCTCTGGCAATATCCGGGCAAGTCCGTTTCACATTATAGACACTCTAACGGCTGCTGCTGCTGCTGCCAGTCGGTAATTGGTTTTTTTTCCTATTGATGACATTCGATTCAATCTGATGCTAGAAAATGGATTTCATTGCTGCCTGATGGTATAGTCAATATAACGAGAATCATTTATCGACCCCTGCCCAAGACTGTCGATGATTACAACGATTTCTGTTAATCGATTCAGTACACTTTCTCTTTATTCCTTCACTAGGAGACACGGACAGAAGTTAGAATTACTGTGGTGTGTATCTTTTCTCGTTTCTTACGCCATTGGAGGCGCTACAGCTCGGTCGGTAAAGTGACAGGTACTGTTCCTGTTGGGGCGTTGTGGATTTTTGTGATCATCCCGACGTTTTTAACGCGTGTGTGGCGCTGGCCCTTCAAGTCTCTGTAGTTCACACGAAGCTGTCTCAATTTTTCGCGATCCTGATGTTTTGTCCTGAAATTTTTAATGAAATTCATGGGAAAATTATGTCTTGCGTGATATTGTACTTAATGATTAAATCCATGGTATGAATCTTTCTTCAGATGTTGCTTGCTAGCTCATCAATAAATTACACATTTTTATGAACTGGGAGGGACTATATTGGACCCCATCAAGCGCCATTTGAGTTTTTTGTTTTTCTATACTTTGATCGTTGCACTTTATTACACTATATAAGCCTTACAGTTGAAGTAACATCCTTAAGTAACGTGAAAATCAAGATAACAGGTTTCGGTTCAGTTGACGTTATCGATTCTTATTACCTAAAGACCCGTCTCATTTTTTTTACTTTCCATTCTCGTCTCGGATTTCGTGCAAGTGATCGCGTCCGAAGACTCTTTGTGCCTGAGATCGCATTCTTTCCTTGACTGTCCCGTTCGAGGTAGTGTCTTACCAATAGACCATTTGCATATATCGCTTCCTTGACGCCACTTCCGATTCTAGTCGCCATTTTCTGTTTTCATCTGCTGTTCTTCGTCCTGTTTTCTCTCTGTTGCTGCATCTGGATTCGTTTTGGCTGTCAGGCTCGGTCTTCTTCCTTGTAACATCCGCTGGTTTGGTCTGCCGTACTTTTGAAATGTTTGTGTTCCTACCAGTAGTAATCTTAATATTTTTATTATCCAAACAGTGCTAAGAGATATGAGCATAATGAGTTCCTTGTTACGTAATATTTCTGCTTTATGGGATTTCATGTTCTCCCTATGGTTGCTGGGAAGGTGGCTGTCTTCTGCAGTGTTACGTCGTATAGTCTGGTACAAATTTAAAGACGTTTAAGAGACGTTGAGTCGCCCTGATGATGGAAGCGTCGGTCAGTTTCTGCCTAACCACGTGCCGCGACATTCCAGAAGACAAGACATTTTTATTTTATTTTGAGATACAAACATTTCTTTTGGTATGCCTACCATATTTGCAGTTCTTGCAATTCGTGGTTCTTCCTCAGAAAAAGCAGCTATTATCTCTCGCAACCATCCAGAACATCGAAGAGTTTCGTAAATGTTCTTCTTACGAGACCCATGGCTTTGTTAATGTATATTAAATTGTTTCTAATGACAAGGTGGGAGAAATGAAGATTGCTGCAGGCGTCAAATGAAACTGCATTGTCAGTACGTATGGACATTGCATAGTTTTAATAAAATTCCACTTTCGCTAATTGGATGACGTCACTCGTGCAAGATCTCCCTCGTCATTACAGCGGAGAGTGAAGTTGCTTCGTCATGCTTTCCGTAAAGATAAAATTATGAAAATCATTCTTACGCATTCTACATGTCATCCGCCTGTCCTAAATACGTTAAGTGGATTCGTCTGAAGACAGACTGACCACATCTCGGCCCGGAGACCGGCTATCCTCACCGAGGGTTTTTTGGTTTTCATCAGTATCTCCAGGCAAATACTGGCATAGTACCTGAAATTAGGCCATGAACGCTTTCTTCCACATCCTTTCCACTTTATTAACAATTACCTTATTTGTGAGGTTTGAGCCTCTGAAAGCGTCGTTAATAAACAAAAAATAAATTGAACAATTATTATTGTTATTATTTGGCTGTTTTCTTGCTGCTTGAATTTTTAAGACACCCAGGTCAAACTGTGCAGGAAGTTGGAACATTTCAGCCCTCTTCACATTGCAGGGCGACACAGAAACCCCCCTTGCCAAATGGCAGGTGTCCAGAATATCATCAGGCTTCTGGATATCTTGGTGTAGTGTCTAGATTTCTCAGTTGATTTGCTAAGATGATAGACGTGAATCCAGCAGCTGATATGAGTGCGCTCATTACCAGCGCCACTGTCATCACCAGATCATCAGCCCATTTTACAAGAAAAATAACGCGATGTGAGGCTGCTGAAACTTAGTCTAAATTTCGATTTTGGTCATCTGCTTTCTGGTCCCATGTAGTCTCTTACATAGGCTCTACTGAAACTTTTGTAATCACCTACAGTACTACACGGTGTCACAATCTGTTCTAGTGCCACGGAGGCCATCGGTGTGTGCCTCGAAATTTTCACCTCTTATTATAATTATAACCATAATGAGGCACATAATTGTTTGTCTTGTTTTCTGCTGTGTCTCAGTTTTCATTTTCTTTATTATGATCGGGTAGACTGAGGACAAACAAGAATTACTGAATGGAATTGGAAAGTAACACAACCACTTTGCAGCAAAACATAAAAACCTCCACTTTACTTTTATTGCTGAACTATCTACCCCCACCCCACAATATACAAACTGGGGTTGTTGTGCCGCCAAGACTCTTCGACAATATTTAGTGTGCCGCGAGTGTAGAAAGTTTGCGCAACACTGATCTAGAACAACACTATTAACATCATCACACGATCTGAGGGAGATCCGAGTGTAAGACTGTAGCTAAAGTGCAATCGAGCCTTCAAAGACGCTCAAATTCATGGCGAGAAACACGTCTTTTATGAACAATGGAAATGGTTGCAGTAGAAGCTGACTTTCTTCGTCGCCACAAGTAGATCAAAATATATTTTTTTATCTTTTGTATCTTCGCCTTCTTTGTATTTAACTGGACGATTTTGTATTTGAAATTTCAAAGATTTATTTCAAAATGTTAATAAATGTTAGAATATAAGACTGTTTTTGTAGATTATAAAGTAAAGAAACAAAAAACTATTTTGTGAAAAATGACGTAGACCTACCTTAGATTTTCTATAATTAAACCGTTCTGTTTCATTTCGTAGGCGTGTGTAATTTAGGAGCCTGTACAAGTAACTGTCCAGAAAGTTTACCGTTTTCACCGTTAATATTTTGTTGTAGAAACAAACCATTCCTTTGCTGTTACATGCTTTAAAAATAAGCGACTTTAGTAGTAGTTTGTAGTTTTTCTGCGATATTAGCTTTTAGAAAGTTTCATATGTGTTATTGCCTGTCTGATGTTTGTTAGAACTTTCCTATTTATGTAGTATCTCTTTGAGATCTGTTGATATAGCTGGAATATAATATGATTTTATTAACAACGACATAAGGAGCTCTTACATGTTCATGCAATAACAGGTTGTCTGGTACAGGTTAGGTTAGGTGTTCTAAAATTCTTTTTCAGTTGTGTAAAATATAGTGGGAGAGGCAAAGGAACAATATCAAGTTGAAATTTCGAATAGGTTTCAAATTTTAGAGGCAAATGAGGATAATGAAAGTGTGGACATCAACAGGGAGTGGGAAAATGTCAGAAACTGCATCAAAATTTCAGCAAAAGAGAAACTAGGATACTACAGGAGAAAGCAAAATAAACCGTGGTTTGATGAAGAATGTTCAAAATTAATAGATCGAAGGAAGCAAACAAAATTTCAATGGTTGCAGAACCCAAACAAAACAAATGCGGATAATCTATGTAACGTGAGACGTGAGGCTAGTAGAACCTTTAGGACTAAGAAAAGGGAATACCTGAAGGGCAAAATTGCTGAACTTGAGACAAATAATAAGGAAAAAAACATCAGAGACCTGTACAGAGGCATTAATAACTTTAAGAAAGGATATCAACCCCAGACTAATTTGGTAAAGGATGATAGTGGCAATTTGCTTGCAGATCCAATAAAAATTGTGAATAGGTGGAAAAATTTCTTTAGCGAGCTCTTAAATGTTCATAATACTGGTGATATTAGACAGATTAAAATGCATACAGCTGAACTGTGGGTGCCAGAACCTAGCTTAGATGAAGTGGAACTAGCCATTGGGAAGTTGAAAAGTTATAAATCTCCAGGAATTGATCAGATTCCGGCCGAATTAATTAAAGCAGGTGGCAAAGGGTTGCATATGAGGATCCATAAGCTTATTCAGTTAATTTGGGATAAGGAAGAGATGCCACATCAATGGAAGGAATCCATAATTATTCCTATTTATAAGAAGGGGGACAAGACTGAGTGTGGTAATTACCGAGGAATATCGCTGCTATCAACCTCATACAAAATTCTATCCAACATTCTTTTGGCAAGATTAACCCCATATGCGAATGAAACTATTGGGGATCATCAGTGTGGGTTCAGACGAAACAGATCAACGATTGATCAGATCTTTTGCATTCGTCAGATACTAGAGAAAAAATGGGAGTTCGGTGGGACTGTACATCAGTTATTTATAGATTTCAAAAAAGCCTATGACTCTGTGAAGAGAGAAGTGCTATATAATATTCTTATTGAATTTGGTATACCAAAGAAGCTAGTGGGTCTAATAAAAATGTGCTTAAATGAAACCTGCAGCAAAATTCGAGTAGGTAAATATGTATCTGAGACATTCCTCATCAAGAACGGTCTAAAACAAGGAGATGCTTTGTCTCCCTTGCTCTTTAACTTTGCGCTAGAATACGCCATCAGGAAGGTCCAAGGTAGGCAGGAGGGTTTGCAATTGAACGGGACACATCAGCTATTGGCATATGCTGATGATGTTAATTTATTGGGGGACGATATAAATACAATAAAGAGGAACGCAGAAGTTTTACTAGAGGCTGGTAGACAAGTGGGGCTGGAAGTAAATTCAGAAAAAACTAAGTACATGTTAGTATCTCGTCATCAGAAGACAGGCGGGCAAAATTATCTTAGGGTAGCTAATAAATCCTTTGAAAGGGTTACAAAGTTCAAATATTTGGGAACAACAATAACAAATCAAAATGATACTTGTGAGGAAGTTAGGAGGAGACTAAATTCCGGAAATGCTTGCTACTTCTCAGTCCAAAATATTTTGTCTTCCCGTCTGATTTCTAAGAACCTGAAAATTAAAGTATACAAAACAATAATCTTGCCTGTTGTTTTGTATGGGTGCGAAACATGGTCTCTCACTCAGAGGGAGGAACACAGATTGCAGGTGTTTGAGAATCGGGTGTTGAGGAGGATATTTGGGCCTAAGAGGGAAGACGATGGGGCGTGGAGAAAACTGCACAATGACGAGCTTAAAAATCTGTACTGCTCCCCCAGTATTGTGAGGGTGATTAAGTCGAGAAGAGTGAGATGGGCGGGACATGTAGCGCGCATGGATGGGACAAGAGGTGTGCACCGGGTACTGGTTGGGAAACCTGAAGGGAAGAGACCGCTGGGGAGACCTAGACGTAGATGGGAGGATAATCTCAGGCGGGATCTATGGGAGATAGGAGTTGAAGGAAACTGGATTTTGTTGGCCCAGGACAGGGTCCGGTGGAGGGCTTTGGTTAATTCGGTGATGAACCTTCGGGTTCGGTAAGCCATCTAGTTAGTTAGTTAGTTAGTTAGTTTTGAAATTTTAATTTTGTAAATTTCAAGACGGGACCTATAAGAACGAGCATAAAAAAATATTCACGAAACGTAGTTTTGTTTGCCATTATAAATGTTGTTACCAAAGGAGACATTTATGATAATTTCATTCAAACATGATGGGCTTATAAATGCATGATTATTTTCTTCTTAAGTGACGCGCTCCTCAAACAAAAATAAAAATCCCACTTCGTAATCGTATAAAGCCATTCCATCAACATTGTCGTCCCATTTTCATCTTTTGAATTACTCTACCCTGACTATGTTATCGTGTTTCTAGTGTTATATAAATAATATTTTTCGCTTTAATTTATATCAATAAACGCAACGCAAAATGTACTACAGTTTTTAAAATATATTAAAATTGATAGACCTGATGATGATGTAATACACATTGAAACATGTCGTCAATACAAAAAATGTAACAAGATGCAGTATCTACTGTGAATGTTATAATTTTAGATAATTTTAAACAACATTATTTTAAGTTTGTGTATAGACGGAAAATAAAAATATTGTATCAATATTTTTCGCATTACTTTGAAAAAAGAGAATGACATTTACAATTCCTTAATTGTATCTTCGTAGCAACTGTCGGTCGTACAGGATCAGCTCTTAATCAGACTGAATTTTAAAGTTTGCACTGTGATTTTAATAAAAGGAATTTGCAAATTAAGTCTCGGCTCCACCATTCAAGGGCAAAGATAAATCAGTACATCTTTTCGGGCATGTTTATTTAAATTTTCCGGGACATGAATTACGCATATTAGAAACGAAAAAACAAATGCACATATTTTTTTTCTGTACACATAAAATTGAGACAGAAGCGTGGGTGGGAAGATGATGATAAAACGAATTATACATATATACGTCGTGATGATGTGAACTGGATTCAGCTGGCTCAGTAGAATGTCAATTGCGAGGAAACGGCCTGTCCATTTGCTCAAGGGACAGTTTGTGTCTTGGAGCAGATCATTTTGAAAGAAGAAGAAACATTAAAATCTCTGAAATCCGGAGAACAAATAGTTAATTTGTTCCTGACTCAGAATGGTTATTTGTCGATACGCGGTCTTGGTTCGCTGTACCGCCTCTCGCGTGTAAGAATGCACTTGAAGTTGCGAAGTGAATCACTGAGGATGACTAACGTTGAGGAAAACAAGAATATTCCTCTACCCGAATTGTCAGTCAGGAGGAGTCTGTGTTTGAAAGAAGCCTGTCTGTTACGGGCATAAAAAGGTAGGATTTATTCACACACACAGGCCTAATAGTCGTAGAAAACTCGACCTTTTTCTGACATTTATAAAACACAGCCCTTTTAAAGATGGTATGTTGATTTATTCTGTAGCCTTCGCTTCCAGTTGTAATACTGTATCTCCGTTGTATATCGGGGACTTATTTTATTTTGTTATCAATCTACTATACAAAGAAAAAACATTTTTCTAGGAGAGTGAAAATTTTCTTGGTACGTACTTCAGGCGTTTTGAGCTTTAGTAAAAAGTAAGTAAGTAAAAGTTTAGCATTCCTGCTCCGTTTTCGGGAAGTCTTAGGCTCAAATCGTGGCCCAGAGGTCGTCTATCATGGCCTAAATGTTTCGTGTTTTGTTTCAGTCCCTCCAGGCATCTCTCTTACCTTAAATTAGGACACTATTTCTTTATTTCGTGCATTTTCAATTTATTTTTTATTAATCATCCAATCATTTTACGCTGTATAGTCTGCGTTACTGACAGTCTTAGAAAACATCGCAAATAATCACGCAGATGCATTTCTTATAGAAATCTGGCTTCTGATGCACGGATTCATGTATAACACCGCTAAGTGGTCTCCAGACTTCAGGCAGTAAGCTAAAGCATTTGTATTATGGAGAGATATTAATATAATGTCTACATGGTAAATAAAAGACAGTTTGTGTTTCAATAACACTGATCAACAAATTTTGGGTCATTTCTTGTTATGGGCATAAAAGAAAGTTTATTCTATAGATTTTGGGGTGCTAAACACGGAAATAGTGCTCAAATTGGCGGATTGGCTCTTGTTTTCGAAAAAGAAAAACTAGTTATATTTATAGAAGGTATTTTTTAGTCATATGGCAATAAGATACAGCTACGAATATACCTTTGTCAAACACGGCGCCTTTTCGCCATCTAACAATAATCGGCTAACATGGCGGAACTCCATTTGCTTTTGTATCTTTGCGCCATCGCTGAGATGTCTTGATGGAAGCGCTCACCATGTTCGTCGCTGACGGCACCACAGTTTGACGGGAAGAAATCCCAGTGTGAGTGCAAGAAATGCATCTAAAATTACATATTGCACCCCAGTTTTCCATAAGAAGTCAGTGAGTTCACCTTCTATTTCATGGAATTTATCACAGTCTCTATTTGCGAGTACGAAATGTTGTCACTTTCACAGAATGATCTAGAAGATTTCACTGTTCTAGCCTCGAGGCCAAAAGTTCTGCCTTATTCTTCGGCAGTTCGAGATCCGTGATGAGGTCATTAAGCTCACTTTCTCGCTAATATGAGGCCCCAACTGTAATTCGAAAACAGGAGCCAAAAGACAAATTTTAATGTGATTTTCGTGCTCAGCAGTCTAAAATTAGTCAAGTTCGGTTAGTTTCGTTTTCATAACATTTTTACGTGTTGACCAGTGTAGTCAGTTGCATTGCAACAGGAGCTTTTTTGGGGGCCGTGAATTGCGTACGAACGACGGTCTGCAGAAATTCCCTTCATGTCTAGGCCTATAGAGTATAGGTTTGACCAGGGAGGGTATGGATATATAAGCCTATCTCTTTATAGCAGGAATTCACCAGGAAATGAACTGGGGAGCTGGTTGCTATGGTTACACGGGGATGCTGATGGAATATCGCAAGATCTCTCCCACTATAGTAGCTCACTCTCCCCCTGCCCAACTCAACTATTCCCTCTTTCATGCCTCCCCCAGCCCTATATCGTTCTGTCTCCGTTCCCTCCCAGTCTTCTCTTTTTCCTCCATGTCATGTCATGGCGCTGCCTTTTTCATGTACTGTACGTCACTGATGGGGGAAAATCCATCGATATTGTTTACGAACCTAAATTATTTTGCATAGTCGAGAGAATTGAGAATAAGAAGTGATGAAATTGTAACTTACTTATCGCCCTGATGATGGCCGAAACGTCGGTAACTACACCGTGCAGTATCCCAGAAGACTCCTCTCAGTATTCTCCGCGTTAAGACCCTGGTATCTCATCGTGTTTAAATGTTTATTCAAATACCCGTTATTAATTCTGCCTCTCGTATGTCAAGTCCGTTCGGAAGAATGGGGAATCATTAGAGGGCCGATGGGTGGAGGGGCTCTCAGTGGTGTGGTGCTCGGGGGTTGATCTCTGTGAATGACGCACTTTCACTCTCAGAGGCAGGGTCGGGCGGAATCCTCCTAGTTGGCCCTCCGTCTCGTCTTATCTAAGCTGAGACTGGCTACTACTTGGCTTCCAACAGTCTATCGATCAGCATGCACAACCTCCCGTGGGGTGAGGAGCGGTACGGCATTTTTATACCCTAAGTTCGATGTCGGATTCTCTTCTTTTATTTCCACAAGGAAGGAGAATGTTTTCATACTTGAGGCAGTCCAGTAGTGATCTGCTTCTATTCAATTTAAGGCTTCCATTCGTCTTTTTAACCGAGGCGAGTTTCGTATGTGTGAGGTTGTCTTCATTGAATATGTAGGATTTCAGGCTATCACGGCGACGAGTATGAAGATGGATGTCTTGTGTGATGTAACGCTGTATAGTCTCGTAGAAGTTTTCTGATGTTTCAGAGGTACTTAATTTTCATCATCAACGTCGTCTGCATTTTTATAATTTAATAAATTAACCGGAATAGCTTAGTCCGTATACTGTTTGACTCTGGGCCGGAAAAATGGGATTTCCAGTAATGACAGGGATTTTTCTTTGAGATAACAAGTCCAGATCATATCTGGGATCCTCCCAGCCTCCTATGCAGTGAGTACCGTGGGCAATTTTCTCGTGCGTGAAACTGTCAGAATGTGGACTTCGATCTAGAATCGAATAATCACTGCTGAATTAAGAACAAGGACAGCTTTGCTTTGTTATAGTTTTAAAATTGCGAATGTGGTTTGACTTGCTTCAACACAGCACAGAAATACGTGTTCTCGTAATGTCGAACTGGACCCGACGATGAACCTGAAGGGTTAAGTGATGAATTAGGATGAAAAGTATCGTGACATGTTTTAAGTTACTAACCTGGTATTTCTGTGAAGGGACCGAAGACATTTTCCCTTATTTTGTCCTATATTGTGATCCGAGATTTCCGAATTGCAAACAACATAAGAAGAAGTGAAGACAGGCATCACCTATCAATATTCAGGAACATGTGATTAATGATTCGTAGGTCCGTTTACTTCCCAGGTGGTTACCTGTCTTGTCGAACAATGATTGATGCTGCTAGCGAAGGGACCAGTAGGTATCCAGGGAAACTGAGACATATGCGTGTTGACGGATCAGGCAATGAAACAGTTGGCGCCTTTTCAAACTTTTGAATCTTGACTAAAGTAACCTGCCTTTACGGAGCTTAGAGTAAGATTTTAGATCCCCATGGCAGTGATTCCGAAAAAGGCTGTCTTCTGGGATGTTGCGCCGTGTAGTCTGGTAGAAGTTTACCAACGTTTTAGAGAACCTTGCTCCCTCCACCATTTGGGCGGTGAGCAAGGACCTACGAAACGTCGGTAAACGTTTAACAGACTACATGGCGCAGCAGCCCAGCAGACAGACATCTTGAAGACAGTGAGTGTTGACGAGGTAGGTCTTTGGGAGAATGCCTGTTTCGAAGGCGTACCAAATTTTTCGTCCCACCCAGCCTCCTCTACAATGGGTACCGGGGTCCTTTCCCGGGGGTAAAGCCGGCCGGGGCGTGATGCTGACCACTCACCCCCATCTAGTGCCGAGGTCAAGGAAGGGAGGAGCTATACCTCCTCTCACCCCAAACGCCTACATGGCGTATAGTGGGACAAACTTTACTTTACTTACCAAATTTTTCGTAGAGGTACTGAAAGGGACCACGAAAAACAGGTCAGGTTGTCCAATCTCTCGGAAGATACTAAATGCCGTGTTTTACAGAATACGAAGTGGGAGTGACGACCACTGAGCCTTGACCGTCAGTGCCGCCAAATGCGCCACATTTTTAGGTTTCGGTTGGCAGGCATGGTGCTGGTGTCGGGAGAACGCATGTTTCGTACTGGCACATATCGTAATGAGATATCCGATATCGTGTAATGAATGACACGCAGCTTGTGACCCTCGCGGTGTAATGAATCCATGTTCTATTCATCACGCCCCAGCCGAGGCAATTATCGGTGTTTTTGCCTCCTCGTTATTTATTTATGCTGCTTTTACTAAAGAGCTTTGTTATTTGAGAGAAAGGTACTCTTTAGGAAATGGCCTAAAGAGAAACACTTCTCTACGGTTTCTCGTTACAACTACCAAGGTTTGTCAGCAGCTTGTATTTGTTTACGAATTTCTTAGTTTAAATACGGTTTCTCAGTTACAATGATTATATTTATCGGAACAGGGGGAAATTGTGATCCATGAGTTGTTGTTATAACTATGGAGCGAAGTCGTCGTCTGTTTTAAGGTACTGTCCATCCGTCTGGAGGGACTTAGGACAACCACGGTTGAGTAATTTGTTCACCTGTTTCGAATGTGGGAGGCCTCGGCTTTGATTTTCAGTCCTGGAGTAGGTTATTGAGACTGAGGATAGTAGTAGCGTGTAGTGATAGTGGTGACTGGTATTGATGAGAATGTTGTTCCAGGGAATAACGATGATATGGTCGTGGCGATGATTGATATTTAGGTCATTTATTGACGCTGTTTCATCTTCGCAGACTGCACAACGCCGAATGACACGTAGAGATTATTTCGAATTATGAGTAAGCAGGAAAATATTTTCGCACTTGATGTGGACGGTAACCTTACAGAATTTCAACCAGGCGCCTATTTTAATCAAGGCTTGACCCTTAAAGACTTAGATGGGAAGATAATATTAAAACGGATGTTAGGGAAATATTGAGGTGTGTGTGTGGACTGGAGTCATACGGATCACTATCGGGACCGTTGGCGGGCTCCAATGGACACTAATGATCCTTTGGATTCTATAATAGGCGCTGAATGTCCTGATTAACTTCTAGAGAACAACTGTGATCCATGTAGTTAGCAGCTACGCTTGCCTTACCCTGTGGTACTGGTGGTACTGATGCTGACTCCGTGGAATAGGCTTCCTGAGAAGTTAATAGGCTTAGACATTCAGTTAGGCGAGAAATTCCCCACCTTTATCTAATCAGAATGGTCGTTACCGCTGAGGAAACAAGTCTTCGAAAAGTTGGTAATATTGAGTTGACCATGTTTGTGATTATAGTGGTGGTAATGGTTATGTCATGGTTGATGAAAATGGTTGTGACGTGAAAACCGGCTTTACAATTTTAACCTTGAGGAAGGAATCGTACCTTTATTTATGAGTGTTCCACATGCAACTGGTCGAAGGATATTTTAAAACATTATTCGTCGACTTGAAGCACTCCTATCAGAATTATGGCTGTTACCTTGAACACTTCCTGTGTTTTTATGATTTATTGAAATGATAATATATATATTTGCCCATTGCCGCTTTATATTTATGAATATTTTATACTGGGTCATACTATGTCTAGATTCACCATTTTCGCGAACATTCCGTGCAGTCTTTCTCCGCGAAGACGTCCGTCCGAAGTCTCAGATGATGCAGACAAATCAAGCGGAACGAAACGGGGGGAATTCTCGATCACGGCGAGAATACACAGCATCTCGGGTCGCATCTCCCCTTGCACTTTGGTCCTCAATGGAGAAACCGGCCTGTACGAGCATCAGTTTTGAATTTCAATACACTAGTAGCGTACTTCAGAAGAATATCGCTTGCATTACCTCTTTCTCAAACAGTTGCATTGGCACTGACGGAAAATAAAGGAACAAGGTAATCCAGAAATGTGTACGATATGAAGTAATATGTCCCTCTTTGTAAATCTTGAATTTATAGTATAAGAGAGACGTTATCAGATATTTCCGTAAAGGAACAATATACAACAGAAACTTTTATATTGTAATCAAATACAAATAAACGTATTCCCATGTTACTTATTGAAGTACATTTCCTTGAAAAGTTTTTATCGTGCAAGAATATTACGTAAGAAACCAGTATCTAAAACGTATTTGAAAACAAATATTAGTTACTTATATAATAACAACAATAACAATAATAAACTTAACATATTTTTAAAAGACAAACTAAAACATCTGTTATAAGACTCATTTCAAAGCCGTTTGTAGGTTTATGCCCTGTATTAAACGGGGAAAAAAAAAAACTAAAATCAAATAACCAGTCTAAACACTTTTCCATGTCGAGGAAATGCCCTCAAATGAAACATTATTATTCTAAAAGTTTTCAAAAATCTGAACATGCCATTTGTAGCTGTGATATACACGTGGCTGGGAGATTGGTGCCTTGCTCGCACTGAAGGTAGAACATTCTCTTACGTATTTGCCTCGTAGGCACAGGAATACCAACACTGCCCGAAATGGAATGGCAATTTATTTTGCCCTTGAAAACATTATTAAGAAATAAAACATCGGAATGTAGTCGTCACGAGTGAAGTGTTTTAAAACTGAAACAGTCAGAATCATGTGACGTAATAATTAGGTTAAATATCAAACTAAAAAAAGATGGCACAAACTGGCAAAGCTTCTTTGTGTATTATTTATTTTTATTGTCTTTGAGCCATTTCGTATGAGATGTTCCATTTAATTTCTTTATTATTCGTGCGCTGCAACAACAGCCAGATAACTCAATTACGGCTGGAGCACAAGAACAAAATATTAAATATAAATAAACAACAATAATCAAGTTACCTTGAAATTGCATGCTAGTAAATGTCTCCATTTGTAGTGCTGTTACTGTTTGTATTCGGAAATTCATTGTTTTTTGTTAATTAAGTGTTATTACTCACAGTTTTGTTCATACAATTTTCTCTCATTCTGTGTTGTCTTTTTGTATTTATTCAGTTGTCACCCTCACTCTTACTTGTGTTCCCCTTTTTAGGCAGAGCACGATTTATGTTGAAAATCAGTGTGGGTCGTGTTAATGTATTATTTCATTTTGTATTTACCAGTTTGTTTTTAATTTTACCCACGTGTTCTGTACGCAGTCTGTGCTCAGATTTGCGTGTAACTGTGCTGGGCGTTTGGTGAAGGCTAATACTGAAGTGCTCAATACGACTGTTCAGATCTGAGCATCATAAAGTAAGTGGATCCTCTGTGCCACATTGCCGCGTCTGATGATGGCGGTATAAATGAAACATGTCGCTGTGCGTACGCTTCCTAACTTTTCTCCACATGCTGTAATTTCAGTTCTGTGTGCCTGATGATGTATCGTTTCAATACATCGCCGCGGTGTGTCTACATCGCCGTATGTTCTGTATGAAACGCCACTTCATGATTTATGACTCTCTTGTCTTCTGCAGTAGCTAGCCTATTTGCTTCGTGACGTATTTTAATTAAATGCCTATAGCGTGTGTTTCGGGCACCGACCAGTCACAAACTGTGCAGAATTCAATGTTCGCTGAAGCCATTAGTGCCCTCTGCTATCCTCGATTTGCATACGAAATATGAGATGAACGACTCTTATTATTTCGTTGTCTTCAACTCATTGAAGTTGTTTTGCTCGTTCTGTGGGCGAACAAGGCTTAATATCATTTCGTAAAAAGTAGAGCTATCCCGCTACGAGCCATGGTGGCGCTTGTGGGGAGATGTGGTATAGCTCATGCTTGTTCTTGACCTGGGCCATAGATGGGGTGAGTGGTGAGCGTCATGCCCCGGAAAGGAACCTTTGTACTCATTGGATGGGGGACTCGGTGAGCACCTCAGCCCGTCTGGACGCAGAAGCTAGAAGAAAAATCCTGTGCCAGTTCTGGTGATCGGATTCCGGTTGTCCACTCCGTAGTCAGTCCCTGTAATGACTCCTCTAATTTTGTAAAAGCCGCAATGTACGATTTCTGCTTTGCGCTTAATAATAGGCATTCATTTTAATTCTTAATAAACTTGTGGTGGTAGCTACGCGCCTGTCATTCTGGATGCACCTGATTTGAATCCCGGTGAGGGACTTCATGGCATGTTTCCTTGGTCACTGTGTCTCTTAAGACGAATGGTAGGATAATGTTTTTAAATAGGCCACGATTGTTTCTTCCGCAGTCCTGCCCACTCATAATCATGTCTCATTAGTTTGTTGAAGTAACGTGACATAGTTTAGGGTGTTGTATTTCAAAGAAAACACAGCGTATGTCTACTGCTTAAGGAAATAGTCCTCTTAAGTCAAACCTAAAACATATTGCGCTGCTATAGAAGAGCGAAGTTGAGGCATATCTAGGGTCTGAATGTAATGCTCCGTTCATGTTCGGCCTCTCTACGTTTGAAAAAAACGAGTCGTCAGCTTCACGCTTTGGCTGTCTTTTGCTCCAGAGGAAATGGATATAGCAGACAAGGTGAGTCATATTCAGCTGTTTTGTTTGCGGCTGTGAGGAAACATTTTCAAATAGCCCCTGCAGCGTTTGGTCTCCCTTTCTATGGTTCATGTTAATTCTGTTTCTTTGCCGCAGCAGTAAAGAAGGCAAGGGATGTTCATGCACGAGTAGAGTATCTTTGTCCATCTCTTGCTCTGTTTCAGTTGATTTTGCACTTCTGTTATTGTTTTCCTCCATTTGTCTGCAACACACACATTGTCCACGGATGCGTTTTTTTTCCAGTCTGTATTGAACGCAACTTACATTTATTTATTTTCCATCCGGTCTTTTATTAAACTACTTTCCGTCCTTATCATTTCTTCTTTTGCATCTGGCTCCTTGTACGGTTATTGGTTTACATTCGCCTACTGTGTAAAGACAAGCAACTTCCTAGTGCATCATAGTAGACTGGGTACTAAGGATATAAAGAGGAAGTGTGCTGGCCAGAAATTCGCAGACTTCAGCTTCGTTGTCATGTTCAACAGGCCTGTAATATAACTCAGTGGTATTCAACCTTTTTTGTTCGCGTACCCCCATATATAATTTCTCTTCAATTTGTTCCCTCAAAGTTGGTGTATAATTTAAGTTATACATAGTATATAATGCACATCTAAAATAAATTACATCCAAAAAATGTATTAAATCTGCCCGGATTATTCAGTGGTTATCATAAAATTTGTTTTTAAATTTCATGTACCCCCTAAGATGTCTTCGTGTACCCCAGGTTGAATACCACTGATATAACGAGTACTAAACTTGGAGCCGATGGAGACAACGGTTATGCTTGAAGGAATTTCTTTGTGAAAACCGAGAAAGATGACTGAAGTAGAATTGCGAACAGAAACGAACTTTCGTTAAAATTCGAATGTCATCGAAATAACGAATGTCGGTGATAAGGTAGAGCAGGCAACACTGAAATGGACAAAATTACTCAATGTATGTCTTCGTGGTATTATTTGTTCATTTGATGTCTTTCTCAACCCCATAACGTTACGCATGATACCCAGGTATGTTCTATGCTATTTTCTTTAGATATTAATTTGTTGTCTGTGTTAACCTGTTTGTTGAATGGAGAAAACACCAACGTTTCGAGAACCATGTTCGTTCTCGTCCTCAGGGTACTGAAGTACTTCAACCACCTGACACGTCTGGGAGCCCAAGAAGAATTTATTAAGCCTCTAGGACTTTTATGGGGGACTCCCAAGTCCGAACAGAAGTTTTGGAGATGGTTGATGTTGACCCGACAAACAAAGAAACACTCAAACCCTCCGGATTATGCGTTTATTGCGCACATTTTTGCGCAAATTGCGCATAAAGTATCATTTAAAGTTTATGGCTTCAGTTGCCGTTCATTTTAATGATCATGAAATTGAAGTGCTTATTTAGAACTCGAAGGTGTTTTGAAAACCGTCTGCGCGTTGTCACATGTAGCCAAGCGTCTTTTCAGGAACAAACTGTATTTCTGGAACTCAACAAATCTGATTTCTCCTCGTACTTCCATCGTGTTCCATTTTGTCCGTCCCCACTGTGTCTTCCATTCTCGGCGATGCTTCATCAGCGTTTTTTCGTTAGCAGATCCAAGGAACAAGACTCATCCTGGGCCCTTACGAATAAGGAAGGAGATGATGCTGTGATGCAGACTGTCGAACATAAGAGACTCTTTATGAATTTTTGTCAGAAAGTTAAGTGAAAGAAGAAGGCACATGATTATGTTGGCGTTAGTTCCAAGTGAATTTCATTTTCAGTGTGTTACGAACATACTCTATAGCTAAGGTCTGTATTTTATTGGCGATGACTGTGGAGTAAATTCAAACATATGTAGGGCAGATGGTCTTCTACGGGATGCTACGTGGGAAAATTTCCATAAGCAAGGTTCCGTGATGATTTTATTTCTTCGAGCAGAGCAAATTAGCAGGACAGTGGAGTAAGCGCACAGTGATACAGACTTAAGTCCTGTTGTACAATGACTGAGTAACAGCCATGAAAATTGGCGTTCTGCAAACTTTCTTATTGCGAGCAAGGTTTAACATTGTCGTAACCGATGCCTTATGTATGTAAGCACTCCATAAAATCATGAACGGTCTACATATATGAATGTCTTGTAGGTTTCTCCGTCGATGGGTTTGTTGGGGTCTGACGTGATTTCACCTGGAAGGTCATGTTGTATGTGATATGAATCGTGAGACGGTCCATCCTCAAAGGATCTTTAAGTACACACACTCCAAACAGGACTCGAAACTTGATCGCAGTCAGCGGCTTAACTTTTTAAAACTGAGTGGTAGCTAGATGTACCACCTGCTTCTGGCAGTCAGTGTCAGTTTTTTGTGTTTGTGGGTCTCATGCGGTTGTCACCTTAAAAGGCAACTGTCACCGCAACAGTAGCAACCAGTTAGTGATTTTAGTGATTAAATTGTTTTCTTTGCGGTACGGACTACATTCATAAATATTTAGACGTGATTTGTCCCCCCCCCCCCAAATACTCCCCCTACTGTGGGGGCAACTAAATTACGTAACATTCCAAAATTATAATTTTAAAATTCATTGAAAAGAAATTAAAAATTTCGCCGTCTGTTATGAAGCTCCCACTGTGTATCACCGGAACGTCTTCTGACTCCTGTCCATATCAGAAGGACGTGAGGGCATTGCCTAGGAACCTTCTACCAATAAACTTCTCTCTTTTCCCCCAGAAATAAAGTGACTCTCAGTTCTTCCTCTCTCTTTCTCTTCGACTCTGAAGTGTTGTGCTTCTTTATTAAAGGGCCTGGCTTATGATAAATTTGTTTGATACTCAATATGAGTTTCACATTCACTGAAGACGGCAGTGACAATTGGCTAAGGGGACGTTTTCTACCATGGAAGGCAGGAAGGCGTCATTATTTCAATTTGCTCCCGACAAATCAGATTACAGCAGCTATTTAAAAGAGCTTCTTTGTGAAGGCCAAGGCGTTGTGATGTGCCTCATACTTTTACGCCCTGAGCCTGGCGGAGGTGAATTGCATAACGTGATTTGCTGGTGTAAAGTAATCAGATTGAATTTCTCTTACATTTTAAATTTTAGAAGCGAGTGAAATTTGATGCTTATCATTATCTGTCTACTCTCATTCTACTCTCTTTAACGGTTGGTACTATGGCGAGAAGTCTCGCATCTTGTGGATCTGAGTTCAGGACCTGATTTTTGTTAATCTCGTATACATTCCCAGTACAAAGAGTAAGTTATCGCATTGTCTTCAGGCGTGTTTCTGTAGAACGTTGTTTGTCTGCAGCTGTCGAATAAATTTAGACTGAATTTGGTATGGGAAAAGGGACGGTAAAGAGACGTCTTCCAGCGAACGTTGCCGTTGAGTGGCTTCGTGTTAGGGAGGTCCTGGATTAAAATCTGGGCTCTGGTACCTATTATCACCGAGTTTCTTCCATACAAATGCCAGGAGAGTACCTTAAATTAGGGGATAACAGCTTCCTTCCGCATCCTGTCCAAGTCATCCTGGAATCATCCCGTAATTCCATGCTTATGATCTAGCTAGTGACATTTTATTTGATAGATCGATATATGATTAACTTTTAAGCAATATATTTAAAGATATGGTGTATCTTTTGGAAAATAAATACACATTTACCGAAGACAGTGTCGTATTTGCATCGATAATGATTTCGAAAACGTAAAATATTTACGTGGAACAAATGAAGGCCAAGGCAAGTGAGCTGTAGGGGTCAGAAGGAACGCACGTGGGAAGTGTTTGCCCGCGGCCACGTTTGGACCAAGGTCTACATCTTTTTAGTCTTATCACGAAAAAACTGTTTTTAAAATTATTCCGCTTTAGCTATCTCTCATTCCTTATTCATCGTCACTATGACAACCACGGCAACAGATGAATAGTGTTACCTAGGAACACATCATTCATCCAGGCATGAAACGAATCACTCACCACGGGCTGAGAAATTTAAATTATGTCCAATTTTCTGGCGATTATCAGTTGTTAGAGACCTGTTTTAATGCCAGCATTCGCTGAGCATCTAAGCTAAGTAAGTTAAATTAAGTCACTAAGTAAGTAAGTAAGTAGGTCGTTTATTCGTTTCCTCATTCTCTCAATGTAAATGAACTGAGGACATTTAAAGAGGTTACAACTGTTTTCTTCTCAACTCACGATACATACATATTCTAATTTTATTCAGCCTTGCAAAAAAATAAATAATCTCATATTATTTTATACGAACAAAGTCCACGGATCAGAATCCTTCTGCTAGACGACCACTTCTCATCTCATCACATCGGTGTTTGTCATTGATTGCTACATAACTTAGTTCATACGGCGTGATATTGTTGCGTGTTCAGCCGCTAGGGAAACAATGCTTCAGTTCTGTGAATGTAACGTAGTAGCGGTGTGGTCGGGCAGTGGATTCGCATCGGCTACAGACGTCCGTCGGCTACAGTGAGACCTGGAGTAATTTTACTGAAATGAAAGGCAGTAGTGACCTTGTTGAACCGTCTCCGCATTCCAATTGCATGCAATAATTGAATATTGAGGATTGGTCATTGGAACTTTGTTGTAAGTAGAAGAAAGTTTCTTTATATTTAGTTCGCATGCGATTAATGAAACAGAAAAGATTTGGAGGCGAGTGTAGTTTGGCAGAAGTGTACCGACGTTTCAGAGGTGCTTGCTGCCTCCATTATTATGGCGTGCTTGTTAGTTATTATAATGTTTCGTCAATTTGTAAAATTGCACACAGAAACACGGACACGCACTCAACGGACATTGTTGTACAACAGATCAACATTTAGGAAGAAAATGATGTTAAACGCACGCATACCATTATTTTATTCTGTATTAATACACGCGCGATTGAAATGCTTGTATTTATTATATTATTACAGAAAGTGTTTGCGTATGGCGTGTGCCAAAACTGTTTGGTTACTTAAAGCCGAAGCTCGTCTTTTGTTTAATGTTTAGTCAGTACCTCCAAGAAAACACCCATAACCATTACAAATATGACTCAAGTAGTGCCGTTTTGGAAAATAATCGCTGTTTACTCTGAGAATCTTATGGATCCGACAAACACAGAGTTATTGATTGTCAGATCAGATGGTACATACAGATCCCACTAGGCTGCAAGTGGTTGATTTATGTCTGGATCTGTGTATTTCTCTATTGATAGTTTTAGTAGCAATAGGTCTACACAGTTTGAATGTTTTCATAGCTGTGTGCAATTGCTAGCGTATTTTGATGTGTACGTGTAAGGAACAGATTTCTCTTTTCACGTGCAGCGATTCGGTTGTAACACTGGTTGGGTTTATATCTTAATTGCGTCATGCTTGTGTTCTTCAATATAATAATTGTCAGGTGACGATGATGGGATGAACATCGAAACATGTCGTCATTTTAAAATGTAACAATATCAAATGAAGAAATGTTATAATTTTATGTGATTTTAACAATCTATAAGCTTGTGTAAAGACGGTGAATAAAATTATTATACTGGTTGGGTGCTTGCACGATAAGCCATATGTAGAATGACTTGGTGAATAGGAAATAATTGGGAAGGAGTGGTCGTGGCGTGGCGTGTTTCAATGTATTATCCTGGTATTCGCCTGGAGGAACAGAGTTAACATCAAACGTCTAAGACAGAAGACAGAAGACAGAATACAATACGGATGGGTTACCGCTTGGACGAACCTTCTGGGTTTCATGTGTCATGACTGTCTGTAGTTCTGTCCCCCCTGAAACTGCTGCTGCAGTTGGGGTCTGTTCCATGATCAAAGCCCCACCAAGATGGCTGCGGCCTGATGTCACTTTTGAAAGGAGAGCTTGAGTATAGTCACGGCAGACCGCAAAAACTTGTATTCCGCCTATGGTATAGCTCTTGTCGTATGAACATACCCGATTATAATACCTGCTGTTACATGTCAGGTTCTCTTCTGGGTTGTTGCGCCGTGTAGTCTGGTAGAGGTTTGCCGACGTTTCAGAGATTTATCGCCCAGATGATGGAGGCAGCAAGCACCTCTGAAACGTCGGTACACTTCTACCAGACTACATGCACGTCGTAACACTTTACAGATATACGGTCTCTAGTTTGTCGGGTTCTTTTTCCGGTTCCTGTAGGGAAATGCCGCGGAGGCGATAGTATGATGAAATGAGTCATGATCATTGCGTTATAAAATCTTAACTCCCCAACATCAAGTTAATCTTGCGAAACTCATTTGACCATGTAGTTGAAAAAGCATCGTTTAATAACCCAAGAATGAAGTACAAACTATCGGAATTTGAGACAGACTGCATGAAACAAATGTCGTTATGCGACCAACCACCACCTGCCCCGAACTTCTTGCGTTTTACAGGGTTCCCTCGCTTTTCTGGGTAAACATGCAGAGTAGTAGGAGATTTAGTACTGCCAACTTGACAGTGTTTAAATAACAGCGTTGGACGTGAAATATCTCTGAAGAGTTGTTCAGTGTTTCTCATCACCATCATTTCATAACGCACTTCAAGAGATCATGACTAGAGGCCCTTTTGTGAGTAATATCGCGGATCGACTCTTTCGGGAGGCTTCATCATGTGATGGGCTTCTTCTTGAATCTAGGGGAAGTGTTGAATAGGGAGTCTGAGGATTACAGCGTTGCAGAGAGTGGTATTATTTAATTTAGCAAGCACGTCTGATAATGAGTCTGCCTCCCCCCTTGACTGTGAAATTCACGGTTCTGTGATAGTCCTCTGAGATCTTGCATTGGAGATCGTGTTTATGAAATCTAATTGATGCTCGTTCACACGGTTCGTATACTTTAACCGACTCTGAATATCGATTGCGAAGTATTTTAAGTTTTAGAGTTGTGAAGATAAACGCTGTCTGCTTGTAGGCGTCTGATTTAAATACGAACATCAGTAATACCGGAATTTCGTGAAACTTTGTTCGCTGTGAACATAATGCAATTGGGGGCCTATTTTTACATTTGTTGTTTAAATAATAACAAAAGGCGACTGTGCGAATTTGTGAGGTGGAAACAACATTAACGCCGCTTTGAAACGTATGCAGCGCCTGTATTAATCTATCTTTTATTAAAGTTGGGTGTGACAATGTGGTGACCACTTGATGTATTTTGCTATGGTTACCATAATTCATTAATCATTGTAAGGTGCTGACCGAAATTTGTATCGCGACGTGTTGTAAACACAGCTGCGAGTTGCGTGTGTCTGCGTGATATAAATGCAGACATCGACATTGTACACACTAATTCACATTTTTGTGAGACTGACGATAGAATTAATGTAATTTTAACTTTATCTTATCATTAATACCGGCATTGTAGCCGTATGAAGCCATGTTTAGAGGTAAATAGTCCACTTTATGTTCTTATCTGTAGTGAAGGAATGGCTTGTACGCATTGAATAGGGTATTGTATTGACCCCTTAGCCGTTCATTACGTGGTAATTAAAATATGGCTTGAAATTTGCTTCGTCGCGAGTTACAAAGTCATTCCATTTTTACCTTGTCGTTTCTCGCAGCATCGAATTGATTTTGTGACTCCCAGATACTTCACTGTAGCAGAACCGCGAAATACGGTTTGGTTTTGAATGCTCTTTAATGGGGTCTTACGATGTTCAAGGATCTGATTAGCTGAGCTGTAGATCGATTTTTGGTATTTCACTGTATACTGCCGTCTGACTGATTGACTTTTGAGTGGAGGGATTTTTATTCATGGTTGTGAGATCGTGCCACAAAGATTTTTTTTTTAAGAGCAGGAAATGGCTGCATTGAATTTAGCTGTTTTGTTAAATGTGGAGCTACACTAAAAATGCGTACCAGTGAGATGATTGATTCTGCGGCAGAAAAAGACAGGAAACGTGTTCAGCCGAGTACATGAAAAGCACCTCTTACGTGTTTGGTGAAGAAATTGCCTTAACCTAAAGCTTCACCAATGTCTTCATAGTAATCTGTTTGTGGACCCGAGTCAATTGAAACCCAGTAGACGCTTCCACGTCCTAGTTTTTCAAGGTTATGTCGATGTCGATCCTCTTCGTAACGACGCCTGTGAGCGTTGTAGATCGAAGCAGTACGTTCCTCCGAAACACTGATGTATACTCACAGGTCCGCGCGGTGTTACAACCCAGAAGACCAACATCTCTACTGCCGTGAGAATCTAAAATATAATATTTCTAAGATTAATTCTGTATGATACTTTTCTTCCATAATATTGGGAAATTTAAAGCAGGGGACTGACTGGAAACCGTGGGCAAAGATGGAAGGACGGTCGGGGGAAGTAGGCTGTGATTTTGTATTCAGGATTAAAATGGCTTTGGACCGGATCAAATTTTGGAGTTAAATTTCTTGCTCAGTTGAACAGACTACGTATTCGATTAATGTTATTTTAAAGAAAGACAAAGCAGTATGCCGTTAGCGGATGAAAAGCAAAGATTTGTTATTATTTACATTATTTTTTACCTTCGTATCTGTTTCATGAAAGGATTAATATAGATGAAAAACAGACTTTGATGGACATAGATATTCAGGAGTCCGTTAAAAGGGTTTCACATCTACAACGTTATTAAAACCACTCGGATTTTTGAAGGATTACACGAACATATTCGTATAAATATTGTAGTCTACTTAGCGTGCAATTCTTCTACAGCGCACGTTTAATCCACGCATTTGGAAGCTATATGTAAAAAGAATGTATGGTCACAGAGATACAAATCCAGCAAAACTTTCATTCATTTTACCGTTGGTTGGAATTGGAAAAGGCATTAAGACAAAAAGAAACAGGCATGTGAGAAATTTACCGTTAGACGCCACATGAATAACAGAATTTTTTTAAAAAGAGCTTTCCTGTGTTTGTAAAGTGTATAATTTGCTACTCCGTGGCTAGCAAAATAATTTTGTCGTATATGATAACAGCAGACTGGTTTTGCTTGTACAGCATATCAGTTATGAAAATAGGTAAAACGCACGGGAAAAACATTTCATTATCTGAAACTCGTTCAGTTTAATATTTACACAGTTTAGTAAACTGACTGCATACAGCGCAACACAAAATGGACGAAACATTAGTATGAAACTCAGTTAACTCAGTCAGTACATTCTTAAGTTTTAATTTCGTAGCCACTACAATAACTTCAAAGAATATACATGGGCAGACTTTTTAATGATAGGAATTAATGTAGCATAGAACAAATAGACTGCTTTCAACGTGCTGGTACATGAATTTTTTTTACTTTACATTAAAAGAATCTTTGGATTTACGACGCTCGGACATGTTATAGGTATTTGAAAGAGAAAAATCCCATTATTTTGAGGCCATAATTCAATTCAATTCAATTTTTTGGAAATCTTGTATATAAAAGACTTAGGTTACGATTGTGTGGTGATGGATTGTGTATGTAGCCAACATACTGTGTTAGTTATATCCTCGCGGTTAAATACTGTGCTCAGTATGAGGTTATGAAGTTGCATTGTGTCGTGAACATACATCGACCAATTTACTTTGTCCTTTTTCTTTAGGTGTGTGTCTGCGTTATGTAAGCTGTAAGGTAGACGTGTCGACCTCAGCATCAACTGAGAGGGGCGACTGTTTCGGGGGGCCATCACATGGGCGATGAAAATTATAACAGTCCACTTTTATTTTATTAAGTTTGAGGTATTCACTTAATTTTGCAACAAGCACACACAAATGTGAATTTACTTTAAACACCTGTCCACTTGATTTTATTCAGATATAAAACAGCAGTACATGTCATCTGTTCAATGTGCATTTGAAACTATGAAATTTATTAAAGTTTGGATTTTTCCCGATGTGTGTCTTCAGTAATTCGAGAACTGAGTCAGGCCACGTGAGAAGGCGTGGTTTGACATCCTAAAAGGATTTAAGCGAGAGAAAAACAAAAAAAAAAAGTTTTGCGAATGGCTTCACTGTTAAAATAATAGTGAGTAATCATTGTCTCAGGGCAACGACGTGCAATTAAAACACCGCCGATCAAGAAGTGCGTTTAAACTAAGTAAAGATTCACGTGTATCGCAGTCGATCGTGTGCTGACGTCTTTATTTGCGCACGACACGTTCCTAACGAAATATCGTGATGGAATTAGTATTCGTCGCTCTCTTGTCTTCGACTTTTATGACATTGTGACGAGGCTAATTCCTGTCTTGAATTCATATTCGAACTTGATTACACGAATTTGTCATATTATTGTTTTTGCCACTCTCGCGTTTGTAGGAAACGTGATTGAACGAATAGCTGCTGATAATGAGAAGACCTTCCGTTCTCTTGGGAATCATCATTTTTTATTTAAGGCTTGGGCAGTTTCTTTCTGTAAGGTAGATGTTGTACCCGGCGCTTAACTAAGCATCACGCCATGCAGACCGTACGAAGACGTGAAGGTATATAGCTCCACACATTTCCAACATCGGTACTGCTAGGTAGAGGTCAGTGGTTAGATTCTCGTCCTGGCCACTTTAACACCGAGGATAGGCAGACTGAATGTACCTCAGGGCTGCTGTGGAAATTGTGGTGAAGAGATAAATCCGACCCTGCCTAGTCACTTTGCTGACTGAGCTATCCCGACTTGTAACGAAGTCGGAGCTCCAGTTTTTAGAGTCTATTTGTACTGTCTTTGTCTCTTTCTCCTTTTTCATAGGTTTGGAATTCTGTTCTAAATTTGGCCAACTATCATCCTCTATCTGCAACATCTTCACTCTGTTTCCATATATAGCGCCCCCTGTAATTATGCTACCAGTCTTGAAGCACTTTATAAATGAATAACAATAACTTCATTTGTTGTGTTCTCGGTTATAAGTCTGTATGCACGTATATCCACATCTCTGCGTATTTTTGCTTTTATTTTAAGTTATCGCGGCTTTTAACACTTCATGTTTTGATAATAGCAGTAATCATTTTGTAACACGTGTAGAGATTTGTTGTAGGATGTAATAATGAATACATTAATGCCAAAATTTTTGGAGGCAGTAAATTTGAAAATTCATATCCATCTCTTGTCCGACTTATTCTGCACTGCGTAATTATACTCCGAAGCTACATGTGCCTGTCATAATGATAGGCCTGGAAGCTGAGTCTCTGGCTGAGCAACAAATAAGCACTTTTAAGACTAATCACTATACTGTATATGCACTAGTAAATTGCCTGTCGAGAATGATGGGAAAATCTAAATTAGTAAATGCACGTAGTCATAAATATTGTCTCAAGAGGGCCAAAATACGCTAATATCATAACCATGGTAACTGGCACACGCGTTCATAAACAGTATCCCATAAGGCCCAGTATTTCGCAAGAGCAGCAAATGATCACCAACCAAGTAACCAAACTAACCAACATTTGTTATAATTTCTTTTTCGGGCTAATTGCTCGAATAAATTTTATAACATTGCACACAAGTTTTAATACAATTAACACTTGATTATTATGTAGATAGAAAGGTAATAATTTCGTAATATATAGTGTACCCTCTGGCCCTTTTAGATATTTCCTACGACCCCGCACAGTTATTGCATTACACACGATGTGCGGCCCCAAATGTCCCACTTTTAATACATTTTAAGTTTGACACGCTCGTCAAATAGGTACTTCTGTACCGCTACTTTATATTTAAACCCAATAAAGTTGATATGTGATTCAGTTAGAAAGATGGCTGTCGTCTGGTTTGTTGCACCGTGTTGTCTGGTATCATCAGGGCGATGACACGTCGCCCTGATTATGGGGGCAGCAGACTACACGGCGCTTCAAACCAGAAGGCAGCCATCTTCGTACTTACCGCCGTGAAGCTCAAATCGTACGTGTTTCAATTAAATTCACATTTGTGTGACTTGCGAAAAAACAGAGAAACGAAAAAAATGTCTGAGTTTGAGCTTGGATTTTATGATTTTTCCACCCATATGATGGCCCCTGGAACAGTCACCTTTTGTTTTTCTTAAGCAACTCTCAGCAGACACCGAGCCCGACAGGACCTTCCATTGTCTTCAGATCCGCATTTAGTTAGCAAAAAGCAGCAAAGTGTTAGCTTTGAAACCCCGGTCCACTGGTCGCCACAGCGTAGGTCAGCCAGCAATCCCGCTCCGTTTTCTGGAGTTCCTGAGTCTCTAAGCACGTGCTGGAAAGTACCATAGAACAGAGCTTCCATATCCTTACCATTTTATTATGCTCGATTATCAACCTGTTCTGCCTATGTTTTAGCTGTGTAGTTGTGGACCGAGGGACTGATTTTGCGAGTCGGCCATTACCATATCCTATAAGCGATGGCAGATGAGGAGATGATTGGAAGGGATTTGGTAACCGTATTTTGTGAACCGATTACACGAGTTATTAGTATGGGATTGATCAGCATGTGGTCTGTATGGCCTTTGAGTGAAATAAAATAATATTTTGAAAAAAGATGTTGAAAATCTGTCGGTTTGTTTGAAATGTTTACACACAAAAAAAATTTGCGCAGTGTTCGTTATAGACCTACAGAAAATTTATATCAGATCGGTGGAATATATAGAGCACACACAGGCGAGGTAGCAACTGCATTCAGAATTTTAGTCGGAAAATTTTGAGGTCAGAGGTCACATCGTGTAATTAGATGTAAATGTGTAGAGCATGGAAAAATGGTTACATGAAACTGTTGAGTGTGAGTGTTTCGAATTGTTTTTTAGCTGATTGAGTCGGACGGTGGAACAGTCACGAATTTAAATATGCAGTCAGCAGCTATTATAATTTGGCAATATAATACACGTAGCTTAAAAATATTGAAGTATTTAAGTATTATTTTATAACGAAGTATTGAATCCATAAATTGTGTTATTTGTTACAAGAAGAAAACACAAGTGTATTTTACTGATAAATTTCTTCTTTATTTTAGGTAAGCGATGAAACGTCAGTTAGTAACGAATTCTTCAGCCCAGTAACAGTAAGTTGCAATGGTTAAAGTAACTTTTTAGATAATGGACCTGTTTTACAAGCCACGTCCTGTAACAGGGGACGCCATGTGTCTTCTAATTCTTCACCTTAATCATCGTCAATGTCGTGATAAGCATCCTTGTCCCTCATTTACGTTATATATAGGTTATATCTGCATGCTTTCTGTTCCAATGTGCATACAGTTTAAAGTGAAGAGTCTTTCATCAAATGCATAAAATATTATAGTTGCTGAACCTGAAATCAGTAAAATACCTACGAGACTTGGACATAGAAGTGAAGATACATGCAGATTTGATTGAAATAGGGCAGATTGGATTTAACCGGCTCAGAATGAAATCCAGTAACGGGCTGTTTTCAATATAGCACCGAACCTTCAGCTCCTGAACAAGGACTGCGTGATATTTGTATGAAGCATTGCACTGTAAAAATATGTCTATCGTGATAATTACTTATTTTCGTTTGACAGTTTTCATTTATTTAAATTTAATTGCTTGTATCAAAACAAGCATAAAAATGACTCGGCACTTTAATAAGACCTTTGCTGATACTTTTATTTCATCTTGGTCCTTATGCATTTATTTCTCGAAGTCGCCTGACCTATTTTTTAATGTTTAATTTAATGCGCGTGTGTTCTTTCATAATATCGGAGGCTTCTTTCGCGTCACTCGACTCACAGATTGTTTACGCACGCGTTCATTTTACGTTTAATAATCCTCCTTGGTATTCTTCGGAATGATGGCATAAAATGAATTGCGCTCTAACGAAACGACATAAACATTGCCACTAATACCGTGTTGCCAAGAGACAGGTCGGCGAAGAAAGTAACCGACTGTCCTCTCCGCACACAAAGAAGACGCGACTCTAAAGGGTAGCGAAAAGTAGGAAATGTTGAGTTAAAGCATTGAAAATCGTGACCGAAAAATTATCACGATTCTGTTGAACGTGACTTAGAAATTGCAAACGATGTCACGACAATGCAAGTTTGTTACGGGTACAGCTTGGGTGATGATACGAAGTAAGTTCAGTCTTCAGGTCATCTTAACAAGGTCTTTATTTCCTCGGTGAATTTTATGTGTTAATTACACTGTATTCTTGTTGCCTACAGTTTTATTTCGTATTCTTGCCTGACCAAGTTCTCAGTATTGGTGCAGATAACAAGAATGTTGCTGCCATTAGGCAGATTTTAAAAGTGCTCTTCTAAAACGGATAGACGTATGAAAGGGGTAAGAGAAAGGGACAGGAGACAAAGATATGAAAAATGTAATAATCCGTAGAATTTTTACGGCCCTTCTCCGCTGGTGTCTGTATACACACACACGCACGATATATGGCCATACGTCATTATGCCCTTGATCATCTGTTGGAAGTGTCAGATTCGTCGGTAATTGTTAATTTTTTTAACATATGGTACCCGGAGACAGTGCTTGTACGTTCACATGAGGACAAACCATAATACATAGCTGTAAAAATGCGTATTCATGATTTTATTTTCGTATCACAGTGTTTAATTTCTCGTGGAATCAGAAGGTGCATTACCGTCTTCACAAAAGCCCACCAACCTCTTCTGAGCTATATGAAACCAATCTACACGCTCCAACAGAATTTTCCTTGGATTGATTTTATATTATCCTTCCATCTACGCCCTGGTCTAGCAAGTGGTTTATTTGCTTTAAGTTTTGTACCTAAACTCTTGTATGTATTTCCCCTCTCCCCGTGCGCGCTACTTGTCCAGCCCATCATATAATTCCTCATGTGATTATCCTAATAATATTTAGTGAAAACTGCGGAGCCACTCATGCAATTTTGTCCAGACTTATCTACCGATGATTAAACTAACTGTTGTAATATAATTATGATGATTATTAGCTAAATATAAAAATGTTATGCAACATTATTTTCTCACAGTTAACTTTGTACTTAGAAGACATAGGCCGAATAGATCAACTGTATGGTGATTAATGATCAGTTATTCTGCATTCATCAGATACTACAGAATTAGTGGGACAGGACATCATTTCGTTTTGGCTTAATAAGAAGCCACATCTCTGTAACTGAGATTTGAAAACATTACACAGAGAGCTTTTACTTTAATCCAAACTGCAAGCTGAAATTCCAAGCCATACGTATCACTGTTAAATCTTTGGTACTCAGTAAGGGCTTAAGTCAGTATTAGTCGTGATTGATTTAAGCTTTTCTTACGTAGCATGAAAGAAATATGCATTTAGATATTACATAAATTATACAAGAATGATCTGACAAACCGCGAATTTTAAGTTCGTAATACAAATATGCAATTTAAATAATATGCGAATAAATAACGAGCACATTGTTCGCCTTGTGCTGCAGTAAGCATGGTCACGGTTGTTTGCAGTATTCATTAACATTCACACACGGTAAGAATTATAAATGGCGACGGCCATGTTTATTTTGTATACATGGCAACTTCTGCCGAATATTTCATTCATCTTCATTATGACAGTCGCATTTAAATTGCTACCCCCTTAGTCATTCCTCTAGCTCATTAATAAATGCTCTAAACTGATTTAATTTTTTAACGCACAAGTTTGGACATTTGTTTTATAAATTAGGATGCACTATAGAAATCCGTCCATAATTAAACTCGTTAAAAACGAGACCATTTCAACCCCCCCTCCCAAAAAAAACAATGCTGAAACGAGATCATGTAGAACGACTTAATGGAAATACATGCTCATGTACTTGTCTCTTATGGTTGAATGGATTGACAAAATCTTGCGTGGCATTCGATGTTGGTTTTTGGAGGCTGTTTTATTAATTTTTAAGCAGAATATATTTTAATGAACCTTTACTCACTTGTTGGATTAATTAATTGGATATATTGCGGTTCGACGTCTAATAACCAATGATATGGCCGTTATAATTACTGGACACTGTCGACGTTGGCATTCAGGGATTAGCCATGAAGATGGAGGTAATAAGTTTCTCCGAAATGGTGGTATCTGCCTACAAGTCCACACGACGCGACTTGTCAACCCAGAATGCCAAATCGACATCTTTACCGCCTTGAGAACGTTAACTGTCATCTTTGACGAGGAAGTGTGTAATTTTTACTCGTAACTGCTGTCTTTTAGTATTATGAAATCAAAGTGCTGAGATGAGCGGGACGTGTAGAAAAAATTGGGGGGGTGAGGTTAAGAATTTCATGCTGCATTTTATCAGAGGACTTGAAATAACCACATGGGAAACCAAGGTGTAGATGGGAGGTTCGTGTAAATTCGATATTGAAGAAATAGGGTGTGATGGTAGTCCTAATTTATAGTGCTCAGGGTAGTTTCTAGTCGCGGGCTGTTGTGAACACGGTAACGAACTTTCGGGTTGCATAAATATGGGGAATTTACTAGCTAGGCGATTATCAGTTTGTCGGGAAGATCTCGTCTTTGCAAATTATTTTGCCCACTTGCACATTCTTATTGTTGGACCAGGCGTTCTTTCGTGAGCTCCAGGTTTTCGGAAACAAGAACAAGGGCGAGAAGGAACAATGCAGATCCGCTGTCCGTGCGGATAACCAGGTTACTGCAGCGCCATAGCGAACGGAGCTGTGGGCAGTGATGCCAGGTAGTGGCATGTTAAACCTGTTTGCCTAATAAATCCCTGGGAACATGCCGGGAGACAGGCTCGGGTTTAGTTAACCGCTACAGCCCAATGGGTTTAACTGCAGGCCCATTAAAATTTACGGATACCGCTTGTAACCATCTGCTCTCAATCCTCATACACTAATCACGTAGTGATTGCTTATTTCCTCCAGTGTAAAGTAACGTGTCGTCTCACTGTTTGCTGATTGTTTTCTCATTGGCTATCACCGTGAAATGCTGGCACGAACTTCGACCCTTCCACCATCAATATTGAAAGTTCTAATCCCTCTTAGTGCACATATATTGTCCGTGTGTTAAAAATAGGCGTCGCCAAGTCGGATGCTTTAGTGTTACGGCAAAATTGCACAACGTTTCAACTCGGAACAGCGGAGCAGACGATTGAAGGCAGCTCATAACTCGCAGCGTAGCAAATCCCTAATGTGTTCTTAGATTCACGCGGCAACGGGGTGTGAAGTCTATCTGTGGTCTCAAAGCACGGAATTTGAAGGTGGCTACTTATACTAGAGTCCTTGCTTTTCCTCCCATGTAAGTTCTATTAAAGTCCGAAGTAGTTATACATTCGTAAACCGCTGTCCTCAGACTTCTAGATGGTCCGCAGACTTTCTGTTGCTCGGCATGGTTTCCGCCGTAACTTTCTTCTTAGGCCAGTGTTCACTTTCATATTGAATTTAACATTCAGTTTATGAAACTACCCACTTTTAACATCGCGCATTAACAGGCTACTTAAAATTCTGTGTAATTACTTTAGATGTAATCATCGTTAGCTGCGCGTTTCAAAGTTCCTAAATGCAGCCCTAACGATCGTCTGTTCGCGTCGCGGTGATATCCTCAATCTTACACTGTTTATATTTATTTTATTTTTATGCAATTTTAAGCTTTGTTCGTCCCTTTTAGGTTCATGCGTCCTCTTATCGATTTGTTCTCAGTGTTTTTGTGATTTATGCAGCCTTCTTTCATGTGGCTCTGCTGTTCTCAAAGGACCTCGAATGTCTCCGTATGTTAGGTTTCGACACCGACTTCCACACTGCTGGCAGGACTCGTTGGTCGACCCGTTGCAGGCCTCTACATATAGGAGAGAGCACAAGACATAAATTTTAGGACAAACATCCATGCCTGGAACAAAATTCGAAGACGCGATCCGGTGTTCGAGCGATCAAAGTCCACGCCTCAGACCGAATAAATAACAGTGCATACAACTTGACACACAGAAGTATGTATCAGTGAGAATACATGAAGTGAATCATGGCTCTCCTCCTTCAAGTACGTATTGTCGTATGGGGCCGACACAGAAAAGTGAACCGCAGTTCTTAAGTAACTGAAGGAGTTATAATTACTGGAGTCTGTGCAGCCTATCTCTTCTTTAACGAACACACTGTCCGCAAATATTAATTTAACGTTCCACTGGACAGCGGTCTGCACCACTCTTACCATCTTTTGATCTCACGTTTATTCCACATTTATTTTTTATTTCAACCTCATTTGGACAGTTAAAATTACGCCTTTGTGGCGAGTGGTCTTTCTTCGTCCTACAGTTTTTTTCATATTTTGAATTAGGACACATTGTGTATGCCGCCACCCTACTCTCTATACCCGATCCATCTTCAATTACTTAACATTCTGTCTTACCCCTCCCTCTTCGATTACCCAGTGTGTCTTCACACACACACACCATTCATCGAACTAATTTATTTCCATGAGTTGCACTCCTTGAATGTCGCATTCTAGATTCGTCTTACCGCCGATAGAAACACTCTATCAAGTTCTGCATGATGATCCTCCCTTTGTGTACACATACCTTGTCTGATTTTACTCGACTTTGACTTTAATTATGAGCAGAGTAACTTATTTTAAGATTATGGCACAATAATTTTGTTGCATTTCAAATATATCGTAGGAAATGCACCTCGCTTCAACACAAATTTCTGTAGAAATGAGATAATGTTATGGATTATAAAAGCATTGGCACAGGCAGTGTTAACCATTTTGACATGGTTCTGAAACCAAATTATATCTCAAAAAGACAGGAAGTATGTTGAAAGAAACTCCCTCGTAGTACAATTATCACATACCCGATTGTGATGATCTGTGGCCAACATTTCCCTCGGGGGAACTAAAATTCTGTCAAGAGAACTGGTGACAAGTGTAGTCTGTAGCAGAGTAATTCCTCGTTACTATGGTTACAATCCTATTGTTAACTGGTGTCCCGCCCATTAACGTGGGTGGAGAACTGTCGTTTATCTAACTTGTTTCGCCAAGCGTGCCATTGCCACACCAACTCACACACAACAGGCTTGCCAACTCCTGCATGATTATGTAGTTACGTACAGTTTTCGTGTGTTCTTTATGGTCACTGCAAATAGATGCAGTTGTAAAGATAATGACGAGACTGTATTTATACCACTTTTCATCGCAAGAAATTTTGTTTGGGAAATTTTTTTGCAGGCTGAAGGATAATATTAAAAAAGCTCAAAGAGAACATTTTGCGTCAACTTTATATGTATTTAAGTTGAAGTGATTCTACACATTGTGTAATGTCGACTAAGATATCGTTTTGTTGATACGAGTAAAATCTGTTAAAAACAGTTTCGCCAGAGTTGCGTTATTCAACTTTTTGAGATGGACCGACAAGTGACAGCCCTCGGGATTTGTGTACACATCTCGTCGAAATCAGTCTTGCCAGCAGCCGGTCATGTCGTATTTTGGACGTGCGCGTTGTGTTCTCTGCCACTCCAATCCGCGTGTCATTCCAGTCAGAAACATAGATTAGCCTTGTTATTGAAAAACTTAATCGTTAACTGGACCTAAAAATGAGGTTACCTGTTTTAATGACAATATGTCGGACAGCGCGCTTTGAACCAGGTAACTTTCATCCCATTGTTATCAGCTCGCTATTGTGTCGATGAAAAGGGAAAATGAACTCTATTGTGCTGCATAAAGCGTCCATATATTGGCTAGTTTCGTCTGGCCTACGGACATATAGGAGCTAAATGTGATACTGCAGATGCAAATACTGTAGAATTGAAAGCACGAAGATACCAGAAATGTTATTGCCATGAAGCAGAAATGGGCGATGTAAAGTGAGGATGGGTCATCGCATTTTCTTAGGTGCTAGGAATATGGAAGTTCGATTCTGTATTTTACCATGTCGATCTGTGTGGTAAACATTGCAATAAATTGCTTCTTACTTGTAAACACTAGTGTTTCTTTCAATCATTTACTTACAGGCCGATATGTACATCTAAAAACATGTAAGAAAAACAACACCTTCGCCCAAAAATGGAAAAACAAACGTAATGAAACATCACCAAAAAACTACAGAAATCATAATTGAGTTTTAAGTTCTTAGATATATTTTACACCTGATGATGGTTTTATAAAAACCGAAACATGTTGTGTAAATGTTCCGAAATGTAAATCGATCAATCGATACGGAACATGAATGATATTTTATTATCTTAATTATAATAAATTTTAAATAAAATTATATTGTGATCAGACGGATTAAAATAAATAATTAACACTTTGAATGTTTAATATTTTTTTTTTCAATATAAACCAAATGTTACAGTCAACTGCAGTCCCTTTCAAATGCAGTTGCAGAATTTAATGCTGATGTATGTGCTTTGATGTGATCACTATAATTGCTTGAAACAACGTGGGCGGGAAAGCTTTCTGTAAAGGAATACATATTTTTCAAAAACATTTCCTTTGCAGTTTTGCCTTGCAGATAGAAATCTATCGCTGCAGAACTCATGAATTGCAAGGACGATGCTTGGAGTCTAGTGTTATTTTTATCGTGTTTCGTTAAATATAAGCTTTTAAGCGAAAAACGTGCTGAGAAATAAATGATCTGTGTATTACGGGCCGTATGTGTCTAGGATGAACCGTTTATAAAAAAAAGTGAAGTTAGATTGGCACTCGTGTAAATGGGAGGTTTATACTGATCTGATGTAGATTAAAATTGAATTATCACTGTAAAGTGTTGATCTGAAACCGTATTTTCACACGAGTGTATTAAGTTGCCCACGTCTTACAGCCAGAAGTTGTTAATTCTGTAATATCTGTACAAATGAAGCGTGTATAATCAATTTGTGTTAATAGTTGTGTAAAGTTTGACGTAAATGGAAGAGACAGTACACCGTAAAATCCATATGTTGAACGGTGATCTGTTTCACGTTAACGTCTGTTAGTAAATGAATCAATTCGGATAAATTGAAATTAAGATACCTGCTTAAGGTGTGTAGAGTAAGGCAAAGTTGTCTCTGTCTAAGCACAAGGAAGACGCGTGGAGAGGTGTCGCTCCACACATTCTCTACCTCGAGATAGACAGAGGTTAGTGGTCAGCTTCGGGCTCCGGTCGCTACACCCGCAGTGAAAGTGTTTGAGGAAGCTGAGGACGTTGTAGCCCAGCGAAAAGAATCCGGTCTACTCCCAGGAACCGATTCCCAGTCCTCAGTCATTCACTGTACTGACTTCAACTATATTCCGGTTCACCATCGCTTGCATGTAGACGTGTTTATTTGTTCGAAGACGATTGGAATTTTTGTGTTGTCACGATGTAAATCAGCCACCACTTTCCGTAATATCGTATGAAGGGTATTGTAATGGGAAGTGGACCGTATGTGGCTGGGGAAATTGGCAGTGACACGTGTAACTCTCCGAAACACCAAGTTGTTAAATCTGGTCCCACGCTGAGTGCGCTACCATGCTTTAATGTTCGTAATCAAAAACTGTGTCATATGAATCAAAATCATCTCAACAGTCTTTTGGCTTCAGAAAATGACAAAATTTTCGATTCAGAACAAAAGAGGTCACTGGCGACATGCTAAGTTTTGTTGCCACCCCTTTTAACCCTCATGTATGAATCCCCTACCGTCAGTGGAAGCAGTTCACAATACGAAATTGAATTTTGGATTAACCCCCTGTGGCCAGCCATAAAGAACCAAACAAAGCTTTTAGTGTTGCAATATTCAGAGCATAGAACTAACTAAACATTTTCCAGCAATATTGTTAGTAGTTATGTGGTGGTGATGGTGGTTGCTGGTATTAGAGATTTGGTCAAAGCGTCTGTTTACTCAGTAGATGGGGTGGGGTTACCCACGCGAGTGTAGTTGAGACAGGTACTGAATGCATGCATACAAGTTTCATCAATAGTCTTTCAACGGAACCATACGATTTAAATGTTGATAGAATATGTAACTAATGACCTAGAGTCGCAGAGATTGTGATTCCACTGATCATTCATTAAATGCTGCCATTTTGTATGATTGCCACTGAAAATAACTCTTGTTCTTACTAGTGAAATGAGTTGAAATAAAAGGATCTGATACTCATCGCCCTGTTGATGGAAGCAGGAAGGGCCTCTGAAACGTCGGTAAACTTCTACCAGACTGCACGGCGCTACAACTCAAAATACAGTCATTTTTGTGCTCAGATGAAATCCTGAAAAGAAATCCTTGAAATAAGGCGCAGAAAACTAAATCAGGATTATATGTTTATGTTTCGTCACCAGAATGGGTGGCGATAACATGTTTGAAAACGTTCACAAATGAAAACTGCATTTCATGTCGTTGGCACAGTTCAGTTTAGAATATTTTCTGTCTTCCAGCGAGATCCGTATTCCGAAGATTAAAATATGCAAATACTACGTTTGGTCTGTCGTCCCGAGGCAAGAGCATAGATTGAGGATACTTGAGAACAGGTTTGCTGAAGACCTGGGGGACAGGAAATGAGAGGAGGTTGTAAAAAATACTGCATAATGTGCTGCAATTCTTCACCAAATTTTGTTAATGCGACCAAATGAAAGTACAAGAAATGGGTGGACTATAACACGCATGATAGACAGGAAATATGCGTACAAAATGTTACTTTGAGAACAAGGGAGGAAGATGAATTGGGAGACCTAGGCTTCGATGGAAGGTCATTTGTTAAATCGTATCTTACATATATAAAATGGGCATGAGACTGTGGGCTGTATTCATCCTACTCTGAGCATGGTTTAGTGGCGGATTCTTGTGAACACGATTATGTTCTAGCGGATTGAAAATGTGTGTACTCTTCGGAGTACTTTAAATTCGAAATGTTTTCATTACTCCACATTACACAATTGCACTAATGGCAACAATATTATCCAAGGCCACTGCTCAAACAATGTGATCCAATATGATGTGAAACTTTCACGGCGGCTTTCATTAATACAGTCTTCTCGGGCTATCAGCTGTGTTAGATGGTGATTAATCGCCGACGTTTCGAGGACCATCTCGGCGATTAATCACCATCTAACACAGCTGATAGCCCGAGAAGACTTTATTTATGTGATCCAAGTTTGTTCCTGTAATACTGTGATGGAAAACGCGACAGGCAGATATGAACGGGCTCATGATGTGTTCTTGTCCTACGCTAGGATAGCAAAGACATTTCTTGAACAGGTAAACGACTATCAGCTTTTCAAAAAGGGCTGTGCTCGAATGAGTTAGTAAGTTAGTCAGCTAGTTAATTAGGTGTTTTGTTTTTAAATTGCTGTGCATTTCATTTTAGTAACACAAAGCGTGTGGTCCTCATCGCCTATTGTAACAGGTGTTGTTATTGTGAAAAATGGACGCAAGTCTGATGGCAGCATACTAATAACTTGCAGTAATGATACTTTTAATCGTCTCAGCATGACGCCTAGTTGATCAACGTTAAGCCAGACGCGGGTGCGGCTGGTAAATCAGGATTTTCGTGGTAAACCATTAAGCTTTATATAACTCCGTTTTAATTCAATTTGCAGTGCTGATCGAAAACACCCAATTGTGCTGCGTGTGGGTGCAGGTAGCGCATTATATGTAAATTACGTGTTTTGTGACTTGCCATGTTTAATCGTTCTGGTTAATACTGGTCTCACAGTGGGCTCAAGCGACAGCGTTGGCAATAGCTTTTCCGTATTGACAAAGTTTCAGCAGCAAGCTATAATTATGTGCTGTTTTGTAAAATGAACACTTAATGGGGATATTGTTCCGACTCTCTGTTTATCCACAAGTTCGTTTCAAAAACTTTAATAAGATTTAGATTAAATTCGCTTTAATATGCCATGTAACTTTTTGTGTAATGTAGTGACCATCACCGAATTGCATAATCCAAGGCCACGTAAAGACTTTACATCCATACCCTTACCACTTGGCACTAAGTCACTAATACAGCGCTGGTAGATTTTCTGCCCTGCGAGTTAAGGTGTCTTAATTAGCCTGTGCTCTTCTGATCATGTTGCAATATTGCACGATTTTGCTGTGAGCTTGAGATATGCAGTTTGGTGACGGCTATTATAAGTTCCGTCATTTCAAACCCAGGGGCCACGAAGAGCCACTTAAAATAGGCGCATCTTCCGGAGTTATTACATGGATGAAGAAAATCATAACCGCCTACTTTTACTAGTTCCAGGATTAAAACTTAAGATCTTTAAATGCTATATGAGATATATTAGAAAGAGTATTGATACGTTCAACAGCAGGCCTACACATGTTACATGTCATCATCCCGAGTTGTAGAAGACGAAAATAATATGTGGAAAGATTTACGTAAATGGCAGACAGAGAAACTTCATGCGCGGAGCAAAAGTGAACTCTATTCCAGAGGCTTGCTTTTTATTACTTCGCCGAATGCGGTGTTACGTACGCCTCAGTACTTCTTTTACGGATGAAGCTGAGTGTGAATTTAATATTGGTTGTATAGAGTCGTTTAATGCACTGTATGTCAAAGCCTCCCTCAGCGAGACAGGACCAATATTAACAGACACCTGCAATATGCTTTTATGTTCAATGTATTAAATGAAATCTGTGCTTTCAATGCTCAAATATTTTTATATTTAATATCCGTCGCTGTAACGGAATTACGATTATATAGTCTTGGCCACTGGACTACACGTAAGGGGAAGTATGACTGGATTATGTTGTTGTGGGTTATTTTACATTTGAAGGTGGCCGTGCAGCCTGGTAAACGTTTACCAACGTACCGACGTTCTTGCTGTCCGGTGCCTTACCCCTGAAACGTCGATAAACTTCTATCAGTCTACTCGGAGGAAAAACCCAGAGGTCAGCCGTCTTTAATTTTTAATGTGCTACGTTTGATGAGTTGATTACAAGTGGTGTGTTGTAAGCTCCCCGTAATTGATTCTAAATACGAAAATAGTTGAAACTATTAGTCGGGTTGGTACGTATAAAGCTCAAAGCACTTCATTCGACTAGCGGGACCAGGTGATTAACACGAATCGTGATCCTATTGCATTTACACGCCACATATTGACTTCTTTCATGTCTCTGTGGGATATTGGATGCTCACAGCATTTCTCACTTTGATTATACCGGATTGTTGTAATTAGCGGCTTTCAAGTTGCAACGCGATTGTGTGTCAATTGACTAAATATTATATCAAAGCAGAGTTAGGATGTTATTGGGAACATATCCTGTTAAATGTGACAGGATATTAAACCTGCTATTTACTGTAGTGTACAGGAAGGTCTCAGTAAAATGTGCAGGACCCTGATGATATTTCCTGGTAATGGTAGGCCGTTATTGTGATCCTGTGGACCAGCGCGGCTCTTCGTAGCAGTAAATGCTTTTTCTACTCCGTTGGAAATAATATTTCGCACATTGTTTCCTTCTCAACGTATTTGCAGCGAATGTAAACCGAACAAGTCCTAGGGGCGAGACAAGTGGAAAGCTTAGTTCACAATGAGCCGACGGTCGTAACAAAGGTGTTGTGAAATTCTGTACATTTGATACAGGTTGGTTGATGCTCTTCAGTTAAAGGCACTTTTGAGTTTCTTGAGCAGGAAACGTCTAATGACTGGTTGATTGTGAGCAGTAGTTTGGAGAGCACGCGTGTGGAAGCGACCGTGGCCTGTTTAAAATTTATTCTAGAATTGACCTGGTTGGATCGAGGAAAATGGCGGAAAACCTCCGGATGATCGGTTTCTGGGCACAGGTTCGAACCTTGAACGTCCTGATTGCGAAGGCTGTCCTAACAACAATGCTGTAAATTTCTAGGCAATCAGTCACCGCGCAGTCCACAATGTTGTAGATTACCTGGCTGCTTATTTTGTGTTGTTAGGAAGACAGGCAGTGCATGAACTGCGCATCAGAAATATTCTTCTGCAGATGATGAACACGACCATCTCGTCGTGTAATTACATTCATTTCGTTTCGGCTTCATAGTTTATACACCAGCTTTCTGGCCTGCCTGTGTTAAACCTGGCGCCTGCAACGTTCACCTTTCGTGTTTAATATTCCATTTGTATATATAATACTGAATTCCAACAGTTTTCTTCACATAAACGCGTTATTCAAAACTCTTCTACAAGATGGAGCGTATAGCAAGTGACTGAAGCTGATTGGCTGACGAGGACACGTGACAGTAGGTGCGCAGAAGCGTCAAAAATGTACCGCCATCGTTCGTGTCGCGTATTTTAATAGCAGTTTATAGATAAATACGTATTTGCATGTTACTAAATATATATCTAAGCTAGAAACAATATCCTGTTTTAAGATTTTGTTGGTGCCTGTTATATGGAAACCAACCTTTGCTGGTGGCCATTAGCCTATTAGATATCCGGGCTCATACGAGGAACGAGTTGCACGAATACCGAGTTTATTATTCTGATGTGGATCGGGGATTATTAGTAAGCCAACCCTTGAACAATAGCTCTTGGGTTCTGCAGGTGAATGGTATTACAATAATCTCATCCCTTTGTAGCACTAGCTTTGTTAATTCCTCCAGTTCCATGCTGTACCCTCGCTTTGTCTCTTTGTCTTTTTGTATTTTGCACCTTCAACTTCATGCGATTTCTGTGTTTCTGGGTTCTCGCTTATCGATCTTCTCAACTGTGTTTATTATTCGATTAATTTTTTTCTAATTATCGTATGCGTGTGATATTTACTGTACATTATAACTCACTATGCCATTATAATACCATTGAGCAGAATCTTTACAGAGAAGCTAATAGTCGCTCAGGTAGTCAGGAAATGCTCCGCCTTTTATGGAATTCGAAGATTTATACCGTGCTCACAAGAGCGCCTACAAGTCACTATCCTTAACCAGATGGGCCCAATTCACATTGTTCAACCACATTACGTAAGATCTATTTGAATATTATCCTCCTATTTACCCTTCAGAGTAGTCTCTTTTCTTCAGACTTCCAAACCAAAACTTTGTACATATTTCTCATCACCCTATGCGCTCTGCGTGCTCCGTCCATCTTATCCTCCTTGATTAGGTCATGCTAATATTAGGCGAAGAATATAAGTTATGGAACTCGTTACTGTGCAGTTTTTTCAACCCCTGTCAGTTCGTGCTTCTCAAAAAAATAAGAATCTTTGCTGTATTTGTGAACAAACTGTTCAGGAATATAAGATTATATGTAACCGAACAAATTATGCCAGTGAGGAACTTTGTCTCCGTTTCCTTTGCACTGTGCTGCCATTTTGTTCGTAAGTACTCGAACTGCCTGTAGCTGACCATGAGAGCATCAAGGGCCTGTGGAACTGTTGGGTCAGTTTCCTTCGTAAGGTGACGCAGGACGGGTCATCCACTAATGTCTGTTGCATCCTAAAGCAATAAATTCGTTTCCCATGACGACAGTTCTCGTAATTCGTCTTCACCTGTTTGCATGAATAAGTGACACATCTGTTCAATCTGGCATCCAGAACGTCATATACAATTTGTATTTTCATCTCATGGCATTAAAATTGCAAATACTGAGTCCATTCATGTTGTGGCTGCATTCGTATTTACTCATGCGACAGTCAGTCAGAATCTTAGCAGGACAGAAATATCGTTCCTAACAGTGTTCTAAATTGAATCAGCTGTACACTTCACTTGCGTAATCATGTATTTTTTAAGGAACGTCACAGTGATTTACGCGGTGCGTACACACAGACGTGTCTCAGTTTTATTTCACTTTGCTTACGTTTTTTCCGACAGGGACTGGAATATCATTCTCGACGTTTCACGTTATAAATTTGGCAGTCTTTGAAATTAAAGTACTCTGTTATTTATAACTAAGTCCACCGCTGCACAATTAATGCCTTATAATTAAAGCTGGATAGTTTGTACTGGTTGATTATGAGCTGCAATCAGACGCGTAAGGTAATGATTATTTTTGTAAGAGAACAGCATTAAGAAGTTCATTTATGAGATTTTTACACTACAGATACATTGTTTTCTTTGTCCCTGCAGTGAAATGTATCTGCATTTCAGATTTGCAGAGGGAGGTCGCTTATACAGAAAAAAAAATTGTTTATGGAACAAGTGGAAGTAAATAAAATTAAAAACTACGCGCAACAGGAGATTAATAACTTCAGGCTTTTAAATTAGATTTTCACATTTAGTCAAATAACATGCGTTCTCCAACAGACTGTTCAGCAGCGTTCCGTGCGTTGAAGTGGATATAATTCTCTGCACTGCGGTGCCCAACTGCAATCGACGGTGAGCTACTCCAATTTGTTAATATTTCGTAAGTTTGAATTTTTGTCAAGGTGTGTGCAATTAATGGTTTCAAAATTATCGGGTCTTATTTTCCTTCAGATAATTTGCTGAATTATTTGACGGAGATGTAGGGGCCTCTTGCGAACCAGAGACCAATCTTTATTTCACAGATTATATAGCTTCGGGCCAAGATGTTTTAAGGTAGTGATTAAAGTAGGTAATAAATGAAAAAGTGCGCTCCTAAAGGTAAAATTTAGGACAGAGAAGAAATGGCAGACAATTAATTTTGGGCGTGGTTTTAAGTTAATGTATAATTTAAAGAAATTAATTATCTATTACAGGTTAGGGGTATAGACTAAAAGTTTTTATAGCAGAGTAATTTAGGTGAGATGTAGGAATTGACACAAATGGGGGTGTAAGGTAGGGGTTGAGTCGAGGAAATCATTCCCTACACTTTGAAACTTGTTACAGACTGATTGAATATATATAATCTTTTCGGATCGTTTCATATGATTTCAGTATATTAATTTAAAATACACATGTGTTTAAACTCTCTAAATCTCTTGTGTAGTTGTAAAGGTACGTATCAGATTGCAGTCCGGTGTCAGAATGTGTGCTTGACGGGATAGAGCAGAAAACTGTGCTATAGGACGTCGCCAGTGAAATTTCACAAATATAATTCAGAATCTTTTGGAGAAATAGGTGTAGGGGGAAGGCTTAACTAACCCGCAGGTGCAACACCGACAAGACCTAAGCCCGAAACCGGCCACGATCCTGAGCCAATTCCATCCATTTGCCATCCAGGCAGCCCACCTCCCTAAGATCCATCTTAATGTTATCCTCCCGTCTCTTTCTTGGTCTGCCCAGTGGTCTTTTCCTAGAAGGATTCCATACCAAAATCCTGTATGCACCCCTTGCCACCCCTCCCGCCCTACATGTCCAGCCCATCCTAGATTCCACTATCCTCACTGTGCTAGGTGACCCGTGCAATTCACGCAGCTCCTCGTTATGCAGTATTATAAATTCCCCACTTATTTTTTCCCTCCTAGGCCCAAATATGTATTTTACATGAATACATTCGTGATTTCCGTGGTCCGATTGTAGCGGAGTTTCGCTGTGAGTGAACAAGCTCGGACACTGGTTGTGAAGCCCCATCATAACCATCTTCATGGGCCAATTGTCAGAACCTCAGAAGTCCTTTGGTGATGCAGAAGGAAATGGCTTAGAATGAATATACTAGATACAATGTTATTGTCTCTTTGTGTTCACTGACTTTATATTTGCATGAAAACTAATGTGTTCCTGCTTTTTGTTTCTGCTGATAGGTTTATTTACATTTTCACGTACGTACTGAACTGTTTCATTTGTTCACTTAATGCAAATTACTATCAAGTTTTGTGAAGTATCTGTATCCAGTGCACCTTGTGTTCATAGTCTTTCAGTTAGGCCTAACTTGAAACTCGAGTAAAAATGATTAGAATATATTTCTGGAAATAAAAATATACAGATGACTGTCTTCTTCTGGTATATTGCGCCCTGTAGTCTCGTACAAGTTGATCGACGTTTCAGAGGTGCTTACTACAATTTCCACAAACACAGATTCTGTCTACATTGAACTTACCATACGTAATCTTAAAGTTTGCACCGTAGGCATATCTATTATCTTTTTCATGTACATATTATTAAAGCAAGTGTATGATCTACGTCAGGGTTGTCCAACTTTCTTCTTCCCTCGCGTGAAGAATGATTCTCTCGTTAGACCCAAGGGCCAAGAAATCCCTCCTGGTACTGTTTTTGAAAAGTAATATCCAGTTTTATTTATGTTTAACAATATCTATTCAGAAACGACAAATACGTTTTTTTAAATGTTCACAAATTACTGTAAACTTATATTTTATTAAAAATTTGTTTCTACTGTAGTAACTTCTATCTGGCAGTTCTTACCTGGAAAACTTTGATTTCACCGTATGGTCAGTAGCATTTGTGCCGTTTGTACGCAAAGCAGGAGACTAGGTGAGAAGCGTTATTTTTTCAAACACTGCAGAGTGAAGAAAATAAATGACTTTTTGTAACTAGTAACAAAATGACAGTTTCGCAGGCCTGGTTGCAACTGATTCCTGGCTCGATATGGCACGCTGTATTACGCCGATCTGCTGTATCTTCGTATAAAATTTCACACGCCTATCTGCAACGGTTCATTAATTTTCATCAGACAGAAAGCTTAATGTGAATTTCTCTCAGCCTGTGTGTTATTGTCTTACATTCCACAGAACCATTATCCAAACAAAGGTTGCATTTTTAAGATGTTACTGCACCTTGTTTCAGGACCCTCCATTAATGTGGCTCACTTCTTAGAAGTTCGCACTGCCCTGGTTTTGGTATGAAATTGGCTGAAATATGTGAAGATGAGTTTTCTTGTAGTTGCATTGTGTTGATTCCAAATTTAGTGCTAATCCGTCTGTTTGTACAAAATGTATCAAGTGGAACGGTACCCCGACTAATTAATGGGCACACTGACGCGATGTGAGTTTATATTAATACCTTTTGTCGAGTCACGTGAACTGCTCCAGTATTCATTCTATCGACATTTAATCATGTCATATATGAGCCTACAGTTATTAATTATGGAGGACGAGATAGGCTGACGTGGAGCTTAATACGAAATCGAATCCCCTAGTAAAGCGAGGAATCTCTGCTGTATTATACGAGAAGTTTCGTGTATCATAAGTTTAATCTTTTATAGCCTGTAGATATTTGATGCAATAAGGCACGGTCATTAAGGACAAACAAAGCGTCAAGTTCTTACTCTGTCGCCTAAATATTTCCCAGTAAGCGCCCAGGTTCGTAGTGCCCTTTCAAGCGAACGTCTTCTATAGGAATGCAGGGAACCCTGATTTATCATATACCACGAAAAGACTTGTTACAAAGACAAATGGTTCATTTATATGAATAACACCAACTTAAACAGAAAGAATTGATAAGCGGTAAATTCATCCTCCCCATGCATCATTGTGGCTTTGTAATCCCATCGGAACTTTACCACCACCCCAGTGATAAATTACTCCGAAGTGCCACATAGATGGTTATTCCTAGCTGCTTTTATGAACGGAATCTACTACGGCGAACAGTTAACGCTCTCAGATCTTGCAGGTCGTGGGATGCGGAGAAGGAACGAGGAAAGGAGAAACACCGGATGGGTGGTTGTAATCTTCAGGATTTCTGCCCTCAAACTTTACATGCCAAATATCCGTCCATGCGGATCTCTCTCTCTCTCTCTCTCTCTCTCTCTCTCCCCCCCCCCCCCCCAACAAGTTGAAAAGGAGAGAAGAATTTCTACCCCTGACGCAATAAATTTTGCTTTGCTATGGTGAACCTGTGTGGGGAAGGAAGTATGAAGGAAAGAGCCAAAGGACAGAGGTGAATAAGATTTACAAATAGGCAAAAGAAACTTCAATTAGTGTCTCCGACATTCTGTCTGCTTCTGCGCTCTTGTTGCAAGACAAATGGTGTCTCTGTGTTCTAAATTGAGTGAACACGATTTGAAACAAAACACCTCATACGCTGCATCTTCGAAAACCTGCCTGTGCTGAGGAATGCCAAGTTTCGGGTTATGAGGGACCGTGATATATGCAGAGTGATTCAGAAATCCCCTGCGGGTAGACACTTGAGCAAGGCAACGTTATTAAGCTTATTCCACTGACCGCTTCCCCAAGAGTAACTTCTAACTATGGGACTAGAACCACGCTGCTAACAGGCAAGCTCGTCATTTGACATTATGCTTTGCCAATTCATTGCAGTTCGTTACATTATCACCCATTTAATTTATATTATTTTTTGTATTAACCTTGTAAAGAGGTTTCTTCGTCAAAATTTTGTCTGCACACTGTTCAGAAGTTAACCACGAGAAAAGACGGTCGATTCGAATCGCAAAATTGTTTGTTGTGCACGTTTGGCGTGCATTTCACAGGGTTGAAAGTGGTGGACTAATTTCGATGAAACTGCGTATGGTAGGCGTCCGTTAAGTGTTGCCAATGTCGCTTGAGAGACCTTGGCAATGGGTGGAAGTTAGCATGACGTGTGTTAGTGATTAGGATTAGGTTGTGAGTTCTCAGGAGATGATCTTGCACGGGGTTAGAATTAGCAGCACTGAACCTTCTGGAAAATTAGCTTATTAGTAGTAAGATAATTACAATTATTCTGCAGGAAAAAGTGTACGGTCTTGAATATATTCGAACCAAACTAGCTCTGTGCAATCGGATGTGTCTGCGATGCTTTTGCATTGCATATTCAGGTCATTGAAGCGTTTTCTTGATTAGTAAACACAATTGACGGGTGTTCTGTTTTCATTCGCGGCACTGGCAAAATTAATGGTTTTATTACTGAAGTTAATAACTTTTCATTCATCGGTACCAATTGAAACGATTCAAGTAATGAATTGAATTTGGTGGAACTAGCAGGTCGAAACGAATATTTTGCATAAATAATGTAGTAGATGTTAGAGAGTTAATTAAAATAAAATAATTAAACACTTGGCTAAACTGATCATCGTTGGTATTTGGGCTGTATTAACTTCTTGTGACTGAAGAGTTTGCAATTATTTCTTAGGTGTGTTATGTGCCAGGACTACGAAGCCGGAACATTTCTGTGTTAAGTACAGTTTCGTGCCAAATTTAATTTTATGTTTATTTCATAGCCCTTTGATGTCCAGTGTTAACTATATATACCACCTTTTGTAATGGTAATTAACTGTGCGTTTTATATTCGTGGCTTTTGTGTGATTCTCACTGTAAACAGCTATTATTTCCGCAAACAGTATTATTTCTAAGAAATATATGAGTTATTAGATACATTATTTACATGCATAAACTTTAATGTGGACCATTTTTTGTTCTTGATTAGCATAAAACAGTTGTTTGTCTATTGTAGGTTAAGTTTAATTTTTTTCTATTACCTAGTCACTATCCCGGCGGTGCCCGAATTTATAACTTGTGTTGGGCAAGGCCGTGGTCTAGGCAACACGGAGGTTTCCTCCGGGGGCTTCCCCGGTTTCTCCGTGGCATCCCAACAATTACTCCATTCACACACAGAAGAAGGCAATGGCAAACCACTTCTGGATCATCTGCCAAGAACGTATATGAACAGGTCCCAGTCCGAGAAAAGGATGGAAGGATCCTGTTCATATGGACCTGTCGTCAGACAGAACACTCAATAAAATAAATACCTAGTCACTATTATCTCAGTAGTATGCCGTTGTCGTCAATGACTTTTTGAAACGTTCTGTACGACACAAAACGTTCTAACCGCCTGATGGTTATTTGGCTATCAACGGATAGAACGCGAGTCGCCAAAAAGCTGCTAGTGGCTGTGATGATTAGAACATCAGAACGTATTATGCAGACCAAACAGACTGATACTTAAAGACACATAGTAAAATAAAAGAAACTAATGTTGTGTCACTGCTTAAAGCACCACGCCCCGAAGACGTGTGGGCGAGTGGAGTTGAAGCTTAATTAATTAATAACATAATCACCGGGTGAAGTTTAATATCAGTTGTATGCTTCGACTACTTTATTCCCGGAGGAGCCCTCCATGATACGCATCTGGCGTAGAGTGAAGAGAGGACTCCCTCTGCCGGGAATCGCTCCCTCGCTTGCCAGCACTTAGTAAATTCAATGACTGAGCTGTCTTGGCTGTGAAATGCGCAGACTAATTACATAATTTATTTGAATCTTTGGAGTTGTTTCTCTGTACGAGGCAAGAAAGTGGACGACGTGCTGTAATTAGCGCGTCCCATGGCTGTTATATTGAGGCTAATGTGCGAGGTTAAGTTATAACTCTGACCTCGGACGATGTCATTTCATGCGCTGTCATAATGAAAAGCGGTAATACGGGTTCCAGTGTTGACTGGACCGTAAACACACGGCTACCCCGACATTATTCCGCTGTAAACATTTCATGTTTGAAATGGTTACAGCTGGAGTTGTTGTCATGCACAATAGGAAGTGGTGGAGTTCGCATACACGGGATAGGAGCCCTGGTGAAGGACAGGACCATTTGATCCGGAATATGGCTGTGACAGGATCGGCGATCGCACATTTAGAGGGTATGATGGTGATAACTTGACGGTGATTAATGTCGTGGTGTCGAGTAACCAGGACGTTCAACACAGGGCGAATGATAATTATTATATCCATCAATTCAGGATACCCTAATTGGTGTCATTGTGGAGCTATATGTCGGCTCCGCCCCTGGCTCATATGCAGCTCTCTCTTCATGTGCTGTATGCCGTTGTATTATTTAGCCAGCCTTCTGCATATATTGACAGTGTTGAATGCATAGAAACAAATTATGTTTAAAATGTCGCGGGCTCACCGGTTGACAAACACTGATTTAATTAACGCAAATAAAGAAATAAGTTTAGATGTTTTGGAACGACGGTAACAAATCCGAATTGAATTTACAAAGACGTCAAGGATAACTTAAATTTGGGGAGTGTTTGTTACCGAGGAACTTGTAAACTAGCACAGTACGAAAAATTGTTAGTGAGTTCAAAATCCAAATGCGGGAATACTATTTTTTTTTACACGAACTGTTTTTCAGAAACAGAGTTTCTTGAGCCTCGCTTCAAGTACGCATTGCATTGAACACAAGCGGAATAAGATTGAAAATCTCTTTTAAGTACACGCCAGTTTGCAATTTCTGTATAATATACTATGTAATTTCGGAGTTCAGCCATATAGATCGACGGACAGTAAACTTTGAGTTTATTTAATGCACTTATAGCAAATAATTTACAACAGTATTAATAACAGATTATGGAATTGTAGATAGCACCGAAATCATTTTGTTGCCCATTATTTTATATGAGTTTTAAATCCCATCATGTGGTAGCTGAAAACTGATGTACCTTTTATTCTTTGATGGAACGTGTTTTGTGTGATTAAAACACCTTTGTGTACTTTACATTTTGAGAGGAATGACTCTTAGGTTTGTTAAGCTTTGACAAAGTAAATTCTATGGTGGAATCTATGGGATACAGGCAGGTCATTCCTTGTTGCAATTAATGCATTTAGCCGTCGCTCGCTCCTTCCCTGGTCCTTGTCCGCTGATCAGTAAACAAACATGACACCGAACGGCGAAAAGCTTTTAGGCTCTAACGTACCTTTCATATGCCACACAGCGCTCTCGTGGTGGAATTACGAGCTGGATTGTTTTACTGTCTCCCGAATTGCTGTCCTGACGTCCATGTGTTTACGAACACTGAAGGCCCGTAGTTGTCCCTCTCCGCTGTCATTCCTGTTGTATTATTAAGAGACTAGCATAGCCTAGCCTGGCCGTTAAATGTGACGGGAATGGATCTCTTTTGTGTTGAAGGGTAATGCAGTTTATTGCAGCATTGTCTTAATTTCTAAAATTTAAAGAAGACCAAATGAATCGTATAGCTGGAAATCAAAGTTGCGTAAGATAACTCTCATAATGATCTTTCATGAACAAATCAGAATCTGCAAAGAACGCATGTGTGTATTCCGGTACGGGTAACATCTTTCCGGTCTTGTTTACATTACTTGTTAGGAATCTGCTTTAATTTGTTAAAGCATTATTCTGTCGACTGTTTTAAAAATAATGTTTGTGCAGCAGAAGTGAAGGTTATTTCTAGTTATTGTTTTCTAAAGGTTCTGTGAACTGTTGTTGTCACATTTGAGATGTAAATGGGAAATGAATTTCATTGCAGTTGTGTCTCATTCGAAGAGGCCATCCTAAATTACCGCGGTACTCAGGATTCGAAAATAACTGTCGCCTTTTAAAAATAGCCGGTAAATAGCTTTTCGTCGCCCCCGCTCCTACGGATCCGCCAACCGCTGCGGTGTCTTTCTAAGAAATGCACGTATTATGGTTTTCTTATTTTCGTGCTCCATCCCCGCCCTCTTTCAAGGACTCGGCAATCTATAAACGGTCCCTGAAGCTGACAGTCCAATTTCTATACTTTGTACCGTTAAAATAAACGTTTTAACTGATATAATGCGACACGGATTTTGGTCTAAAAAGGAAGCTTTTACGTCAAATAATATACTAATTTATTATAACGATAGAGGGAAGGTTTACTTCAAGTTATATTAAACGTATCTTTTAATTGCATTTTTTTTTACAACTTCCTGCCTTCAGGTTCTTTCATTGCTGACACTTACTGGTTATTAAGTGCGATTTGAGGTTCTCACGGCGGCAAGTATGAAGATGGCTGTCGTCTGGGTTGTAGCTCCGTGTAGTCTGGTAGAAGTTCACCAACGTTTCAGAGGTGCTTGCTGCCACCATCATCGGAGCGTAAATTTCTACCACATTACAAGGCTCTGCAGCCCAGAAGACAATTATTCATCTTCAGATGGATACGACTGGGGATAAAACTATGTTGGAAAGTAATTTGTGAGTGTCGAAAATCTTAAGTAAAGGAGGCACATTTCACGTTTTGTTATTGGTCGGCACGTCGTGCTCCTTGTCAGCTGACTCATGCCATGCGCTCAGAATTTAACAGATTTAGCTACATCGAATCGGATATTGTAGATCTGCACTAGAAATGGGCGGACAGATTTACTTGTGACTTATGTCAGTTCAGTGTAAAACCCCCCCCACTGGATATGAATCCATATTTATTACTTTTGAATTTTTTCATAAAACACGACCGTACAAACCTTTGACACATAAAACAAATTCACTAATACTTACAAATGCCTCCGTCATCAGGGCCCTGATGATGGAGGCAGTATGACCTCTGAAACGTTGGTTAACATCGACCAGACTACACAGCGCAACAACCCAGAAGACGGAAATCTTCGATATTTGGAATGTTATGATATTATTCTATTAGCGTCTGTATGTGTGGCTGATTGCGTGTCATTATAATGATATCCAGTCGCCTTAAGTCCGGAATATAACCATATAACAAAACGTCATTAATACGAAGTGCGCTCAGAAATTGTACCGTCATGAGCGTTATTGCAGTTATGTTACAGGTAGTATTTGTTTTAAAGTTTTTTTAGAACGTTGTTCCAACTGCAGGGTTCATATAGATTCGAAGTAGAAGTGAGTGGGTGATTAGGAACAGTTAATTAGTTGTGGTATTTGCGATGAACTGATCCAATGACCGTTATGCGTGCTTGTTCTAGGAAATGGTTCTGTGTCGGAAACATTTTGATCCATCGCAGTAGGATCCGCTTAAGAAACGTGCACGGATAATCTGATGCGTTAAAATGTTACCATGAAACGTTCTACAGGAAGTTCTAAAAGTCACGCAACCCATTCCTCATACATGCTTTATTTGTCAAAAAAAATAAACTATATTGAAATCAGGAAATAGAAAATAATTGTATATTAAGTGTTGGAAATGCCCACCGCGTCAATTCTTTTCCTCATGTTTGATGCAACCCGGTGAACAGTTCCTATGTTACGGAAACGGTTCACCGGACGAGGCATTGTCGATTTCTTTGGCCCAGGAGAATCGGAAAATGTGTCCTTAAACTCAATGCAGCAAGTTAAGAACGAGACGCCAATGAACACTCGTTGAACTTTCGAAAAAGACAGTTTTAAGATAACTGACGGACTGGCGCGAACAGGTTACAATACGACGTGACCTTCGTGGGCTCTTCTGTTGTCACAGCGATATATTGCGAGTTTATTAATGTAGTCGAATTATATTGAATTCCAGACTCCAATAAAGATTTTGATATGGGTTGCTTGACTTTTCTGTCACCTTGTACAAGCTCTTCCTTCTCGAAGGTATCACCACCTTGTCGAAGGCAATCTGCCGGGTGAGGAGGCTTGCGTGCTCAAATGACCCTTAGGGCTATGCCGGCCTGAGCTTCGGCTCATGGTAGGGTCACCCAAGCCGGACAGGTCTAAGGAGATGCGCTAGACTAAGAGTGATACCCTGGTCCTCCAGGTTGGGGGTTGGGTGTAGGGCTAACAACCTTTCACCTTTAAAAAAAATATGTGTTACGAAAAAATCAACCAAGCCTCGGATCAGGACGGACTCTTTGGCACGACCACGGCAATTGAAAAAGGACATGAGATTTGGTACCTGGAACATTAGGAGCCTCTATAGGGCTGGGGCACTGAAATCAGTGTGTAGGGAATTAGGGAATTATAAGTTAGACTTAGTGGCAGTGCAGGAAGTGCGATGGGAAGGGGAGGGCACGATCCCAGTGGACAATTTTACATTTTTCTATGGAAAGGGGAATGACAATCATCAGCTAGGGACGGGTTTTTTTGTTCATAGCAGAATTAGGGCAGCAGTTAAGAGAGTAGAATTTGTTAGTGACAGGTTGTCTTACGTAATTTTGGAAGGACGTTGGTGCGACATCATTGTCCTTAATGTTCATGCCCCAACTGAAGACAAAAGCGATGATATCAAGGATAGCTTTTATGAAGAATTGGAATCAGTATTTGATACATTTGGCAAGTATCACATGAAAATTCTGCTAGGAGATTTCAATGCAAAAATTGGGAGGGAGGATGTCTTCAAACCCACAATAGGCAGCGAGAGTCTCCATGCACTTAGTAATGATAATGGCGTCAGAGCAGTGACCTTCGCTACGTCAAAAGATTTAATTGTAAAAAGTACAAAATTTCCACACCGTGATGTTCATAAATACACTTGGACTTCCCCAGATGGCAGAACACACAATCAAATAGATCATGTTTTAGTAGATAAGAGAAGGCAGACAAATGTAATTGATGTGAGATCATTCAGAGGAGCAGATTGCGACACTGATCATTATCTGGTGGTAGCAAAAGTGAGGGAGCGGCTTTCAGTAAGTAGACGAACTAAACAAAATTTTGACACAGAAAGATTTGATTTGAAAAAATTAAGTGAGGGAGAGGCAAAGGAACAATATCAAGTTGAAATTTCGAATAGGTTTCAAATTTTAGAGACAAATGAGGATAATGAAAGTGTGGACATCAACAGGGAGTGGGAAAATGTCAGAAACTGCATCAAAATTTCAGCAAAAGAGAAACTAGGATACTACAGGAGAAAGCAAAATAAACCGTGGTTTGATGAAGAATGTTCAAAATTAATAGATCGAAGGAAGCAAACAAAATTTCAATGGTTGCAGAACCCAAACAAAACAAATGCGGATAATCTATGTAACGTGAGACGTGAGGCTAGTAGAACCTTTAGGACTAAGAAAAGGGAATACCTGAAGGGCAAAATTGCTGAACTTGAGACAAATAATAAGGAAAAAAACATCAGAGACCTGTACAGAGGCATTAATAACTTTAAGAAAGGATATCAACCCCAGACTAATTTGGTAAAGGATGATAGTGGCAATTTGCTTGCAGATCCAATAAAAATTGTGAATAGGTGGAAAAATTTCTTTAGCGAGCTCTTAAATGTTCATAATACTGGTGATATTAGACAGATTAAAATGCATACAGCTGAACTGTTGGTGCCAGAACCTAGCTTAGATGAAGTGGAACTAGCCATTGGGAAGTTGAAAAGTTATAAATCTCCAGGAATTGATCAGATTCCGGCCGAATTAATTAAAGCAGGTGGCAAAGGGTTGCATATGAGGATCCATAAGCTTATTCAGTTAATTTGGGATAAGGAAGAGATGCCACATCAATGGAAGGAATCCATAATTATTCCTATTTATAAGAAGGGGGACAAGACTGAGTGTGGTAATTACCGAGGAATATCGCTGCTATCAACCTCATACAAAATTCTATCCAACATTCTTTTGGCAAGATTAACCCCATATGCGAATGAAACTATTGGGGATCATCAGTGTGGGTTCAGACGAAACAGATCAACGATTGATCAGATCTTTTGCATTCGTCAGATACTAGAGAAAAAATGGGAGTTCGGTGGGACTGTACATCAGTTATTTATAGATTTCAAAAAAGCCTATGACTCTGTGAAGAGAGAAGTGCTATATAATATTCTTATTGAATTTGGTATACCAAAGAAGCTAGTGGGTCTAATAAAAATGTGCTTAAATGAAACCTGCAGCAAAATTCGAGTAGGTAAATATGTATCTGAGACATTCCTCATCAAGAACGGTCTAAAACAAGGAGATGCTTTGTCTCCCTTGCTCTTTAACTTTGCGCTAGAATACGCCATCAGGAAGGTCCAAGGTAGGCAGGAGGGTTTGCAATTGAACGGGACACATCAGCTATTGGCATATGCTGATGATGTTAATTTATTGGGGGACGATATAAATACAATAAAGAGGAACGCAGAAGTTTTACTAGAGGCTGGTAGACAAGTGGGGCTGGAAGTAAATTCAGAAAAAACTAAGTACATGTTAGTATCTCGTCATCAGAAGACAGGCGGGCAAAATTATCTTAGGGTAGCTAATAAATCCTTTGAAAGGGTTACAAAGTTCAAATATTTGGGAACAACAATAACAAATCAAAATGATACTTGTGAGGAAGTTAAGAGGAGACTAAATTCCGGAAATGCTTGCTACTTCTCAGTCCAAAATATTTTGTCTTCCCGTCTGATTTCTAAGAACCTGAAAATTAAAGTATACAAAACAATAATCTTGCCTGTTGTTTTGTATGGGTGCGAAACATGGTCTCTCACTCAGAGGGAGGAACACAGATTGCAGGTGTTTGAGAATCGGGTGTTGAGGAGGATATTTGGGCCTAGGAGGGAAGACGATGGGGCGTGGAGAAAACTGCACAATGACGAGCTTAAAAATCTGTACTGCTCCCCCAGTATTGTGAGGGTGATTAAGTCGAGAAGGGTGAGATGGGCGGGACATGTAGCGCGCATGGATGGGACAAGAGGTGTGCACCGGGTACTGGTTGGGAAACCTGAAGGGAAGAGACCGCTGGGGAGACCTAGACGTAGATGGGAGGATAATCTCAGGCGGGATCTATGGGAGATAGGAGTTGAAGGAAACTGGATTTTGTTGGCCCAGGACAGGGTCCGGTGGAGGGCTTTGGTTAATTCGGTGATGAACCTTCGGGTTCGGTAAGCCATCTAGTTAGTTAGTTAGTTGTACAAGCTCTTACAACGATGTATTTCCAGTAACGTACTTCTGAAACTTATATGCGAATTCCTCTTATGGTCGTAATAACGACTGGTACGAAGCGTCCTTCGCATACATATTAGCTTCTAAGCAAATACGTCTCACCGAGCATTCTGTGAACAGTCCATGAGTTCAAGGTAATTAAAAAAGCTGAACGCGAAGGAAGAAGACTCTTGGAAGCAAAATGACTTATATTCACTTACCTTAACGAAAACGTGGTATGGCGTCACGAACCCAGATAAAAAAAAATCAAAGATGATTTAATATGAGAAACCAGATTATTGCTATTTTAATTTGAGGTTTTTCATGGCGTTCATGGAGTTCAGATTGTAGTCTTGTAAGTTGAAACACCCTTCAAGCGTTGTGAGTGGTTACCAAGTGACAGAACCCAGGAGGGCACAATAGAAAATTGTTTTTCTCGTGCGTAACATAGCGTGTGCCTGAGTCATTTAAATCTCTGAAATCTCACCAACCTTGAGATTAAGTGAACAGCATGCATTTTTAGGGTTTATTATGCAGTTGTTTTATTCTCTGTTTAACGAGCTGCTTTGTTAACACGAAAAATTCACCTCAGCACTTTGTTTTTATGTCTGATACCAAATTTCTCACATATTTAAATACCGATATTTTCAGCTGTATATATTTTTTACAATATCCACATTTTATATGTTGTGTCACTTTATCCAAATACTTCTGTCGTTTTATTTATTTAGTGTTCTGTCTGACGACAGGTCCATATGAACAGGATCCCTCCATCCTTTTCTCGGACTGGGACCTGTTCATATACGTTCTTGGCAGATGATCCAGAAGTGGTTTGCCATTGCCTTCTTCTGTGTGTGAATGGAGTAATAGTTGGGATGCCACGGAGAAACCGGGGAAGCCCCCGGAGGAAAGCTCCGTGTTGCCTAGACCACGGCCTTGCCGAACACAAGTTATAAATCTGAGCACCACCGGGAATTGAATTCGGGACCCCAGGATTACGTTCTGACCGCTAGACCACCGTGGCGGCTCTTCTGTCGTTATGGAATCATAAAATTTAAGGATTCACACTGGAAGCTGGAAGCCGTAAAATCGTGATCGCGAGGACACGCTGTGACACCGACTACATTGTTGGCACTTTCTATCAGCCAATAATTAAGGATCATTAGCACCGTTACTTTATGTGTGGCATTAAAAGGTCCTGCTTTGTCTTCAGAATAACAATATCGTGTTACTGCGCGAAGGAGACTAATATCCTTCGTTCCATCTCGCGATTCTTCAAGACAGCGTCTGCTGTAAATATGTTTACATCACACTATGCAGTGGCGGATTTTGTGCCAACCTCTCTACAAATATAATTTTTGTTAACACTGCCTACGAAGTTAATTGCTGTCTTCATCTTTTTGTCGTACTGCCTATCTTCCGTTTGTTTGTTTCCCCCCCCCCCCTCCCCCGTTTCAGTCACTTACAACCATTTTTCATGGAACAGGCGTACGAGCTCTTATGACTTTGTAATGTTTCCTTGGTTTTCCAGTGCAAGTTTATGACTAGGTTGGCAGGTAGATGAACATTAATAGTCGAAATAATAATTTGTTGTCTCCAGGTTATATGATTTATTTGTGGTGTATTTAAAGAATGCATTTTGTTTTCGGGTAAGTGTTGTCATCTCCAGTGCTTCACAGCACAGCCACTGAATCTTATAGACGTTGCCTACAGAATTTACACTCTAAGCAAATATTAAAATAAAACACATCGGGACGAAGCAAACTGTAGAGGAGAAGCCCGTCTTTTAAATCCAGTAGGAAGGTTTTCTACCCGGTGTATAATTCGGCGTTAATGATGCTCTGGGCAAGTTGTACATAACGCGGGGAGGGGGGGGGGTTGTTGTCAGACTCTTAATTATAGCCCGCAGGATCAATATGTTGTCTGCCTACAGAGTGAGTTCTGTCTCTGCCGTTACCGTATTCTTTAGCATTGTTTCTATAAGCAAAGGCTAGGAGCTGAAGAACAGAAACTGCGGAAGCCCTTGGCTATTGGCCAGATTCAGCGATGGAGATTTTAGTCTGCATGTCATGGACGTTTGACTGCATGGGTCGAGAAGGTTGAGGATGTAGAAGCTTACTCTAGGCGGTTTATGCCATGAGCTGAATGCATTAAGGCTGGTAAGCACAACGCACTTGTCGAGAATGTTCTTTATATCCATATGGATAAAATTGTATCCTAAGAAATGGAAAATCGATGTAAATATGAGCGGGAAATATTATATACTAACGTTTTTGCAAACGTTCAGTGGTTAATGGAACTTTGTTGTGTCAAAGATAAAGGCGATGAAACTGTGCTCCTAAGCACTTCGCAATGAAGGTGCATGGGCGTGGCGTTCGCCGTCTAGCCGTCGTAATCCACCACAGAAAAGCGTTTCCTTTACATCCTCGTGGCTTTGAAGTTATTGGTTGTGGTCTTCTGAACTCTGTGTCACCATGTAGGTTTGTAAGTGGTTGCTAACATTTCGGAGGAACGTGTCACCTGCAAATTCTGGGTTGAAATTCAGTACTGAAAATGAATGTAATGCGTTACCCAGGAACCTTGTTGACACGATACAACTCGGCACGGTGTTACAGTCCGGAGGACCGAACGATCTGTACCTCCCTCCCTCTCGTAGATTGACGGCGTTTGAAAGGAACGATGCTGGGGGGGGGGGGGGGGGGGGGTGTAATATTCACCAAATAGTCTGTTGCTGTCATAATGAAATCAAGGGAATTAGATGGGATGGGCATGTAAGACGCACGAGAGAAACGAGAGTTGCGCATAAAATTATATCAGGAAATCTGAATAAAAGAGACTTGCTGGGAAATTACGCTTAGATGGGAGTACAACATTAAGATACATCTTGACGAACCAGGTGGTGAGGTTTGGACTGGTCTCAGCTGGCTCAAGATAGGGGTCATTGCCTGGCGCTCATGAACACGGTAATGAACCTTTTGGTTCCGTAAAAGACTGAGAATTTCTTGACTAACTGAGCGACTGTCACGTTTTCAAGTAGGACTTTGCTCCGTGGAGTCATTGAGTGAGTTGGTGTTGTGTAGAGTGAGGTTTGAGGCGAACTATTGAAACATGTGATTTTGGATGACATGCCACATGGAGACAAAAGTTATTTAGGGGTTACTTTGCGAGTGGCTTAGTGAAATAGGAAAAATGCACTTTGGTATTAGAAATTGCGTATTAATAGATTCGCATACAAAAGACCCTGTAAAAGTTTATTTGTGAGAAGGCCACGATCCCTCAACTGGAACCAATAAAACCTAGCCAGATGCTCAGATACTTCTTATATTACTTCCGACAGCATCACCACATCAAGACTACAAAGTCGAATGACGATTGCCGATTGCGATCTTTCTCGTAGGCTATTTCATAACTTGGTATTTAATGAATTCCATCTCATTGTGTAATACCCAGTCTAAATGAAATTTATTGCGGTGGGACGCAGCGCGTATTAATACTTGCTTTGCATGCTTAGCAGCTATTAATCCCTGTACATTTATTCCAAGCAACTACAAGCTACGTAGATACTTTACCCTTCCCTCCTGGTTTGAAACTAGCTTCATTTAAATTTACCAGGCTGTTGCACTGTCAAACGCGGTTCGTTGCCTAACTAACTACGTCGGTTTCTCAGTTCAGAATATTTTATCTTATCGTCTTATAGTTTAAATACAAAAAGAAATGCTGAGGAGACAGGGTCCAAGATAGAGGAAGGTGCATGATTTTTGAGAGCAATGCATGATGGGGAACTTCGTGATTTGTAGCCTCCGTCAAATGATACTGGGAGCCACGGCACTGTGATGGGAAAGGCTTGTAGCACGTATGGTGATATTATAAATACGTACAACGTATTTGGAAAACCATAAGGGTAGAACCGTATTAAAGCGTCTAGATTCAAGTTCTTCTTCCAATTCAGAGGTTTGTTAAGTTAACGTTTGATGAATTATTAGGCGGATCTGTAATTTGTGGCTGATGTGTAGGATCACAGCAGTAGGAACAAAGCGGTGTCGGTTGGGAGGATTTGGTGGGTTCTGCTTTTGAATCACTGGGTCATAAAATGAGTTTTGTGATGGAATGCGTCACCTGTGTGGCCCTGCGTCATAACGGCCACGCCATGTTCTCAAGTGCGTGGATAATTAATATCAGCGAGAGAACCACAGGTGTCTCTGGGTGAAACAGGCCTGTAAACGTTTGATTACGTATAATACGGAATTACAGGAACCAGCTTGTTTCCTGTGTGTTGAAGTAATCTGCCGCATTTCGTATGACGAATACTCAACCTCTGGGCAAAGTGTGGTGAGAGAAAAGGGCATGATTTCGTAATCCTAACTTTTTGTTTATTCCTGTTCAAATCGTTAAGTTTACGATCGTAACCCTTCGAGACCTCTAAATACCCAGTTGTGTGCTTTAGGATATCGAAGAAGAGATAGCTGATAATATCTTGAAAATGGAGTCGATAATTTCCTCCGAAATTATGGTAACCACCTACAACAGCTGTGAAGACCTCAAATCTCGCACGATGATGATGATGATAATAATAATAATAATAATAATGGGACCTTGTTAGCTCAGTGAGTATATTGAGTGACTGGGGTTCGATTTCTGGCAAGGGTAACATTTTTCTGTTAGCCTCAGCATCGGTGTATGCCGACATTGGGATATCATCGAGTAGGAACGTAGTGAGATATGAAGCTGCAGTATTGAAATATAGGGGACTTGTGGTAGATTTGCACTGCATGTGGTCAAAACAGGGAAGCAATTGACCGTGGCACACATTCTGAGAGTTGGGAACGAAAAGTGTACGGCGAAAAATTCTGACGTTTGAGAGGAACTTGCTGCCTTCATTACCCTGACGATGGAGGCAGCAAGCACCTTTGCAACGTATGTAAACTTGTGCTATACTACACGGCGCTGCAACCTAGAAGGTACGTGTGTCTCACAGACATAACCTCTCCGTCAAATGTCAGAATTAATAAACGGATGCTAATAATATTACCAATAATTTTAATATTTCTTGTGATTTAGGGAATATATTTGTTCTTATTGGGTATTTACGTACGTTACAGATGATAGTACCAAAGTTCTTCTTCCCGTTTTCCTGTGGTACTCTGTTTGCTTCGACAAGGGATGAGTACTAATGCCATTATTCCATGCTTCATATTGCTGTGTCTTTATTGAAACATGCGCTGATCAATATTCCATAATGTAGCCGTTATGTGGAGAATAATCCCTGCATTAAATCCTAATGGAGGGCTTTTGTGGGAATCGTTGCGTAGTTTAAAGAAATTATGATTTATTTTTCTTTGATGAGTTTTCTTATATTCTGTGATTGCATGGTTTCCATCGTTTGTTACTGTTATGCAATAGTTTCAGCCAGCGAAGTGCATTAAGGCGTAGTCCTTAAGCTGCGTTCGTTGTTGCTGCAAATTACATGCAGATTTTTTTTTTTGGACATTTTCAGAAATGAAACAATGTCTGTTTTTCATGACATTTACTCTATACTAGACTGTGTTTAGATCGACCATATGTATGTATTTTAGTTTTGTTTTCTGTTGTTTTAATGTATAACATATGTTATTAGTGCGCCTGTCATAAGCTCTTTGATGTTGGCAAACATTGTAATAGAGGAATTCAATTATTGTCATTATTATTTTATGTTTTGAACCAAATAATGATTAAATGGGCCGGATATGTGACATGTATAGACGAGGCAGTAAATTCGTACGTGTGTCATCATCCGGGAAGCCTTATGAGAAGAGGCTGTTTAGGATATCTAGGTACAGATGATGATACATATGATAATATTAGAAAGGATCTTAAATAAACATGATGCGATTTGGAATGTTTAGTCGCAGTGACTGTTTTTTGCGAACACTATAATGAACCTGCGACTATATCTTATGAAGAAGTAGCTTAGACTGTTCCTTAGAGTTGTTTGTCTCTTGCGTTGCATGATTCATGTCTAGTATATAAAGAGATTAACCATTGCTTCTAATCTGCGTCGGTGCTTTGAACGTTCTACATCCATGAAATTGGATTTCGAAGGAATGGGTTAGAGGGAAAAAAGTTAATTGATAGATTGGCGACGTAGAATGCAGTAAAGAAGAGACGAAAAAGTCGCGAATCGTGTGCTTTTTTGTATACATAAATATGAAGAGAAAAGGGTGGAAGCATTCAAACTTAGTATAAAGAAATAGGTTTTATTCAGGGCGTCGGAAGGGGTTAAGGACATGGAGAGAGGGGTGTGAGACGTGGATCGAAATCGACGTATCCCGCGCACACCGAGAAAAAAAGAAATGGAATAATAATTCACATCTTCCTTCTTTCGGATTGGTCTCTCACCGCCCGTCTGTAACCCAGCGCGACAAGGAGAACTGAAAATGAAAACACGCGTATCATTTTTTGATGAGAAATTCCTGCTTAATGAGAACATTCTAAGGATTTGAAGCTGAGGGACTGCCCACAATTAATGATGATATTTCGTCCGTTATATACAAGACCGCTCGGCTTTTCGTGGGACGGAAATGTTGAAGCGCGTGCAATGTTAGGTTTTCGAGAATAATTCGTTATAGTCCCCTTTCATACGTAACTTTCTTTGTAGAAATAGAATTAAAATAAACGTTCTCCCCAGCAGTGCTTGAATGTAGATTACTTTTGAGAGGTTATGAGAGTGAATGAAATGGAAAGATAATTATGAAGTGCATGTGAAGATGTGGATAAAGGTGGTAGTGGCCTGTTTGTGAGTTTTGTACTAGCTTTCTACTGGAGATAAAGAGTAAAACCGTGCAAATACGTAGCCCATTGCAGTTGGTAACCCGGCCAAGATTACAATCAATAAAGACTCTGATTTATAGAGTTAGAATAATAATACTATTTCATCCTCGAGATTTTAGGTTTTCATTGCGGCAAATATGAAGTTTACCGACGCTTAAGAAGTGTTTCCTGCCTTCATCAAGACTGAATGGTCTATAAACTTCTACTAGCCCACAGGGCGGAACATCCCAGAATACAACTATTATCATTGCTAGAACCGATACATGAAACTAATAGATTATTATTTCGCTTTTATTGTTAAATATTCCGCCTTAATTTCAAATTCTTGTGTTTTTATAGTTTTGGTTTATTTGTATTATGTAACACTAATTTTTAATTTAAGTCGGGCTTAAAACGAAAACCCTCGACCTTTGTATTAAATGTCGATAAATAAATTATGACTGGTTTGTCGTAACTTGTTATTGACAGATGCGCCAGAATCATCTTCCGCGGATAATGTTCGGCATCTTCATACCCATCCATAGGATCTGTTGGGTCCTCTTCCCAACTGCGAGATGTGAAACACTATTTTTGTTCCTGCATGGATGTTAACGTATGAGACAGCGTCAAGGATTCTATAGCTGATCCAAGTTACTAAGTTACTGTATATTATATGTAAGGTAATTTGCAACAAAGTTTATCATCCGTCTCCTTCTCTGAGAAGTTTTCGTTTCGCCGTCTCTATCTGTTCACCGCCTCATTCCCTCTCATACCTTTATTCTCTCTGTTCTCTTCCAGGTCGTAAACCTCTTCAAACTTCGCTGTAGTACATAGTGTTCGATAAAGGAAACTTTTAAGACACTTTTCTCGTAATATCGATACGTCAGGCAGTAGTAGGGTTGTAACCTCTTAAAGTTAATAACGTTCGTGTTGCTTGTACAGAAAACACTGGCGACTCTTAGCAACCACAGGTAGCTTATTCTTACCAAGTGCCACTTCACAAAGCCGCCTGTAACTTGTGTCCTCATTTAATCCTCTGAAGCCGAAACTCGTCTAAATGATATTTAAGTGTTTAGTCCGTACCTCAAAGAAAACTTAAAACTTCACCATTACAAAGATTATTTGTCACATTTCGTAACCTGCAATTTCTAGGGGTTGTCGATCCCTCTAATTCTCCAGCTGGAGGGCCACCCCATGTCGGCTGTACCCGACTGTATATTAAATTTATTTGCAATTACCATCCATATCTGGAGGTCTCTCTTTCACTCGCTATCGGGGAACGCGCTTTGCCTTGGGAAGGATTCACATGACAGAACATATCAAATACATGGCGAATGATTACTACCATTCAGTTCAGAATTCATCTTCCCGTCTCCTATAAAACTTAAGGATTTAAAACTATAAAGTGTTATATGTTGTTTTGTATGGGTGTGAAAGTTGGTATCTTATCTTGGAGAAAACGTGAATTGTGGGTGTTTGTGAGCAGGGCGCTGAGGAGAATATTTGCACTCAAGAGGGAGAACATGGGGTTCGAGACAATGAAAAATTAGGATCTCTATCATTTTTGTTAACCAAATATTAGTAGATAGATCAGATGAAGGAGGTTGATGTATGTGGGTAGTACATGTAGCATGCATGCTGTGTATGAGATTATTTACAACTTTAGACGGAGAATCTGAAGGGTAAAGGTTACTTCGACAACCTAGGCATATGGGTGATAATATTAAAATGGATGTAATAGAATTTAAAGACGTGGGCTGGATTCGTCTGGTTAAGAGTTGTGTCTAATGGCGCACCTTTGTGAGCACCGAATCTTACGGATACACAAATAGCAAGGAATTTATTGACTAGCTGAGTAAGGTCTCTACTACCTTCAGTTAGTCACATATGATTTGTTGTTAGCCGTGGTATACCCCGCATTGTTTTAATCAGAAACATGTTTCCCGCGTCATCATTGCACGTCTGTGCCCATAAGAAGCACGTAGTAAGATAGGCTACAGTCATCGTGTATTCGTTGCTACTTTAAATACTTCTCGTCACCGTTACAGCCAGGAATAAGATGATCACAGCGTAACCACGTGTATGATAGGGAAGTGTAATTATTTTTGTTGGAGTAAGGTACAAGGAAACACGAGGCGCGTCACCCAGTGTCGCCGTCTATTGTCCCGATATAAGAATTTACGGATCTCCGCATCCCCTTCTGAAATACGCTTCAGAGACTTGGTGGTTAGCCAAAACGGTAACTGAAACATTTTAATAGGATGCTGTTTAATAACGACGTTGGGAGCTTTTTGTTGACGCACCGTCTACATTATTGTTACACACTTCAATCCTGCTTTATCCCAGTGATTTATCTCTTTCTTGAATCAGGGGTAATGGAATATGATCATTAGTTGTAAGCAACGACTTTATCATACAACTGTTTTGTAGTTGCTTTTTTGTGGTTTCAAAGAAGTGAGAAACATGTTTGCGAACTATGTGTCTGTCTGTCTGACGGCCCTCTGGATGTAATACTAGCGTCATAATTGCAGATTTCATTTGACCGGTTCTTTTTAATTAGTTAGAACGCCATGTTCTTGGGGAACTTCTTACTTTATAAACTCATTTTTTGCATCATTTTCTTACTAAGGAAATGTAGGTTTATGCATGATATTTCCGCGTGTGTCTCCCACCCTACTGTCTTATGATCGACTCATTTCTACTAAATGTGGTGCAGACGTCTACAAACTACGTTCACAAGACATATAACTAACTTATCTCAAATATATATCACTGAATCTTCGAAATTGTAAACTATTTTTCTGCTCAGTATTCATGAATTCTGACACACCGTATTATACGATGAATCTCTTGCCCCTTGGCTACAGATGTCAAATGTCCTGTTTTGAGCTGTCGTTTCACTGCTGTTTGCATGTTGTTCTTGCTGGAACTTTTGGGTTGTAACGCCGCGTGGAGAAGTTAGAGCCCAGAGGACCAACTTCTGTATTTTCACTACCGTTCGAACCGCGAATCTCACTTATCAGTTTTGGCTTCCGAAGTGTTGCCCCATCTGTTTCCAGCGCCAAAACATCTGGGAGACTACAGAGTTGTAGCTGATGAATATGTGAAGATTGAAACAATGACTAAAAGAACAGGCCATTGACCTCTCTTGACATGGACCGGAGAAGCTTATCGCACGGTCTGCCAAACTGAACGAGCTTCCACGTGAACCGTTCCCAAGAATAATCTACGAGTCGCCCATTGGTATTGCATTATCCGCATCGAAGGTACAGGGAATAACGCCAAGACTGTTTATACTATGTTTCGTAATCTCACTTTCTGAACTTAAATTAATTTTGGGTTAGGCCTACGAGGTCTTGACATTTCTCAAGACAGTCAGGTGGTGGAGTCTTGCAAATGAGCTTCGACAGCGTAGAGGGCAGCGTTTAAAGGAAGACATACATTACATGATCTATCCATAACTTCTTGCGAACATTTGTACATTTTGTATGATTTTAAGCGTTTACGTCGACTGAATGCAACGAAGTTTTCTAGGGCGATCAGTCGTGTGAGATTGGCATTGTAATACAACTTTAACCCTGATGATGGAAGCCGAGACGGTCCCCGAATTGTTAGATTAGAACACCATTCCTACACGGCTAATCGTGACATTATGAAACTGCTTAATTAAAACACATTTTATGAAAGCCAGTAGTAAAATATTTTATTTCGTATTCAGAACTACTTACTGATTTCTTCCTCAAGAATCTCATCCAAAGTTTCTATGAGTTGAATTTAGTATGCACGAACATTGGTGTATTTAGCGTCAGTGTCATTAGTCTTACGAAGTAGTAAGTTATGAAAAAGCAAATCGTCCCGCCCTACATTAGATGCTGAGTGCGTTTTCTTGCTAGAGCTCACCATTAAGTTAAATAATGTTAGCGTATGTAGGCCTGTTCCTACTTTCTTAGACGGCATTCCAGTATCATATCTGTGTTTCCGGATTTAGGCAACTCCAGGAATTCGTTCACATCCTCCCTGACATTAAAATGCTGTTACTGTCTCAAAATTGACAGCGTTCGGGATTTGTAAGTTTTCGTAAAGGAACAGGAAACGTATATTCACGTTACATCATATTTCATGTCGCATTTCGCCTGTTATACTTCTTGTTCCACAAGGCTGACAGCGGTGGAGCGATCGAGCCACAGTTGTTGCATACATTTGCAATCTGTACCCGGTTACGTACATAACTGTTGTTTATGTCGTTGTCTAGGATATTCAAATTCTGCACATCTTTGTTAATTCTAGTTATCGAAGAAGTCAGACGTGGAAAGCCACCATTTATAATTTTTTTTGTGATGGGGGTTGATGAACAATTTTCTGCTCGACGTGGTTCACCCTACTTTTTCGCTGTTTGCCCGCGATGTCCAACTGACCCAAACACACCCCCGTTCTTTAAAATACACACCTGGTTTCTACCATATCTATACAAGGTCGTCATTCAGAGTTGTTTTCAGTCACCACTTAAGTTTTCCAGTTGATAAACAGTCTAAGAACAACGGACTCCTGAGTGTCTCAGTATTAAAAAGGAAGCTTTGTGATACACTAGTCCTTCGGAACCCTAATACAACAGTATGACAGCGGTTTCGAGAATCGATACTAAAAATCAGTTAATCATAACAAAATCAATACAAATGTTATTGACCGGACATGTATTTAGGGTGGAAAGAAGAAATGTTTACGTAATTTTTGTGCACTACCGTCTTTATAACTGAATCTTTGGAGACTGAGAAGGAAATGGACTGATAAATATAAAGATTATGAGGGTAAAAGTGCATAGAACTGGCTCAGGATTGTCTAGGTCTGCATTGGCGGGGTTTTGATGTTAGCGACTGTGAACCTTCGGATTTTGTTACCACATTGTTAGTTGGAGATTATTATGTTGTTAATGATGTTATTATAAAAATAAACTGGCAGCTCTCGGAAGGAATTACCACATTTACATTACTTCAATGCTGTGCATGTGTTGCAAGCGAAAGCTTGCTTGCTTAAGACAACACCGATATCAGTACTAATGTAATGGAATCCTGTCTGTCTTCCTCATTTACAGACAGCATCGATATTTCAGCATAAGCCTCGCAGCAAAGCACGAGATACAGGGACAGGAAACTTAAAGCCTCTAATTTACAGAATCTCACTCACAGGTTCACCGCTTTGTATGAATTAATCATGACAGTAGTTTGGACTGCGTGATTTATTACGCTTGTGGATTGGACTGCGCGAGTTCATGAGTGTTGCACGCAGAAAATCACAACGAACATAATTTTATGCACGGATACGCGGTGTTACACGTTTTAGAATGAAATCGCACTAATAAAGGGCAATGCAGCCGGAACTCTTGTGCCAAAAATTGATTTATGACTTAAACTTAATAACGAGAATGTGTTATTGGTAGTTGGTGAGGTAGTCGTATTTTTGTTTTTAATTCTATTCACGGAGATTCGTGTCTTCTGGGTTATTGCGCTGTGTAGTCTGGTCGATGTTAACCAACGTTTCAGAGGTCATACTGCCTCCGTCATCAGGGCGATGAATGTGCCAACCAACCAACCAATCAACCGAAAAGCTAACTAAGTGTGGAGTCCTGCGCAAGTGCAAGACATCGTCCCTTGCGAGAACCTGAAATCTCACTAATCATTAACCTTTGTTTCGTTTTGATAAATTCTATCCCCTTTAACTCCTCATTAGTGGCTTCCAAGGTTCTAAGACAATACGAGATTCCTGGAGTAGCGCGCTGATGTGGCCTACATAATGCATGGCTTAGCTTATGCTCTTCAGTTTGGAACATTATTCTGGAATTCGGCCAATGCATTTGTTTGAATAGCATGCGTGGAATTCAAATGTCTCTTTATAATGTGCCAGTCAGTTTGGAATCTTAGGTACTCGCGGCACTGCTATCCGCTTCTCCGTGGTTCTGTATGGCCTCTAGTAGTTCAGATTTTGACATGGCTCCCATATAAGCTGAAGAATGAGCTTGAAGATCAGATCCTATGTTCCATTTTGTTTCTTTTTTTATTTGTATTTCTTTAATTTAATCCTTGCATAGTTCTGTCTGTTCTTTTGTTTTTATATTTATTTTCTGTTGAATACTTTTATTTTTATATTTCTTTATTTGTACCATGCTTTGCATATAGCTTACATTTATCGTTATATTCAATTTAAGGTCAAAAACTAAGATATTTACTCAGCTAGTCAAGTAATTCTTCACCTTTTCTGCAACCCTAATGTTTATATCCGTATTCGCAACAATTCATCATTGGCCAGTAATTTAAGCCAGTTTAATCAAGAATACGTTCCCTTACCCCAAATCTGCAAGATTAATATTAATATTATCCCGTCATTTACGCTTAGTTCTTTCAGTTTGTCACTTCCCGAACATTTTACATCCTAATGACGTCTGGTTGAAAGTACAGTTTTTGTAAGATGGCGTCTATGTCAAATTCGAGGGGTTTTTTGAGGGAGTTTTTGTTGCGAAGGGCGACATTTTAGAACACAATGGTAGCGATACGCACTTATATTTTATCTGTTTCTTTGTAGATTTCTAATGGCATTTTATTTTCCTTTTGCAGGTGAGTGTAAAAGTTCTTTCATCCAACTGGTTCTTGTTTGGTACTCAGATCTGGTAAGTAATTTTTGTGTTGTCTTAGTATGTGAGCATTGACTGTTTACTCTCTGCTCTAAGACAAGCTTGTAGTAGGCTACGTGGCGTAAATAAGTGCCAACGTGTCGTGGATGTCGGCATACGAGTTCCTGACGCTTATATCTACCCTCCTAACTTACAGGAAAGAGGCAGTGAAGCACAGCGAGACGGCAGCTATTAATGAACCTTCTGCGATACACGTACAAAGGAACACTGTCCTGTCCCTGTCTCAGAAGCGCCTCCGTGGCTGAATAATGTGTTAATATAAAGTTTAAAGACAGAGTTGAAGTTGTCCGTCTGCTTAATTAAGCACGGCGCTAGGAAGACGTAATGGGGTGGGGTGGGGGGATAGTTCCATGCTTTCTTAACTTCTGCACTACACGACGGTGATTTGACAGCTTTGCTCAGGTATCGCTTTGACCCCGATATGAATCTTTCATGGATTCCGGTGACGATCTGTATATGATGCTGAATGGGAAAATATCTGCCCTTGCCGGGATTGGAACCTTGTTCTACCAGCCCGTAGCTTAGTTAAATATCCGTCCATAACGTTTAACGATTACATAAAAGTTAGACAAGGAGATTATGTGTTATATGAAGGCCTTATACGTTTTTTGAATGTTCTTTCTATACTGAAACCAAAAGTTTGGAAAATATTTATTTGTGTATTAATTTATTCTGAACTCGCAAAATTTAATCCACGCTTGTTAGTGAAGCATACGTCCAGCATAAGTTTTTTCTTCATTTATTTTGTGTCTGTTGGTTTATTTAACAGCATAATTTAATCGCATGGTATATATAAAGGGGGATGAAAGGATAAATTGTAAAGGCCGCGGAAGTAAGCTTTTCGTGGCGTATGATTTCCATATATGCTGACATAACTGCTTTAAATCCATGATGTGGAACCTCGGAAATCCTTTCCGTTGAAATATTTGTAATTGTTAATATATAAACGATATTTCGTACACGATTGCTGGGGATGTTTTTAATGTCTCCGTACAAAATTCCGACTGGTATCTAGCTCCTGCGGTTCATTAATTACTGTCAAACCAAAAGCTAAATATATATTTTGCTGGACCGACAAAAGACATGCATATATATTACGTAGCCTTACTACCACACATTATTTCGGGCCCTAAAGTGCATGTCATATCAGGCGACAGTGCTGCCCCCACCTAGAAGTTTATACGGATGCATACGTCACTGAAACGACAGTTTAGCCTTAGATAGAGGCAATTACGAAAGATTTTCAGAATAAAATCTCGATGTGGGGCAAATGTTTCCTGTTGCAGGATTACTTTATGTTCTTCTGAAATGTTTGTTTCATTTTGAAGAGGATCCAAATTGAAGTCCGTCTAGACAAGAGTATGTAGGCTGAAACTCACTCGAACACTACTGTGCTTCTTGTAGGTCTCGTTCCATATTAACACATAACACTTTAACAGTCTTACTTTGGGAAACTAAGACTTAAGAAAGGTAAAAGTTTCTAAGATCTTGGCTTGAGCGAGTATAATAATGCATTTTGTCGCTGATCCACCATTTATGCTTTAATGCACATAATGTGTAAACTAAACGCCAAAGGAGGTATTGTCTGTTCGTTTGAATGTACGTTACATCGTTGAAACTATTCAACAGATTTGGAAGAAATTTTGTATCGGAGTTTGTATTTACTGACGCAAAAAAAAAAAAACATGACTTAAAAATTTCTGGAGGCTTCGCGTCTTTTTTTAAACATTTTTCAAACTTCCATTTATGTGATACTCCTATGTATTTACTGACAGGTCCTGTCATAGGCTATGAACTCTTTGATTGTAGATACACACGTTTCATGTAACGTGCGTCAAGGTGTATTACACAGGGTGGTCTTCACAATACTTATTGAGACCCTGAGTACTCGTATTTTAAATAATATGTTTGTAATATCAACATCTAAATGTTGTGAGGAGTACGGAACCATAAGGAAGACAGTAGTTCTAAGAAGTTGCGTGCTGCTAGTTGGCGCTCACCATTCCAGTCCTTGTATTTGACAGGTTCCGGGTGGCTGTGGGGGCGACAGGGCATGAACTTAATTCATTTTGTCCGTATCAATGTTAACAGACCGACAGGTGTTTGTGTTGCTTCATAGCTAACGTTTTATTTCGGGATCCGTATTCTGAGGTCATCCCGGGTTGACGCGGTTAGGCGTCTACAGGCAGCTCGACTCTGATTATCACCTCCATAGAATTGTCCGACAGTTTCCCGCATAAGTGAATAGTGTGTGTTTTGTTAAAATATCCTTATAAAACATACGAATGTTTTAATGTCCAGTGGCGGAGCGTGATCTTTTAAACTGTGTTATCCAAATCATGGGGTGGGGAGATATGGTCTTGAAAATTTTGACCATGGAGCAGAATCCTTGTTGATAAGCTAATGCATAGTACCCTGAAGTAGGAAATGCCTTTGTGTTGTATGGCACATAACGCTGATCTATTTCGGATTCGCGTTTACTGAAAAGCGTTTGCTCGTAGTTTTTAACGCGGTGTGACTGCCGAGTATGTGCCAAGTATCCCTGTTTACCTTCCACGGCTTTTAACATTTTACACGCAAACTGTGAAATTACTGCTGTTTTTATTTCAAAAGTGATGTAATACTGTAGGGACGGCCTGTTTAATCTCTTTAGCGTGATTTCTTGGCGAGTGAAGTGGCCTTTCAGAACTTGTTTTCAGCGAAATGTAGCAAGGGGTCGGGAAGGTGTTGTTTTTTCAAGTCCGTGGATACATTGATTTCCCTTAGGATTCCTCCACGCCCTGTGCTTGGCCGTTCTTTCACCGACCATGGGAATCACGAAGCACCCAGTTGCCGTGAAGGTGAACTGTACACGCCTTTCAGGTCTGTACTTTGAATTTGATGTTTCTGGTAACGCGGCTTCCCTGGCATTCTGCTTTCATTTGCATTTCTGAGACATTTTAATAACACGGCCCATTTAAACTTCAAAACCTTCCCCTCAGTCTACCTTGTTTGAAGTGAACTTGTGTCTTTTCTTCGCTTTAAAATGTGCGTTGAACAAACCACGTAAAGTTGTACCGAAACCCGAGAAGGTATTTTCTTATTACGGTCTGTAAAATTGAGGGTCTTTTTTACTTTGTCGATCGTCAGAATTATAAATAGAGATAAAATTACAATGTTTTGGAGACTGAGACAAGATAATCCAGGAGGCCGACAGCTAGGATTTCTGTTCTTTACGTTTTACCTGAAGACGGAAGATGGTACAGCTTCCGAAACATTGTATTTTTGTCTTTGTTTGTAATTTATAGGTGGCGGTAAAATCTCCATAAAATTATTTTTCAGGTTTTTATGGATCATCGTCAGAAACCTTAAGACTTCATGTCATTTGTTCTTATCCGTATGCTTTCACTTCGAATCTGTTCATCAGATTTTGGGAGAAAAGTGGTTTCTGAGAGGTGGTATGTGGTAAAAATTGTGTGGCGAATTTAATTTTGAGTCCTTATTTTACATGACAATAAAATCGAATTTCATCATTTTTTGAAACTGCTGAACGTACAAACTATTGACCGCACGCCATGTAAAATACTGATTTAATCAAGAAGCCTAAAATCGGTCCTTAGTGCAACGACGCAGAAGCAGTTCAAAACATGTTCACGAGCGTGTGAAAAGTGACGTGCAGAACAACCATGAATTCTGCGCCTCTCTTTTTTCTTTTTTTTTAAATAAAAAACTTTTTATACGTATATTTTACAAAGCACAAGGAAACAATTCCTGGTTATGTTCAGTATGGTAACGGAAGTGTAATTATCTTTGTAATAACGTATTTGCATGCACGGAACATCAACGCCAGCAAGCCATGATTATCATAAACTTGTATTTAGAAATCATGTTACACTTTTGTTGTGTTGCTGGTAGGAAAGATATCTTATGCCATTTACTTTAATTGGTTTCTTTTCCCAGAAAGGCAAAGTGTGCAACTACTCGAATGTCTACTTCTGACGGTCTTAATTTATTCTCGAAAATTGCTGCATTCCAGTTTATAACATTTCAGTTTTATGCCACTGAGTTGACTGGACGTATATCAAACACCAGGAGCTATTGGTAAGAAGAAAAAGCTGTATTGTGTTGTTAGGTTGAACATTTGTGTTTCTTGTTTTTAAATCAGTTGTGATCTCAAAACGTTATTTCTTAACACTTCGAACGTTGACAACTTCTAGAGTACAACTACTAAATAATATCCTCATAACTTCTGATTTTGTTTTCCTTTTATGTTCCAACTAACTGCATGGAGCAGAGTCCTTTTTGAGAACCTGATAGTCAGAAAACTAGTGAAGGAGACTTTTAATCTTCTTTGGAAACCGAAGGTTTGTTACCGTGTCAACAAAATCTCGCTATTGGACCCTATCCTGATCCAGATGAACTCAGCCGACACCTTTCCAATCGAGTTCCTTAATTTACATTTTAATAATATCCTAAGAGTTGCTCCTTCTGTCTCCTCCCTTCAGGGTTTTCGGTTATAACTAAATCGTAGGTTTTATTGAAATTTATAAGTAGTCGACTTTATGTCCCATTTTTAGCAGAATATGACGAATGCAGAACTTCTAATCAGTAAGATATTGTAGATGCGTCATATTGTGATTTATATAGTATTAAAAATATATTAAAATTAGCCGTCAATCACAATATAATATTATTAAAATATTAAAATATCATTTTACGTTCCCTATCGAGTACTCGATTTACATGTGGAACATACACTACATGTTTCGGCTATATATAGCCATCATCAGGTGTTATGTATTTAAACTTTTCACTGAATTACTGATTTTTAATGATTTTTAGTCTTCATTTTTCTTATGATGTTCTAGTCCTTTATATTGTTTCTTCATTCGTTGTAGTATCACAGGTCATTAATATGTTTGTATTTGGTATTTCGTATTGATGTCAATGTTTTGTATATGGACCAAGAAGTAATATCGTATCAGGTTTATGAGAGATCGGAGATGTACTGTACTGTATTGGATCGTGGCTGGTTACCGACGGTAAATGATATTTTAATCTTTTAATAATATTATATTGTGATTGACGGCTAATTTTAATATATTTTTAATTCTAATCAGTATTTGATCTGTTATCTGCACCGATGATCGTCATTTATTTTGTTTACTTGTGGAGTTAACCTTGAGAGATGAACGTTGTAGGCAATGTTTGTGTCCTTGTTTGCAGTTTAGGAGCGACTACAAAGTGATATTTATTACAAAAGGCAGCTTTAGTTGTATTCTGACTTTTGTTATTTTTGTCCTGCAATTTCTCTCATATTTATTTTTATTGATGTTTTTCTGATTCTCCTTTAGGCGTGTTCCCCCTCTTCAGCGTCGGTGTCAGATACAGTTTAATCCCATTTCACTTTTTGCTCCATTATAAAGTATGAATATATCCATATGTAATAGAAGTTGCTTTAAATAAACGTATATTTAGGCCTGGTTTGTCTTTGTAGTCCCTGTTTGAACTGATGTCCGTTTGTTTGTTTGTTTCAATCAACCTGTTGCAAAATTGTTGTTGTAAATATTATTGTAGGTCTCATGTGCACAGAGTGCTCTTATATGTGGCTATGTACAAAAGCCGCCATGTTCATTCAATGTGAAGCCACAATCATCGGAACTGAATTTACGTAGTTTTTATGAAATTTTGGGTTCCTGCATTGAGCAGCGCTTGAGATTCTTACAACCCAGAATTTCGTATGACCGACATGTTGGTATCATTAATGGTTAAGATGTAAACCTACAGAGGTAGCAGAATGTTAATACGAAGTTTCGTTAAAATCTGTGTTACTGCAAGAGTTATTAGTTATATATATATATATATATATATATATATATATATGGGGGGGGGGGGGTCTGTCCGGAAAAATGTCTTGCCTTGTAAGGAATGTAGGCTAATAAGGAATGCAGGAGCAAACACGCAGTATAATGCAATAGTTGAGAGCAAACTCTAATTTAACGTTCGGTCGTTGAATACAGTAGCATTGCGGCTTTTAAAAGAAATGTGGCGCTCTTATATTAGTAACGTTAAAACGTTCTTCGCAAATATCATCAATCATTCTGTGGCTCTTCCCCGCTCATTAAGTACAGAGATACGTCAATAACATTCACTGCCGTTACTGAACGATTATAAATGTACAAATGTCGTTTGTAGGAAGATGAAAATGACGACAAAGCAACACCCTGGTAGCACATTAACTTGATGGTTGCGTGGTTCGATACACCTAAGTGTGTGCTGTTTCTCTAATATCCTAGTGATAATAAAGTGCTCGGATTATTCAGCTAGGATTTTGATTATCTTCACACAATAATTTTAAATAACTTCTGGGCTAAGGCAAATTAAATTTTACTTCGAATCATGAGTAGTGGCAATGGTGTTATATCTGTTTAATGTAGAATTTTGAAACATTGCGTAGAGATAAGCCGCTGAAGAAAATCGGACGTTTAGAGAACGCTATTTTATAGATTCAAAAGAATAACAAGGCTAGTACCCAAGATATGTATATTTATTTTTTGTCTGATTAAATTAATCAAAGGCCTATCGAAGTTTGATAATTTATAAACGTGCCTGCAATTTATTTACAGAACATCTGTTTAGTATCTTGCGGACATGGCGATTGAAACCAAACTTTGCGGTTATGTCTGGCATATACTTACATAACTTTTGTTATTACTGTCATGTTAGGACGCTTGTAACGGTATTTTGATCCGCAGTTTTGTGTAATATTGCCCACGAAATTTTACATTTTGCTTTTTGTTCAGTTGCAGGGTTGAACGATGAAACAGAAATGCCCCAAATATGAATAAATATAATGTCTTGTAGTTTGACAGCCAATTATGGGGTTTAAATTGTTTTGATAATCTATTATTATTTCTTTATGCTGCAACAGTTTTCTGAATTTAATGCTTTGCTGGGGACAGTGACACTGGAATATATCGTTTAAATCAGAGCTCCAGCTCTCCGCGTCTGTCTGTCTGTCTGTCTAGCCTCTTATTGTTATTGTACCATTTAAACTGAGGAGGCTCAGGTTACCGGTTAGTTATCAGCTCTTTTGGTTGACGCAATCATTGGTAGGATCGTAACCTTGTTGATTACCCTTAACACAGAGCTCAATCTTCGATCAGTGTATTTAATTTCCATTGTATTTTTTCATTCTTTGGGCTGTAAGACATGGTAGCGCCCATTATGTATGCGTCTGTGGTTACTTTGTTGACAAATATCTGGTTTGACACTTGGTGGCATTTTGTCAGTTGTGATTTCCCTGTCCCAATCTGCTTTATAGTTTGTAATTTCGAGCATGTTACTTGCATGCATATATGTATTTGTAATGGGGCGCTCGATCTCAGACAGTCTATATTTCATAACTCTATCTTGATGTACTGTACAATTACTGTTGATTTATTGTGTTTGTATAATCTGTTGCTACCAAAAGAGTGCGCTCGCATTATTGTTATTATTTTTATTCTATGTATTTACCATTTTACAGGGTATTTACTTCTATGTACCTAAGACAAATCTTGCCTCTGAGGTACATAGTGTAGCAGCTGCTTTTAAATACATTTCGTTTAAAAAAAGTGTTACTCGCATTAAACAGATTTCGCGTGAGGCGTTATGTATTTTATATGAGCGTCTTTCGAGTGATGTTATGATGTTCTTGAATGGCGGTTTTCTGAAGTTCCCTAATGTCGTGTTCGCCCGGGATGTTGGCCAAATACTTTTTGAGTGACTTGGAGACAGTTCCTGCTGCTCCTGTTATTATTGAATTATTATTTCTTTGAATGTGGTGATATGAACTGGACTCGCGTGTCTCAGAATACGGTCAAACAGTGGGTCCTTGTGAACGCGGTAATAGACTTCCCAGTTCCGTAAAGATACGAGATATATTTGATTAGCTGAGCGACTATTAAATTTCCAAGAGGTCCCTAATACATAGAGTTAGTTATTATTTTAATCTGCGTCGGGATCCTTGCTGTTTGGGATTTCGTATTCTAACTAATTTATTATACATTCCATTTTTCGTATCGAGAAAATAATTGAAAGAACAAGATAGTATCTGCGAAGAAGTAATCAATTTCACATTGTGAGGAAAGCTGCAGAGAACTGCAGCCACGGACGATGTAATTTTACTTCAACTTAAAAACATGAAATATGAATTCTATCTTGACAATTAATTTACTTTAATCAAATCTATAGCTACAGCGGACCAAAGAGAGAAATGTTCAATTTTGCGATGGGTGGGTTTATATCGAAATTCTTATTTGAAATTGATGCTGCGTTAAACTCAGCAGCCATTTATTTCGTATTGCAGCTGTTTTCAGCCTTTTTAAATTCAGGATCGATGATACGGCAGTGGGTTCTCCAAGAACCGACGAACCGTCCGTCACCACACTCTACGCCGCAAACGTCTTTTAATTTAACCTCTAAATATATTTATTCACGAACGTGTTTATATGATATTAAAATATAATAGACGTGGTAATCACTCCCTCTGATTGTTTTAAGCTAAAAATTGTCGTCATCACGCATGAAAGAAGTATTATCCCATTAAGCCCCAAAGTCTCTTAACATTATTGCCATGGCAAATAATTATTTTAAAAATGTCGGTGACCAACTTACTATCCCACAAACCAACTCTTGTGTATTATATGTAGAAAGAATAAATAAGAATAGATGAACTAGCTGCAGTCATGAGTGCTCTCCAAGGGGTGTGATGGTCATGACTCGGTTCATCCTTCTCATTTCTGAGGCTTACGTGCTTTTTATTTTCCATCACGAGGAAAAAGAACATTAATAGCGTTCATTACATGATTCCAGCTACAAATTAATGTCATCACAACACGTTACTAGATGTAAAATAGTGATTTTTCGAGTATGGTGTTCGGGGTTGTGACGCCACGTGGTCATCTTCGAATTGTGGTAAAGTGCATGAAACGTAATGCTGACTGTAGTTAAATTAAGATTTGGACTGGCAGCGGTCCACGGACTTTCATTTGTAAAGCAGCGTTGCAGTGCACAAATCCAATCTGTAACAGAAAAATGCGTATATTCTTTCTTGTGGCCTGACGTCGCGATATCCAAAGAAAGGATATGTCGAAACCTTTGATGCGCGCTACCTGTCAAGAGGATGACAAAACAGGTAACAAAAGAGGCTACAAAGTTAACACAACGCATGCGTAGACTTTTTCCCTCTATCTTGAAATTTCATAGATTTCCATTGGGAACTACACCGACCCCTCAGAAATAAAAGGGATTAGAATCAAATATTCAGACCGTCTGGAGTGCAGCAAGACAAACGATAGGAAGGTCAGTCTCCATCAATATCAGTAAAGTTGTGGTTGCTCTGACGAGAGGAGGTACTGACTATTGATTACATTCCCTGTGTCTCTAAATGATGTACCATAAGTTGTATAAGAGTTTAAGGACATGCATTTAACCCGAAATATTCCGAAAGTGTGCGTTTGCTGGTAGCATGTCCCTAAGAATAATTGGGTTACAGAGTTCTATTTCAGAGCGGACTTACTGAAATGTAACAAAAAACTACAAACGACGCATGATGTAGAATATTTTTTCAGAAAAATATGTAACCTTCGTTGCAGGCATATTTTTATGTGCTGTAACCTCACATTTAATTAAGTTTAATAACATTCATTTGCGGATGTTTACTGTGCAATGTATGCACCGTCGTAAATTGTCTTACGCGGTGTTTGTGAGTTTCAGTGAAGACCCCCAGTGCAAAATTTTAATTAAAGCCATTCTGTAGTTTTGGAGACAAAACATGTAGAAGTGGTTCACAACTGTTTTAAGAAAAGACAGTGTGTCTTCCCGGTTGCTTTACAGACATTTGAAGGTAAAAATATACGTGCTATAATTTTATACGTTGTTTTGTGTGGGTTTGAAACTTTTACTCTCACATCAATAGGAAAACACAGATTAAAATTTTTTAAGATCAATACTGAGAAGGAAGGGTATATGCACCTATGAAGTAAAAGGAGAATGGAGGTAATTGTACATTGAGGTGCTTAATAAATTAATTTTATGGACACAGAAATTTAATTTCCGTTCTCATAGAAGCCCGACAGTGTAATCTAGTGTTTTCCACCACACCATATTAATCCAAGGTCTATACTAATATCTAAGTCTCTACGTTGTCTGTTCGCTTTGGGGTTTCCTAACAAAATTGTGTATATATTCATCATGTCTCCCGTGCTCCATACGCGCCCCGCACTTAATTTCTTCTGAGCATTGTGTGTTTCGAGACTTTATTTCCACAAGTGATCTACTTGTGTTTGCTAAGTCGTTGTTATTAATCTGATGCACATGTTTAGACTGCGTGTTTTATTTAATTTCATAGGAAATTAAGTAGTTTTTATTATAATCGGTTTGCTTCATAGACAGTTTATTTCATGAAATACAGATTGTGGTAAAATTATGATGTGTTGCATTCTTGTAAGAGGTCACAAACGTTATGTAGCACGTCAGTGAAAATGATTTTCTTCTGAGATGTAGCAACAGTCTCTAATAAATCCGTTTCAGACTTGCTTACTGCCTCTATCATCGCCCTGATGATGGTGTTTACCGCTGCGAAAACCTTGAACCCCATAAAGAAGGATGTCTTGCGCAGTTGATATTTTATCATGTTTTGAATTTTCTGTACGCGCACAAAAACAATCTCTCCAAGACTCCAGCCAGTCACATCACCATATCAGGCCTGTAATAGGATTGCTTTTGTGCTTCTGCGCCACAAAATGAAATTGTTTTCCCCATCTCCCATTTTACAGATTTCTTTGTCTCCTTTCTCTGAGTGACGTTCCATCAACCTCCTTTGAATCTGGAGTGCGACATCGCCGTTGCATGTTACAGTGGCTTCTGCAGGCAGCATCTTACCAATTCGTTTGACATCTTCAGTTCCTCTGACCAGCTGTTATGTAATATTTTCTATGGGTAACTTTATCTCAGCAATATCTGCTCATTAAATTCCCCGTTAGATAATTCTCCCGCATTCGGGTCTTTGGAGATGGATCAAGATCTCAATTACTTTAAAATATGTTGATCTTCCCCGAGTCATTTTCCTGGCTTACGTAGAAAGTGAATTTAAAGTAATTGCGCATTACTTGATGTTGAATTCACGATACAAGTACCACCAGTTACCGAATTAATTGACTCTTTGGAGCCCATTGGTAAAAATATGTGGCATCTGTTTAACAGTCAATAAATTTGCATTTTGTAAAATCGTGTTTCGTATGGTGTGTTGTGTTTGGCGTCTGTTTTTCGACGTCGTGTACGATGTTATTCCGAGCTTCATTTGTGTCAAATGTGACATTTTGTGGGGCCGTCACTTCAAACGCCGCTCTGCGTCGGTTTTCAAACGTCGTGTGAATATGCATCTCGAAGAATATCTACGCTAAATGTGGCGTCTTTTGCGGCTATTGGCGTGGTGACGGGCGTCGGTTTGCTATTATCTTGCCTTACGACGTTACTACGGTTTTCTTGGTTTGAATTGGAGCTCATAGTCCTGGCAAGCTCGGCGTCAGATTTCTGGCGTCGTGTTGGATGCATCCCTAGGTGGCATACTCTAAGTATGTTTAATGTCGACTGGCATCGCGACGTTGCTCGTCGGTTTACCAGTATCTTCCAGTATAGATTCCTGAGGCTTTGTAGGCTTAGTTTTTAGTGTTATTCGTCGGCGTCTCGACGCTCGGCGTAGGTTACCAACATCGTGTCTAGTGGTTCCGTAGGCACATGTTCGGAAGAATGTAATTTCGAGTCGAGGCATACTTCGATCCACGCCACGACACTCGGCGTCGTTTTGTCAGCGTCGTGTCTTGTTCCATTCCCAGGTTCATCTGCGCAAAAGAAGGCATCTTGTGTTGGCAATGCCTGTCGTTGTGGGTTCGCTATGTGTCATGTATATTTTCCCGAGGGTTACTTTCCTTTGAATGTAAAATAAAGACATTTTTGTGACCTTAGTTCATGTAATTTAAACTTCAAATGTAAGATGAGTTCGTAAGAAATTAATCATAAAATGCTCCTTTAACTTCTGAACATGAGTGTCTATGCTAAATGGGTACTCGGTATTTTTCGTTCGTAATTATGTGTTCGTCCACGTGTTTATTCTTGTTTTCTTAATGTCGCGACGTCTCGTCTGCGCTGGTAGGAAGAAGATGCATACAAAATGGAAGGGGGAAGAATTCCCAGGTGGCCATCCCTGAATGAATCCAGTTTCTGTCTTGCTGCTATTTTCAGTAACCGCCGTTATAGGCGACTGGCAGCTTCCTCCTAGCATCCCTTACATTTTCTCCCTTCTGCTCCTTTTTCCTTCTCTCGAAAGACAAAACCAACATTGTCCTTTCCAGTTGTCTCGTTCCCTGAAGCTCAATCCCCTGCCGTAATACACACGTAGTAAGACTTAAAATCTGCTTTCTGTTATTTTAAAAGTTTTTTTCTATTCTTTTTCTACTTTCTGTTGCTGTTCTGCGAGAGTGCACTTTTCACGCACCTTGTGAATTAGTGTGTGCGTGTATTTGTGCGTGCGTGTGTGGAAAATTCGTGTGAGAAGGCCTGCCGTTGAACTTACCCTGAGGCCGTGTTCAGCCCTCAAAGCTGGTTTGACCAACCATGTGGTGAAATGATGGTGGGATCTGGATAGATTTAGAACGACGGTGGCACATAACGTCCGTGTGTAATTACCACACCTGTGTCGTGTTGAGGAGGCCCTAGGTGTGAATCTGGGTCCATAGGTCTGCTGTCATGTCAGGACTTTGTGGATATCCGCGTATCCTTCAGATAAATGACCAGTTAATGCTTTGAAGTCAATCACAGCTGCTTCTTTCCACATCCTTTCTAATTCGTGAATTGTATTTACCCTACATATGCAGTCAAAATTCGATTGAGCGCAGATTTTCTGCAGAATATGAAGCATGTTAAGATGGTCAGGGCACTCCTCACTGTTTAGGTCATCTTAAGAGCCTGTAACATGTTCTTCAGCAAGCGGAAGCAACAGGGAAGGTACGTAAACTACGGGATCTTTGGAAACTCATCCCGTTTTTGTTGTCATGTCAACGTGGTAATGTCTTCATAATTTTTACTATTTGGACTTTGGACACTAAATTCAACAGTAGGACGGCATTTTATGCAGTGAATTGTACTCCCTTCTCTTGTCTTCAAATAATTCGGAGAAATTAAGACGTGACTTGGCTGTTACTAAGGTCCCATTCATTTATGTAGCGTAACAAGTGGAATAATCCGAGAAATTTGTGCTTCTCTTCTCTGATATTTTACCAGCGTTGGTTTGTTAAAATCGTTTGAGAAGCGTTTCACCACATCGTTACGATATTTATCTAGATCAACCATTTAACGTTAGGATGATAAAGATTAAATAAGTAATTCTTAATCTTTGTGAAACTTTTTGAGGACTTCTATCTTCCCATAGTGGGGCAATGAAATATAGAGTTTAGTATTTCACTACGTACAAGTAATGGTGTTGTAAAGTTGTATGTAATATGAGCTTATAACTTGCGTTTAGTATTATTCATATTTCGTTATCCTTTTCCATTTACATATATTGTGTGGTATAAATTATTAATGCTATCAATTAGTTCATTTAAAAATCTCTTGTGTTCCCTTCTTCTGTCTAGATATGTAAAGATTGAAATATATAAGGCTATAATTTTACGTCTTGTTTTGTATGGATATGAAACTTGATCTCCATGTGTTACCATTTTCTGTGATTGTGAGCTATAAATCAGATCACAGAATTGTGCATATAAATGAAATGCTTACTGAAGTACGTGAGCGTAGTTTTTGCTTGTGAGTATGCGCACACACAAAACTTTGCAATAATAAGTACGTGGTGCGCGGTGCTGACATTTTCAGCGTCTCTTGCCCTGGCTGACCTCATCTTCTCTTGTCCACCACGTGACACATGGGTCCAACCCAGCCTCCTCCTGTTCATTGCGTGTCGGGAGACTCGCCCCGCGTCTCCATCTCTTTCCAAAGTCAAGAGTGCATTGAGCTATGGTTTCCACTCTCTCATACGTCTTCATAACATGGTGCTTGATTAAGGACGCTGTCGACTCTTGCCTTTGTCTCTTGAAGCTCAGTCGGCACAAGCCATGCATTAAAATCATACAATTCTGAATCGGAGGAAAAACAAGACCTTGCTCGGAATCTTTATCCAGGCGTAATGTTGCGATGTGGTTGTACGTCTGTCTGTATACTCAGTATATTCCGTTTTACCATCAACAGTTTCTCGGATATCGTGGAAATACGGTACTAACGTTGGGGTCTAAGACAACTTCCTGGTTGCAGTCATTGATCCATTATCATTAATACACATTGCTTAGCGTGGTTGCCTGTTCCTTTTCACTTATATATGACAAATATATGATTGTAATTTTAAGACTTAGGCCATGTTTTGATGATTATATCATAGTTTGCATTTTAAGAACCTGCTCAGTACTACCTATTAATATTGCAGGCATTCCACTGAGAAGAGGTGTGGATGAGTGAGTTCTTGCTAGCACACCCTCAGGAGAGTCAGACGCTCCTCTTGTAATGTCGGGACCGACCCACAACTCTGAGCCGTCTAGAAAACTCACCGTGTTTCATGAACAGCACATCCCACTGAACAACTTATCAAATTTAAATTGTAATGCTCAATGACCACCTATGTGTGTGTGTGTCATGTGAAAACTCTTTTGTGCAATTGCCGCTTTTAGAGAAGTGAAGTAAACTATAATTTGACTTCCACGCATAGTTGACGATGTTGAAGAAATTTAGTAAACAGATTTTAGTGTAAATTCCGAATATGATATTTTGTAGAAAGCCAGTGATAAATTCTGGACAACGAAATGCAGTCACACGAAAGTCTGTCAGTATCCACACCTCTTTTCTCTGCGTGTGTATTTTTGACTTCGTTTGATGTTTGTCTTACCACCATCATATCGGAATTTGTGTTTTGGAATTTAAGAATATGGCATGACGTCTGGGAACATTATAATCATACGTGCATTTCTATTTATCAGTTTTAAAAGAGTCTTTGGACAGAGTGGCAAATACACAAGCAGCCCAGCTTAAGAAGGTCGTCAAATTATAATTCTGCCTTTCTTTACAAAAGGTTAAGTAGATAGAAACTACGTATATGAAAAGTGTGGGGTTTGAAACATGAAGAATGGTATGAACATAGTTTATGCATAGATTTAATATCTCGAACTACAAACCAAAACGTGGAACAGGCCAAGGAAATTCGCCTTGCATGAATTGGCGGACTTTTCCAGTTGCGACATTTCGCGTATGTCTTCGTTACAATCAGCACTTCTAGCTTTTGTTTCCATAAATTCACTTTCTAGTTTTCTCTGACTCATCAAACACTGATACGCCAGCCGTGACATGAGTTTCTTTGCTTCTGAGTTATTTAAAGTAAAACTTTTACATTAAAGTACACGCACCATTGTTTTGTTTCTGTCTTTCTCTTCGTTTCTGTGAATACCAAACTTGACGAAACTTAATAACCCCGCGACTTGCTTTGATCCACTTTTAATAGGTCTCGATTTTAAGGGGTTTAGTTGTTATAAACGGATGGAGAAGCGTCTTTTTTAATCTGAATTTCCTCCTCTGTTTATTGAAAGAGATGTTACAAATTTATTTTATTGTGATATATTTTACTTTTTAGAAATCTTCTTCTCCGTTCTGACTCTGCTGCTGTGTTGTGCCTGTCAGTCAGTTTCATTGTCTGCGTCCCTTTACAGACTTCCCTTTCTCAACTGTAAGCCGATCACAGTGTACTGTGAGATCTTTGAAGATTGGATACAACCCACAGTTGCTACATTTTCTATAAGCAAGCCTCACAAGTGTTTCAGCCAAAGGAATACACGCAAACGGATCCTTACCAGGATAAAGATTTTTCCACCAGTCACTTCATATGCTTTCTGAGGGGTAAAAAGTTTTATGATAAGAGACTATATTTGCCTGTATACATTTCTACCGCCCACTTACAACTTCTATCCCAGTAAACAAAAGTTACTGAAACAAAGTTTGACAACAATACCACAAGAATTTACTACCATTCCACTAATGAACCTCGTCACATATAAAGTCAAGATCACGATTTAGATGGAAGTGTAAGTGACGTCATTATGCCTTAGATCAGGAAGCATTGTATGATGGCACATGTTAAAAATGTTGTAGAATTTGTAAAAGTAACATCCATTATGAACTGATCTTCAGGAAATGCATATTTGCTCTCATACTTTTCACCAATATGCAGGGAAAATCATAATGCAAAGGCAGCTAACAATTCTTTTTGGAACCACAGTAAAAGAATTACATTCGGGTATAAACGAATAGGGAATTAAATCTTGAGAATATTTATTATCATTCAGTCCATAATCTTCAAAATCCTCGTCGCCATCGAAAAACGTAAAGATTAAAATAAGCAAAAGTATAGTTTTTCTTGTTGTTTTGTATGGGTATGAAATTTAAACGGAAATCATTACCATTTTTTGAAAGGTGAAGAATTGTATGTTTAATGGTCTGTAAACAGGCATTCATGATGTTATTCAGAGTAATTATAAAGGGGGTTGTGTGAACATTGGCAGCGTATTGTGCTGAGTTACGAGCAGTGACTCGAGACAATAAGAGACGTTAAGCTGCACTAATGTCTAATAGTTCATTAGCAGTGGTCGAATGTGCCACGGAGGACAACTGGACTTCGCAGATCGTCCATTATATTTGGTGACATTTGGTGACTGTAGTCTGCTGACCACATCGCCCTTTATTTCGCTAAGGATATTATTTCTGAGAGCAGTGCACATGAATAGCAGATAAATATAATTATTTGCTTGGTAGATAGAAGATTAAAAATTAACTAAAAGGCAGTTCTCTATTTATGTATTAGTTATTATTATTTTTAGTAGACCATAAAATTGGTCGTACGGTATTAATCTGCTCGGACACTGAGGTTTAGGGTTTGAATCCTATTTTTGTCTCGTGTATTTTCGTTCCTTTACAGTGCCACATTCATATAGAACAAATATACGGGTGTTGTAAAGCTATGTACATACATTCGGTGAATTAAATACGGACATTTTAATAAATTCTCATCGCAGGCACAGTTTTACCATCCTCCTCGACGCTGCAACCCAGAAGACAGCCATCCTCGGACCCACCGTCACGAAAACCTCGCAGCCTACTTAGGTTCAGTGTCATTTTAAGTAGGAAACTAAATTGCGATTGGAAACTGTGTCTTTCTGGTTCAAGACATGTGATTTGAAAGACAAAATGGGACGTTGGAATAAAACTCAAGATAAGCCGTTCCGAGTCATGTATTTTTCTCATCTTCAAAGGCAGAGAGATAACATCTGTTGTCGCGTCTTTGCTTTGGATGGTGCATCGCATTATCGAGAACGACTCTGAGTGCTGAGGAAGCTTGCAGCAGCAGTCGACGGCGTTGACTGATTGTGAGGCAGTCGCTCCTTTGATGTGAGCTTCGTTTTGGAATTTAACTTGAGAGATTAAATGTAATTCCCTTACTTAGGCGTCGTAAACTGTCACGCAATGCGCGCGGAGTTCGTTAGTCTACTCTCCGTAGAACTTCAGTCAAGGTTTTGGGATTTATTGTCTTAAAATTTCAGTGATTAATACCTTTATTATGAAGACGCAACCGCGTCTTACAAAGTAGCAGGAGGGAATTAAGTACCTCATAGGTTAGCTATGAAGTGAAACTTGAATTTACTTTATTTGCAAATACATTATATTAGTGTGAGTCTGGTCGCCGTTTAACACCGGGTTTTGCAGTTTACTGTATCTTCCATAGCACAGTTTTATTTTATATTAAATAAGTAGGCCTGTAGATACACTCGCAATTGTGCCAACTGTTTTCACGAAGCTTTACTTAAACAGTAGCTGTGCGAAGTTATTGAAACTGCTGTGTAATATGATGATGAATGGGGCTGTATATTTCAATTGACCACACCTTATGTTCAGTAAATGCCATTTAATTTTATGTTATTCATTAACCCACTTTACATAATGTTTCGTAGCAAGTTATATTTAAATCACAACTTAATTATTCGTCCTTTGTTTCCAAATAGGCCTACTAATGTAAGTATAAAGTGAGAAGTAAGTCAGTATGGTTTCTTCTCAATTTTAAGTAAACACAGCTACCTCCCAGCGTACAGGAACTTGGGCGGTAATAAGTTTCTTACCTTACATACAAACCTGAGAACTGTTTTCGTTGTGTCGCCTAATATTGATATGGAATATTAAAACTTTTATCTTTCTCCGAGTGTGTGTTTATAGAACACATGGGCCGGTGTCATTTTCAACACCTAAACTAAATACTCTAATTCGCCAGGTGTTAATGCTGACATAAGTTATGGTTTAATTTATTAAAATGTCTCTCTAATGTTTGTATATACCTGTTTGGGATATCCTATATGTAAAAGTTCTTTTTTAATTTTTTCCCCCAAATTGCTTGGATATACAATTTTGCCGCTTAAAAATTGGAGTTTTCGAATACTTAGCTCCCTACATTATGTTAAGATGATTTTTAAATTGACATGATTTCCGTGAACCATATATTAATTTCAGTCCGACGAAGTTCGTTTTCCGCTTCGCAGTGAACCGTGATCACCGAAGAATTGTCCTGTTGTCCTTGTGTACGTGTAACGCGAGAGAAAATGTTCGAGGACCAGCGCAACAGAGAGGGAGATAAGAAAATGTAACGGTGGAAGGTTTGTAAGCGAGGAGAAGCAGATAATAATGACGGGAGGAAGAAATGAAGTAATTAGTGGAATCAACGGGATTTATCTGAGAACATGGCTGGGTATGGCGTGTAATTCCAGAACTTCCCGAAAAGCGATAAATCATGACTGCTTCTAGTCGCAGGAAATTGTATCGACTACACCACAGTAACATTAGACGCGTCCACAACTAGTTTGGTTTCTTACAGTCATTTGGAAATCCCCGTGTCTTTCTGTATTCCGCCAAAAAACCTAAAACTTCGATTTAGGTGTGAAAACTCTCTTTAAATCATATCAGTTTTTATGAAATGTTTTATTTTTGTCTGGTTTATTTAACGATTCTTTCAGTAGCTTGTGCTGTGTATCGTCGAATGGATACCACGATTAATGAATTCGAAAGGATATGGAAGGAAGCGGCCGTGGCCTAATCTTATGTGTTATTCCTTCAGTAAGTGATTAAAATAACGAAGGGAACTCAGCCGGAATAGCCGGTCTGCTGGTCGAGATTTGAACCCGTCTCCTTCTCAATGAGAAGGAGGAGTGCTAACTCCATTTTGATACATGTGGTGGGGGGGGGGGGGGGGGGGGAGAGGAGGCTTCTGACTGACGCAACAAAAGCGAAGTCATAAATTGTCAGATACAGTCCGAAAATGTTCTTTGTATTTCGATTAAACTCGTGTTCTGTGCTTTCATTAGAATAGCATTCGGGCAAAACAAAGAAATTCATTTGAGTCCCATTGATGAAATTATTCCACGAGACTGAGCTAATTGTTGCTAGTGCTTGGAGAATTACGGAGGTGGCAGCAGCTCTGTTCTTGTCTCACGATCTGTTTGTTTGTTTGTTTGTTTCAAAATGAAGACAGTGACGAGGGAACGCCTTTCAGATGGATACAAAGGCAATATGACAGTGACTGTTGATTTAGAATGTCTTTGTTTTCTGCACTGGACTCCAGAAATGTCTCCTCACTGTTGGTACTCCCACGGCATTCGAGCCCGGGTTCTTATACATCTGTGACTGCCTGGGTGAAGATTTATACTTTAAAAGCTTCTCTGTGTGAATTTTTGTTCTGTGCATGCCAACTAAAATTTTCAGCAAAGGAGTTTTTGTTTAGGCGCAAGATTTGCGTCGAACTTACTAATGCTTACGGGAAGTACAGTTTTAGTATTATGATGTTAGCGGACCCGATTTGTTTTATAATTTTATATGATGATCGTGAGTTCAGTTTAACTTCCACTTTACATGAAGCTCAAAATGGACTTTTATCAGTTTTCTCTACAGACGCTGGCGTGAAATTATATCGGGCCAATGGACCTTCAGACGTGAAAACCTGATGATTGTGATTGTGTGGTTTATGTTGAATAAAATGAAAGTTCCCTTTTTTATCAAGCGAACGCTCACAAACGTAGCCAAGTACGACACACAACTTAAATTTTATAAAAAGTGATGGCTGCTAATGTTTTGTGGATGTGAGAATTGGGCATTCAGTAGAGCGAACAGAAGGAAAATTGAAGCTGCTGAAATGACATTTTAAAGAAAAGTTGCAGATGACAATTTGCAGGATAAAATAAATTAGCCAAAACATTAAGTAAATGGGGAAAGATTGCAGACAAAAATCAACTCTCTTGAAAATTTTGCACGAATGAACCAGGAACCTACCCCGAGGAGCCGACTCGTTGTGACTTACAAACCTGGACGCCCTTCCTATGATCAGAACAGACCTTTGGGTGTACCTTCACGATGATTATGATGATGCTGAACAACGTACAAGGAAAAGTGATTGTAACCGTTCAATGTATTAGGCCTGTATGCATTTTCAGTAATGATTAATGCCAATGAAGTATGTAATTGCAAGGAACGTATTTAAGAATGTGAATACTCTTCTGCTTTACACCTTTCGGTTTCTCTCTTTTGATCAGAGTGGAATATAACGCTGGTCATTCCTTGCAGCACGTAAGTGTAAACAAATGTCTGTTGCGAATTTGGCCTGGATGTCATTATAGATAATGCTTATTTTTCCTCTCGGAAGACCTACGTGTGAAATTCACAATTTGTAAAATTATTTTTTGGCTAAACACATGCAAATATAGATTATTATTGTTACTACGCGATTATTGATGTTAACTTGTTGGTAACATGTCATCATCCTCTTTTTTTTCTTTCCGTTCCTATCAACACATTTGGTGTCATCTAGTGAGCAAAGAGGAAGGCGCGTTGAAGTTTATTTCTGTCTACTGTTTTGTTGTAAGCTTTTTTTTTCTTTTTTCGTTCCATCTTATAAATGTTTATTACTTTCGTCAATTCCTTCCTACATCTTTGCAGTAACAGCAGGTTTCAAGCTCCTTTCGCGTTTATCTAAACATTCCTGTAATACATAAGTCGAAATGTGTTGACATCTCTAGAATCTAAAAGCAGACGGATGTGTTGGATTTGTACGGATTCCACGATCCATTAGGTGGGTGGAGGGGCTTAGGAACTAAAGTTAGCCTGCTACAATATTTATTTTGTTTACTTTCAGGTTCAATTAAGAGATTTTTTTAAAGCCGCCTTGGGCTGTTCATATGTAATATTTTTTTGTTTATTGAATGGGATAGTCAGCGTTTTGCATTAGCATGTAACTTATGTTTGTTTTTTTGTTTTCTATTTATTTCTCTTGCTTGTAAAACCACCAGAAAGGCTATATAGAAAACGGCACATAGAGACGTAACGTTATATATCTCTACTGATGGGCCCTTGCGGGTTTATGGTGCAGCGAAACACTTTTTGATAACGTATCGTAGGGACCGAAAGAAGTTCGTGTCAGAACGTAGCGACTTCTGCTGTTTAAATGCTCCTGTCTCTTTAAAGTTACACGACTTCGTAATTTACTCTTTGTTATTTATACTCTTTACTAAATATTATTAAGATGACGAAATTGTAATGATAATGAAATGAGCGGGACATATAGCTTGCATATGAGAGATGGCAAATACATATAAAATCTTTTTTTCATCTTAGATGCGATGGTAATATGCATATTTTATGAATGGGATGAGATTGTGGACTAGATTAATCTGAGTCAGGACAGATCCATTGGCGGTTTCTTATGAATGCGGCGGTGAGCTTTCACGTTTCACAAAATTCGGGAAAATTCTAGACTAGCTAAGCTCCTTTGCGTTACATCTACTTTTATGCATTTTTTATGCTCGTAGGTCTGTAAAACCGTGAAACTAAGAAAGCTAATAAATAATCATGAAGTTTCTGATCGTTTTCGTGTTCATAATGTGTAACATACAAATGTTTCATACAATTTTTTTTTTGCATTCCTTAATCCGCCAAACACACAACGTAACATATTACAGGACGTGCAGCCATTAACATTAAATTGATTACCACGAGTATTAAAATTGTTGTTAATATGTTCGGTATATGTTTTACAACATGTTTCGGCTAGATTGGCCATCATCACGTGCTTACGTATGGCGTACTGCATGTGACGTGCATTATATAAGAAATTGTACTATGTTATTCTTTACACGGGGCAGTAATTTGATTAATATACACTATGTTCTCGCATAACATAAAAGCCACGCCAAAACCTTGTGCGCTAAAATTAATTACAGTTAATGATAGCAAAAGACATTGCAGGTCTTGATGTACGCTCCCTCGTTTGTCTTTATGCCCCGTGACCACGTTCTTTTGTTGGTGATGCGTGATGTTAAAAAGGGTTAAGCAACTTATCTCCATCCCAGCAGCACGCTTATGGGTGTGTTTTGAGACTCATTGACTGTGAAAGTAACACTGTGGTAAGATAACACGAAGGCTAAACACCGCTAATACCAGAGCCTGCCACTTGATACTACCATGAACCAATTACATCCACCATCTTAATTGTTTCTCTTTCGTTGCATGTTGGTTATATCGCATTCCTGTAATTCTGAGAGTTTGTTAACCACACGCTCAATCCCCAAATCTGAAAGAGCACTCTTCTTTCGGAACAGGTTAGCGCTCCGCCATACCGTAGTGCCCTGAAGAAAGAGGAAGTACATTCCTCCGAAATCATGGCATCTACATACAAATTCGCATGCCACAGTAAACCAGAAAACCAACATTAACATGGTTAAGGTTTGTAACCAAACCAAACCAAATCTTTGCTGATGTTGTTAACAAACAGAATATTATTTGTGAACATTGTGTGGCAGCCATCTGTAAAATTTTATAGAGTGTGACCTTTAATAGAACTGAATATTTGTCTAAATTCAGTCACAACGCAATTTAAGGGCCTTTATAAAAGCGCTAATGACCAGCTTGGCCGTCATATTTGTGTTATTGATGACAGGGGCCTAGAAAGCATGAAAAGGCTGTGACCCTTAATAGCATACCATTCATAACCAAATGGTCTCTTACCACTCAGGCTTTAAAACGAGCTTTAGAATAGTTCTTTTCCTTGCACTTCTGTCATAACTTCAATGTATTAAGAGAATAAAAATATTAAGGTAGAAACCAACTCTTTAAAGCTCAGTGGTAACTATATGCACCACTTGCTTATCACCGAAAGCCGAGGCTGTACATTGAATTGAAAGTTGTTCTGTTCAGTCGTATTTACCTGGTGGGAGTAGTGTTAACTAAAATTGTCTGGGAAATAAAACGTGCGTAGTAATTTTTGTCCTTCAACTCGAGTAATAACTGATGATAAAGTGTTACGTAGTCGTTGATCGTAGAATTCGCCTACCTACGTATTTTGCAAGTAATATTTGCGTTATTCATAAGAGATATTTACTTAATTATACGTAACTATACGTAAAATTTGCGTCATTTACGAAATATTTAATTCTCTACGGCGAAACCTTTAATTAGTATACCATAAAATGAGTAAACCCTAGAATTCTTATTCTATGATTCCTGCTGTCGTGTGTATACAAATGGAAGCTTTGAAGGAAAGCAGGCACCTATTCTCCCATACGTAGCCGCATATCTGTTTAAGATACACTGCATTTTCTAAGCGAAGATGATTTCAGCAGTCATTATGCGTTTCCTTTATTGCAGATTCTAGTAGCCCACAATATATCCGTATCTATTCAGGTCTTTTTACTTCTTGGAAAAGTAGGGAAAAGGCTGAAGAATGTTTCCTCCTGTTCGGCAAATAGAAGAAGCTTTGTGTCGTGAAGAAGGGATCAGACTGCAAGGACGCATTTTAAAGATTCAGTAGTTCATTTAGTCAACAGAGCGCTCGTATTGTACGACTGAGTTATAACTCGAATTTCTACAGCCACTTTTAAAAATATCTGCGTTTTCATTGCCTTTTCTTAGTTTTATCTCATTATTTCTGTACCCATAGTGGACCCTCGTGTATAATATAATTTACTTCTCAAGAAACATGTAGGGAAATAGAGAAAGAAAATTCTTATGTACGTTATTTCTTCGGTAGGAAGATGGCTGTCTTCTGGGTTGTTGCGCCGTGTAGCCTGGTAGAAGTTTACCGACGTTTCAGCGGACCGTGCTGCCTCCATTATCAGGGCGATGGTGGAGGCAGCAAGGACCTCACATTCTGCTGTTTTTCGGTTTTGTAAACGCATGCTTGGGGGGGGGCATACATTGTGTAAATGTGAGTGTTTGAGTATTTTTATACTTTACGACTTTTCCGATTAGGTAGAAATTTATTACGGAATTCATAACAAATTTATAAAATTATTTATCATGTTAATAACATATATTTCCTGTTAACTTCCTACATTAGGCCTCGTTTATATTATAACACTTTGCTTTTTATAACTAAATAGTAGGTCTAATTCCGTCTGACATTTTGTTCTGTTGTTACTTACATTAGTGACATGTTTTATCTATATTTTCCTCAGTTGTCCCCCACATGTATTAACAACGCCTAAACAATAGGAATTCGTTGTAGTACTGGATTTGTGTATTTAGCTCGTCAGGGCACTTACATATAGTCTGTGTCCAGTTTATGGCATCCATCCCAGTTACCGCAAGAGCACATTTTGTTAACAGGCAACCTCTCGGGCGTCACACGCTAATTACCAGCCAGTTTCCGCCAGAGAATAAACGCGATGCTTGAATTCGTAGTAATAAACATCTGCACGAATTTGCAACCCGGTTACGCTTACACCAGAAATGCAGCGGTTTGTAAATCCAGAACCGAGTCCAATAGGTTTCTGTCTGAATGAGCATGTCGCTTTATTAATTACGAAGACGTCACGTGGTATTCGTTTACATAGCCCTCGAGTTTATCATTGGCGTCAGCCGATGTTGTGTTCGAAGCTGCTGAAACTAACATTGTGCAGAGCAGAGCTTAAAGTAGCATTTTTATGCCTCCGTAACTAACTTAATAGTTCAAAGCCATCTTAAGGAATTCATAGCAGTTCAAAGGAATCTTGCTTCTGTGGAACCCTGTGATTCAATACCGTGTTTACAGAATCGTCGTTGGATTCAATCCTGATCCACTTCACACCTTGTCTCTCTAAGAGACTTTTTAATATTAATTTATTGCAGTAAAAGTGTATAAGGGAAGCGAGTGTAGGTATGCTCTGGGTAGCTAAGTGAGAATAGTTTTTGTCTAGGGTGTCCGGGGTGTGATCCCCAGTATCCGCAAAGGATTTTTCTTGTGGCCTCTGAACGCGGAGGCTGGAATCGCAATGTTTCTTTCCCGCGGCGTGGTCGCTATGCTAATTCAGATGCCCAGCTCACACTCCACTATTTTTCTCGTAAATATTTTTGTTGCTCTTTTTTTTTTTCTATGGGTATTCAGAAATCTTGGTTCCAAGAATTTTGTAAGTAATTACGTTTTGACACTTTTTCTGCGGCGATGAAACTTTATTACTCTTTGCGTTGTGTGGGTGGAATGTGCGGATACGTATTTGTGTAGCGTTTCCTTACTACCTTATTTTTATTTTTCTTACAAGATGCACTCAGCCGTCAAGTCAGTTTAATTTTCGATCCATTTCCTCTATTGGATGTTGCATCATCTCGGTGCTTTATCGACATTGTGCTTCCGGTTCATGCCCGTTTAGCTAATGGAAGACTTTGGCATTAATGTTCGCAATAAATACTCATTTTTAGATCTGCACAGTCACAGTTCACATATCGATAGGATGTTTAACGACGCTTTATCTACGTGTACGCTGTGTGGGTGGTACGTCGCTTCGGTGAACGCCAATGAAAGGAACCTCGCATCTGCTAATTAAGATCGATTTTGCCTGAAATGGAACCGTGAGGTTAGGTGGTCTGCTTTGTTGCCGAATCATTGCAGTTAACGTTACAGACAGGTAACATAGCCCTTTATTCTTCATGAGATTTGTCCCATATTTGCATTTCCGTAAATAAATTTTTTTTGTGATGTAATACATTTTTGTTACCACGTACGAGAAAAGTAAAAATGAACGAAAGGCCATGTTACTAATAATACCCGAACGAAGTCGGACTGTACCTGTTCTTTAGGGACTGTAGTTGCATCGTTGTTGCACTAGTCGATCTCTACCTGACGGAATCCTGTCTCACTTGATTCTGTACTTCTTAATGTCTAGTAAGTCTCAGAAAAGTATATTTTATCGCATTTTCAAAATATCTGACTTCTTATATACATAAAGTCCGATTTAAGAGATAATTTTGTACCTGAAGAACATCGCGCAATGTCAAACGTTCAATTAGGGATTACTTTTTTCCATAGGATCACTATTGATTAATCACTTGATTAAAGCAACTGTCTTTATATATATAATGGAACAGGAACTGTGACCAGAACTGGTACTAGTGACAGATGCGGAGGAAAACGACACATTGGTAGACCAAGGAAAGGATGCAACTCAGGTTCAGAACGGGCTGAAAGACTTTATCTCGGGCCGTAGGTGATGATGACACAAGCAGCATCGATACGTGTTGCAGGTGTCTTGCTTTTTCCCTCTTCAGGAGCAGGAGTCTACGTCATTTCCGAATGGAAAATTTAGGCTAGAATGGGTATCGTGTTATTTGCTTATTCATGGCACAGATTATTCCTATAAAACTGTTCTCTTGAGAAAAATATGAATTTATATTTTCAATTACAGCTTCACATTAATCATGGTTACTGAAAAACTGTGTTTATTGTTCCAATTTCCGTCGTATATTTCAGTGGAATTGATTTTAAATCAAATTGTCGAGAGGAAACTTTAATGTGACCTCGGTTAAAAAGAATAAACATTCAGCAACAAAGTGGCTTTAAGCTATTGCTGTCCATGTATTTTATTCAGTTTTTGTCTGTAAAAGTTTTATAGTACGTACGAAGCGTATACGGTAAATTCAAGTACAAGTCTTTTCTGTTTCTTTGTACTTAATGTTCGTTTTTCTTTGTGTTCCATGAACATGGGCCGATGGAAGAAGTTTAGAAATTTTATCTTTACAGCTACGACACTGCTATGACTGCGTCGTGCGTGGCTTCTAGCCAACTATGACCGGCTTACTACTGTTGGTTAACTCGATGTTGTACGATTGTACAGTGTCCCAGCTACTGTGAGACGTTCCCAGCTGTGTTAGCGGAATGTGAGCAGTTTTATGCGAGAGTGCCATTTGTGACTGACCAGAGTTGCGTACAATTTGTTGTTGCTTTGCTTACGTAACGATATTTTCTGACTTGGCATAGGTCATGTCGCGACAAAGACGCGGCCTGAAGGACGGGATAGGGTACAGAGTTAATGATATTATTGGACGAGAAAACATTGGTCCCGTCCCGGCACCTTTTATGCGAACTTTTGGCATGGCTGGTACATTCCATATGCAAGTGTTGGACAACTGATGTGCAAGGCGGTTAATGATCTTCTGTAATTTTTGGCTTATTACGTCGTTTTATGAAGTATGTAGATCTTTTGTTTTTATATGTTTCTGTAGAACGTTCGTGTTTTGTAGTACGCTTTGTGAGCCTTTTGAAATTGGAGAAATTCTGTCTGTAGGAGGCCAGTGAATAAATAGATCCACAAAAAGCCTAAACTACGACACGACAGCGAGCAGTAACACCCAGACGGCAGACTGACAGATACGTACAAATAATCAAGGAAGCAAACAAGTTGGACGTGCATCTTGGGAGAATAGTCACTTCCCATGCTCAGAACCACATTCCAGGTTCTTCTCAGCCCTGTTGCCGTACAACCTCGCTTTTATTATTTTCTGTCTCCGATTACTCGTAACTCTGAAACACAGTGGTGACTTATAGGAATCACCTTTGTTCAGGTCTGCAGGTTGAGGCCAAATAGGGACTGGGAGATAATAAAAGTTAAAAATTAAGTAATCATTTAGAGTGTCACCGAGCTCACTGAATCTACAATGACGACCATAATCTAGTGAGAAATCAGTGCCTCATAATACGCACTTATGTTGAATTTGTCCCTCTATTTATAAATAAATAAATATTCACTTTCGAATTTCAGCTGATTAATGCCAGTTTTGCCTGTGAACGAACGCCACAGAAGCTCTCAACCATTATTTAAGGGCCTTTGATTCAAATTGTGCAAACAAATTATATTGTAACGAGTTATTTTAAACAAGTTTATTTAGAGTACTTCTCCTGTAGCTGATCATCAATTGTTGTTGACAAATATTGTGAATTAATTGAAAAGCCAATGCTTTCACTACAAAAGTTTGCTTCTGTTTCAATATTTAGCTGCCCTTTGACATTTCTCCATGTTCAGTTGTTGGATACAGAGAGACCATGAACAATCCTAAAAGCTCTTTTGGGATTTGTTGGTATTCAGTGCTCTGCCATATTGCATAGGATTTGTTAAGTCGTTGAATATAACTATAATGCGTTATTGTTTTCATCATGGTTTAAACAGTGAATGTGTAGCCCACTCCAGTGGAGTGTACGTATCATCTGAATGAGTTTTTGCTGCTGTTATTCTGTATGCCTCTTTGACTTTGATGTTCACTTATTGTAGTCGACATATTTGTTGCAAAGCTATTAACAATACAGATATCACACTTCACAGTCATTATTCTTTGTATTTCATAACATTTTTAAAATGCCAGTAAAGGTGTTATAAAATAACGAGTTTTGTGTCTTTTGAACGATACACTGCCCTGCTATTTCCTTATTTTTTTTCTTAGGAAATGTTATATTTGGATCTACGCGAATCAAAATTACATTCAGCCAACACATTTCAGATTATAATCCGAGTACAGAATTTAATCAAAATCCAAGCGCGTTTCAGGTTTTTACGCTGCGAGTGTGAAGTTGACTGTTTTCTGGGTTGTTGCAACATGTAGTCTTGTAGAAATCGATCGATGCTTCAGAGGTGCTTGCTGCCTCCATCATCGCTCTAAAGAAGAAGAGGGCGCCTCTGAAACGTCGGTAAATGTCTACCAGACTGCACGGCGTAACTTAACAGAGGAGCCATCATGGAAATCAGTTCAATAGTGTTAGCGGACACACAGCCTAGAATACATGGGTTTTATTATGGGTAATATCGCACCTAATAGTTATCCCATTTACATTTGTGTCTTTGAAAGGAAAAAGTCTGCGAAATATTGATCATTTAACCATAGGGTTTAAGACCACAACTCGCTTACGTTACTGATTGAGATATCACAGCGTACGACTGTAGGTGGACTTGATTAAGTTGGCGATAGATTGTCTTGTAATGTTTAACGACGTTTTACTACTTTGGTTATGTGATGCCAGGGTGTAAGCTGTTAGATGAGTGATAATCAGAAAGGAGCTGTAAACCATCGACCGTGGCTTATATCAAAGTAAAAATCTCATAATTTTCCTACAGGCACCTTTGAAAACAACGAAGTACCTCAGTCTGTGTATCCGATCTAAAGACTGAGATTCAAACCCGGAACATCCCGAGTTCTAGCATGACTTTTGTTAAGTTACTTGGCAGACCGGCATAGTTGTAATCTATTTTATCTGAGAACCAATGATATGGGAACACTACATGATTTAAAACTTCACGTCAAAAAAGAAAACGTGCACATGTGCCGTTCTTGTTGTGAAGTTCCGTTTCCAGCGCGAGGCGTTGACACACATATTGTACATACTGACAGACGGATCGATGCTGCAAGTCTTGCTGACAGTGGTCATGCGAAGGCAGGCACGTTGTTTGTCCCTTCACACGCAGAAATACCGCAGCTCGGTCAAACACAAATCGTTATTAGCCTCCGCCCCCAATCGCAGGCCGATTTAATTAAAATATGGATATCTGATGTTCTCACGGCGACGGGTGTGAAGATGGCTGTCTTCTGGGATGTCCCGGACTACGCGGTGCTACATAACACTAAGGAGAACGTGTTACAGCATTTAGGCCAATCGTGTCTGTTGCAACTCAAGGAAGGGACTGAATAAAACTGAATATTGGAAAAAAAATTATAAATATGAGTTGGAAATCTTCAACCAGTTGTGGTTGTGTTACGTGAAGGTCAAAATGTGCCAGTTTTAGTTAAAATTTGTGACAAAATGTTTCGTCCTTGTTCCAGGCGAATCTAGCCACCTCACACCATACTTGTTTTAACCCATCTTAATATTATCCTTCCGTCTATGCCTAGGTCTCCCAAGTGGTATCTTCACTACAAGTTTATTTCTAAAATTCTGTATGTATTTTGTATGTCTTCCATGTTTGCTACGTGCTCTTCCCACGTTCTTTATTTGGTCATCCTAATAATACACGGTGAAGCGGACAAATTATGTAGATCCTGATTCCGTAATTTCTTCCCACTTTCCTGTTGCTTCCCCCCCTCCAAAGCCCAAAGTCTGGAGAGTCGGGCCCTTGCCTGAAATGTTACCAAGCGTCAGATATCGTAGCAACCAGGGTGTAAAATTATGGGCAAGTTGGAGTGTAAAATATTGATATCTTGCGTGAGAGAAGGACGGATGGTGGAATTTCGGGGCGTGGATAAATTTTCCTCTTTTTCCTCTGTCACCGCTGAGTGAAATACAGATGAATGCGACAATTTATCACTGCAAGAGAATGCGGATGAAATATGAAGTAATTCAAACTTCCAATGGTTTATTCTTTTCCATTACTTAATGTTTCATAATACTTTCCGAGAACATTTTTGTGAATGCATACCTAAATTTAGCCATTATATTTCTGGAATTGTTAACCCCATTTATGATTATTCGTGCCGGTCACAGTGGTGTGAGGGGTGGGCCTTGAGCGTTTGGACACTGGGACCTTGGGTTCGGATCTCACTCTGTGTTGTGCTGTCCTGTGTGCAGGTAGAGACCTTGCGACGGGCTGATCACTCGTCCAAGGAGTCCTGCCAAATGTCTAATAGATTGAAAGAAAAAAACGTGGACACCTGCGGGTAGAAGAGGATTGACTAAGCGAGAAAAGAAAAAAAAAACCATTAGTAAGAATTACTATTTAGTACGTGATCCAGTATTCAGATTTTCGCAGTTGTGCAGACACCGGATTACGTTACCTTTTTGAATATTTAAATAAATTTCGAATTAAGAGAGCAGTTAGGAATACCAAGAAATTTACTGTGTTATATCTGTCTGTATTATCGCTGCAAATGACGTATGTAAATCTTTGGACGTTTTTAGCATAAACATTGTCTCCCTTGAGGACACGTTCTCAACAAGGGAAATGATCTAGATAGGCTGTCTTGATAGATGACCTAGCTTCGTTATCTGTTTTTTATATTTGTTTAACGTTTTACATTTATATTAGTGTTCCCTAGGTGGATTATTTGTTTTTATTTATATTTCTTCATTTGTTTTGCTCAGTGTTAATATTGTTTCTATTTTGGGTTTGCCTGTACTTGGCAGTTACATTTAATACTGTACATGTGTAAGTTTAGTTAATCCGTTTGTGTAATATTATTCATTATTATTTCACTATTATTGTATGTATTATGAGTGTTTGCCTGTTAATGGCTTCTTGCTGTTGGCAAACACGTAAATAAATTAATTGAATTGAATTAGAATTGATACGTGGAACTCTTCCCATATTCCGCCCTGAAGACGCAGACAGTATTTTTCTCCGAATCGTTGAGCCTGTTCGGTGTCAAAACCGAGAATAACAACACCATTATTGTTATCGCCGCGAAAGCCTTAAATCTCGCAAATTTATAAACAAATTTCCAGTTCACAACGGACTAAGAGAGGGAAATGTTTTTTATTCGCACTTTCTAATTTCATTACAGAATATGCCATTAGGCAAATCCATGATGCTCGTAAGGACTGGATGTGAATGGCTTAAATCATATGCTGTATCCTGCTGTTAGTTTTGTTGGTCGAGATGTGAGTACGCTGTGATGCAGAGTAACAGAAATTCTTATGCAGGCTAGCAAATAAATTAGCCTAGACATGACGCGATATCTATTAGTCTAGCTGAAAATGTGACGGATTGAAATAAGTCTTGCGTTTCTTTCCATCAAGGCTTGGGTCAATAACCCGGTCCGTAAAGAACAAGTGTAATTATCGAAGTTCAGAAGCCTGTTCTATCGACATCATATTGTATAAGAAACATTTTAAACGCCAATTCAGTGACTTGTATAAAACATTCCCCTCCATATTTTCGACAAGGGAATTTGTAACTTTAATGGTAATAAGTTTGGGTTGTAGTCCTTTAGTAGTCAGTGCAACGTCGTCAGATTCCTCATTTGTTTTTTTTGTTTTTTTTGTTTTGTTTTTTGTAAATCAGCAAACCATGCCAGAGTACTGCATTATAAGCCTTCCAGATTATAATTATATTTTTTAACTCTCACTGTTACGCTGTTGTTAATATCTGCATCACAGAACTCGGCGGTTTCAGCTAGAGGGAATGAATAGGTAATTCTAATTTATAGGCTCTTGCTTCATTAGCAATTCCGCGTTTTTCTTCTTTAACAGGAATTTCAACACTGTTTGCATCCGGAATTTACTAATTTGTAGACGTTCAAGTAATCTTGGTGTTTCTTGTGCTCCTTTAAAGAAGAAGCAAACGTCGTAACTTTACTGCGACTTACTTCAGGCTTTCTTAAAATATGACGTGATCCCTTAAGAGATATTCGAAAATAAAAGAATACCCTAATACAGCAGTTCTTAATCCTTTCCAGACCTGGGGCCACAATCACCCTTTTTTATCGAATCACGGGCTTCCAGGTTATAATCGGGGGGAGGGGGGAAATTTATTTAAACGCCGTGCTACTTTATAAAAAATTCTACTAAATTCGGCGTGCTATTTGAAACATGTCCAGATATTGTTCAATGATTTTATTTGACAAAATGAGTGATTTGTAAGCTATTTGACACTGTCTGTACTTAAATGATCTTTAATACCAGGTTTACTTTCTGTTATTGCGATTTGCATGCATTCCTCAAAGTGTCCACCAGTGAAACGCTTTCGATTTCGGGATGTTCTTCATTAAGCTCTTGTTGGTAGTTCCCCGCAAAATAAGGACGACGTTAAGAAAACGTGTTTTATGCTGACTTCATTTCGCCATAAAGAAAGACACAAAATTGTAAGAAATGTAAGCGGGCCGCATAAAACACAGAATGCCGCCCGTGAGCCGCGGGTTGAGAACCTGTAATCTAGACCAGTGGTATTCAACCTTTTTTGTTCGCGTACCCCCAGAAATAATTTCTCTTCAAGTTTGTACCCCCAGAGTTGTTGGTGTATAATTCAAGTTATACATAGTATATAATCTACATCTAAAATAAATTAAATAAATTACATTACTGATTGTTCAGTGTTTATTATAAAATAATATATATTTGTTTTTAAATTTCACGTACTCCCTAAGATGTCTTCGCGTACCCCAGGTTGAATACCACTGATCTAGACGATAACGTCACATGAACATGGATTTTCTTTAGCGCTGCAGAGAAGAAGCTGTGGGCTTAAATTATATCTTGTTAGTAAGGACTTGTTGCAAAATGGGTGAATCTCTAATTATATAAAATGGTGGTAACGAAGAAAAATACTGAAAGAAATGCTGCAAATTTTTGTTTTCCGTCCCCTGATTTGTTACTGCTGTCAGTAAAAGAAAAATCTGGGAAAACTAGAAGCCACAGAAAGAGTTTTCTTTCTTTTTTGCTTTGTGTTTCAAGTTGATGAAATTGGGGTTAGGCCTAATTCCCTTTTGCCTCGAGCCTTGCTTTTGTAAGTGATCCCATTTCCTTGTTCGCTTTTCGCCATTTTACCCACCCAGTTCTAAGCCTCACTCTTTTAATTTCTTCCACCAATCTTTCATCACTCCTTATTTCTGAATTTCATCTCAACTTCGTAAATGAGTTTTACACTGATGTTGACGGGTTTTTCTTTTTTTCGAGGGAGTAACTACCGAGCTTCTTGGGCAAGAAGACCATCGGGTCTTCACGTACAGTGAAAGCAGTGGCATTTCTTGTTACGTCTTCAAGTAGTAACCATAAGCGATTCTAATTAAGAAATAAAAAAATGTGCTGACAACTTAAAGAAGAAGGGAAGTTAGATTTTTCTCTGCTGGTGTTAAGAAGGAGCTTTGAGACAGCTGGAGAAGGAATTCTTTGCAACGTTAGCTGTCTGGAGTTTATTGAGCGGCGATAACTGCAAGCCAAGTGACCGACTGGCTCTTTTAAAGGCTCTGAATCACGGCAGAGAGACTTCTGCAACGGCCTCGTAGTCATTTCTCTTTAAATTCCTTCACATTGCGTATTACTGGTTGAAATGTGTGTATACTTTGCTGGCTAATGTTGAGAAAAGACACGTTTTATCTAACATGTGATATGTTGGTCTATCTCAGCTGTCCAAATTCTTCTGTTTCCAAAGAGGCACTCAGCCAGTCAAGATCTCCACACTTTATGGAAGACGAAGTTTCATAACCAAATTCACAAGAGCCCTTTATATACATTTCCTTTATATACATTTAAATGTTATCCTCCCATTTCCTAGTTATTAAGAATGGTCTCTTTTCTGCATATAAAGGAAGTTCTAATTTGCTCAATAATAATTTATGGTCCTGGTTGAACTCGTGGAGTGTGACGCGTTTAGTAGGAAGAAGGGTGATAGTATTTCTGACCCTGTGATGAGACGAAAGCGATGCTGAGTCCAGACTTGTAACAGGCTTGTTCGCCAGAAACGCCTGTGTAGAAATATATCGGCAACCTGCATGGCGGATGTGAGGGAGAAGTTGCCGTAATATCACGGCGAATATGCGACCGATATTAGAGCAGTTCTACCACCAACAGGATTTTGTAACGGTGACTGTTCGGATTTGTATTCCGGAGGCGTTTGTCCGGTTTACCGACTATCTTCCTGGTCGATGATTCGTGGTTTCTCTCACCTCGAGGCGAATGACAGAGCTTTATTTTGAGTATTGGATTGTTTAAGATTATCAGTGCAAATTCAGAGGCTGTATATCGTCGAATGTTAGGTCGTTTAAAGGGCGTGTGAGAAATTTCTCGTTGTCGGTTTTATTGTTCTGTATCAATAGAGAGGGAGAGAAAAACTACGAAATCTCTCCGTCTGATTGGTCGTTCTATGGCTTTTTCACGGATCATTCTTTTCTGCGGACCAGATTATGTGATCCATGAATCGATCAGCCTGTCCATAATTCTGCAATCATCACTTCTTGGGCTGAGGGAATTTCTTGTTTGGCTTCAACATCCTGTCGTTTGCTCAGTCGACCTAATTCTTTCTTATCTTCCAACATGCTTGTGTCTGTGTTGTTCCAGGGCTCGTCCTCCCAAGATGTTGTAGTCATCGGATTTTTAATTTTCTTACGCTTCTGTTGAAAATGTATCTGCTCCTCTCACTATAGTATAGTTTATAGCGTACAAAATAACCAACAATCTACGAACCGTCCTGCCGACGCAACCTCAATACAAAGACATGAAAAGAGGCTACATTCGGACAAGGCCATTTTATAAGCTTCATTTTGTGTAGCATTACGGTAGAATGAAGTCGGTTTAGTGTGTCACAAGATGAGGTGAATTTGTCTTTGTCGTGACTTTCTGGTTTCTTTTGGGAAGGGCATCTTGTTGCGTCCTACGCTTTGTGACGTTTGCCCAAAGACCGTCATACCTCCTGTCCTCCTTTCGTCTCTCTCCTTCCTTCGGTGTCCAGTGTCTCATTTCATTCCAAAACGAGTGAGAAGTTTGACGATGAATGAGGTGTCCTTTGGAAAACGTTTCTGGAAGGAGAAATACTGACACGTGTATTATCATGGCGCGTCGCACATTGTCACGTACTGGAATTAGTTATAATTACTCTTCTGTGCTCTTGTAAGACCTCCATTTCGATAGAGGAATGCATCTCGTACAGGGAACTTTACTCAAGGGGTTGTAGCGTGTTCGGCATAATATTCAGTGTAGTTAAATTAATATGTATTTCATTTTACCACGTTTATGAGATTTTATTTAACGTATGTTTCGGTTTTACGACGTCTAGTGTAGACCATAAATTTAGTTAAAGTTCTCTCTTTGAAGCCGAAGCTCGTATAAGTAATATTTAGGAATCCAGTCCCCAACGCTAAAAAGCACGACATATCTTCATTACAAACATAACCTGTTTGATGCTGTTTAATAAATAATCGCTGTTTGCACTGAGAACAATAAGAAACCCGTAAATTCAAAATTAAGGATTGCTCATTTTTAAAGCAGATGGTACACGTGGTTACCGATGGGCTTTAAAGGGCTGAACTACTTTACGCTGTCTGTGTTTTGAATATTTGATTACTATAGCGAATATAACTGTGTATGATATTCTGGATTTACCGGTAATTGAAGCTTTCTCATTCTGATTGAAGAACATAGATTGAACGTGTTTGAGAATATTTGGACCTAAGAGTAAGTCGCAGGGGGCCGTACAAAATATTTATTGAGGAACTTTGTGACTTATGCTCTTTACAAAATGTTATTTGGTCTATCAGATTATGGCAACGAGATCTAACTGTGGCGAGATTTCATGTTCACCCGGCGGCGAGTGTATGACTGTCTTCAGGGTTGTTGCGCTGAACAGTCTGGAGGAGTTCGCCGACGTTTCAAAGGTCCTTGCTGCCTCCATTATCAGGACGACGAGTAAGCCACGAACGGCTTACTTACCGCCCTGATGATGGAGTCATCTCGACAAAAGATGAATGGATGAGATTACTTGAAAAACGTAGATGGAAATTGCAAGGCAATATTGAAAGGGCTATTAGAATAATATGACTTGAGAACTGATGTTCGTGGCGACTGAACAGTTTCCGGCGTGTTACAAAAATGAAACGTACATTCACTTATAATATCGTCTGTGTGTGATGCTACTGTATGCGGCATACTTGCCAGTATAAATTGAATATGTCAGTATCGGAATGTGGTCATTAACATAAACAGACTGACGAGGATATTAAACCGGAGGAAATTTCACATTAACAAGCAAGAAAAATTCGTTATACACAGAGACATTTGTAACCAGGGAACAAGTTTCTTCTGTGTACCTGGCTGCTTGTCAGGGTGACGAGTTGGGGGTCTTTCAGTCTTCGTGTTTGCCAACTGTTCACGCGAAACAGAGAATTCGTTACAGTGTACTTGTCAAGCGGCTGTTTAACTTCAAAGTAAATAAGCGGACCTCTGAATTTGCTCCTTGGCATGTTTGTATCTGTGTCTTAGTGTGTATTTTCTCTTTCGCATAGCGAGATCTTGTTTCGGTGTCTGTTGAGAAGCCAAAGCTTCCGAAGAACTTCTCTTCGTTCCTACTTCTCACTAGACGAAGCGAAAGACTTGGATCGCTAAAGTTTAAAACGACGAGTCTGGACAAGTCTCTACGAAATTTCACAAAAGTCAATTAGAACTGAAATTTAATTTAACTTCACTTCAAATATAAATCGTATGATGTGTATTCAGTCTTCTATTTAATTTATTTAACGATATTCATGTTTGAACACGCGTTTCGTGGAGTCAGACATTTAAACTTCAGGCGTGTCTTACTTACCCAAGAACGAAAATTAGTTGTCAGGTGAGATTTCAGGTTCTCACGGCGGCGAGTATGAAGATCATCTTCGTCGGTACCAGTTTATTATCCGCAATACCACATATAGAAGACCCGGTTCAATGAATCTGAGGTGGTTTAGCAGTAGATGCAACAACGACGAACGGTTTCTTCTCGTCTCTCTTCCTGATGCCTTTTGTCACTGTCGGAGCAAAAATAATACGTCTGCTGTTTCTTTATCAAATTGGATTCTACAGGGTGGGTGGGAAGTAAGTAGGCATTGAGAAATGGTTATAAGCGATTATTTAATGCCTACTTACTTCCCACCCACCCTGTACTATCAGTATACGCGGCGTAACACTTCAGAAGACAGCCATTCATTGTCAGTATTTGAAAAATTAGTTATGAAACTGCATACGAACATATATACATACATGCATACATACGTACGTACACACACTCTAACTCACTCACTCATCCCACTTATTCATTGATTCATATATTCATACGTACATCGATAGGCCCATGTTAGTGAATTTTGTTTACAATCCGTTGTGCTGGATTTTGTTGCCTACAGAACACGTAGGATTTAGTATTCGAGGGCCGGGAATGTATTACTCTCGACGACATGCATGTAACTTGATTGTTACTGTTGTAAAATATACCAGACATAGAGGTTAAGCGGTTGGAACTCTTTGCTTCGTGTTCAGGACGTCTCGGGCTCGATTCTGTGTCTAAAGACAGGCTTTTGGGCAGTAGAAGAAAGTTCTGGAACTGAAATAGACCACGACGTATTACTTACACATTGTTTCAAGCTAATCGTTCACAATTATCGTTGAATTTGATACAACGTAATTAGTACAACTGAAGAAGCGTGAGTATAAAAGAAGGAGATGCAGAAAGAGAGATAAAGAAACGAAGAAAGAGAAAAGGGAAATGGATGAAAGACAGAGGACCAGTCGCACGTGCTCCCGACAAAGAACATAAGTGTCCACACGATTTTTGCGGACAGACCCGTGTTATGCTTCCGTAATTCAAAATTTTATAGAATTTACCAAAAACTTTTCTTCATGAAGTACATATCTGCGATATAAAATAATTTGTCTCGTTAAGATATTTTATTAATAATACACATATTATTATTAGGTTCTATTTTAATAAAATGAACTGCAGTAAAGCAATATTATGATACGGCTGAATCTCAAATAACATTCTACCTAACAGATTCGAACCATCGGTTTCGTGTTGTGTATCCACATCGTCATTAGCCCCGGATATTGATTCAGCGCTGCATCCAGATGAAGCAACATCTGCGAATTGACAGTTTTACCAAAGCGGAAACCCAAGACGAACGTATTGAGCCTGAAATTTAAAACAGACACACAGTATCGCAGGCCGAAGATCAGATTATATTCGTCATCAACTTTCTGCCAGTTACATGTACTACAAATTGTTTTGGAATTTCTGGGTTTTTTTCAGCATTGATTATACAAATTTCTGTTATTCACTCTGAAGTTTAATGGCGGTCATTACTGAAAAGTGCCATTTCATCACTTGGAGATCATTACTATAGTAACCGTGTACAAGGAAAAAGTACTTATATACGAATTTACCCCCGGGGAAATAATGTTCGTGTAAGGGTAGTTTGTGCTGTGTTCTGATAACGCTTTTAGTCAACAATGTCATTTTATGGGGAAGTCATTACTTCTCGTTTAAGGGTTGATTTAAAGGCCTGAAAATAATAGGTTTTATTACGCCACAGTCACTTCAGACCTCGTAACCTCGCCCAAAGATATATAGCTCGCAGTAAGTACGCTGACCGTAAAAGATAAGAGCAATTGCTTTGTTTGAGGGCGGAGTGGTTTGACGGAGTGTGTGTGTGACGCCTGACGCGTGACTGAGACGATGCGATTCTTAGTTCCAGGCTACAGCTTGACTGGCAGATGGATTTAGTTAGTAGTCAGTGGTTTTAATGATAAACAATTACGTAAGAATTTATATTATTAACATCGCCGTAGTATGACGCGTCGGAGTTGAGGGAATTAACCCTCTTCTGTGTTCAATACATAGATAGATAGACCTAGGAATAGATGGGGTATATGAAAACGAAAGTTAGAAAGATTTCTTGTTATCCCTCAATTAACAGCAACCCACTGCCTTGTTTGAATCCTAAAACAGCGTATTTTTACAATGAAAGAAACGTCACAGGATATGAAGTTGCTAGAAGGCACTGCGCGCCGTAAGAATCCTGACACTTTCTGTTGTACGTAATCCGTATAAATGTTCAGGAGACGTGAGACCGCCACCCCCAGTGGAATACAGTGCCTAGCACTTAGAAGTTAGAACTCTGTGCCTGTGTCATTATGAAGTTCTGAACGGCATAATATAACTTCTGTTTTGAGAAGCTGGTGTCCTCTCATTCGCCCATGAGTATTTCTGCGAACCAAGAGGATAATGCGATGGCCCTAAGTTCAATGGCCGGCTGTTCTTATGCTGTTGTATTTTTCTCTCTCACACACACACACAACGTACGCAGGGGCTTTGTCTTGAAGATGAACCTTATATTTGCAGTAGATCGTTGATTATAACCTTATTGTCTCGCACTCCGTTCCGATCTACGGATCCATACACTCCGCTCTTCTGAGTTGTTTTGTTTTGTGGTTAAGGGGTCTTTGTTGAATATTAGTAGTATTTTATTTATTTAAATGAGCTCAGTTTCAAGCTTTGCGTGTTCCTTTTAGGAATTACATTATATTAAATGAATTTGATCTGCAAGATACAAGAAATATGAAAAAAATTGCTTTAGAACATCTAAAAGAGAAAATAAATATTTATGTTAACATGAAAGAAACAGTTGTAAAGTAAGAAAATCACAAAGATAATAATGTCAATAACAATAATTAAGAAGTAAAAACTAATAAAATGTTTAAAAAATTAAATTATCGAGATGAAACTGATTTTGTTGCAAAATCCTTCCACCTAAATCTCATATGGGGCGCGAACCATAGCTTAATTAGCAAGGTCTGAGGGCACGTCCCAGTGTACTACTAATGCTATGTATTGTATTATCAGCTGTCCTGTTCCTAACGAGAATTAATTATGGGGTTAATTATTCACACGTTTGTTTGAAAAGAAATTGCTGAAGCAAGTGTCTGAGGGGGATTGGAATGTGTAACTTTGGGGATTTACATGCCTCATTTTAAGGTTGTCGAGGCAGTTACAACAATAAGGTTACGTTAGGCTAGACATATAGCTCGTAGGATTAACAAATACGGAAAGAATATCGATGTGAAGTCATCGTGAAAAGCGACCCCTTTGGACATCGTAAAGGTGACTGGAGATTAAAACTTACGCAGATATTTAACATGTGGAGGTGAAGCGGTGTCTGCTAACTGGAACTGACTCAGGATGACGATAAATTGTAGGCTTCGATTTATTATTTGATTCCCGTATTAGATCATAGATATCGGTGTTCAGTACAGGTTACTCTCGTTATAGGCATTTTCGTACATCCACGGTTTTATTCCAGCATCAGTATTCCATCCGGGGCCATATTTTAAAGCCTGCTATCCTTCTCCAGGCTTATCAGGCAATGTGATGCAGGTGATAAGCTTAGCACCAGCGAATTCTGGAGTCCGTTTAGCACAAAAATGGACTTTCATAGCCGTTTTCGTTGTAGGCGGCGATTCGCAGGAACGCAGCCTCCGCGTATAACGAGAGTCACCTATATTCCACGACACGGAGTGAGTTTCGTTAGACTGGCTAGACCTACGCTGAGTGCAGTGAGTTGGAAAGATGCTGGTGAATGGAGAGTGAGTAGGAGATGGGAAGGATGCGGTCGTGGCCGTTTCAATCTTTTATCCTGGGGATAACCACGACAATTGCCGGTCAGTACACCGCAGATCTATATTACGGTGGGAATTCAAACCAAATGAATATTTCACGAGTGCAAGTCTGGAAAGTTATCGTTGCACAAAACGTCGAGTTCAGTTTCCAGACAGTTCCGTAGTTTCTAAATTAGTCGTGAACTTTGGAGCTTATCTTAGATAACTGCATGCAGTGAGTTGTGAAGCATGTAACATCGCGTAGTTATTTCATACTAATATAATTTTATAACAAAAAATCCATTGATATAAATTTATACAGATGGTTGAATCAGGTTCTCACCGTGGTTCGGACCCATTGTTAAACTGTAGGTCCCATCTGCTGGTTATCATTAATATCTGTCCTATCAGACTGTCATTGGGATCAAAACGGAAATCTTACCCAGGGGGAAGTGTTCGCGTCTAGAATGTGAGTTCTTTTCTCTAGCTTTGTCAGAAGGACGGGTGAAGGATGATATGCCCTGGAGACATAAAACATGGCGTACCGTGTCTCTAGAAGAGAGACCGCTGATTGGCTAAAGTCTTAACTTTTCCTTCTAATTTTCTTCTCTTTTACACGAAGGCAACAAGCAGAAACAGATTTGCTTGTGTCCTTTGTTGTTTGAAATCAAGAAACTGAGACGAATAGAAATTTACTCTGCAAGAAGTACATTATAAAAATTGTTGTTCAGACTCGTAGCATTTTTTAAAAAATGTTTCGAAATTACTCTTAAGTCCCACATTGACTGATTATGAACGAGAGGTTTAACAGTTCACAGATGGGAGTTTAAAAGGGATGTCAGGTTTTACGTCCATGACACAGAACACTGCAGTTTCTAGGAATTATTTGTTGGTGATGTCTCTGGTGATTGAGTGACAGTTGTCGCACTGTCGAGGAGCGGAATAAAATAACTTAGTTTTTATTCTCGTAGTGTTTTAAACCATCGTTTGTCCTAATGTCACGGGAAATGTGTTCTTAAAATGAGAACTCTGTTTGCTTCTCTTAAGAACGAAAATGGGATATTTCGCCTCTGAATGCTAATCTTGCCCGTGGCAGTCTGCTGGAACTTTGTGTTTGCAAGACCCGCTGCTTATGTTTTTAAGGCTAGATACAAGTGCAGTTTCGTACACGCGCACACACAAACGCGGAGTGTGAAATTGTACAAATCGAAAAAGAAAATCCCTCTCTCCTCGCATTCTTCCTCAGTCACCCATACAATTCTATACCTCCCGTCCTCCCTGTATCATCGGATCGGCCGGGAAGCAATTCGAATTATAATCGATCGCTGTTCATTAAAATGAAATAGTGTTTTTCTAATACAGATGTAACGAGGAGTATCTGTATTCCGAATACTGGGTGTCCCGAAAAGATGTACAAATTCAGTGAATTATTTAGAGACAGTGTAATAAACTAAAGCACTCCATACGTCAGCATTGGCACTTTGTAAATTAGGGAATCAAGTGCGGGTTTTCAGAATTACCACTGTCTGTGCTGTCCTAAACATAACACACTTAGGTCAATAACAAGGTTAATATTCCGTTTTATAATGGATATGCATCTTCTTGGGATACTATGAATAAATGTTTTTGCAATAATTTCATCCGACATCTTGAGTTGCAGTCTTACGGTTTCTTGGGCGTTTTCGTTTCGGTCTTAGGTTCATGTGTTCACAATTTTAATCTTCTCGCTAAGTAGTTCGATGCGTCGCTTAATCCGACGCGTAGGAAAGACCGCAGGTCTACGACGTGCTGGCTTTTGTTTCTTTTATAAATGTATCTGTAAATATATTGCGATGTTATTTCTTCCTGCGGAAGCCGGTTATTAAGTGTTATTATTTCCCAGTCGCCCACAAAGTTCGAATAAGCCGCGTGGAATAAGTGAAATTTCCTTTAATGTTTCTTGGAAGAAAAATAATCCTTCTTTTATGAAAGTGGTTTTTGGAGTGAAGTTTGTCGAAAGAAACAATAGTCCCTTTCTGCCTCCTCCTCCCCTCATATTTGCGTCGGTTCAAAGTAGATTCTTTCACGGATGCTAGAATCGAACAATCTTAGCCACGGTTCTGTGTGAGATAAATTGAATTGCTTCGGTAGGCTCTGCTAACACATCCGTCAGTCTTAAACGCACACAAATTCGAAATTACTTACATTTAGTTGAAAATTCGTATACTGTGAACAGCGTAACGTTTATATATTCGGTTTAAAATACGGTCCGATATAGCAGCGCTGTTTTATTTATACTACACAATATATTGAAATGGAAGACACAGACGCAACCCTTACATCCGTAAATCGATAGATGGTATAGTAAATTTAACTGTTTAAATGTACCTGAAAATGCTAAAATTCTTGATCCAGCTAGTCTCATAATGAAGTCTGGATTTAAAGTTGTAAATGATTGAAGACCACTTTAGTTATTCCTAGAAATTATTATTTTACAGCGACTTTGACCCATGGAGGCGGTTTACTACAAACCTTGCAATCCTCTGTTTACATGCGAATAATCCCCTGTTTTATTTGAGTTAGAGTTTACCCATTTCAGAATATCGAGATGGGTGAGTAATGGCGATGCATTCGGTGAGAAGCTGTGATACAAACGCACACATATATATCATATAGACGGAACTCGAACCTGCGAGTGATTGAGGTCGAAGGTATCCTCACGTCACATCAAAACTACGACCGTACTGTTTTGCTGTGTTCTGCATTGCTTCTGAGGACATTTTCGTGTGTTTCAAAACCCCGTTTCTCGTTTCCTTTACCTGCAGTCGAGTGTTTTTACTGTATCTACTTCTCAAATAAATTATATTTCCGGTGTTTGCATAGTAAACACCAAGCAGTAATTATGTTTACATTGGCTAAAATATTTTTCCTAAAGAATCGCTGCCACAGGGGTATATGTGGCTCAAATGTGAATTATAAACTTCGCTACTGTGTTTTATTTTAGTATTTCCTATCTCGAATAACCTTTCTTTCCTTCTTTCGCGTGTCTGTCGCTGCTAACTGCTTTAGATAAGGCACTTTATCTCCACAGTTTTCGTCACATTACACGGAGACAAAGCGCAACTGATTTCGGAAGTCTTGATGAATTTCATGCAAATACACAGTAATATTTAGTATAATTTCGGTGACTAATTGCATTACAGATCAGTTTAGGATGGAATCCTAACGTCACGTGTTCTTTATCCTTTCGCATACGCAGATTTAGTGATTGTTAAAGCAGGTTGTACGTATACTGCCCATTAAACTTTGAATAGTTAATCGTGTGTTTAAGAACATAGTGATAAAACAAATAATTTATTTGTACTACAACAAACAGAAGTAACATGAGGGATAAAAATGTCGTATAATGAAGAACATTCTAATTATTATGTTTCATCATATGTTGTTGACGATAGAATTCTGGAGGATAAGGAGAGCTAGATAAAAAGTGCGTTCAGAATTGGACACAATAACTGAAGGGAAGCGACTATTTGAGAGAACTAAACGTAGAGGGAAGAGTCATATTGATGCGGGTCTTAAACAAATATGACGTAACGTTGGACGGATGCAGCTGGCTTAGAATGGGACCAGTGGAAGGTTGTTTTGAACACGGTAATGGTTGTTCCGATTCCGTTAAATACAGTGAAATTCTTTATGTGACGAGCGATTGTGAGCTTTTCTAGCAATGCTCCGTTCCATGAAGGTAGTCAGTTGCCCATATTAATGGCCTGGTTTATAGAGATCGTTATGTTTGCTTGTAAGAGCACACCGTGCAGCGATATGGAAACTGGGGATTTCTTGTAATGGCGTCTGTTACCTGGCAATGTCTGGAACGAGAAATATCCTTTCAGCGTTATTTTAGAAACTTTTCTTAAGTCAACATTTCGAAGATGGTATCTGATACTTTCCAAAGCGTCATGTTTCCTATAAGCAATAGAGTTTTTAAGAGAAAATATAAATGTATCGGAGACCATTAGAAACGTCTCTCGCTATTTGACAGCGTGTTACTAAATATAAGTTCCTTTATCTTGTACTCAAATTCTTTGCCATTCTTATCTTCCCATTTCTTATTCTGTGTCTTTCTTACCTAAGTTTTTTTTTAAATAAACCTCATTTTTCTCATACATTTCGATACTTTTATATCATCTTTCATTTCATGATAATGTGCTTGGTGAAAGTCGGAATGTATTTTTTCGGTTCTTAAATGTCACCATCACTATACAGTCTACATGTGCAGTACTCCGATGTTACCAGTTGTCAGATATCACAAACTCAGTTGTAAATGCCCCGAGAGGAGAACTTTTCGTTACATCTTAATTTTAAGGCGCCTGGGTCCTGTAATTCACTTCATGAATCAAAGTTAGAAAAGTTTATATTTCTGCAACAAGAACGCGTTGTAATCTTTATAAAGGGCCGAATAAAAGTATTTGTGTTATCGGTTAACCTTTCTGTTCATATGATTGTCAGTTGCTGAAGTTATAGTTTACATAGATATTTCTAAATTATTTGCAACCATCATAACATACAACTTCGACAATAAGTGACCTTAAACGTTTCTGGTGTCTTTAAATACCCAACTATACAACTATCTCCCCAAAAGCTGTCATATACTGACAACAAAGCAAAATACTCTTGACTTATGGACCCTTCTTGTTTGGAACTTCACGAACCACAATTCTGGGTTAACACTTAAAATATTTACTTAACTTGAGTGCTTCGTTATGAGTTCATGAAGAGATTTAATTCAGTTTCAAGACTTGAGTGCAAAGTCGTTAAGGATTACGTCGTCATGCTGTCATCTACCCTGCAAGTTAAAGAGCTCCTCCGCCTTACTTGTGGCTTGCGGAACAATAATACACTCTTCCGCTTTGACTGCGTGGGGGTACACGCCCTTAAATTTGTTTTGTTGTGAAATTAACACGTTGCCTCCAAAGCAATTTCTGCCGGGTATAAATTTTGTGTCGTGATCCTCCAGTGACCCTCAACCTACACTGGCTTTAAAAAAATACTGTGTGAACCACGTGACATTCTAAAGTCCTCATTGGTGCCTCTCATGTTACCGGAATAGATTCTCCGGTGAGCCAGCGGTGACCGTTTTGGCAGCCAGCATGGACAAGTCTGAATAGCCTACCTTGTAATGACATTTGTGTGGGCTAATTTTTTTTAAAGTGGCGTCTGTTTATTTTATAGAAAGTTATCACGAGATAACATTTTCTTTTGTAAAAGAACCAGTGACGTAATGACGTAACGCTGTGAGAGATGAAACCGAAAAACCAAAATTTTCCGTCTATTTATGAAGAACTTTTGTTAGGTTAGGTTGCTTGTACCCGCTTCTGTTCAGCTGCTGTGCGGTATTTCTCTCTGTCCATTCAGTAGGTTGCTGTAAATCTGTGAAGACGTTCTTTTCTCCTTCTCGTGGCGCATAATAAAATAGCTTTCTTATCCTTCCATTCGAAAACACTCTGAGAGGCGTTTTTTTACTCACTCACGTGGTGTAGGGAGACTGGAATAATATTTATGCACTTCATCCTATGTTCTTGAGGAAGAGCTCGGCGTTCATACGGCCAACTAATACTAATATTCCCTTGTCATATTCAGGAATGCGTACGCTTACTGCCTCCCGTTGTTTCTTCTACGTCATGGTGTAACGATTAAGACTCATGCGTTGTTTTTTCGAGGTCAGGGATTTGAAATTTGGTCCCGAGACATTCTGCGATTTTCATCAGTCGTTCCAGGCAAGTACTGGGATTGTAATGTATTTTAAAATAGGTGGAAGTTTACATTTAACGCAGTTAGGACATGCGTGTATTAATTAATTTGTTTTAAATAGTCCACAGAATATTGTAGCACTTTAATTGTCTTTGTGCCCTGTCTTAGCCCATATGATGTCATCTCTCAGCATAATATTTCCTTCTACACAAGATTACTTGGCAGCAATCTTCTACCGAAGACCCGTGGCCAAATGACATTCATCACCATTTTCATCTACGCAACACCTGTAGTGAACAATATTGGTTGGTGTCTTTCTTGTACCGAAGACCTGCGGGAGGCAGGGTGTTTCGTATTGAAAAATAACACGTATCGCCTTTATGATAGAGGCAACAGTCATCTCTGGTCCGTCGGTAAACTTCCACCAGACTCTCGGCGCAACATCGCAGAATACAGCTATCTTCATATTCGCTGCCGTGAGAACCCGAGAGTCGCAAAACATGTATATTTTCTCCTGCCGATAACTAGTCTGCGCCATTGCTTATGCTAATACAAAGTATATTAATAACCGCCTACACAACTTTTATTTTTCTGTATACTACATGTTTCGACCTGACCAGGTTATCTTCAGGCGTAGAGGCAGAGCTGTATTTGGCCCGTGACATAGATGTACAGGCCTGTATACATAGGTCTATCTTATTCTGCGTTAACAGACACCAGGATCCATGCATTAATTTTAAAGTCGTTAATGCATTTAAAGTTATAGGTACGTAGGCCTAAACATCTGCGTTCCAGGCGATGCTTCTCAAGCGATCTACGTCTGAGCATTACCAGGTTAGGCCGAGACATGTAGCCTAATCAACACCAACATTCGTTGTGTGTTTGTAGACTCTTATTTATAAGGGCTGTACTTTGTATTAGCTTAAATACACAGCAAAATGCAGTATTTAAAATCAGCCATTGTTTATAATTTAATGTTCTAATGAAAACGTGTAGTGTGAGGTACGGAAAGGATTTATTGTTTCGTTTAATTTTATTAAGCAGTCGCGGAGAGCCTACGGTGTGTGATTTTTCGACCTGATGGCGGTCTCTTATGAACATGATAATGGAACTTTGGGTTTCGACTGAGTAGCTTTAGTTCCACCAGAAGGACTTCGTTACTTGTTCATTTTTGTTCTTCTGCCGACGACTGGAAACGAGAAAATGTCGTACTAGACTTTCTTTCATGCTTGATTTATCGCATTGCATTGCCAGTTATATTGTTGGGGGGAGGGGGAGATAAGATCGACCTCATAAAGCCCTACCAAATTCCAGTGCATGATTGTACCACATTTTATTCAACTAGTGGACAGTATGTAACTTTATGTCCTTTGTTGGTGTTTTATTTGCGTTTAGAGAATTATAAGAAGTTGGCACATTAGCGGCAATAAATAACGCGTTGGACAGAGAGGAATGCTTAAACTTACAATGTATGTACCGCGAGTGTGTATAAATTGAATTAGGTTGCTGCTACATCCGACTCGTGCTTTACAAACTTCTCTGTTCATAATTCTAGTGCAGGCGTAAAATGTTCTTGCCCTCGGCCCGTAAAATTAGTCCCAGTTGTGCATTACGTTGTTACATTATTATCGTGATTGTTGGTTTCCTCTGGCAGTTTGTACTCTGAATGCACAGTAACGTTTTATTTTTACGAGTGTGGAAATAAATTAACTCTTGCCATGTCGTCTCTTCGGTGTTCGTTCTTAATTAATATGGTGTTAACTGTGTTCTGGATGCGGCTACTCTGAGTTTACTTGTATTTTAATCGGGGTAATTTAAACTTAGTAAGAAGTAGTAAATTATTTTCTTCAAAATTTCTGGCATTGCAGAATCCCAATTTTAATCACTGTCGCCACAAAATCATACCACGAGGTCGCATATTGCATCTGTTTAATTAATTTTATTGATGTAGGCCGAAGGAAAACAAATGTAGTTGTCCGTGGTGCGTATCAAGGAAATTCTTGGTCTGTCGAAGCCTACGGGAATTAATCTCTTTTGAGTTGAAAAGTAACACAGTTTGTTGCATCATTATGTTTACAAATCGGATTGAAAGTGCAATGTTTGTAAATTTCTTTGTTTGTGAATTAAATGTTAAGACGATTCCTGCCGAACGCATCAACACGAAAGTGGCCGACTGACCCCAGACTTCGCCAGATCCCTCCGTAGGCCCCACCGTATCTATTTTTAAGCATTTATCGCTACCAGAATCTCTAGTCAGAACTCAGTTTTAAATTTTTCGACATCACACTCGTCCAGCCAAGCGTGGCAGACATTATTATACTGTGAGAATCTCGTGATATTCATGGGATCGTGACGTGGGAAGTTTAGATGGGTAGTAGGAGACGAGGGGTAAAAAACCTGTCCAGCTACGTGCCATGTAGGCGCTCTGGGGAAGAGGTCGTACAGCTTCTTCTCATTCTCAACTTCGGCGCTAGATGGGCGTGAGTGATCAGCGTCACGCCGGAGACAACGAGGGGTACATGTACGATCTTGGTTGGGAAACATTTGTTGTGCATACTAACAAGGAGATGGATAACAGTAAGTGGATTTTGGGGTGATGGATTTTGAGATTTGAAAAAAAAAAAAAAGGATAATGTCTCATCGTACAACGGAGAACCCCGATGTTGCGAAGTCACCTAACGTTTTGCCAGACTTGTTCTTGTTTCGTAAGAGCTGACCTGAAATAATGTGTGTCACTCCAAACAATTTTTATCAAATTAAGTAACAATTCGTGGTATCAAACCTAATTCTGAATGAGAACTGGAGAAAGGGCTTAATTTGTGAATGCTGGAAAAAAAATTCTCTCCACGTCGTTTTAAGTAGAGTAGTAATATCTACTTTTGTATTTTAGTGCAGCGACTTTTAAATTAGACTGAAATATTAACTTGAAACGTGAGTTCGTTGCGTGATTATGTCTCTGGAGTAAGAGGGCTGTTGTATTTTAATTTAGCTTTGACGACTCACTGCTGCCGCAAGTATTCGAACCCCTTCCCCGCGGTGTGCTGTGTGTTCAGCGCACCAAACCATCATCGCACGAAGAACCGTCAGCAAAGTAAACAGTCCGACTATCGATTGTCATATCCCCGGAGTGGTGTAATTGGCTATGGAAAGCGACGTCGCTCTGGGCGGGTGGTCTCATAGGAATTGTCCGGGCAGTGAATGTTGCAGATTGAAACTCGCTGCGATTAGATCACCCAGAATCCCACGTAATGTTGGCACTAAAACGATTTTATCGATTGCAAACATGGGCTTGACTACGAACCTTAATAAGAAATGCGTGTACTGTGAGTCGTATAGATGGCGGTGATGTTGGAGCAGCCAAAATAGGCTTTTTTGTGGTTATTTATGCAGTTTTCGCGAGCCTTCTATGATTTGCTCTTTCCTGGTTTTAATGCATATTTTCCTCAGACCCTCCCTTTTCAAAACCGCAAAGCTATGTTCCGTCCCTTCGGGTGAGAACCCAAGTTTTACACCCGTACAAAACAACAGGCAAAATTATAATTTTGCGTATTTAAATGTTTACGCTTTAAACATATGAGACCGGAATATAAGGAATTCTTAATTGTATAGTAGCAGTCGTTCTGGGAATTTAATTTGCTCTTATTTTCTTTGCTTCGTTGAATTTTTTTCTATATCTGAGCTTTTCCACAAGTTTTTCTAGTATTTTACACATTTATTATGGGGTTTTCTTTCACTCTGGCTATACGACATGAACATACACTTACAATTCTATTCTTTTATTTTTGGACTGACTTTCGTATTGAAGTCTAATAGAGTTTCTGTGTTTCTCTGCTGTAGTAGCCTGCTTTAATGCAGACTTGCAGCAAGACAGCTTTCTTTCACTATTTCGGTGTACGCAGTTCACATTATGCTTTCATACGACGAAGACAGAAAGTGTTCATACATAAACTAGTAATTAGAAACAGTTCGTAGTGTATTAGTAATCGTTTTTAAACTTACTACTTTAAACTGCAACCATATTATGAATTGTTTATTAAAACAAGGCATGACAGAACTGTTTGCTACGTAGATTTAAAGTCTCAAAGATCGTCTCTGGGTCCAAGTAGCTAACAGCTGCATAATTATTACGGGTGTGATTTCCAGAGATGCTGTGGAATTGTAATCAGTTTCCATTCTCCTTGCAGGATCTGTTCTGTCTTCTCTCCTCTATCGTAGACTCGTGGTTATAGATGGTTAAGCTGTCTTACATTTCGAAACACCCCAAATTAGTATATTTTATGTTTTCAACTTTACAATTACTAAAAGATATAGTTTGTTTATTAATTCTAATTTGACGTTATTTGCTTGTCGGAATATATGAACCGGCTAGGTAATTTGTTGTCTTATTCAATAAATCACTCTCGTCTTGCAATAGAATCCTTGAGTCGCTAGTGAATCATATCCCGAGTCAAATCAATCCACTTCGCACCCTCATACGTCATTTATCTAGGAATTTTGGTGATCGCTTGTCAGTCAGTTGTTCACTGCTGTCAGCTGTCACCGAAGCTAACGGTGGCCATTTTGAACACCTACACTAGATTCGCTAATTCACTAAGTGCCAATGTTGACGAATGTAATGGTTTGATTATTAAAATGTCTTGTTTAATCTATTGAATGTGTGTATATTTTGGGACACTCTATATATATATATATATATATATATATATATATATATATATATATATATATTGCTTTCATATGCCAAAGTGTTGCACTGATGGTCTTCAGTTTCGTATAAGAAGTTGTAGGGGCCTTGGATAACCCCACTGAAAAACTGAATCTGTATTTTGCAATTCACGGACACTGGCACTTTAATGTGTCGTTGAGGTGATGCGGGGAACATCTGTGTAATGGCTCCAAATGTTTCTCTCTTCTACTTTGTGGCTTCTAACGATAATGAAACGTAAATGTTTCGTCGAGTCTTGCTATTTATAGCTTTAATGGCGAGTCTTATGGCAAAGGATTTTCCTGAGACCAAACTGAATTGGCTGAAGGTCACGGAGTTAGACCATGGTGAAAAATGGGATGTTTTCTTGGGATTCTGTCTAAATGCGGGCTGGGACTTTTGCCCCAAGTTTCTGAAATCCTTAGAGGACCGGCTTTAAAACATATTAGTAGTAATAGTACAGAATGTTCCAAAAATGTATGCAAATATAATACGGTGTTCGCATGTCAGTTTCTCACCGCTGTCAATTGTCCCACAAAGGTAACGATGGTCATTTTGAACACCTGCACTATATTCGCTAATTCATTGTCAGTGCTTACGTATGTAGTGGTTTAGCTTAGAAAATGTCTTTATTTACTTCATTGAATGTGTGTATATATCTTCTTGGGATACTCTGTTAATACCTTAGTGACTTAATCCAGCATCTGCGTTTTTCCTTACATTTAACGCCAGATGGTAATTATTTGTACCACTTTCTGTAACGTTCCGTAACTCTGCATTTTACTCACAGAGCGTACTTACGTGTTTAACATGATTCTAAGAATGAACAGCAGGATAAACCGATTGATCTTTGTAATGGTAGCGGGGTTTTTCTTTCTAAATTTTGGATGCAGATTTCCATAATGACTTATGCCTTTTCTGGATGTGTTAGGAAAGACTGCAATACGTCTCTAAAAGTGCATGTAAATAGCCCAGAAGCATGTGAGTACACTAGCTGTTGAGAAATGAGTTCATCTTGAGGGGCACGTGGTCTATCAGGTGGTCACGAAATTCCTACCTTTCATGGAATCAGAAGGTTTATTATCGAATCAGTTCCTCATCTCACACCTTGTTTCTTTAAGATGCATTTTAATATTATACATTTATCTACTCCTAGGGCTCGCAAGTGCTCCTATTCCTTAAGTTTGTTATGTTAACCACTTAGAACACAAGAACCACTGTCCGTATAATGAACTCACCTGTCAAACTGCTTGGCTTTACTTTTCCCTTGCTTTGTCACTCTGAATTCCTACTCAGTGTTCGTAACAAAATTTTAGAATTTCAGTCTAATAGGACAATAACATTTATTTAAAAAGTTATTTTTTAACGGCACTTAAGTAATAGATGTTGGCAACGTCGAGTCAGGTCACATGCTATGAACTAGTGCCCCCCCCCCCCCCCCCCCCCCACGACCACAGAACGGCGAACTGTGAGTCTCTGCACGCACTAGATACAGAGTTCTTGTTATAACAGAAGACTTTGGCTGCCGTAACTTTATGTAATTTAAAATAGTTTCCCATGTAAGTCGAAGACTTGTGTCCCCCCAACCACAGAAGAGTAGTGCAGTCTTCTGTACATCCAGGCTTACGCTGCTGCGTGGCTCTGTACAATTTAAGCAGCGTTTGCTAACGCATATACGGCGTGTCCCATAAGCTGAATGCCACAGACGAACTCTGGTAATTTGTCAAAATGGGGAATATGTGAGGAGGGTAAAATTTGCTACAAATTATGCGGTCCAGTACTTGACATCGCAGCTGTGGGGGGGGGGGGCTTGAGACGATTATTAATCATTTTCCCGCTTTAATTTCCCATATTCTGCCAAACAACAAAGATCTTATATGGCCCACGACTCAAGGGACATTGTATTATTTTCATAATTTGTCTGTCTCTCCTTTTGCAGATATTTCCCGACTTCTACCATTTCCAGCACAACAAGGTCGCAAAGAGATCTGCGGGGCCTAGCTTCGAGCACCATGAAAATCTACTGAGGGAGCCGCAGGTAAGGACCACAGCACTCGTTGCTTGCTTACAGTCTCCTTGTTGTTTAAACGAGAATGTGAAAGGACCACTCACGTGTACGCTCTACTTCGTACGCACAAGAGAGAAAAATGTATGACGAATTATATAGAAGTCGTGTATGCAAATTAAATTCCTCAGTAGTCATTTTGTCAGTTTATCGCGGTTACAAGCTCATTTTTTTTTTACTTGCGTTTTGCTCAGCTTTTGTGATAAGGCATGTTTGTAACTGCTGTGAAGTAAACATTAATGCCTTCCACCGAAATGCAGTACTGCAATCGATGTTATTCCAGTGGGTTTTAATGCCAAGTGGACTTGTAACTAGATACCGGCGTTCTAGAGGAACATGCTACCTCCATCTTTAAGGCTGAACCCAGAAGACAAATGAGCGTCTTCACAGCCGCGATGGCATCTCACACAGTTCTGTTGTCGACAAACATAATGATGAACATAGAAATGAAGTCAGTTATTTGTCTAAAGCGTATTTATTGATCGCATGGCTTACTTTGTGCTGAATTTGTGGAAGATAGATTTAAATACCCTTAATATTAAAATATCCAGTTGATTGTCGCGACCTAGTGGTTAGCACCCCTTCGTATTCGGAAGGTTCTGTTTTCAAATCTCGTCCCGGAGGTCGGCTATTCGAAGTCAGGGGCTTTTCGTCATTTTCCTTTGTCGCTCCACGCAAATGGGCAACTGGACCACGACCATTCCTTCCAAACACTTCCAAAGTCAGTATTCAGTTATTATTGTATCATCCTACGCTATAGTCGTCAGTTACTGGCAGCGTCGTTAAATAAACCACAAATTAAATAAAATACATGAACCGTGTTTTGTCATGGTCATGAAACCGAAACCAGCTGGATTTCAGTTACTCTCAGCTTGCTACCTCACGTCTCCACGTGATTGTACGTATTAGGCCATATACAATGAAATGAAAGCAGTGTTAAAATTCCCACTTTTTAGAGTTTGATGCGAAAGACGTGTTGCCGGATGAAATCAGTGCCAGTAGTGAGTGACTTTTATTGACAGGCGAACATATGTACTGGGATGAAAGCTGGATGAAAGGGCGAGAAGGCTTTAACGCGACGTTAACTTCGTTATCGGGGCCATATACAGCACCCAGCCTGCATTTTACAAGATACAGCTTACTTCGCGCGGTCTGGGTTGTGGGCTTTGGTCTCTCGGACGCTGGGACCGTTGGTTCGAATCCCATTCAAGGCATGGATGTTTGTCCGCGTCTTTCTTTGTTGTGCTGACCTGCATAGTTATAGGCCTTGCGACGGGCTGATTACTCGTCTAGGGGGGCCTGCCGATGTCTAAATAGGTCACGTAAGCGCCCCAGAGAGACGTGGGCTTCCACTTAGCTACAGCAATGACGCAGTGCTAGGCCTTTCTGCAAGGTCCATAACACGGAACATTTTACGTTGAAGGGTTGGCAGCCTGGCGCTCAAATTCCCTGAAGCGCTTCTTGTATTAATTGAGAAGTAAGCTTAGTGCTATCCAATACTAACTAACCACGGAGCAGAGCCCTTCCTGATAAAGTAGGATATATCAGATCTAAAAGTTCTTGACGATGGTGAAGAGTCAATTGAATAAAAATTTTCTTGGATATTATCCATCGTCTAGTAAATATAAAACGTAAAACGACGTTTCGGAGATAGGGATTAGCTCTATCTAGTGGGCCCAACTGTGTAGGAACCTGAAGACGGAGATAGAGTCCCATCTCCGAAACGTCGTTTTACGTTTTATATTTACTAGACGATGGATAATATCCAAGAAATTTTTTTATTCAAAGTAGGATATGTTTAGCCAGTCGGGATATTCCCCTACATTACATTACCCGAAGGTTTATTGCCATTTTGAGAAGATTCTACCATCCGTCATTATACTGAGCTATATGAATCCAATCTACAAGCTTTAACAGTTTTTTATTCCACCCCATATGCGGAAAGGTCTTCACAGTGGTCTCTTCCCTTTAGGCTCTTCATCCAAAATTTTCTGACGTTTCACATCTCCCCCATCCGCGTTACGTTACCCTGCTTGATTTGATCATCCTAATAATATTCACCCTCCTTTAAGGCCGAAATATTCTCAGCGCCGTGTTCTCAAACAACCTTAGTCTGTCGTGTGAGGCGATGGTTCACGCCTTAAAAAAATTAAATAATAAAGGTAGCATTAGCAGTAATTTGGGATTGAACCCTATACAGTGAAACTGTACAACATTTTTGTAACAGCAAATGTGATAGGTCCGCAAGCGCAGAGGGCTGTCTTATTGGCTGAAGAGAATGCTTTTTCCTTTTTTAAAACTCTGTAGCCAGTCACAGCGAGGACTGTAGTTGAGAAACAGTTGTGGGCTTGACAGCTACGAATATTTAACAGTGCGGTATTATTGAGAATTCATGGACCTGGATGTAGAAACAAGATAAACCTCACGTAAGTTATTAAAGGTACAGTCGCTGACTGTGACGAATTGGTTTACAGACAAAGGAGAGGCACTGAGCAAATATATGAGCTGTTACATTTTTATCTCCGTGTCTGAAGTAATTTTGAGTTGAAAACAATACAGAAAGGCCAGCGGAAAGGATGTAACTCTGATCTTGTGGTGGCTCGCGTGAGCAGAACTGCAATTAATTTTAACTGTACGCGCACTGTGGCCAGTGGCCCCTGTTTTTCTGTCACTCTGCAGCCTGAAACTAAAGCGACTGTCACCGTTAAACCGTTGAAGGCTTCGCTGCCATTTATATGCCCCCACGGTTTAGTAAAGTGTGAAATGTATCACGCTTTGACACTTTTAAAGTAGGTGGACGTTATTTGTCGTATCATTGATCGAATCAGAGTAATCTACTCAATTGCAGGATTTGAGGTTTTTACTGTGGTGAGTCCGAAGATGGATGTCTTATGCGTTGTAGCGCCGTGTGGTCTGGAAGAAGTTTACCGACGTTTTAGAGATCCACCCTGATGATGGAGGTCGTAAGGACCTTCGAAACGTTTTAACTTCTGCCAGACAACACGGCGCTACAATCCGGAAGACAGCCATATTAATTATGTTGAATTACTACTTCAGTTAGCTACTTAACTCGCTGCAAGATACTTACGATTTTAAGGCTAAGAGATTGAGGTCGATTTTTGTTGTTGCACAATTAGCAATGGTCAGCACGTGTCTGAATTCATCATTGAGACAAAAACTCATCTCGCCAGGCATTTAGTCCATTACAATTTCTCGCGCGCGAGTTACTCATCGCCCTGATGGTGGAGGCAGTAGGATCCTCTAAAACGTCGGTAAGCGCCTACCAGACTACACGGTGCAACACATCAGAAGGCAGTCATCTTCACGAGATAATTGCATTTGGAACAGAGAGACCCGTGTATACCATTTGTACATTTGTGAGGAAATTAATATACTGGTGTCTAAAAAGATGTATACACAGCAGAAAGTGTTGTTGCCGCTTGTCAGTCAGTTGTTCATTGTTGTTAACTGTGCCTCGAAGCTAACGGTGGTCATTTTGAACACTAGTTTCGCCAATTCACTAAGTGCCATTGCTGACGTATTTAATGGTTTAGTTTAATTAAATGTCTTTATCTCATTAATTGAAAGTGTGCGTACATCTTTTTGGGACAGGCTGTATTGACCATGACTATCAGTCGGGAGAGGTTTTGGGTGGACATTATAGTAACGGAAGTGGCCGCCAGTGGTGTGGTACGCTATCACTCTTTAAGTAATCCTCGCTGCCCCGAGGGGATTTTTTTGAAATCCTCCCCCTTCGATAAGCGAACACTTATTCGGCTTTAGACAAATCAGTGCTGTTTGGAAAACCCGTAGTGATTTAGTACGTTTTATTTAATGAAACTCACTACGAATAATGACAATTGGAGAAATACATGAAAGTAAATTGCCCTATCTCCGTCACAGCTTATGACCTAACATTTATGTCTAAAATGTATTTTCGCATTGTACATAAAGTGAACGCATAGTGAGGAAGGCGTTCTCAGCTGTAAAACTAGATGAAACGTGGCATGGGAATCTGAAATGCGAATTTAATTGCCGTGCGTGCCGGTTAAGTTTAAGTTTACATACAGCGGAAATTTGGAGATGTGTAATTCCTCCAAAACGGTTCATATTTCTGAAACTTTATGTACGGCGGAAAGAAATCCCATAAACGCCTACAACTTTTATTTGAAATATTTTTCCGTAGGGTGTACTTTTAATGAAATGAAATAAAATATATATTCTCACTGTGCGTGGCTGTTACGCGATGCAGGTAGCGCCGAGTATCACATTCATACCCGCAATATATGGGTCCAGGGAGGCAGTCAAAGTAACGAGCACAGTTTGCTTCACTGATTTTGTGGACGCGTCATCATCAGGCATGAGTCCTCAGTTTCATTTATTACCATGAGTATGTCTGTAACACAGTTTTTCCTCTCTACTCCGTAATAAGTATACTTTGTAAATTTCATTCTTTTTAACTTAAGGTGATATATAACATTTTACCTGGTACTTGAATAGAACGTATTCTCTGTTTGTTCTGGTCGGAATGGCTAGACAATATTTTTAAACTTTCATCAAAATTCAACGTTATAGAAGGACAAATGCGCATAGAGTGAGCTTACTTAGGTTAAATTACTTTGTATCATAATATAGGACGATGCTATTGGCTTGTGTAATTGGCTATACGGTGTAAGAATCCCCGAAACACGTGGATCTAATTGAGGAAATTAAGTAATATAATAATACATAGTACATGGATGGTTATAATTTAAAGAAGTAGTCCTAATTAATACATACATGTCGTGGGTATTAGTCAACTTAAAACGGTAGCGAAGTTAGTAAATTATGTAAATTAAATGGGATAGCTGGGTTCGTAAACTGTAAGAACGCCAAAATTTTCCAGAAAGCACTGCGGCTCTTCCAACTTCGAAAATAATTCCCATCTGAAGAACAAAGGCAGCCGAAGTGTGAAGCTGGAGCAGTAGAAGCTATATGAATGGGTTCGTGGCGACGTTCTAATAACTGTGATGATAAAAAGGTCTGATGTTTGATAGGCGAACCCGAGCTCCGTTGGCAAGGCTTAGGGAGTCTGCAGACGGGTTTCTTGAATTTTTGTCTTTTTTTATGGTCTCGCGCTCTTGAAGGGAAGATAATATCCGCTGTGAATCTTCGATTTTTCTCTTGATTCGGTTGTCTTGGCTTGTTCTTCCACTCTCATCGCACTCTCTCTACGTCATATTTTTATTAATTCAAGCTGTAGGAGATCTTATTGATTTCTCCTCGCAAGTTTTGCGGTTAGAAGGAAATGGAGCACGTAAAGGCGTTTGACAAAGAAAGAAATTTGTTTCTTATACACGGAAGTGTAAGGAATAAACCATAAATAAATATTATTCGGATATCATTTTCATTCTTCTAGATTTTGGCACCGTGTAGTCTTGTAGGTGGTTACCAACGTTTCGGAGGACAGTAATCGCCTTTATCTTCAGAGTGTAAGTACTGAGGATAGAGGCGGTACATTCCTCCGAATCTTTAATAGCCACTTTGAAGTCCACGTCGCGTCACAACCCACAAGATCGCAGCTGGCATTTTCACCGCCATCCGAATTTCAGATCTTTGGTATCTACGCTTTATATTATTGTAGACACTACTAACTTCTTGGCGTTGGAGACCTGCCAACATGGCGGCCATAATGATATCTAAGGTTGTACATTATCGCCTTTGTCATTTGGTGTAAAGTAATCCATTATTTTGTTGAAATCGAGGAGACTAGACGGCCAAGTGGGTACTACAAATTACGCAACATACAGAATTTTGGTAGGGAAATCTTTTCGAAAACGGACACCCGGAAGACCAAAAAGGAGTTGGTAAAATTGAATTTCTATTAACGAATTAGGTCGCCTAGCCTTTTATCCATTGGGGCTTATTCTCCGAGAGGAAAGAGTTTTAGGAAATCTCCAGCCGTAGATCCTCGGCCGTGCAACTACCTGGGGGAATCCTCCGTCTTGCAGTTATAACCCGCCCAAAAGTCAGTTCCTGCAGACAAATGTTGAAGTCAATTGCACCATGTACAGAGGTCAGATTCTGCCTAGTTCATGAACTGTTATGCTGCACGAACATTTCCTAACTTGTTCGTAGCCTGTACGTTGTTTACCGACGTCTTGAAAACAGGCTTTAATTACATTCATCCTTGATTTTAGCACTTTGGGATGTTGCTTTGTTCATCGATTCCAAGCATCTCTTGTCATGAACCTTATTATCTTGCAACAAATAACATGCAAATGATGCTGCTATCGAGGGTCTCTGCCGAAAGAAATGCAAGATCATTCATCTTCGTGTTTTTCATCGTTACTCACAGCTGAGCGGGTTAAAGGGACCGCTGTTCCAACCCCGCTGTCGGCATTCTTCTGAACAAGCTTATTTGACCCCTCCCAATCGACAGCATCACAACGGCTTTCGGTGTAATCGAACGATCTGAAGCTTCTCTGTATCGATTTGTTCATGAACAATTTATTAATTCTTTTTCAATTACTGATGTTACACTGGCCGTAAAGTGCTGGAAGGTGTATCAGAGAATAACAACTGTGGGCTTGGAGGTGGATACCAGCGTTTTGGACTTCCTCCGTCTTCAGGGCTGAAGTACCCGAAAATAGAAGCAGTATGTTCCTCCGAAACGCTGTAATCTGCCCAGAAGTTCGTATCCCGTTGGAAGCGTACGAAACACAGTTTCGTAAACAGGACATACTTTATATAACCTTACGATTCGAATTAATTATCTGCTAATTATAATTGTTCATATTGTGTTAGAAATGCAGTTCCTTTTAATCAATCCTCGAACAATTCCTTCCCAGCTCAACATTCACAATTATACTAATCGACATTATAACTCGAAGAAGCATTTTGAAATAAAGTTTTAACTTAGTGCTATGTTGGCAATACGTCTCGGCCGATTGGTTGGCACTCCTACTTTGTGTTTGGGAAGTCCCGGGTTAATACGTCGGCCCGGTGCCCGGCTGCCCCCCAGTGAGAGTTTTAGTGGTTTTCCTCAGTTACTCAAGTAAGATGCCTGGCCAGTACCTTAAATTAGGCCACGACCGCTTCCTCTCATATCCTTTTACATTCATTACTTAGTCGTTGTCTTTCGGTTCAACAGTCTGCAGCCTGAGCTATGGACAGCTTCGTTAAGTAAAGTCCAAACTGCACGGCCCCCCCGTAGAGCATCTTTTGTGCTGCGATGATGGTGCATTTTCTTCAACTTACTTCGATTTAAAGACTGACATTGTGGCTTTGTAGTTGCGTGAGAATAATGGCGTCGAGGCGTAGTAACGTGGCGTGATCGAGAAAAACAAGCTTTTGCATTCTTGCAGTTGCAAGCAGTTTTCGTCTGACTTAAATAACACGAACGTTAAGCAGAATTTGTGAGGCCGTTTCTCAGTACTCTGCCTAACATTAAGATGTTGTATAGGATTTGAGACTTTCGCGGCGAGTACAATTAATAAAATCTTCTCGGGCAATCAACCGCTTTAACGGGTTACCGTAGTGAAACGACGTTTCGGGAACACGCCAGGCGACTTCCGAGGATCCTGTCACATCAGAACCCTGAAGATGGGGACAGAATGTGTTCCCGAAACGTCGGTTTACCACGGTAACCAGTTAACGCGGCTGATTGCCCGAGAAGGTTTTATTGATTAAGAGGTCGGTTTAAAACTTCGTGTCAAATTCTATCATTGCCATGTAAATTACGAAATTAAATTTAATTATCAACATTAAGATACTGTAACAAAGAGTAGAAAGGTGTATTCAAATCGATTACACATATTTTACAAACACGTTCTTTGTGATACCTTCATACTTCGTTTGCCTTGATGTTCATTTATTAGACAATCAAATCTATCGTTGCGTATGATACCTATTGTTACAAAGCTAATTGCAACAGACATCACACTGCACTGAGTCACAAATGATTTCACCTTCAATTATTTCGCTAAAAGCGTGCTGCAGACCTATCGAAAATGTTTGATATTAATGTCGGACTTTTAAATGAGATTTGCACTTCGACATATGTCAGTTTGTAGCTATGTGGTGAGCTGTATTTCAGAAACTCTGGAAGGACCTATTTCAGTTTCACGTAATGTAAGGGTTTATGGGTGTAACAAGAATCACAAACGTTTCTCGGAACTTTTCATATTCAACCACAGCACCTAATTTCATCTACACACGTTCTGACTTTATTTAAGTAGGATAGAACACGAGAACGGACAAACAAACAGACGCGACTTTTCCATTACTCGTCCACTTTTCACTTTGGGTGAGTGACGTAGAGCAACTTGAATAAAACATGATCCCAAGCAACTTAGTCCGACCAATTAGGAACTTAAGAGGCGTGGACCACCTCTACGTAAAGTCTTAACTCAAACACTTTAGGGGTCTTAAAACACTGTTATCTGAAATTAGTTTTATTTGAACGTGTGTTATTTAACGGCCGAGAAAGATGGTGTATCAGTAACGGGTTGCCGTCCTGATTTCAGGCTATTCGTTGCTTTGTCGAGTCTTTTACGCGTATACCAGTAGCTACCAGTAGCTACTTTAATCATTGCATTTAATCAGATACTCATCATTCATTATCATCTTTTCATATCGTTCCTTCATGTTACGTAACGTACGAAGCTTAAACATTGCCATTAAATAACATAAGAATCAACGATTTACCATAATCTGCAGATAGCAGAACGGTCGTGGCCTATTTTAAGCCTGTGCGTTTCTTCCTACTCCGGCCGAGATTCGAATTGCGTACCTTCTAAATAGAAGTCTGAAGCGATGGCGCTGCATCAGAGTCCTAGATCGCCTTCGTACAGGAACTGTTCGCATATTTGTTCGAATTTTGCTAAAAATGCGAAAAGATACACTCAAGGAAGAACTTATAATAGCACCCTTTCTTTCGTGTAGACTCGACATTAAAATAAAGTCAAGCCGATCTGTCTTTATCCACAATAGTTTCAAGTATTGTCGCAGGTCGCGAAGAACTTTCGGCTTTAGAACGCCTGCAGGTCGTTGTTTATGCTGCCCGTCTCACACAAGTACTGGAGAAGTTGCCTTCCGGCCACGGCGCTAGAAGCGAAATAAATTAAAAGTAAAACCATAGAAGCCACTTGATATCTAATTTATGCCACCCTTTTAAACCGAGGATATTACGTAGGGTTGAACGGGATGATCATTATGCCCGATGAGCTGGAAGATATGTGGAAGGAAGTGACCATGGTCTGTCGTGGCTTGATTTAAGATACTATTTTTGCAGATTCTTTTCGACTTTCATAAAGAATAATATGTTTATTACCATGTTATTTTGGTACGCATGGCACTTGCACACAAAATTATTAATAATGTACTTCACAATTTTGTTCAGTAAGCAGAAATACCTCAATATATGAATTTATTTAAAGCCCTTTATGTGCTTAGCCTGCCATTCCAAAGCTTAGGGAACTTGTGTCCAGTAACGAAGCGTGTTGAGACAATTACCATAGTTGGTTTGATATTGCTAATCCTTACGTCTGAACTAATTAGAAGGGATGTGTGTCCATATTTGCAACGGAGTCTGAAGAGCATTAACGGTGGTTTATAGTCTGCAGCTTAGTTAAAAAAAAGTCATAAAGAGATTGGTGAAATTTACCGTAAGTTGAAATTTTAATCTGCTTTACTCGAGGTATTAAATGAATATTAATATCTTTTGTGAATAAATTATTTTCAGTTTCAGGGATGAATCGATTAGCTTGGTATGCTAACGGGTATAATAAAATTCAAATTGCTTCTGTCAAGTACAGCTGCGTAACATTTACGTTGGTAAAGCAAAATAAGGCATCATTATTATATCGACGGAATGACTGTTTGTTATTTGTGTAAAATTCTGCGCGTGTTCTGAAGTCTTATTTTCGAAATAACTCGTATAGCTTTTGCAAAATTTATTAAGAAATTCATCTGGAATTTGAAAGGACGATGTTAACCCTTTAAAGCCCAGTGGTAACTATACGTGCCGCCTTATTTAACAATCAGTAACTCTTCATTTTGTGTTTATGGGCTTTGTTTGATTGTCATTGTAAACAGAGTTTATTTCATTAAGCTGCGTTAATCAACATCTTTGTAATGGTGAAGTGTGGTGTTTTCTTTGCGGTGCGACCAGAGTTTTAAATATTATCTAGACGAACTTAGGCTTCAGTGGGTAGAGAATTTTTAAAAATGGTTGAATTATTTGTTTACTGCTTGTAATTTTAAGATATGCTTTGTATAGTTTCTGTATGCCTTTGAGGTACTAATGCAGTACGCGCCACTGATGAAAGATAAACAGGAGGAGGAAAGGCGAAGTTGATTTGGAAAAGCTTGTAGAATACACGGGTGAAAATGAAAAGCAGAGAAGAGAAAGGAGAAAAGTTGTATGAAGCTCTTTATTTTAATGCATATAAGAAACTACAGTACTGGTTAATTCCACTCTGAAGAAAAGAGGAAATTGAATGGCTGTGCTGAGGGTAATGGCTGTTTCGCAGTTAAGTGTGTGACGTAATGAATGTCTTCCAAGTTATGAATAATTCTAACCTTAAAAGAAATACTCATCTCCGGCATTTGTTTTAATTAAATAATTACTGCGACTTTATGTGATGTGAAGGGCGCAAATTTTTTTAAGTTTAAGAATGTTTAGAATTGTCATATATAATATGTATAATCTCTCCAATGCGTGTTTCTACCTACTTGATTGATATACCGGGAGCGGTCAGTTCACTTTTGTGTAATTTTGGTTCTTTGAGCTTTGGAAGTGTGTGTACGTGGGACAGACGCGCTAACAATTTGTGTGGTTGCAGGTGAAGTGGGCAAAGCAGCAAGCGGTCAGGTCGCGGCGGAAGAGGGACCTTCTGCCTCTCCGTCAGCGGTCTTACCGAGCGAACCTCAACGACCCGCGGTGGCCGCAGATGTGGTACCTGGTGAGTTCTGCCCACTCGGCCTTGATGAAGGAGGCAGCAAGCCCCTCTGAAACTTCGGGAACTTTCTACCAGACTGTACGGCGCCACAACTCAAAGGACAGCCGTCATCATACTCGCCGCCTTAGGCTGCATTCCATGCCACAGGGTGGATGTGATTTGGGTTCACGGCGGTGAGGGTGATGATGACGACGATCTTCTGGGTTTTGGCGCCGTGTAGACTTGACGGTGGATGCCAATATTCAGGATAAACCCGAAATAATACGATCGATAATACAGGGTATTTATCAAGGTAGAGATTTCAGGTTTTAATGCGATAAGTATGAAGATGGATATTTTCTGATATGCTGTAACTCGTAGTCTGGTAGATGCTTATCGGCGTTTCAGAGGAGCTTGCTGCCTCCATCGTTAGGGTGATTTGTTACTAGAGTTAAGCTTGGTTACAGGGAAGACAACAAATTTCATGGTTTTGATTGTAATATTTTAGTAGAGAGGGCAATCCTGCAGTGGGTGTGTTCAAATAGTTCCGACGATATGGTCGAACGCGTTGAATACCCCCAAAATAGAGAATTTTACGAAAATGTCTGTGGAGGTATTTCGATATTCATTTAGGTCGGATAATTCAACACTATTACTACAACGTTTCGGAAGTTGATTCTACTTCCGTCTTTAGGTGACTGAAATGTAAACCCCTAATCTGTTGGGCCCCTGGTTGAGTTAGTGTCAGACCTCCAACTTCAGAAACGTGTTTTTTTACACCTAGACAATGGGTAGATTAGGGAAAGCACTGTCGCACTATCGTGAGAATGCTTCAGACTTCGATTAATAACGCTCGTTTAATGATTCCTGTTTTGAGATGCAGGAGTGTAATTGGAGCTACACACGAAAGTGGCGCCAATTGGCGCTTGAGTGTTTTTCCAGTAACACCATGACCGGTTCGAAATGATGATCTATTGTCGGTGATACGAGTTTTTGACGCAAGGTATTGCGAAACCTTGTCGCCATGGACTGACCCAATCCCCACACTGTACACAAACATTGCTATAAGATACACACTCAGATTATTTGGGCAGTTTTCCAGAACCTCGCTTTCGAACCCACGAAACGAATAAAATTCACAGTCGGACGTTACACGAATGGCCGCAACCTACGCCAAATCTCTTTCCTAAAACTTCCAAAGGAAACCTTGTAGCGTTATTTTTTAGCTACCCTCGTAGTTTACGATAAGAATCGAAGTATTTTATTTTTGTTTTTCTCGAATTCCTGATGTTTTAGTTCTGCTGAAATTAAGACTTGTGCCTGGTTGTAAAGCGACTGGCATGTTGGGTTGTCGACTTACCGTCATCTGGCGTTAAAGTTAGAAATGGGTGGAGTTTTACCTTCCAATTCTCCATAAATTCTCATAAAGACAATTCTCCACAGGAATTGATGTGTCATGTAATATTTAGATTAATACAGTTAATACCATGCCACTAGATTCAAACGCACAGATCAGTTAACGATCAGATATTTGCATCATCAAAATCTGGATAAAAAAGTGGGAGTATGTGTTACAGCACAGCATCCGTTTAAAGACTGCAAAAACAGGTGGCAAATTTATATACAGGCTCTGTGCAGAGTTCTCACTGAATGTGACGTAACAAAGTTAGGTTATTTATCCCATTGAAGCCGAATCTCCTCTGAATAATATTTATGAATTCAGTCCGTACCGCGAAGAAAACACCACACGTCTCCATTATAAATATTAGCTGGTTAATGCCCTTTCAGGAAATAATCGCTGTTTGCACTGAGAATCATACGAAACACATAAATACCAAATGAAGAGACATTAGAGAGCATGTGGTATGTATAGTTACCATTAGGATTTAAATAATTAAATATGTTTGTTTGAAACCTTGGTTGAAGTTTGTTCAGGTAAATATTTGTCTCATGCGTTTCTTATTCAGAATGGTCTGAATGAAGGGACGGGATTAGGTAGGTAGCGGTGACGCGTGGGTCATCGGGACCTGCAGAGTCACCAACGAAGTAAGTTTACAGACGAGAAAGTGAAACTAAATTAAAAGTGTGTTTACAGAGACGCAGATACTGAAAATTTGGTGGTGCAGGAGAAGTATTAGCCGACTTATTGATGTTTTTTTATCTATAAAATTCAAAATGTTACTCCCAGGGCTAAAACTATTATTGCTGTGTTGTTTTATTCGCTGCTGTAGTAATAATTTGTAGATGAAACTACAGCATAGAAATGTATTCACTCAAGTATAGTAAAATAGAGTCATAATTTCTCCAGCATCTTGGAGGGTGGGAGTTGGCCTTTTAAATCGATCATTGTGGTTAAGGAGATTATTGAAAGATATTCTGCGTTTTTTTTACGTTTTAATATAAACATTCCACATATTTGAGAACCGATCTCGGAAAATTTAAAATATTACATAAATCGTTTCCCGGAATGTTTAAAGATCCTGTTGATTTGTATATGACTTATGTAAAACATATTTAATTTAGTTTAAGACAAATTCCGACCCAGAGAGCTTAGAATTGCGCAATCTTTTAATTTCTTAGAGTGTTTTTACTTACGAGTCTGCAGTTAAATTATTGAACTCAGATGTAAGAGCATTGTCTTGTAAATAAAAAGCTATCTTCCCAACGCGCAAAGTTGTACTTATCCACAACAGACGCTGAATGGTGTGTGCTGTAATACGGTTTGTCCTTCCTTACGCCATTCTTTACTATATCTGAAGCTATTGTGCTTTAAACGAAACGCATTGTTCTAAGTTTTCATGAAATAACTCCCCCATGCACCTCGAAAATAAAACATTTCGTTCTCATCCCACGCGTCATCCTAAATGGTACTCAACACGCAATGTTGATGCATTTCCCCCCCTTTGTAATGATGTTGGAGTATATTTTCTTAAAGAATCCTCAGTAACGAAGTAGAGTTTCCTGCGATGGGATTGTGGAAGGTAGCTGTATGATAATGAACCTCTAGAGACGGTATCTAGAAATTAATCAAGGGGAAGTTTGGAGAAACAGCTTGAATATCTTCGCATTTATAAAAGTGATGTAAATTCGAGATAGAACGTTCTTAACAATTAGAACGGGCGCTTTGAGGAAATAGATCTTGTACATTTCCATCTACCAGCTGTAAAGGGTTTTATTTATTTACAAAATTATTTTGTCTTCAAAGATCTTTTGATGCCGACCGTTTCTACTGATCTCTGAATTAATAAGAAACGTGTTTTTGAATATAGTGACAGCCGCTTGAAGACGGAGGTAATGCCATCTTGCATAACGCCGTCTGTGTTAGAATTCAGGCAACGGACAATGTGTAACATAATACTGATATAAAGAATCAACAATAATAAATGTTTTGCTGTTAATATAGGCTGTAGGGTTCTGTAATACGTATTTCACTTATTCATGTGGCAATTCTACGGTCGGTGAAATTTGCTGTTCCTGAAATGAAGAGAGCAAACAGGTGTCGGTTCGTAGTGGAGCCTCTGAGAACTCGGCCATTTGTTAAGGAACTGCCGTGTGAGTGAAGACAAATGGTCGTGTTGTATATTGTGAATATGGATTATTATGACGAGTGAATCGTACATCTGTCATGAGCAGGATTCATGCCGAAGATGGAAATTTATCTCAATAACATTTTTCGCAACATTTAACATTTCCAAAACATTTTCTCTATGTTGAATCTGACAACAGCAGTTCTGAGCGTCTTCTCGAGTTAGACGGAGAGAAATGTTTGCAGTACAAACGCAAACGGGGTATAACCATCAAACAGAACACAAGGTTTAATTGGTTGTAGTTGACTTTTCGTGCCGTTGGAATAGCCAAGGAAGTGAAATGGCTTACATCGAATCATCATGATAAACATAAAATAATATAAAGTCTTATTCTGTTAAAGATTTCTGAACTAAAAATCTGGGAATGAATTTGTACCTGTGGTATTTCCAAACTACCATTTCTCAAAGAGCAGGATGTGGTTTACTTTGGATATGATCCGTTTTGATTTTTCTTTCAGGCACTTTATTTCGGAAACTGGATATGGTGCCGTCTGTAGGTAAAAAATAGGTGGAGGCAAAGGTTTCCTACTAAGTACGTCCCTTCTATCCTAAATCTCGAAAGACGCCTTCCTGTTACCATAACGGGTACAGATAAACGCAGGGCTGCGGACGGATATAAGGCTCTAGTAAATGCATTAATTTCCAAACAAAATGGTGATTTGTGTATTAAGATGTTTCTCCTACAAGCGCAAATAAGAGGATCAGTTGTGGAGATATTGCTGCCAGTACCGTCACCCTGATCGTCAGAAGGAACGAACCGACTTAACGGCGAAGGGGCAGAGGAATTGCTCCTCTCGGTGCATGCCCTTTCGGGAATAAGTACGGCCTGAAAGCCAGTTTCAACTTTGCGGATGTAAATAGATATGACATGAAGTTGTAAGGCCCATGGGGCGCCATGGAATTTCGGGACTTGCTGCTTGCGTCTCTGGTACAAAAAAAATGTGGATCTAACATTCCCGACTAAAAGGGCGTCTGAGTTTGAACTTTAGCCAAACTCTGTTTTGTTGCAAGGCGTATGACCTGATTATATTCGTATTGATTTTAACCCGTGATGAAAATGTGTGTCTCACGAGTGAAGTTTGGGCGTGGATATCACACAAGTTGGTTTTACACTAATACATAATTGGCGATGCAATTAGTAAATACATTACGAGTTAATACACTTTTCTGCTGCAGAGACATCAGTGTGTTTTGTATTTTCGTTTCGTATCTCAGATGTAAAAATTGACGTAGAGAACTTTGATTTGACCTGTTCTGTATCGTGTGAAACCGGATCACTCAACCTGAGGGCAAAACACAGATCCACAGTATCTGAGAACAGGGTTCTGACTTAACATGTGGAGGGAGAAGAAACATCTGGAGCTTCATAATTTGTAATCTTTAATAAATATTGTTAATGAAATCAAAGTTAATGAGACGGGCGCGTCATTTGGTAGACCAAAGCTTAGATGGGAGGATAATACTAAAATGAAGCTTAAAGAAATAAGGTGTGTGGGTGTGAATAGTGTTCATCTGACTAAGGATAGTGACCGATTTGGGGGGAGGGGGGCTGTTTGTGAGCACGGGAATGGATCTTCTTGTTCCATAAAAGGCGGTGACTTTGTCAACTATCTCAGGGACTATCACATTCTGAAGCAGTGCACTGCTTCATTGAGTGAGTTAATTGGAAATTTAAACAAGAGTGGACATCACAGCAGCGCAAGTCAGTTGAAAGTGGCACTAGTCGGTCGGGTCTGATGACATGGAGTGGATTAAACAGGAACAAGCTTATTAGTTGGGCAGTGGCTGAGTGAGACACTTTTTATTTTGTGTGCTTCGCCGATTTCATTATCATCAACATGTTTTCCTTGAGACGTACTCTGCGCAGTCCCCACTACTCTGGACATTCTTCCCCTTATGCGCAACCCAGCGGCCACAACCAAAGAAATGAAGACAGTGGAGTCTACGAAGGCTAATTACAAATACGTTTTAGAGGAACACTTTGACGGTTTACTTACGCGCTGTTTTCACCTCTCTGTGAAGCACTGGTTGTAATGCATCACAGTGCTGCTTCATCCGTACAGGGAATTGTTAGGACGGCTTCTCTTTGTTTTCTACTCTGGAAGACGAACCGATTCAGTCTGAACTCCACGAGTAAAAGGGAAGAAACGAAAAATAGAGGAAGAAGAATAAATGAGAAAAAAAAACCTCATGAGGTCATGTTGTTTGTAGGAACTTTGAACCAGCTTGGTCAGTTGCTGTGAGGGAAGTGAAGATATGTTTGTTGCTGGCGGAATAAATATTTCCCTTTTAGAGTCACACAACTTTTCTCTCTGCAGTGGTCGGTGGAGTTGCAGGGTAAATACGCCAGGCGCTATTTCTCTCCACGCCAAATTAAGGACAGCTGAATCTTTCGTTCCGTGCTCTGTATTTTTACTCTCAGATAAACAATACAGCGAAAACTGCAAGGTCGATGTATATATTTTGTATCCGAGTTACTGTCATTGGCTAAGTAAATAGGGGATACTAAGTACGTTATATACTCGTGTCTGTCTTCTGGGGTGTTGTGCCGTGTAGTCTGGTAGGCGTTTACCGACGTTTCAAAGATGATTGCTGCCTCCGCCATAAGGGCGATGACAGTTAACACCGCTTTCACGGACTAAATAACTAAAAATGGTGTTAATATAATAGGATGTTCAGTTTCCGTAATGAAGTCCCCGTAGCTGTGGGAGAAATGTCTAATTTCACCGGAATCATGTTGGGTGTTGTCCGTTGTGTGAGACATATTTTAATTTTACAACGTTTCGGGACTTCCCCCACCCTTCATCTTAAATTTACTGATATTATTGTTCTAGCGAATGTTTTGTGCGTCTCTTTGCTAATAAATTACCCTTCAGGAATGACGAGACAGTCTAAAATTGCAAACACACACACTCACGAATAATGTGTCATAAGGTATAAAATTTCGTAAGAGCATTGCCGATGCAACAAGTCAAAATACTTATTTTAAAAAAATGATCAATTAATCCCGTAATTTAAGTCTGTTACTTAGATAGATTAGTGCGAGCTCTCGGAATCGAACCCAGAACACCGGACTTGTATGATAAACTACCAGACCATTCTTGTTCCTATAACCTAGTATTCAGATCAATTTCCGGTTGCATCTCGACCCTGTCAGCAGTATCAAATACTGTGTTTGTAAGAATCTACCTGTAGAATGGCGGTGAACTGCGGTGAGGACAGAAATGACCCCTGAGCGTCATGTGTTACACATCGACGCCTTGCGGTATGGTGAAGCAGCCATTTCTACAAACCTTTGGAGAATCGCTCTGTTCATCGGACATCGTTGGTTGGGATTCACAACTTTGTACGGACACTAATAAGCGGAAAAGAACGCAGCGTACGGATAGCAACACTGCAGACCTGTCCTGTTTCATCCGCGCGTGGAATTTCTTCAAAGATCCGCGCAAGTTCCACCAGTCTTGATTTATGCATGGAATTTCAAGTTTACTGCTTTCACTCAATCTTGGGGTTTCTCTGCCTCTCTTTTACACCATAATTTCTCTCCATATTGCTTTTCGCACATAGTAATATAATCTTAACGTAGGATTACAAATAGAATTAGGAGATCCATCTGCATTTCGTGATTATCCAGTAATATGTCACCTCTAAGAACAATTTATTCTAAACACGTTAGGGAAATAGAAGATAATTTAATTTACGTTGGGAACTGTAGTGTTTTGTTTTGAGGATTACGACAGCTGCTGTCTGGGATGAAATTGGTAATGAAATTAGAGATTAATTTGAAGGAGGTTATCAGTGATTTCTGAATGGAGTGCTTAACACAAAATAAAAAATGTTCAGTAACTTATATGTCTGGAAAATTAAGTTGTAATGGCTTACAAAATTGAAGATGCATACTGAAACCACAAATATAAAGAGAGAAACGCCTTTCTGTATAAGCTTCGTAATGCCTCATGAAGTGATGAGTAGCTTACGAGCAGCAAAAAGGTGTCACTTTCACCATGACGTGGGTGCAAAGAAACGTTGGATATCTCATGCTAGAAAGTGTAGGAGTACCGATGTTGGTCTTGTGGGTTGGCCGTGTAAGTAGATACCGGGCGTTTCGGAGGCATGTGTAATTATGTTCTTTTGAGACGTTGGTGTCCACCTACAAGTCTACACGGTGTCACAACCTAGAAGGCCAACATCGAAAACCTCACGGTCACGAGTACCTCAGATCTCATAACATCTTAGGGTTGGTTTTCAGGGAAGCAAAACAGACCGTTGGTTGGTAACTCATTGAAGGTGGGGAGAGGGGGCGCTTCCTTCTGCTCAAGGATTGTGTACTTCAAGACATATTTGTAGGTTTAGAAGTCTATCCCCCCCGCTTAGAGGTCTTGACTCAAATATTCAAGCTCTTTTACCTTCACGTACTTAGGCCGTAGTATATTGGTTTTTTATTCTGTTCTGTAGATTTTAAGGTGGCAACAAGACATTGTCCAGCATGTTACTTGCTCTGAGCATTGCTCGCTGCACTCTTTGCCTGTGTTCTTCCTTTAATGTGAGAAGAGCGGGTTTTATAATATTGCCCCTTACGTTAGGAATGCTATTGGTAGCACGAACGGTTTCATAAAACGTTAATTCAACGTATGATCGGAGGACATCCAGATCACGTTAAGTTGAAGCTGAGATGTCAGTTTTGTTGTTCTCTCGTTTCAGCCGTAAAACGGGAGACAGAGCGTCCACGTCGTGGGAAGGGCTCTGTGGCGGCTGCTGCTGCATTTGCTGTAGTCGTGAAAACGAAGTATCGCGTAAACGTTCATTAAAAAGCACTGGAAAGCATTGGCTTCCCTAAGAATAACACTGTACTTTGCGAATTGCAGTCTTTTGAAGAGATGGCACTAGAGGCTTTGGTTACTGACCCTTCGTTAGGCGTTCTTTACGCCCTAATGTAAGCGACGACCACCGGTCGTCGATATCGGTCTATTTGTGTAGCGTGTTTATTCTTATTCCTGTTGACATTATTCTACGGCCTTGCCTTCGCCGTGTTGGAGACCCTTTGTTCCACCAACCCAGATTCGATCCTCCAGTCCTCAGGAACACTGGGACTGTCCCTGAGGGGCTTGGTTACCCTCTGGGTAAAACCGCAGATAATGCCCCGACCGGTCTGACTTGGCCGTCATGCGTGGACATCCCTGTGCTTCTACCATCGTGGTTGCAACATTAGTGCAAGGATGACCTAAGGCCATTGTTGGGAAACGTTACGTAATGATGGCCTTGGGCAATTTCGTTGCAAAAAAGGGACCTACGTGTTGTTGCGTGAAGAACGCCTGTCGAATATCATTGTACTCCAAAGAGTACGCCTTTCTAGTCGTGTGCAATATTACAAACAAGGCGGCAGTGTATGCTTCACAGTTGGGAGCATCAGTAGCGGTATTTAATATAACACCCTTCCAAGACACTAGAAACGCCGTGACGAGCGGCAACTTCTCTGACATGGGTACAGTGCGAGTAGTATTAACGTTCTATTTTGATGTGTCTACAGACATTGACCTGTGACCTGTGCCCTGTGCAAATTGCTGCTATATCTTAACTAACATTTCAACGCTGAATGTGCGGACCGAGATGGGATAGAAATTTAAAAATGAGCGTAGAAGAAAACCGTGTCTCGCAATGTGAATTTACTGAATACATTTTCTAAACTTATTAAAAATCATAATTATACTGTACAGTGTGGAGTGATTTACTCTAAGGAGCAATTAAAGACGTGCACCTGAAGATGTCCCTACAGGAGTTGAAACATATCGGATTTGTTTTCCTTATATTTCGTTATATATTCTGCATATCGGAAAAACAACATGCGAAATAAGAATTGCGCATCTTAGCAAGCCTGCATTTATAAGATGGAGTTTCTGAAGAAAATATACAAAAGTTGAATTCTGTGACCAGCAGGTTTTATTTTATCGGCATGGACTGAAATTAAATTCGCCCGGCAAAATGTAGGTGGTTGTCTTGTGGGATGTTTCGCCGTGTACTCCAGTAGAATTTTACTGACGTTTCAGATGTGCTTACTGTCTCCATCACCAGGGCGATTAGTAAAGAGTGGAAAACATTTCACCAAAGAAGTTCAATGTGTTTTTCTTCTTTACATTACTACTCTGAGTTTTATTTTAAGCTAAAGTGTCTTACTCTGCACATTTTAATAGCAAATAATAATGCCCTAACAGATTAAACAGAAATACGTAACAGGAGAACTGGGGTTCGATCCCCGACGGGGGCAGAGGATTTTTCCTCTAGCCTCTGCGTCCAGACCGGCTCTGGGGCCCACCCAGCCTCCTCTGCAATGGGTACCGGGGTCCTTTCCCGGGGGTAAAGCCAGCCGGGGCGTGATGCCGACCACTCACCCCCATCTAGTGCCGAGGTCAAGGAAGAGAGGAGCTATACCTCCACTCACCCCAAACGCCTACATGGCGTATAGTGGGACAAACTTTACTTTACTTTTTACGTAACAGGAGAGGTTTCTTTTTTCAAACTAAACGTTAAAGATATACAGCTATTTGTAGACTGCTTATTCATTGGTAACATGGAAAGGATTGATTCAAATATTTATTTAGTCGTGTTATTATGTTAATACAACGGCAGCTATTAAAACCATTTGATCAGCCGTAAAATAACGCAAGCAGTGAAACCATAGTGTCGCCTCGTTTCAAGTGGTAGGTCACGTGGTTGTCCTTCCAATCAGTTGTCGTTTTTGCCTTCGTTTTAAATTGATTTCACTACACAGAATTCAAACCTTGTTTTAATTTTATTCCGTTAGGTTAAAATTTAATTACTGTCACTACACGCTGTTTTGTTACTAAGCCGTATATCGTGATGCCATTTGAGTGTTTGATGCGTTCCGTGGTAAATGTAAATTAACTTTAATGGCTATCATATATCAGTGTACAGGTTATTTAAACCGTTTGTAAATGGGATGCGGTTAGTTACTACAAATGTACTTTATCAATAAATGTAAAAAGTTTGGGTCTGAGTAGGCGTGCGCCTGTTCTATGCATATGTAAGCGTGACAGTTCTATAGGGTGTCAGAAACGTTTTAGACGTAAGAACGTATCGTAAATATATGTAGTATTTTTATTATATTAAAAATATTTCACGCGGAAAATAACGAATCCTTTAAATGATTATCCTTTATTAAGTTACTAGGAATGACTGATAAAAATTCAAAGGTAAATACAGAATACTATGTATTTTTATGACCGAAAAACGCTGCAATTGCACGATTTATATTGTCCAGTGACAGAGACTAGATCTATCTAAGGGACCCAACAGAGTAGGTACCTCTCACCTGAAGACGGAGACAGAACCAGCCTCCGAAACGTCGTGGTTTTAAAGAACAGACGATGGATAAAGTCCTGACAATGAATAATTTTAAGTGTAAACTACCGTCTTCAAAACCCTTTAGAATTGAACTATATAGTATATGCTGGGGTAAATTGTATGAAATTGTCCGTCACCAAAACTTGGAAAAATTAAGTTTCGCGCGCAATGTTTATCGTAGTGTAATTTAATGTAAGAAATGCGTTCAGAAAAGGACAAAATTAAGAAGCAAATGAAGAAAGGAAGTGCTTCGGGATATTTAATTCAAATGGCACGGCGAAGAGTTAAATGAAAGCGTTAAATATGTAAGAAATTGGTTTCGAAGAAAAATGGTGGTGGTAGTTGTTTGTGGACAGTCCGTGATGGATGGTGGCAGTCTATCAATTCCACGTCTCTCAGGGAGAAGCAGAACATCGGCTTCCGTTCCGCTCGTCTGAAACCCCGTCTTCTTCTGCTCCCATTATTTTTATCTTACTACGCTGTTTGAAATGGGCTTCAGTATGTTGTGTCTTCAGTCTTTGTCTAACCGAGGGAAGTTCTCCTCTCTGCCTCTTCTATTCTTTTGTCTCTGGTATCCCATGCCCGTGCCTTAGTGTCATATTGTTAATGTTTAATTGTATAGAATAAAATGTCGATACTATTCCATATGTTGTCAATTTAAAGTATTATGTCTGAATGACATTACATGCAGAGATGCAGAATTTTCACCTGCAGCTCGCTTAAAATCCACCCTGAACTAGAAACTCGTGGATGCTGTTAGTTTCCACCATTCGTTGAATTCATTTTATACTTATATATGTATTGTAGGTAAATTAGATATCGTAGGTTGGTTGATGATAATGAGCTGTAACGGATGTGGGAGCGAGCGAAGTGGCTTAATTTCACATACTTCCGGCTCTCTCATCTAGGGACTGAGGAAAACCGCTAGAAGCAAAATAGATTGTACCTGGTTTTGTTTCGAACTGGGAACATTCCACGTGCTAGTCGGATGCTGTTAAGTTCCTCGGCTTGAAAATTATTATTCAGTAACGCGTTTATAAAATTTATACAACAAATGATGCTCGTGTTGAAGCCCTGAGTTTGTGTAAACAATATATAACATGTCGGTTAGCGCCCCAAAGAAAACAGCGCGTCTCCTTTACAAAGGTCAGTCTTTTGATATTGTTTAAGGGAATCAGATCTGCTTCGCTTATGTACGACTAAACGCTGACATGAGCCAAGTTCTTTTGGGATACTTTCCAACACATTTATGTTTTTACTATCACAACTTTTAGAGCTTTGTCAATGCCTTTCATTATACTGCTTGAAAGTCAAACTTCATACAAGGTATATATTAATTTGTTCAATTGGTTTGTGATAATGACGTATTGCAGCTAAGCTTATAATAATTTATGTGCATGTGTATGACAGACATAGTGGCGACGCTACGGATGTTTCGAGGTACCCGAAATTTTTTTTTTTACATATCAGTGGCCTATGCTGGTGAATATTTTGCGCAGAAATGGATCAAAATATTAGTTAACTGTTGCATTTTGATATTCTCGGAACTTGGACTAAAATACTTGAAGGAAACTAGACTGCATACGTTATTCCTATAAGGTCTTCTGTGGAACTGGCCCTAACAGAATTGTTCTGTTCCAGAACCGAGGGCAGGGCCTGGACATGAACGTCCAACCTGCTTGGATGGAAGGCATCACTGGCGTAGGCGTCGTGGTCACCATCCTAGACGACGGGCTCGAGAAGGACCACCCTGACCTGTTCAGAAATTACGTGAGTAGAAGGATTTGTTCTCACGGCGGTGAGTACCAGGTGACTGTCTTCTGGGTTATAGCGCCTTGTATTCTAGCCCTGATGGTGGAGGCAGCAAGGACCTCTGAAACGCGGGCAAACTTCTAGACTGCACGGCGCTACAACCCATACGACGTTCGTACGCGTGAGTGGAATATCATCATTAAAGGAGTAAGTGAAAGGCGTGGTGTTGTTCTCCAGTAGCCGCTAGCTGCTCAGATAGTAAAGAACGCCCTTGCGGCTGTGTAACCGGAAAATTCATTGTGACCAAGACGCTGTTCCATAATTTGACTTTATCCTGATCCGCCTGACTCCATTTTACACCCTGCTTCGCAAAAATGTATTTCAATATCTTCCTCTGATTTACGCCGTGTTAGCCAAGTGGACTCATCACTTCTGTGGGTTGTTGTCTTCTGGATTGGGTCACTGTGTGGGTTTGTGTATGGTTGCTGCTGGAAACTGTTTTCCTTCATATTTCGTTGAATACAAGACTTAGTATTATATCACTAAATGCTTAAGAATAATACTTGCATTTTATTAAACGAACTGATAGTCATAGGCTTTTATAAAATTATATGAGCAGTTCCTTTGAGCAATTTAAACGCCCTTGAACGGCAGAAATTTATCTTTTTAGAGTTTCCTTCTTCTAAATCGCACGATATGGTATAAAACGTGGATTTTCTAATAAAATATATAATAATAACATTTATTTTCCTTCGACAACTGTAAACGGGTCTAATTAATTTCATTTAGGATGGTACGCGTAATAGTCACGCCCCGAGCTTGGTGAGGTCTCCGCAGAACACAAGAAATATGTATCCCGGTATAGTGGAAGCTGAAAGATGAAGCAGTTATCAAATCGATTCCATTTACAGCGCAGCAAAAACAATACGGTTATTGAAATCCCCTGCTGATGGTTCAAGTTCCTGTTCTTCCTGTCTGCCTCTTCCCATGGGAATGAGGGAGAGATAAGTCCCAGTGGCGTTTTGCAGTGCAGTTATAAGTTGACGTCTCTCCGATCAATTCCAGCTCAGCCTACTCTTCAATACACGCTGATACTTCTCTGTTTTCGTATCAAGAAGAAACTTTAAATTTAATAACTATCGTCCTCAAAAATGTAAGCTACTTCAGTAAGCATTAGGACTTCTCTTACATCATTTGCTGATTTCCGGAAGAATTTATATTAAAAATCGATTTTGTCTGCTCGCAACAAGATAGGCAAGGCTGGCAGAGTTCATAGGGAGTCACAGGTAAGTTTCATGTTTTTATGAATGTCGTATTTTTAAAAAAATCCTTCTGGTGTGTTCCATAAGAGCTGCAGCACCCTCTATAATTTTTCAAAAAAATATTGTTTGTGTTTATATAATTTGTAACACTTTATTTCCTCTGTATCATTATTTTAATATTGCCCCTTACGTTGTCATTATCCACTAATCGGCTGAACTGATAGTAAGTCCACGGGCGAGGAGTGATAAACAGAACGGGGCTATCATCCGGCTGAAAGGATTTCAGCGCGGCTAGACGGTCAAAAGTAGAGAGCGAGGTGCAAGGTGGAGCGACGGGCAGTTCACTTTTACAGCGCGTATCGGGGCTGCAGTCCCCACAGCCGGCTTATAGTAAACACCCTTTCCCGGTACCACGTGTTTTAGACTGGTTTATGTATCACAAACTGTTTCGTGGTTATTGTTAAGGAGTGTTCAATAATTTTGTGTGGTGACTATTTTTTGTTCTGATAATGATAATGAGCAAAGGAAGTGTATCATAGTTACAACAAATTACTTTTTATAAATTGTCTTTCAGTGAAAAATGATTGCCGCCATCTGCCAGACTTACAAGTAGTTAAAACATCGTCGATCACCTGTGGAATTTCTCGTGATGTCAATTTACTTTTCATTTATTTATATTGTTATGTGTTGAAATTATGTATTATGAATTTTCCCCCTTTCGCAGCATTACCACTGCTCAGTCTCATACTTTCATATATTTTAGTTTTTTAAACTATAACATAGATATCGAATGTAACCATCACCAAATTTCGTGCTTCAAAGTCATAATGTGTGTGAAAGACTGGCTGCTTGGTTATTTGCAGAGCTCATGGTAGATTCAATTGTTGCAGGACCCACAAGCAAGCTACGATGTTAACAACCATGATGATGACCCGATGCCTAGGTATGACTTAATCGACTCTAATCGCCACGGAACACGTTGTGCTGGTGAAGTTGCAGCCACTGCCAATAATTCTTTGTGTGCCGTTGGCGTAGCTTATGGTGCTAGCGTTGGTGGTGAGTGCCTGGTTTTCTTAGTGTCCCACATTCTTGATATTTCCTAGGATTGTTAAGCCATAGCAGCGAACTTTCAGGTTTCATAAAAGATTAATTTCTTGACCAGTTGAGCAACTATAATCTTCTCAAGAAGGACTGTGCTTCATTGAGTTAGTTAGGTAATACTTGCACCATGCAAGAACCTCATAATTGGGTTATCAAGACAATGAGGAGACTAATAGGTGGTTATGAAAGATACGAGGGTCGCTCATTAAGTAATGCCCCACATTTTTTTCCTCAGAACATATTTATTCAAGATGGCTCAAATTTAGTGACAATATAAATCAATGTTTCCTTTACACATACTATTTTTCCACATAGTCCCCATCAACTTGTATGGTTTTACGCCAGCGTGGAACAAGTGCATGCATGCCTTGCCGGTACCAGCTCTTGTCCTGTGCACGTAGCCATGTCCTCACTGCTTGAATCACGCTCTCGTCATCTTCAAATCTTGTTCCGCGGATAGCATCTTTAAGTGGCCCAAAGAGATGGAAGTCGGAGGGTGCCAGATCTGGACTGTAGGGTGGATGGGGTAGCACCGTCTAACCCAATTTGGTGATTTCTTCCCGGGTTCTCAGACTTGTGTGAGGGCGTGCATTGTCGTGCAGGAGCAAAATTTCTGCTGGATGCTTGTGAGGCCGAACTCGTCGAAAACGCTTCTTGAGGGTTTTCAGGGTCCTGATGTACGCGTCTGAATTGATGGTCGCACCTCTTGGCATCACATCCACAAGAATGACCCCATCACTGTCCCAAAAGACAGTCATCATGACTTTTCCGGCGGAGGGAGTTGTCTTGAATTTCTTCTTTCTCGGTGATTGAGGATGATGCCACTCCATTGACTGCCTTTTTGTCTCTGGCTCAAAGTGGTGTATCCAGGTTTCGTCACCTGTAATGATCCGGGACAGAAAGACCTCTCCCTCAGCATCAAAACGCTCCAACAATTCAGAAGAAATCGTTTTCCTTTGAATCCTGTGGTCTGCTGTGAGACTTCGTGGAACCCATCTTGCGCACACCTTCGAATATGCGAGAGCCTGGATAATTGCAATCACACTTCCATTGCTGACTGAAAGCTGTTGGGCCAATTGTCGAGTTGTGACGCGCCGATCCTCACGAATAATGGCATCCGCGCGGTTCAACATGTCTGGAGTGGTGGCTGTGGCAGGACGCCCAGAGCGCGGCAGATCACGGAGCTCGGTTTCTTCACTTCCTGAAGCTTTAACTCTCTTAGCCCAGCGACCAACGGTGCTCCTATCGACTGCACAGCTTCCATACACAGCACACAAACGTTTATGAATGTTCACCACAGTTTCTTTTTCAGCAACAAGGAATTCAATTACAGCTCGTTGCTTGTAACGAGAGTCGTTCACAGACGCCAATTTAACAGTTCACTACAGCTCCGCTATCGGTTGGAATCATTTGAAACTCCGTACACGAACGCGGGAAACATCAAATCTCAAGCATGTAAAAGTACACTTTTCTATCTTCATTATTGGCTGAGAAAAAAAATGTGGGGCATTACTTAATGAGCGACCCTCGTATTATAGTTAATGCCCTGAGTGAGATTTGAACAACTGACCACACAAATGTGATAGACTTTTTATGATCTTCATGATCCGTGTAGTCTAATGGTTCACCACCAACTTCACTATTGATCTGTAATGTACAATTTCCTGCACGATGTAAGAACCACTGTCACTCCAGGTGTAAGGATGCTGGATGGAGATGTGACAGACGCTGTGGAGGCCCGGTCCCTGAGTCTCAATCCACAGCATATTGATATTTACAGCGCCTCCTGGGGACCGGATGATGACGGAAAGACCGTGGATGGCCCAGGGGAACTGGCCACAAGGGCTTTCATTGAGGGTGTCACAAAGGTTAGAAACTAAGTCTAATGTCAGTTAACATTTATCATTCAGCTTGTTCATCTGTAAATTTGTTTATTTTGTTTGGGTATGATCGTCCACTCGTGGCCGCTGTACCATGTTGATGCTTTGGTGATGTGCGTGGCCATGAACAAGAATTAATAATTATGTTTTTATCTCTAGTTTCAATTCTTTTCTCTCTCTGAGAAACTGCAAGGTAAAATATTGTATTTAAATGTTAGGTGATTCCTCATCTTAGAACTTAAATTCCTGGAAATGCAGTTTGTATCAGTTTTAATATTGAGAAGTATTTTTGTAACAGTTATTATTTAATACAGTTCTGAAATTACATATACATCAACTTCAGCGTGCTCGTGTTATGGGTAGAAGTGCTATTGACACTGAAAATATTTGGTACTTTGTAGCTACTGAGAGATGATGTAAACATTTGTCACAATGAATTTGTGCACTTTTTTTTGTGATTTGAAGATAACCCCTTATTTTTCAGTTGCAAAATTATGAAAAAGTTCATGTCTTGTAGTTTGATTAATACAGAATATAAACAATAATTCTGCCAATAGTTTGGTGTAGATGTTAAACTTTTTACCTCAGCAGTGGACTCGAGAAACCGAGTTTCATGATCAGTACTTTTACTGCTAATATTGTACAGCAGTGGTCCCGAACACGGTGACCGAGGGTGCCATGGTGCCCGCCAAGGCTATTTTTGGGTGCCTGTGTTGTTACGGAAAGAGGTTGTACTGAATAATGAAGGCTGTTCAACCACAAACATTATAAAATCAAAGCGCAGATCTCTACTTACTGACGCCCGTCTTGACTATTCTTTGCGACCATCAACATCATCCTACACCCCCAAATTTGAAAAACTGGCCGATGAAATGCAGTGCCAAACTTCACACTAACTTCCCACTTGAGTAATAATAATTGTACTTATAAAACTACGTATTTTTGATTGCGCGGTTTCTTGTATCATTAAACGTCGTGTTGTTTTGTGTATTATTTGGTGTCCATATCTTATTTGTCCAGAGAAAAGAAACTTTGGCTTTGTTAATTGGTTGGTGCCCGCCACGATCTCATAAACTCTCAAATGTGCCCGTAGGCACAAAACGGTTGGGGACCGCTGTTGTACAGAAATGCATACAGTGAGGGAGAGACCAGTTTGGAAAGCAAGATGTTAATGGAAGGATGACATTAAAGTAGATGTTACGGACAATGGATTTGAACTTTCTCAGAACAGGGTGGACTATCTGAATAAACAAATGAACAGATGGACAGACAGACACACAAACAAATACATAAATAATTGAGTAAATGCAGTGAAATGATTGTTGTCCATTCTTCAGATGCTGCATGACCAGTTTTGGTTTGAGAGAGTATATCCATATCCAAGCAGTGTTACAATTTAAAAACATAAAAATTGTGATGATTGTGAGCTCAATAAGAAGTCAATATGGATTCATTAACCTCCCCACTGAATTTTTCTGGTCATCATTTTATTTTAATGTTCGGCACTGATTGTTACAGGGCCGATCTGGGAAAGGTTCTATTTTTGTTTGGGCATCTGGTAATGGAGGTCGCGATTATGATAATTGCAACTGTGATGGCTACACAAATTCCATCTGGACGCTGTCCATCAGTAGCGCAACAGAAAATGGGTATGTTCCTTGGTACTCAGAGGCATGCAGCTCAACTCTTGCTACTACGTACAGCAGCGGGGCTTCTGGAGAGAAACAGGTATTTAGTCTCATGAGACAATCACACATACAGTACAGTCCATTTTTTCATGGTTTATGACATCACAGATAAAGATCCTCAAAGATAAGTAATTTTGAAGATTTCTGTCTTCTGGGTTGTTGCGCCGTGTAATCTGGTCGATGTAACCAATGTCTCAGAGGTCATACTGCCTCCGTCATCAGGGCGATGAGTATGAAGAATTCTGTCTTCTGAGTTGTTGCGCTGTGTAGTCTGGTCGATGTTAACCAACGTTTCAGAGGTCATACTGCCTCCATCATCAGGGCGGTGAGTAAGAAGATTTCTGTCTTCTGGGTTGTTGCACCGTGTAATCTGGTCGATGTAACCAATGTCTCAGAGGTCATACTGCCTCCATCATCGCCCTGATGACGGAGGCAGTATGACCTCTGAAACGTTGGTTAACATCAACCAGAAGACAGAAATCTTCATACTTAAAGTTTATCACACAGCATGTTTTAGTTGCACGCCCTGGTTACTAGGGGTGCTAAAATATTAATGTTTACACATGTAAAAGGAGGGTAGGCCAATTGGTTATGATGAATATTATGTTAATAGTATTGGATTCTTGAAGCAGCAACAGCTAACCAATAAAGCAAGTCCTCCAACTTCTAACTGTGACAGTGAAATTATTTATGGAGAGCTATATGCACATACCATCTCATACCAGCTGACTTTGCACACGTACAGGTTGTGACTACAGATTTACACCACCAGTGCACAAGTAGTCACACTGGAACATCAGCCTCGGCACCATTGGCGGCTGGCATCTGTGCCCTGGCACTCGAATCAAACAGAGAACTGACATGGCGAGACATGCAGCACATCGTAGTTCGCACTGCACGGCCTGCCAGCCTGAAGTCTTCCGACTGGAAGGTGAATGGTGTTGGGAGAAATGGTGAGTCGTTATGTTTCATTAGTCTCTACAGTACTTCATTCAAAGTAGTTAAAGGAGAATATTTTTAGGTGCAGTTAATGCCTCTGTTACAAAGCTGTAATGATTTACATAGAGATGATCATGAGGTGAGGGCTTCGATAACAAAGCTCTCAGGATCAGGACTACCCAAATACAGTTTATATCTCTTCCCACACTCCTTTGTTGAGTCAAGGAATATGAAGCTTTCACCAGGATTCGAGCCACATTTTCGTCATCGTTCCAACATTTATTTTGTTTACCTTCAGCCTGCCATTGGGAATATCAGAATTTACTTCACAGATACTCTTACTTTCTCATACCATACAAGAGGCCTCAAATGCCGTCAAAAGCATTTGACAGAACATCTTTTGCACTTCTGCACTGGACTGATATCTGTAGGAAGTATTTGTGGTTTTCTGTGTTTTTCAGTGTGATTACCAATAAGAGAGGTTTTAAGTGATGTGTCTTTCAGCTTTGCATCTTACTGGGGAAATGTATTTCATGGCTGCCAATCCTGAAACTACAGCGGAGTAAAAGGTATTACTATTGTTGTGGCTGCTGCTGTTGTTATGATGATGTGTTTCAGTGAGCCATTCTTTTGGTTATGGGCTGATGGACGCTTATGAAATGGTGAAGCTGGCTCGCAACTGGAAGACTGTACCAGAGCAGCACAAATGTGAAGTTTCTGCACCACACACAGAGAAGTAAGTTTCAATTGATTTATCCCAGTAAAAGAAATAAAGAGCACGATACATATTCTGTATAGAGAGTTAATTTCATTGGTGAGAAATTGTCTTGGATAAGCACCAGATGATCCATGTTTCATTCCCTGTCGTTGAAAAGAAGTTACTTTATGTAACTGTAAGCACTGGGTAATTTATCTGAATAGCAGAATTTCTTCTGCCGGTAGTACTCCTGTTTTAGGTTTAGCTGCGCTTATGAACAATTAATGGTGTTTGCTTTTGGTAATGATTGTTAATAACTTTCTATGTAATGGTTTCAGACTTATACCACCAAAGAGTCATGTGAGTCTCCAGCTTCATGTAAGGGAGTGTGCTGGTGTTAACTTCCTTGAACATGTTCAGGTAAACTATACAGAGCTGTAACTTTTAGTTTCCAAACATTGCATATTTTAAGAATTTGTACTTGAGGATCACATTTGTTATAGACAGAAGTTCTACAAACTTATCTATGTCTTATTTATTTGTGGTTTGTTTAATGACACTTTCAGTAGCTCAGGCTATGAATGATAGAGTGATTAATGAATGATAAATTGGAAAATACATGGAAGGAAATAATTGCTACCTAATTAAAGTACCGTCTTGGCACAGTAAATTGGCTGGCATGGCAGGAGATTAATTATTTCTGAATTGTCATTATGTTTCAGAATGTTCTGTAATACGATAATATTGATGGAATGAATATTTAAAAGCTTTGAATTGAGAATAGTTTAGACGCCATTAAACAACATTTTAACTTGTTTCAGTATTTTGTTGCTAACTGCTGACTGGTTGTTTTGTCCTAAATGCAATACTGTAAAATTTCAGTTTTTATGCAGTTATTTTTCATTATAAACTGAGTATTGTAGATCATCTTCAGTATCTGACCTTCTAATATAGCAGACATTTTATTACTTCCATGACAATACATAAACTTCCATAAAGGTTAAAAAAGTTGGTTTTGTCTTTATTAGGCTAAAGTAAGCCTTGCATCAACCAGAAGAGGCGACCTTCAGATCCATCTAACCTCTCCAGCTGGAACCCGAGCCACTCTGTTAGCCCGTCGTCCTCATGATGTCTCGCGCGCCGGTTTCCAGGCCTGGCCATTTATGTCTGTCCATACCTGGGGAGAGAAGCCCTTTGGCATATGGCAGCTAGAAATACATAATGAGGGCCGTTTTCTGGGTATGATGACAATTTGGCATAAGTGTTTTATGTAATGTGTGTACCAAATGTTCATAGTAACAGCAAGATGGCAGCATCCATATTTACAACATTTACATAATTCATCCCTGCACTGCTACTTGCTGTCTGTCATTCTCATTACCTTCATTTATTAGAAATCACAATTTCTTTACAGATTATGTGTGAATTAAATTTATATTTGCTGTGTTTCAGATTACATTTTATGCTTCCATAAAAAAAAAAAAGACAAATATACAGTAGTGTGTTAATTGTGTTTTAATGTCACACTCTAAATATGAATTATTAAAGACTGAAGGACAGTGAAACATTTGATTTTAATACAACATTTCTGATAACTTGTAATAAAGGTAACAAGTTTGCACATAATGTTACAGTTCATTGCAAGCAAAGGTCAACATTTCTGTGGTAAGGGCATGGTGTATAGAGTTGTTTCAAATATGCACCAAAATTGCAAAAGATTTGGGTAAATAATTTACTTTTATACAAGTATTTATGTCATATAAAAGCCAGTATGATGTTTGTGGTTATGTTTTCCTGTGCTCCCAGAAACCTAAAAGTTCTCAGTAATGTTGTTAGGTGGCAAAATGTTTCATTTTACAAACAGTGATACCATTAAACAAGTGGTATGATATTTTTTTGCATCAGTATTGTATAGAAATTTTGAAATTCTGGACTTAATTTCAGTAAAACTAAGTTCTTCTATTTCATCATCAGTGTTGCTAGTTGAATCCTTGCTTCAGTCATCCCTGAACTGTGGAGTCTATGTTCATGGTGATAAAGATGAGCAGAGAAATAAAGATCTGTTGGTACTGGAATGGTGTTAAAAGTTCACCAGATTAAAAAAAGGGTACAATGAGCTTTGTCATGTCAGCGATGTTACAGTATCATCTTCAGAGATTAAAAACCATGTTGCTTCTGTGTTTGCTTGTGTGTCTGAAGACCTTACATTATAAATATTACCTGAAAACGGACAAAAACCTTTTGACTTAAATAAATTAAATAGACAACCTAATTTTTATTCTGTTACTTTAGGTGAAAAAAATTAGTGAAGAACTATATATTGTTGTGAATTTGGGTGGTGTGAAAATTTGTATTCATATCAGGGCTTGGGCTAGCAACCGGCTACTTTGTGGTCAGATTTTCTGCTGCAGAATGAATTCTAAATGCTTCGTAACCCAGTTACAATGCAACTTTATGCTGCCAAGGGCCATAGACACCAGAATTATCACATGCCGATGCAGTAAAGCATCATGTTCTGTTTTGTAGGGGAGTGGTGATCAGAAAATATCTTGCTCAATATGTTAGGGTACATGTGTTTTTTTAATGATCCAGTGATGTTAACAGTAAGTATTGTATGTAAATACTAATTTAGCATAATTTAAATAATGATTACAGCGATGTAATGTCACCCTGGTTGTGGCTGATTAATCCTTGGTCGCTTCTTTTTCACCACTAGGACGTGCCACTCTGCAGGAATGGGCTCTTATATTTTACGGTACTGCAGTCACACCTGATGGCCATGGAGGTCACGGTTCACCTATCCCGTCTCTGCGTGTTACCAACACTGGTTCTTCCTCACCATCTAAACCTTCCCGTCCGCTGGTGCTCGTTTCCCCGCCCTATGTTATGCCTTCCCTGAAAAAATATAAGAATTCTCAGAGAAACAATACCAAGACAGGAAAGTTGACACCCCCAAGAACACTTATTACAACAACCACTCCTGGCCATACATCTTTCTTAAAGGTGCTGCAGCCAACTCCTCCAGCCATTCATAAACCTAGGTTAAAAAGCACAACAGCTGCAGCTCCTGCTGCTGTTCCCAAGAGACTAAGTTCCAATTCTACATCTACAATAACAACAAAAACAGTCACTACCACGACTGTCCCACCTACTCTGTATACCAACATCTCCCTCCCAAGTCAGCTTTCATCAGCACCAACCACACTACCAGTTAGTTCTACCATTTCACCCACAACATTAACCACCACGGTCATATCTAAAACTACCTCTACTACCACAACTTTACATAGTGACCTAACAATATTATTAGAACCACATTCTAACCCCCCACCTAAAGTACCAGATATATTCAAACAATATCCTAAAATCCAAAAAGTATATCCTTTATATTCTCTTACTAACAAGGGCAGGATAGATCTATCCTCGTTTCATCATCCTCCTGCTAACTTGGTGCCTAATTTGGAACTCATTCAGGAGAACTCCCGGCTCCACCAGGGTGAAGGCAAGGGTTTCTAGACACTTACTTCTACATACTGACACTCACATGCTGTCTGTGTACATTGCTTGTTATCACTTTGCTTGCTTTGCTTGTCTACCCTCCAAGCTGCTTGACTAGTAGCGTGTATGTGTGTATCTCTGTTGACGATGCAGTGCATGACTGATTTAGTGCTAAATCAGCACATTCTGAACAGGTTTATGTTAGTAATTTATCAGTTATAAGTTTCTCTTATGCATTTAATTATTTTCTTTGAAAGATCACTCTAAGTACTGTCTGATTTTTAAGTTTTAACTACTGGGTATTACAGGATGGAATATGAGGTGTATTTGTAGCTGTATTATGCCTGCCTGAAGAAAGTACGGTTAATGTGAAGGGTGATGCAATGAGTTTGACTTGCTTATAGTTCCTTGATTGACCCACACTCTCCTACTCTGATAGTGGGCTTGACATAATCTGCGTGTACAAAAATTGAACAGTAGAGAAAATATTTGTTTAGACCAAGATTTTATACATTATTTAGGTTTGGTTCTGACTGTGTATAGTTAACCTTATAACTGTATCAGTGAAGAATGTGGTATAAGAACTGCTTTGAATTTAATAGAAGATTAGGTCAATGTTTAACACAAATTTTATGTGAACTTGATTAATGAGTGTATAAACAGAATTCACGAATTTGTCAGACTTTCTTCACAAACAAGAAACTGTTGAAAACTAAATATTGCAGTGTACTTATTAAACCTAAAATATCAGGTGTATAAATTCTAGCATTTTATTAATAATTTTTATGTTACGCTGTACGCCTACAGGTCTACCAAACAAAAAACTGGCTTCATGCATTATTAGTCTTACAGAACAATCCACCATTTTAGCTTGTTATTAGGCTGTGTTATCAGTCCAGTTTGGTAAGGAGAGACAGATGAAGTACATGAGAAAAACCAAGTCAAATATGTGTTGAATAATGGTAAGCATATAATTACACAAATGTCTATACAGAGTAATATGTAAATGAAAGGACAGTGCAATATTTTGTAGAATAATGCCTGAAATTTATTTTAAGCAGTATTATTTCCATTGCTTACATTTTAACTTCTCAGTTTTCATTTATATACACTATACATATATATGTATACAGAATGTTTCAAAAAGATGTATACACAGCTGTTTTGCAGCAACTTTGGTGGTAATTTATCAGTACATTGCTTATGACTGTCATCTGTACCATGAAGCTAATAGTGTTCATTGTGAACACCTTCGCTAGATTCTGCAATGCGCTATGTGAAAGTGCTGACATATGTAATGGTTTAGTGTATTAAAATGACTTCATTTCATTCATTCAATATGTGCATACATCTCATTGGGACATCTGCGTATTTACATGTTAGTAGTTTGTTGTAGCGTGATTGATACAGATGTATGTGTAAGCATACATTTATTCTTATTTATGCTTTTTCCTGTATTTCTCAATACTGGCTTGCTTCCAGGAGAGTCCTGAGATACTTCTGGGAGATCACAGTGTGTACAGGACAAGGCAGGCTAATTAAGAGTAATACTGGAATAAAATTGTCTGGGAGTAGATTTGTTTGTAATGAGTGTGTATGTTGTAGTCAGAGTACATGCTAGTTAAATACTGACTTTATTTGCATGTAAATATATTGAAGGATTATTTGTTGGAAAACTTGACGTTTCCTTGAGAGCTCTAAATTATACGATTTCAACAGTGAATGCTTTTGATAGTTATTACCAATTTTCATACACATTTTTTGTGTATGTAGTGAATCATGTATATTAAATACTGTAGGCAGAGAAGAAAACCATAAATTTAAAAATCACATTCATCCTGTGAAAAACATTTATGGCATGTGGAGATGTAAAAATACATAGCAATACAAGTTTGAAAGGAGCACAGATTGTTACACATAAATTCATTTCAGATATTTTGGAAAATATGAAGTTTGCACACACTAAATGTAGCATACTGTAGTACAGTATTTAAGAAAAACATTTGTTAATAGGTCACTGTTTTTAAGTTTGACAGGCGTGAACAAGATTTATGTTGACTTTGGCCAAGTCTAGTTTTCTCGTCATGGCCACTGGCTAGTACTTGCTCATGCCAGCCTTTGGATTTTAGTTCAGAGGTTTTAATATACTTTACATTTCTGCTATGCCACATTAAGGAATTAGTGTGTATACAACATACAGTGTTTGAATTATTGGTCTGAAATTATATACATGCAGATGTAGTGGAGACCAGTCATTCTTGGTCATAACCTAAAAGTGAATATTTTCAACTAACTGTAGGGTTAGAGATATTAGAACTGCATATTTCAAAGTCAAATTGAGAGCATTGGACAGAGTCAGATGGTCACCCATCCACAGGTGGCTCAACTTAGTGTTTCTGATGACAGAGACAGTGTATGTTATGTGTCAACATGGCAATCACCTGAGAAGACTTACCATATAACCATTCAGATGCACAAAGGAGTATAACCTGAATTCTGTTGTAAATTAATAAGCAGTGCAATTAAGTAGATTCATAACCTCTTACTGTTGTGTTTATTCACATAAATATCTGTAGCATTATTTTTGACCAAAGTATGTTTAATCATATGTCTGTACTGTCAAATTAAGTAGGCCTCACATTTTTAGAGTACATAGCACATGTATTGCACTGTACCTCGTCAACATTCAGAGGTTTGCTGTACTTGTTAGTAAAGAAACAGTTGACTGTAAATTTTAGGTCAAAAATTACTGGAATGATGAATTTGAATGTTATGAATGCATGCAGAGAAGTGAGATTGCAGATCCTTGTGGTGGCCAGTATGAAGATGACTGTCTTCTGCATGCAGATAAGTTCAGTGCATACTCATTGTTGATCGATTGAATACATTATTTGATGGACCTGCAGTTTACACTGACTTGCATTGAGGTTATGTTTCCAAGCCTCTGACTCTTTGGATAGTAACAACATGTTTTTGATGGTGCTGTGGGTTTGTTTCTGCAGGAACAATGGCAGATTGGAAGCTGGTTTTCTATGGTACAGAAATAGCCCCTGAAGGCGATGAGCATGAAGATGATGACATCAATACTGAAATTAGTGGCAGTAAAGTAGACTTGAAGCCAAGTGAGGTCCTCAGCCGTGATGAGGAGGATCCAGAGCACAACAACGTGGAACCTGTTAAAGGGGGTGTGTGGAAGGAGGTTCATCAGGTGGATCACACTCGCAATGAAGTACAGCGCACTACCACCGAAGATGACACAGCCTCAGCATCTACAGGATGTCTTGCCCTCTCCAAGAAGAGTCAGCAATGTATAGGTTTGTGCCTTCTTATTATATTCATACTTTCATCCTTTGATTCTTCCTTTTCCTTCGTTTCACTCTTTACTACATATTGTGATGGAAACATGCCGCAGCCGAAGTGTACTGAAATGTTAGACGCTGGTAATATGGTTCCATGCCTAATAATTTCTCAAGAATGGAGAACTGATTTTCACAATGGAATCCGGACAGAACGGACGGTCAATTTACATTCTGATATTTCAAATTTTGAAACAAGACTACGCTGACTCATCAAGCAGGTAATTTTTTCTTCACTTAGTGACCAATTACAAATAAATATATATTGAAAACATAGTGCTGCTTAACATACACAATTTGTACTGATTGTATGGCATAGCACAGTGCCAGTGCTCCAAGAGAATGTGGTTGTAAGAAGAACTGAAGTGGGATTGATTGTTAACTAATTATGATTATATTATCATGGTACAGTACCCATTCCTTTACAGAGTTCTGTAATGTCAGAGATATGTAAAAATATGTAGTCATTCTTGTCTGTATGATGGACAGGTATTAGGCAGGGTTAAATATGATGCCAAATCTATAGAAACAGATGTTGTTGGTATTAATGCACTCTAGAGTGCAAATTGGTGCAATACTGTATACAGTGCTATTGACTAGAGTTAATTATGCTTTGCCGCTGTTGCCCTCTATACGGTGACTTTAATTACTCCAGCACTGCCATGTTTTATTTTATTGCGATTTATAGAAAACACAGACTTAAACTGACATTTAGCAGTAATGTCAGGTGCTTTCAATTGAAAGAATGAATTATCCTGAATATATATGTAACTGGGTTTTACTACTTGCTCAAGACAAAAAGTGGTGAGCTTTTTGTTGATATTAATGGACAGTGTTGAAGCAGTGTCTTAATTTCGTGTATCTTTTTGTCAGCAATTGTAATCCATTATTCTTATGAATGCCTTATGATCCTTTCATAAACTCAGATTTTCAAATCAAGTAATTTCTGTAAGATTCCTGACCCATTATTCCACCTGGACTTTTATCAGCTAAATTGTGTACATGTGTGTTCATGACTAGTGCCAATTATTTGCACAGAGAGCAAACAGCATTCCTAATGGCAGTATGTGGATTACAAAAGAAATCCCTTTGAAAGACATTATTATTGGTTGATATTCTAATTGCTGTACGTCCATCTAGTTATGGTGCAGTCATATCCAGACATATCAGAAGGAAATTTTAAGTCACACTAAGAAGGTTAAGAACCACTTGATACTAATTGTCAAACAACTGCATGTCTAATTTAATTTATTACAACTGTTACTTGTTACTGCAAGAATGGGAGCTCTCCAGTTTCAGGAAATTTGGACAGTATGTGTGTCCACACATCCTGATGGAGTTCAAAAGAATTTGTGCGCTGAATTGTAGTAACAGCAGTATAAATTCCTGGTGGAAGATACAAACTTCTAAAAATACAGCTCAAAATGTCCAACTAAAAAAACATCTATAGGAGAAGTTTCAGTTCATACGTAACTGTTAAGAAGTCGCCAGTTTTCACCTCTTAGGGCTAATATTGCATTCATAATTTGTTAACTGTTTTACATTGAACTCTGATTTTCAGTTCTTAACAAATTCCATGGTTTAACATAAATGTTATTCATACAGTATGAAACAGAAATATTACAAAAAAAACATACATCTTTGAGAAAGAGAAGCTGCTTTTATTCTTACTTCAAATTTTTTTTGTATTCTTACCATAATATGACAGTAACATTGCCAGTTTGAATTACAGAATGGGCTAGTATACCATTCTTCTTGTCCTTACATTGGATTCTCAACAGTTCATTGTACCTTTAACTTCAGGAAGCCTGAAGTCTGGTGTGCTCTGAATTACTGGTAGGGTATTGAAAGTTACTACCTTCGTAGTAATTATTACTCTCACTCTTCATGTTCAAAAATTACTTCACGCATTGAGTGGTGTAACAGATTGGATATACTTTCACTCAGACTTGTGGAGCAGGACCAGGAAAAGTTTTGCAAGAACCAGTACCTTGCATATGGTATGTCTAAAAGTTGGCATCATTCTCAGAATGATCTTGTGGGTATTCCATAACAAGCATCATTTTCTTTTGCAAACACAATTGTATCATTAATATGTTTTTCTAATTAGATAGAAGCTGGGAAATTTGTATATAAATTAATGAGAAAGTTAAGAAGTCACATAATAAACCAAAGAAGCATTTTCTGTTTTCATGAATATTTCAAAATAATAAGTTTAAAGTCTGTATTATTGTTTACATTTTTACAAACCAGCAGTATTTTAGAATCAAGGTCACCACAAATAATTGTTGGGAATACTGTCTTAGAGAAGCAATTTTTTTAAAGAAAAGGAAACTTGCATCTTTGGAATGTGCTGTCATCATATTGTAGGAACTTTGTGTAATATCATGCTGAAGGTGTCAAAAGGGGTCACTTACCATTCATTAGCCAGTATGTTCAGCCTACAGTGAGAAGACACATGATAACCCTCGATGTCTATCAGCATAACAGTAGTTTTGATGTTGTCATAGCAAGACCTAAACTTAAGGAAAGGATCTAAACGATCTCCATATCCAGTAATTATTCTGTACTTGAAGAATAATTATTTTAGTGTTAGATTCAAGGTGTGAACAAAAATCAAACTGCCAGGAAGGCACAACCTCAGTTATTGATATTGTGTTTAATTATGGAATCTGATAACACACATTTACTACCTATCACAGTGGAAAATTATAGTAATTGTGAAGATATCATTGGAACAATATTTTACCATATCATACTAATGAGAAATAAACTTAGTTTTTGTAATGTTTTATAGTTACTTTTAACATTGATGGTGTAAACTGAATTTGTTTGGTGTCTGTCAATATTGATTGGATATGACTACATCATGAAGTATCATAGTATATTATGTGTGTATGACATAATATATCTCAAGTGCAATTATACAAGTGTGTTGCCAAAAAAAAAGTGAAATTGAGACTGATGAACACTTAAATAACAACCATACAGACTGTACTGTAGTGTATCAGCCAACATGTACCAATTTTAGAATCAGTATTACTGTTAATCTGTTAGATCATGGCATATTTATCACAACATTAGATGGACACTCTTGGTTGTGCTTTACCAGTATCATTATGTGTGGCTGTTGGAGTGAATGAATGAGTAACTGAAATTGTTTGCAGCATAAAAGACTACATTATTAATAACCCTTTTCTTTGCAATTGTAACATCGATGAGAGAATTGTATATTTGTGAGTGTGTGAATGTGTGGGAGTTATTAATAATGAGAAATGATTAAACAGTAGTAACTAGGTGGAAAGATATCAGACTGGGTAGAGTTATAATTTGTGTTGATTTGCCAACGTTCCTGAAATATTTCATGGGTTAAGTATGATCCTAATAGATTTAATGTGATGTAGATATAGATATTGGTTCACATTGATCAACTTTTAACTGTTGTGTTGTGTTGTATTGGGGCAAGATTTGTACCTCTTGTTGTTCACCTTTATTTTCTGAAGGTGAAATTTATGGCTTAGTTTTAAGTCTTGGGAGTATTAAATAAGTTTTTTGCATTTGGCTGAATGAAATTTAAAATTTGTTCTCACTTCCAGTTGCTTCGTATATTCTGGAAACAAGTAAATGTCCTGCATTCTAATTTATAACCTTCATAGGTAATTAATAATATGTAAATATTGTCTCAAAATTCCACAGGTACAGGAATATTACTGTAATATTGGCCTATGAAAAGCATGGCCTGTGGGATACATGTTGTCCAAGAATCTCTACCCTGCAGACCTCTTAGATATTGAAAAATACCATTCTATGTCACCCACACATTAAAACATCAACATTTTGAAGAGAGCTGCAAAAAATTATAATCCTTTTTTAAGTGTTAGGGATATATTATGTAATTTTACTAAAGATAATGAAAATATTATTTGTGGGCCATAGAGTCTCTCTCTTGCAATTGTTATTGCTAGGGAGAAATGGATTATTTACAATTTACATGATATAAATACCTCTTTACAAATATATGATAACAGTTACTGAGAATGAGATTGGAGAACAATATTAAGATGGATCTGAGATAGATGGGTTGTGAGAATGGAAAGTGGATGAAATTGCCTCAGGATGATGTCTAGTATCACTATTTGGCATTAGCTTTTTTCAATATTGGGTTCTTCTACTAGAAGAAAGCTTGCAATTAATTTTCATAATACATAATTGAATTTTGAATATAATCTGTCAAAATGTTCATTTTTCCCTATGACGATGTAGCCCAGGCCACTATATCAGAGTATAAAATGTGTCTAGAAAGATGTAACAGTTTGAGAGACTTGTATTTGTGTATGTCATGCATTGGCAGCATAGTTCTTAGGATGGTCTACATGCATTGTCCCATGTTCAGACTGTGCATTCTTTTTCCCATCTTGCATTCTGCTTGTTCCTGGGATAAATTTAATACCTTGATTCTGAAGGTTTGTGACAGTGGTTTATCAATATGGGAGAATTTTCGTTTGTCATTGTCCATTGCCTTGATTAAAATATGTTTAGGTAGCATTTTGGGTGCAGTGTCTCTATCTTAAGGTTTAAGGAAAGGGGGTACCTAATGTGATGAGCTGCTCCTTACCTGTGGGCTTGGTGATAATAGCTCATACATGAAGATAGAGCCAATATCTGAAACAGTGTGATTTGAGGTTCTTATGATGGTGAAGAAGTTGATCATATTCTTCTGGGTTGTCACTGTGTGGTCTTGTATGTGTTTACAAAATTTTCAGAAGGGTGAAGGTGGATGTGATACAAAACACTGAAGATTTCTGTCTTCTGGGTTGTTGCGCTGTGTAGTCTGGTCGATGTTTACCAATGTTTCAGAGGTCATACTGCCTCCATCATTGCCCTGATGACGGAGGCAGTATGACCTGAAACGTTGGTTAATATCGACCAGACTACACAGCGCAACAATCCAGAAGACAGAAATCTTCATACTCACCACTGTGAAAACCTCAAATCTTACATAGATACAAAATACTGTTAACCACCTCCAAGGTCACACAACACATAAGACCAAGTTCACCTTCTCTGAAGTGTGTGCACACACCTTGAGCAGACATTGGATAGTGTCCAAAGAAAATTCTTCCACAACATTACGGTAATAATTGTTAATATTTGCATAGGATTAATATTTCAGCATCATGAAAAAGAAAATTGATACATGCCAGTAGATTCCCAGATAATCTACCTTTCAACGGATTTTAGAACAAAGCAAAACCCTTGATTGATTTTACTCTGAAGCAAGCATATTTTAAATTAATAGTTTTGAATAAAATTTGATGTTGCACCATCTTAATAATCAGGTAAATTAAGGCTGTCTTTTTCCTAAAGACTAATTTCTAAAAGCAAATCTTGAAAATCGAGAGATCAGAAAATACATCACTTGAAGCTGTTAAAATAATATGTACATCAACCTTTTATGTTATGTACATGTCTGTGACTCAGTCATGCATGTTTGCTGAAGTTCTCATCAAAACCTAAAACATACAAACCTAATTGATTTTCTGAATCTAGTTCACTCGTGAACATGAGTGGTACATGCTTCACAAAACACTGAGGAATGTTACATGTCAAGAACATTATAAATGTTAATTGGCTGTAAATCATATTTGAATATTGAGACAGTGCACACATGCCAATATTTTAACATTTTTCTCCATTGTAACTGAAGCAATCCTATTTTGTGTTAGGAAAACCTAAGTTTGGTTTCAAATCTTTTGATTCATTGTGATCACCTGGGCGTATTGTTGGGATATAATGTGTAAATTGCTTGTCATGTCATGATAGGATTTTGGAGAGAACTACGATTGCTAGCTGATTCACTGTCTCATTCTTGTAAGACTGATGAGCTGTTAAATGGACTGCAAACAGACTCAGGTCTGTTAACCTTTAATTGTGAATGTATATCCTGTTTGATTGTATTCCTCTGCATATGAATCATTCTCCTTCCAAGTTTTTATTTTTTCCTCAGTGGTTATTTGTGAGAAGACATATCTTTTACCATTCTACACACAAATCAAGCAGTATTTGTATATTAAGGTTAACAAAAGTATAATAAAATCTGTGAGCTGTTTTAATAATTGTGGTGAATCTTTAATATGGACATTGTTTTGACCAGAAAATTTCTCTCAACCTAGAGTCTGGTAAATATCTGCTGATGCTTTAGCAGTAAAGTTATATTATTGCAATGAAATGCTAGTGAATGGATCCACAGAGTTTCCATACATGAAGTATCTAAAAGTGACCGTAAATAAGGAAACTGAATTCTGTCATTGTAGAGAGCTTTTCCAGGCTTGTATGCAGTTGATGCTGTCAGAATATATAACTTTTAGTGAGTCGTTTGCTGGAACAGTTGGTGGAGACTCATTCAAAATGTTTTTTTCGTTTGATAAATAAGAGCACTTTTATTTATTTAGAAGCCATGAGATATTAATCAGTTATCTGAGATAACAGAGTGAAAATATACAGATAATATCAGACTATGTGATGACTATAATTGTATTAGAAATGGAGCACTGCTCTATGTAATATTTTTGTGAAATACTGGCACAGAATAACCATTTTAATATCATTGTTTGTTTGTACTCTACTGACAGATGAGAACACATACAGCATGGCTTTATGTACCATGTGTCATATCTTCTACATTACTGAGTCACTGGTAATTTAGTATGATATATCTGACATTTATTCAAACATTATGGTATTCATTTGTATCTAAATTGTGCATCACTTTTGATTTACCGAAAGCTTGTAATCTATTTCCCTGTAATTTTCCATATTTTCTTACATCTTTAACCTTTATAAAAAGGAAGTGATTTAAATCCCATCCTACATGGGTGCCTGAAGTTTGGGGTAATGATATTGGCAGAAGTACACAACACACAGCCAGCTGACTGCGTGTACACCGTGACACACAACTGATCAAGGTTAATTTAGTAGAATTGTATTTTGTGTTGAGTGAAATTCATTTTTGTTAAAAGTGCTGCAGAAGTAATAATAGAAGACATAAAAATTGCATGAATGAATTCATTGCACAAAATGCAGTAAATAAATGTGGAGATAATGAATAGATTTTGTGCAGTTTCTTATTCATGTCTATACTAAAGTTGTGGGGCAGTTTAATATCATCAGACAAAGTTGCTGTGAACATACAATTTAAATCTCTTTTTCAGCTGCAAGTTTTGCATGAAATGTTTTCCCATGTGTTGAATAATTAGTGAAGTTTCTGACTCTTATACTTTGTGATATCTGTAGCATGGATAACTTTGAAACAGTGGGTTTGTATTTACAATAATAAATTTGTATTAAATAAATGACTGTCAAGGTCAGTTTGGTATGCAAGGTTATAAGGAATGTGTTTGGAAAATGTGTACTTCCATTTTAACTACACAGTTTTGTTCTGTTTAATTCCAGTTTGACCTGTATTCATTTCTTAGGGACATTTTTAAAAGTTATAATTTCAGTGCTGTGTGCTAGTCATATCTAAAGGAAGTTGAAGCTGAAGAACATTTGTGTCGCTGTACAAACATTTGTTCATGAAACTGCCTACATAATGGAAAACTTGTTGGAGTATAAGAATGTCACATACTTCAGGTGCATGATTTTGTCTTGTTTGTTACTAAGTTTCACTCCATATTTATGACTTTCTTCATGGTATAAATGCTATTTACATTACTCTTTAAAATTACTCATTGTAGTTATTTCTTCTGGCTGAATGTGGATCCGTGATTTTGAAGAAAACAACTGTTCAGGTAGGTGCTTGCTAGCCCATTGTGTTAACCTTCCAACTGTTGTAACATTTGTCTTAACATTTGTGTAGAATAGTTGTGTGTAGAGCTTATTGAAAGGGAAGTTGAAATAAAAAATGTGGTGCATATATTTAAAACTGAACGTGTCCAACTATGGTAAAAAATGTATGTTGGTTCTATTTAAAATCTGTGTAAATCATAATAAAACTAAAGTGACATTGTTTGCAAAATTTTGTTTCCCATTGAAAGTGACGAATTTGACAAGTCTGCAAACTCTCAGTAATTTTGAATATGATACCAGTTTTCTTGTAATAGTGGTAATAGAGTTCTGTTATCATGTTATTATGTAATTTTAATATATTGCCTTTAATGGGGCCAAAGGTGTGAATTTGGATGCACCTAAGTAGCACATTCACTCAAACTGTGCCTCTACTGACTGTAGAAAATATTTGAACAAACTGCCCATAGCCAATAATATTTATGCAGGTATATAGTTCTAATAGCATAGCACTCAGTATCATTACAATGTTTAAAGTGTAAATGGTGAGTTCATAAATCAAATTAATGTTTTGCATATGATGTGCATAGCTGTTTCTTTACAGTTCCCCTCAGCTATACTGAATGTGTGTACCAGAGTAGTTCCAGATCTTGAGGAAAATTCAAATCTGTGTTTGAGTGAAAGTGATTATAGACTTTAAAAGAATTATATTTGTCCCACACTCACAATCCTACCTGAGTGATAAGTCAAGTGGGAACATCCTTCTCGGTAACTTTGCACATTTATATCAGTTTTAAAAGTTCTCCAAGTGCAATAAGTTTGAGGCTGTTGGTTTCCTTCCTTGATGTCACTGCATTGCTTTTCTAAAAGATTTTTTAATTTTAAACTTTGTATGATTGAAATTATCCCATAGTATCAGAATTCGAACTTCGAGATGGGGAATAGTCAATTTCTTTTTTGGTGCTGAGAATATCAAAATTCTTAAGATTATATTCCATAACCTTTTTAATAAAGAAACAAAACACAGTACTTTCCATTGTGGTTGTATATGTTGCGTCATGACACATACAGGACATTTTTACTGTAGTAATGATTTGGCAGTCATTTTCTATTTTATATTGCCACCCACAAGTTACAGTGTGTAACCTGTATCATACAGAAGCAGGGGATTTTTACCCTCTTGAACTGCAAGACTGTCAGCTAGACTTTAACTTCAGGGTGAATGATATGCTACCTTGACACTTGGGCTGCTGGACTATGCATAAGCCATAAAGCATGGTGGTAGAGGCTAAAAGAGTTGTTTTGTTTATATATTATTATATAATTGTTTGCAGTGAAACTTTGTAACGCTGTAAATGAAAATGTGATGAACTTCACTATGTACATACAGGTAAAATATAAAACCCAGTTGGTTTTTAAGCATAAATGAAGATGTTCTTACTGTTGGATCAACTCTGAATGTATTTACCTGTTCAAACTGTATTTTTATTTTTAAATTAAGTTCTTAAATTATAAGAACCATATTTCAGCATATGACATCCACAGTCTAGTGGTATGATATCAGATTTTTTTCCAGACGTATGAATCAGAAACAAAAGTGATTTCTCATGGACAGTTTAGTTTTAAAATATGATCCACACATGCAGTTTAGCTGTGTATAGTTTAGATACTTGTGACTGTCAGCTTTGTGTGTGTTTTGCACTTATTTGAAACTTAGCAGATTGTTTCAAGATACAAACAGGTGGCGGGCTTCTTAAGCTTCTAGACATTCATTCGATTGGTCTCAGCCGAGCCTAAGAGAAAGTTGATGGTTGCAAAGGAAAATCTTCGGGGGACAACTCAAAACTGATGAATGGTGAGTTGGTCCACGTTCATTTCCATGTAGCTGATGTGCAGATTTGATTTTCATTTATGTAGCAGAGTCTGATCTTGATCCTTCACCCAACAGCATGTGCGCCTGAAGTTTATCTTGCATGTCCTTATCTTAATGTCATTACTCTGCATGATTCAAGTTGATTAAGTAGAAGTCTGTATGTAGGCTTATAGATTTATATCTAATTAAAACAATGAGAAGAAAAACTCTTTAACTGGTGAAAGGATGTACTTAAACTGGGCTAGCAAGTACCTTTCTTGAAAAAAGTTATTATAGAATGTGTAAAGTATAAAATGTTTGTATAAATAAACAAACAGATCATTCCTCAGTTTATTTGTATGCTTTGTATTAAAGTCACACCAATTATAACCTTATGTAAAGTAGAATTTCATTTCTGATGTGAAACCCTCACTTCATATATTGTTTATGTAATTTGGTGCCATTTATATCAAATTTAGTTTTGCTTGTATGCTTATGAGGGCATGCATTTAGTTTTCTTGTCTATCAGTTGAACATGAAATATTGGAATTTTCTAACTTTTAAGGGTCTGATTATTTATAAAAATACCAATATTTTGTGTTTTATGCCAAGTGAGTGCAATATAATTTGCTGGGGATCAAATCTTGGCTGTCCATACTGTAGCTGGTCACTATCTTTTATTTCCAAAGTTCTTCATTGATATTAAAATGTCATGGTTGTCATTACTTGCACAGTGAAAAAAAGAAATCTTAAGAGGTAAATTCACTGGAAATACGCCTACACAAATATTTATGATATACAATGTTATACTGATATTGATTTTTTTCTTTGAAAGGGTTCAGCAATTATTCTTATTCAGGGGCCAGATCAGATTATTTCTTTGAGATTACGTGCCGGAGGGCCTCATGAAAGAAATTCGGGATGGCAAAAACTGTTAGTTATTCATTATTCATTTCAGTTTACTTGAATTTATAGATTATGAAAATACATACAAATTGCACTATTAGTAATCAATACAGGCATGATATCATCTGTGATAGATGCTGTCATGAATTACACCTGTTTTGTAATGAGTCACACTTGACTTTGCATGTGCTTGTAAGTGTTGTAGGTAAATGTACTTTGGCCTCAGAATTTACGTCTCCACAAATGCTCCATTTTCTTGCAGTTACAGTACACTTACTATAATATGTACTGGTGTGAGGAAAAAACAGTTAATAAAAGGCCTTGTTATTAATAGTTTCCAAAAAATGTCATAGGCCAGACTAAAAATTTTCACAGGCCTCATCTAGGCTGCATGTAGTAGTTTGCCTACCATGTAGAAGGTGCATAAGAGAGGAAATGGATAAAAAATGCTTGTGTTAGGAACCATTTAAGAATTGAAATTTTAAATTTTTCACTTGTTTTGAAACATTCATGCTTTATTCATCCCTTAATGGGGATCTAGTAAGAAACAATTTGCTGGCACTAGGATAAGATCTAAGTCCAAAAATTGCAAGTGTGATTACTATTTTACAGCCTATATTTCATATTACTTATAATGATACTGCTATAAATGTCTTTAAAAATCAATCAGAATGACTTGTTAGAACTTAATGAAAACTGTTTTTTGTGTCCTGAACTTTTAGGACTTATTCCTCTTTACCCTGGAATTGGCAAATTGTGATGATACTTTTGTATAAGTTGTTGAGTCACATGAAACATTTGTATACAATTAGTGTATTGTTACATTACATTTTGAGAAATTCTGAATCTTTCTAACATTGTGAAATTTGTGAATATTAATTTTTGCTGTAACCACATCTTGTCTTTTAGACATAATGAAGGGTTTTCATCAGAAAAATATGCTTAATGTTCTCGGGAATAATCTTTCATCTTGCAAAACAGTATTGCTTGGGGGGAAAAATGTGGATTATTTCAGTGAAGTAAGAAAATTAAAATGTAGTAAACATATCAACAAATTTCTGTTGTCTTGCCCATTGTTGTGCCTTTTAGTCTTGTGGTTGTATACCAGCATTTCGAATGAATATGCATCCTTTATCTTCAAGATGCATCTAACAGTATGAACAGTGAGGACTGGTACTGTCTGAGAAGGTCGTGGAAGTCTCTTATTTATAACCCAAAGGAACGGAAGGAAATTCTGTTTAAAGATAAGACACATGCTTTTTCCATATGTGATCTCTCTCTTTGGGGGTCTTGAAGAGGCCTCTGTCCTCTTCACTCCTACTGGCCTTGACTGGGCTCCATCTCCCTTCTCCCTCCTACAGCTCAGATTGGCCCTAGTACAATCCTCTACCTACACTTACATAAACCAACACTCTAACCCAAAAGATGGAGGCAGCATCCTCCTTCAGAATATTCATATGCAACCACAAGAGTACACAGTACAACAGCCCAGAAGAATGTAACTGAAACTCATGCCATTGCCACCTTGGAAATCTCAAATCCTTTTTTCTATTTGTAGTGATAATATGTCAACTCAGAGACACACATTGCTAGCTCTGGAGTTGCACAAACTGTTTATTATATTATGTGTTTTTAGTTATTTCTTATGTGTTATATTTAATTTGATAAGTATAGACAAGCTTTGTTAGCACTCTTGGTTTTTAAATGCCATTGGTTATATCAGCACTGGAAATCATACCTTTACTTAGCATTAAACTCTGTGCACACATGCACAACTGAATCTTTTCAGTTCTGTGCACAGCTGTAATAGCTCATTTAGCAAAGTGGGATTCTTTGGACTGTTATCTTTGCCACCAGTCCAAAACATCTCTGGGATCAGCCGTGTCATTTATGTATTGAATCATGAAAGCTGTCGCCACTCATTTCCATCTAAAAGTTTGTCCCGCTACGTGCCATACAGGCGCTTGGGGTGAGAGGGGGTATAGCACCTCTCTTTCTTGACCTTGGCACTAGATGGGGGTGAGCGGTCAGGATCACGCCCCGGCCGGCTTTACCCCCGGGAAAGGACCCCGCTACCCATTGTAGAGGAGGCTTGGTGGGCCCCAGAGCCAGTCTGGACGCAGAGGATAGAGGAAAAATCCTCTGCCCCTGTCGGGGATCGAACCCCGGTCATCCAGCCTGTAGCTAGTCACTATACTGACTGAGCTATCCTGGCTCATACTCATTTCCATCTAGTACAAGATAAAGAATGGATGAAACTTCACTTGCTTGTCAGTATACATCCTCATGGCGTGATGCATAGGGATAAAGGTATCACTGTACAATTTGTCTTTATCATTATGTCCAGAACTGATGCTGGATCATTCCAGCATTATGTAGTCAGATACATGTGCATCTCACTACATAATTTATTTTGTAATATACATTATTTGAAAGTTCAAAACATTAAATGAACCATTTTCATTTAGAAGTTGTATTAAGTGTTCATATATTGTTTGTAGGGAGCTTTATTAACAAATATTTATCTGCATTAATTCTTATGGGTGATGTGGTTTTGCTTAATTCTGTTCCACTAAACACCTGGTTTTCTAGGAGCCATATAAGAGTGTTAAGCAAGGGTTGCCTATACTAATTTAACCATTGCACATCTTGCGTCTTCCCTGCATTCCAAACTCTGGGTGCTCTTAAACATAAAACCTTGCATTTTCTATCCTCACATCTTTGATTTGTTGATTGAGTAGAATTGTTGTCAGTTGTCAGTGTGAGTTTTTGTTGAACTTTCCAAATTAAGTACAACTATTTTGTTTGTCATATTTCAGGAGTGAATAATTGTTTGCACTATTCTGTACAGTGTATGTATCCTATTCTAGTATCATGTTACTGTTGCAGTTATATAATGTACTTCAAACTGCAGACATATGACATTTTTTTGAACAGCAGCATATTCTGAACTACTGGAGTATGTCTTGGAATTAAATTACAGGAAAATTTACAGTGTTGGCCACCTGACTTAGTTAAATTTATGTTTAGAGAATTCATAAAAGCCTGTTCATAAATGACAGAAAATTTCTTTGTAGTCTGAGTGTCAGCTTCTTAAGAAGGACCCTAATGCATGGAATTGTTAGTTGTCTGTGACTTGAATACTTGTCTAACTCAAATATTTGCCTCCAAAGCGATGCCTATAATTCCATTTGTAACATAAATTCAAGTTAGCCTCATGCAAGGTTGTCACAGTATGTAGTTTGTTATGTGCTTCATTAGTAGCTTAGATGTTTCTAGTTCGCTTTGTATAGTTCCGAGCGTAACACGTATCCATCAAAATCGCACTGGGTACTACTGTGGTAGAATTCAAGATCTGTTTTTCACTTGTGTAATTTTATGGCATTGATTGTGAATATTTTAAATTAGCCCGTGATTGTCTCATCTATTAAAAAATAAGTAGTCTATATTAGATCTGTGAGCTTTTAAGACCCCTCTAAACTTGCAGACTTGGAACATTTTTATGATGAACCAGTAGTTGATTACTGACCCTCCGAGCCGACTCATTGGTTTACTGAAATTAAGGGTGACTGATGATGAGGTGTGTCATTTCATTTATTGATTGAGCTGTCCCTTTCCTAGAAAAAAATCCCAGACATGTTTATGCAGTAATATATATTTTATGTTTATTTGCACTTTTGACATTTGCAGATTTAATGTCAAATACACTTGAGGTCTTTGGGTTTACATTTTTCAGTCCATGAACAACATTTATACACAATGGAGGTGCAGATATTAGAAACAAAAATTGTTGCTTGGGAGGGATCACTGCTGGTGTTATGATTCTGTGATACTCAGCATTTCAAGGGAAAATCAAACAGTGTGGAAAACATAACAATTTTATGTTTTGAAAGTTTCTGTGACTCTCTCGTCTTTTAATATCTGATTTTCATATATGTGTTTTCTTATGCAGTGTGTGTAAAGGGGCTGTTTCTGCACAATGGGCGATGCGAGGCAGCATGTCCCGAGCGATACTTCCCAAGTCTCGATGCCAAGTCTCAACCTGTCTGCTCATACTGCCACTACACCTGCAAGACATGTTCAGGCTCAAATGACTACCAGTGTGTTTCATGCTATGGAGATGCATCTCTTAAGCAGATGTCAAAAGCTGAAAGTTATTGCTATCCAAAAGCCATTCTACCAGCACTGGAAACAAACAAATGGTTTTATTGGATGTTTATAGCTTTCTCTGCTAATGTGATAGTTCTCATCATGATAATGTCATACTTCATAGTGTGTAAGTTACTGAAGAACTGTGGTTGCTGCAATAAACATCGGTGTTACAGGAAGGTGAACAGTGGAGGAAGTCTTGCAGATAGTCTGAGTAAAGACTCAAATAGTGCTGTATACAATTTGTCTGAAAGTGATAGTGATGGCTCTTAACTACCAACATAAGCGTTAAGTGTTGTGAATTATATTTTGGGCATGTAATTCAAATAAGAACCAAGTCATAGTTTCATGTGCTAGTTTTTTAAAAACTTCATTTTCATAGTTGGAACTTGACTGTAGTGTTAATAGTGAGGTTCACCAACTGAAGTGCCATTTTCTGTGAGGTATTGATCTCGATTTTGTCAGAAAGTGTTACTGGAAGCAATATTTGTGATATTCTTATGTAGGGACTTTAGTAGAATTCAAGCAAACACACACAGATTAAAATAAGGATAATCATTTCAAGATTTCACATAGAGTATATAAGTAATGAGTGATATGCAAGAAATTTGAAGGAAGTATCAGTACAAGCCTTGTCCCACGCCGTAGCCGCGCGGTCTGAGGCATCATGCTTCGGACTGGCGATACGGAATGCGCACTGGTTCGAGTCTCGGGGGAGAAGAAATTTTCTCATGAGCTTTCGACCAGTGTATGGGACCGGTGCCAACCTAGCATCATGAGGAAATTGGGGAGCTACAATGAGTAGCGTAATCCGGTCAGAAAAGCTAGCAATGGCTGGGGGTTCGTCGTGCTGACCACACGTCATCCTATATCTGGTTGGATGATCGTTCACCTCTGCTTAGGCATGTGAATGTGAGGCCAGCTAGTCGGCTTTGGCTCTCTGGAGCTGTTACGCCACGGATTTTAATCAGTACAAGCCTTAGTTCTGAAACGAAGTTGGCGGTGTTGATAATATAGAAAGAAGGTGCAAAGTTGGCCCCAAAAACTATTGTCCACTTCAAGAATTCTTAGCTCTGAATTAGTTTGAAATTGGATACTCTCCATTACAAGATTGTAAGAAAATGCAAGAAAAGGGCAGAGAATTCAAACTGGCACTACAGAAGGCAGATGAAGATAGAGAATTGTCAGACCATCTGTACTTCACAGGTGTGGGGACAGTTAAGTTCATACCGTAATATGCTACATGGAAACTTGATTTGGTAGTCTCAGGTCCAACAGTTTCTTCTATCTCACGTTAAATTCTAGGAATCCCAGTTTTATTAACAGAAATGATGCTAACAAGCAACACATTTAATTATTTTAATGTTTAAAGTTTTCCTGCAGTTTACTTTCTTATTCCTATACCTTCATGTAATTATAAGGTAGCCAAAACATAATCAAATATTAATATCATTGATTAATTTACATCTGTCAACTCAGCAGCATTATGGACAAAAAATTATAGTAACTTGAATTTTCATTGATTTGATCACACAAAGATTTATTTTTATCAGCTGATTTTTGTCAGTAACGAAGCTATTATGTAAAGCAGCTATTTTGAAACCTTACGTATCTGCTGTTTTCCCCTTACCTTGATCAAATAAAAAACTGTACTTCCAAAACTAATTTGCATCACTCTCAGTCAGCATCCATATTGCTAATTTATTTCCCATCCTGTTATATGCCAGAGGAGAAGAGGTATTGCTCCTACTCATTCTCAATATCCACACCAGAAGGGGGTGAGTGGTCACAGCACACCCTGGGAAAGGAACCCGGTACCCAATGGACAGGAGGCTTGGTGGGCCCCAGAGCCAGTCTGGACACGGAGGTTAGAAGAAAGGCCTCTGCCAGGGATTGACAGAAGTGTAGTATGTATGTATGTATGTACACTTCACATACGAGTGGTGAAAGTTAGTTGGAAATATTTTAACATAACCAAATATAATATGCAGGGAGTATTAGTATGAACAGCAATAATTTTCCTGACTTACTGTGTGCTGTGGTATGGTGTTGGGATAATGAACTCTACATGACGATTTAATGGTACATAGTAAATTTCTTTTAATATAGACTGTAAGAAACAGAGCACTTCATAAAAAGAGAATAATTTATTTGTAAAATGTAGTTTACTTTGAACTATTTTGTATGGCTTAACGGCATATAGTCCCAAAGCAATGCTTTACATATTGTATGTCCAAAGACTTATAGAAAATTTATGCTATCATTTCTGTAATCAGTGATTTACAATGCTGCATGTAGGTCAGAGTACATGTACACATGTATTGACCAAGCTGTTTGTAAACGTACTGCAGTTAAATTTGATAATTTTGTTACAAACCCAAAATTACATGGTATCAAAATTCCATAAATGTAGTCTCTAACTTCAAGCAACCGCCTTACTTTTAAACACTAATCTCGAGAAGGTGTAATCTATGCAACACAAGTCATGCCCCATAATATTGCTACTGGAAGAACCTAGTCTTCAGACCTTCAGAAAATTTATCTGAATTTGAAAAATAAAAACTTCTCTCCATTTCCATAACAAATTATGCTCTAACTATAAACAGCATATTTGTACTAAATGGAGTAACAAATTTCTTATAAAAGTATCACACTTTACTTTCCAAGAGGCAAAACATACACACATCACCAAATTCTTGGTGCACATTAAGGCTATGCATACAAGAATTAATTTAAACTTGCATACACTTTCTACTGTATTTTATGTTTCGCCATCACTGCACACATCATCTCATTGATCTTTTTTCTTCTTTTTCTTACTATGAGAATGTCTTCTTGTTTTCTCACCTTTTGACTGACTCACTGACTCAACCACTGCACTTTTCTTTGCAACACCATGATTCCACTTTGAATGCATCACAGACTGTGATGGTGACCTTGTCCTAGTTTTTGAATGAGTCCTAGAATATGAACGAGTTCTAGACCGAGACTTTTTCTGTGACCTGAAACGTTTACGTGACCAAGACCTAGAGGAAGATCTTGATCGGGAACAAGACTTTGAGCGCGATGTCGTCCTAGATAGCGATCTGTTCTCTGAATGAGATGAGCGTGAACGGTTAACAGACTGAGAATTCTGAGACTGCGAGTGTGACGACTCTTCCTCTTTACTTCCTTTAGCTAGCTTCTGGAAGTATCGGTAGTAGTCACTTGTGACATTGTTGTAATAACATGAAGAATCAGAAGGGAAGCCTCGTGCTTGGAAATTGCGATAAGAGCCGCGTCCACCTCGAGAATACTTTTTCCACCGAGGAACATAGAATCCTTGTCTACGAGGATAAAGCCCACCCCTGTGATGAAATCTAAAATTATGAGGAGGAAACCTTCGGTAGTTCTTAAAGCAATCTGGATACATAGGAGGACCCCCTCTATCATCATACGAATAAACATAGCTCTGTGAATCTTCACAATAATGTTTATTCTGGTGCCAGTGTCTATCATACTGTGAGGCAGCATGGTAACTTTTTCCATCAAAATCTTCTTTCTCTGCAAGAAAAATCCAGTAATATAATTACAGCAGCACAAACCAAAGGTACGTAAAGTTAGAAAAATTCTGATACATCCTCACTGTTAGATTTCCCTAAATAAGGGAGATGAATTCCAGAATATCAGACTTACCCTTCCAGTTATTTTCTCTCTGTCTACAAGTTGAAACGAGATCAGTAATCTCTGAAGTGGAGGACTTTTCCTTGCCACTGTCACTAGGGGAGATACTAGACATCGAGGAGCGACCTTCTCGGTCTGGCTTCTTGCTGGTTGAAGCCAACACACTGCGCAGTTTGTTCTTGCCCTCAATAGTTTGAAGCAGTTTTTCTCTCTGCTCCTCTAACTGTTGTTCCTGTGCACTCTTGTACTTCTTAACCAACTTTGTGCGCAGCTCTCGCTCTTTGTCTTGCAGTTTATCTTTCCCACTCTTCTCCTTTTCCTGAAAGTTGGAATATACCCCACAAAAACAATACTGAATTATCAAATCTAGAACTCTAAAAGTACTTAAAGTAAAATGTATGTGAAGGTACCCACATTCACATACCCTATGAAACTGTGGTGCTATATTAAGTGATGACAATGGCAACATTAAGTGTGATGATACTTCATGGACCACATTACTCAGCTTATCAAGAAATTTTCTGCCTTTTACAAAACAGAAACATTCATTATCCTGTTTGGAGAAGCCCACCACTGGACCCTGACCTAAGCCTTCCTCCTTCCTTATTCTTCTTCTTCTATGGCTCTCAGGTCCGTATTCGGTCCGTGGCCTCCGCAATTCTCCTCTTCCATTCGGTCCTTCTGTTAGGTCCGTCTGTCCGAGGTTGAGGTTTAGAAACATCTTCCTTTTTATGTTGCAAGGTTGTTAGCCTTGCGACCAACCCCCAACCTGGAGGACGAGGGTACCTGTCTTAGTCTGACCTCTCCCCCTCGACCAATCTGGCTAGGGAGGCCCTACCAGTAGCTATGCTACCGCCAGCATAGCTCTTGGGATCACTGAGGTACTCAAGCCCCACCACCACGACAAGGTGCAGGTACCATTAAGTGGGGCCTGCTTCCTTATTATAAATGTAAAATTGTACAAAACTATGAATTATACGAATTACTTTGTATGGGTATGAGTCTGAAACGCTTGTGAAAGATACTATCCCTCAGCACATCTCTCTGGGTAAGGGAGGCCAAGAACTTCAGGGTAATGCCCAACATACATAGTAAACTATATCAATGAACTTGCATATACATACAACAAATTCAATTCGAGATCCTCAGTGAAATGTAAATGTCAAAATTGATCTTCTGCATTGCAATGCTACATGTAATTACAATTGTTTTGGAGGAACATACCTCCATCTCCAGGGCTTAAGTAATAAAGTTATATAAGGGCCAAAGACAGAAGCATTGTGACTGAGAAGACCAACAAAGTACCTTCTTTTTTTTCATCTTCTCTTCTTTCTTCCGTCTCACTTTTGACTTGCTTCCTAATGCCTCTTCCTTTATCTTAACAAGTTCTCTTTGTTTATTAACCTGTAAACAAAGAAAAAAGAAACTGAAATCTCACTACTGCTTCTGCTTAGTACTGTTAATATTTGATACTGAAATTGCAACTACATAAAATTGATTTAATGGTAAATAACAATCATTTAGATTAAGAAACCTATGTTAAAAGATGACCAGCATTCTTCAGCAGTGATGCAAATCTCTACAATCTGGTCAGAAGCAGGATTGTTCTAAAGATGGCTGTCTTCTGGGTTGTCTGGTAGACTACCATACTACACTGTGCAACAACCCAGAAGACAGCCATCTTCAGACTCACCACCGTGAAAACCTCAAATCCTACAGAGTTGTTCTGATTAATTAAAGCATATTATGTTCCTCTACACCAAAGAGAATGATATGCTTTTAATATCAGAATCACTTAAGTACATCACATAATTTTCCATAATTCGATGCTTCTTAATTTATTAATCAGAAACAGTGAAATGCAAGTGACACTTATGGATTATCAACATTTTGTATGGAATAATTAAATCTGTGACATAGGTATTTAAGACAATGATTTTTATATTATGTATATGGATTCCAGTTGTGGATTAAAATATACATTAACATATGACAACAAACCTTTACTCTTTCAAAAAGTTCATCAAGGAGTCGAATACTTTCTAATTTCCTTTGTGCTATAAGGAGTTTCCTTTCCTCAACTGCAATTTTCATGGTCATTTCCCGTGTCTCTTTTTCCTTTAACTTCATGAGCTGTCTCTGTTTACGTTTCTCTTCTCTTCGCTTCTGTCTGTCTGCTTTTTGACGCTTTTCTTCTAACTTTTTCACCCTGAAAGGAAATGTTCTATATGATTTGCCATTGACCTGTATAAAATGAAAACAGTGCTTGAAGAATAACAAGATAATATTATTTGATGGCTTCAGGGAGTTGACATTAGGAAATATAATGGGGCCACACTGTAGTGTTGTGCATGAGGTCCATACTATGACATCATACCGTAGGTGAGATCCCATTAAATGTTCCAAACCAGTAGTCAGGTAGAAAAGTAACAGCTGTCCTAATATACACCATGTAGGCGCTTGGCACTACAAGGGGGTGAATGGGCAGCATCACGTCCTGGTCGTGCTTTACCCCCAGGAAAGGACCTTGGTACCCATTAGATAGGAGGCTGGGTGGGCCCCAGAACCAGTCTGAATACAGAGGCTAGGGGATTGAATCCCAGTCATCCAGGCACTATACTGACTGAGCTACGCCAGCTCATCCAGTAGTCAAGTACTGGTGTGAAAAACAGATTATATTATAATGTCCACATACATTAAAAGTTATACTCCAATAACAAAGGATAAATGAAACAAGTCAAAACACCAATCTACCTCTCCTCTTCCTTCCTCTGATCCTGAATCTCCTGCTCTCTTCTTTCTCTATCCACTCTTTCCCTCTCCTGTGCCATTAACTTTTCTCTTTCAACTCTGCGTCGTCGGATGGAGGGATCACTCAAGTGTTTTGTCTTATCAAAATCCACCTTTAAAAAAATAGGAATAACCACTTCAAATACAATGTAGATTAAAACATTAAAAATTAATGGAAGGAGGTTAACAAATATGATTACCTTTATATTTGCAGTATACGACTTGTCACCTTCCTTACGTAACAACTTCATTCCACGGAGAGCATCCATTGCTTTGACAAAACAGATGTATTCCTTAAACTGAACATAACCTTCAAAGGAAAGATCCTGTCCAAAGGAAAATGTTTTCATCCCAGATACATGAGCCTTCATTTTGCTTCGATGTGGATCTGCTATAGGAATATCCACACATCTAACTTCTCCAAATACTTCAAACACTTTTTTTAAAACATATTCACTGGGCAATTCATTGCCTTTGGTCTTATCTTGCTTAGTTGTAAACCATTTGCTGGGCAAATTACATATGTGTATTGTATCTGGTCTTTCCCCTGGTTTCATTTCATTCATATTTCTGGCATCACGAAAATATGAATCCCATGTGTGTCTTGTAGGGAAAGGTATTTTTGCTTCAGCTGCACGTACCTTAAGAAGTTCAGAGAAGCCTGACAGTTTTATTGTTCTTGTATCTAGACGGGCTATAACACTGGTAAGTTTTGATTTGTTTTCAATTTCTGCTTCAAATCTGATGAACTCCAATGTGCTTTTGGAAACTTTTAACACAATAAACTCTTCTGGTTTTGTCATATTTTTCAGCTTTTCCATTACTTCCCAATTCGAAATTGTTTTTCCTGGAAGCTTCATTTGTGGAAGTTGAACAGAAATGTTCAGGCGTGCAATCGGTTTTAAATACAATGACTGAGGCTGGAATAATTCAATGGCATCGTTTGTGTCATTGCAACTTTGAAATACATTCATGTTAACCTTAATCCCCTTTGTAGAGTCAATACATTGGGTATCATAAAACTATTTCTTTAAACTCCAACATACAGACAGAAAAATAAAACAAGCGAATAAATCTGATTCAAGATGTATGGTACTTATGTTACAAAAGATTTGTAATATGAAAGCAGTATTTCTCCGTAAAATAAATAATGTAACTTGTCACGAGAGCCATGTTGCTTACACACAAGTTAGCCAATTGTATTTCCCATCAGAGAACAGGTTACTATCGTTGGAGTGTTAAATTTCCCTCTCGCTTTATTCTTACGACCGAATTATTTTAATACATGATTGTAGCTGGAAAATTTGTAGATAAATAGCCTCATAGGAGATCTAGGCATAAAAGGAATGACAATATTAAAGTGGATCTTAAGGTAACTAGGTTTAAGGATGTTTTCTGGATTCATGTATTTCAAGACAGGTTTCAAGGTGAACACCACACAAACTTTCTTGTGCTATATAAAAGGCTAATAATTTCTGGAGCACCTGAGAGGCTGTAACTATGTTTCATATAGTCAGGCTAACAATATACCAATAACTAATTCATGTCAAATGGCAGGGTGCACTAACTTTTGAAAGCACTTTCTACATTTTGTTTGGTGCATACTAATTATTATTGTTTTATGATCTGATAAAGGAACGTAAACCATGGTTTTACGAAAAATGGTTAAAATTATTAAATCAAAGGAAGAAGGCTAATTTGAAATGGTTGCCGATCGAAGCAAAACGAGTGGTAATGCTCCGGAGTTGTGAGAGACATATCTGGTTCAAATACTGGCAGGGGTATTCGCTATTATGACAGTTTTTTTCACTCATATTTTATGCCAAAAAATTTTACAACTTAAAAAAGTACCAGTATGGGAATTAAGTGTAGCTTTAAAATTTAGTACCTTAGGTCCTGCCAAGGCAATTTTTTTAAAATTGATCTCTCTTTACTGCACAGCAAGAAAAGAACTTGACTCTTTTAATAAAATTATTTCAAACAAAATTATTTTAAGACATTCTCTTGCAGAACTTGTCGTTATATTGTATTCACATTCTACAGAAGCATGAGCAAGTGAGGCAGAGACATCTGGGGGTAAAATTAGAAAGTAACATCTAAATATTACACGCTGCTTGATTCGTTTTGTTTTTAGTTTTCAATTCTTTCCGCGCTCTTTCCTTGAACGCTAGTTATTTTGAGGCAGACATTTTTGGAAACTTTTACATAGTGTTCCGAATTTTTGGAGAGAGATGTGCAGCCGAATTCCACCCGCTTCTTTATTCGTTGTAGATTCTGGTTTGTTCGCTTAAACCCGTCACATTTTAAATCCTTGTGTAAGATTGTATTTTTACAAAATATGGCTTTTGTTCTGTGTGGGCCAGTAATCTTATCATAATGCTAAGATATTTTAATAATCATAACAACATGCCGTTCTTGTGTTATGTAGCAAACATTTCTTTCATATAAAAAATTGTGTCCTAATTTTATAATGCTAATTTCCTAACCGAAGGCGTGACAGTTGTGAACTTGGGACGCTCTGTAACTCTTCATATCTTGAGAGAGGTAGTGCATAGAAGAGTAGAATTAAATGGGGCAAACATTCTTAAAGCTAGATTTAGCATAAAAAATTCATTGAATGAAAAACATAATTTTTAAAATTTCTTAAAACATTTATAAATTCAACGGTAGACCCATTTGAACACGATTTTATCTGAAACAGGCGTATTCAAATTTTATAGATGGCTTGTGCGGTCTGTGCAACACGAAGTTCCCCTCCCCCATGTCTTATTTGCTACGTCACGGAGTTGTAGTGAAGCTTGTGTGTGCTGTACTAAAAAAAATCAGTGTATTCTTCAAGACTTTGCGGCCTGGTCGTAAGGTGGTAATTGACTGGTTGTGTAGTCGGACGTGAACCAAATCGAGAGCTCGCCGAAACTCCTGATGTAAGGACGTACAATTTGTTGTAGTCGAAGCCTTATTAAACTGGTGTTCTTGATTGCAGTTTCACGTTATGTTTCTTGTTTGCATATGGAATCGTAAGTTTATAGAATATAATATTCTTAGTATGGTACATAATCAATAATCAATTGCGGAAGAATTAACCATTTTTAGTTAAATGTTTCCACATGCAATTATTGCCCCAAAAATTCGGCGCGAGACAGTCTCGCGCTTTATATAGAATTTGTAAGGACGCTCAAGATGATGTGTGCCCTGGGAACCGCCCTGAAATTATCGCTTCTGATTGGCCAAAGTTATTCCATGTCCATATATGGGAGACACCTGCATGCTTTGTTTAGTCTAACATGGAGACCCTTTTAACGCTAACGCACGCAGTTTGGGAGCGATCCTTAACACTGCATCGTCATCAAAATTCCAAAGACTGCCCGATGCTTCACACCAGATGTTGGGCAACTACAATTACTATTAACTAGTTTAAAAACATGGGGTCCAAATAAGGGTCAACACAGTAGTGCAACATCAACGATATGTAGAATTTAATACGAAAAGACCGTCATAATGAATTTACTTTATTTTGTATCCATTGTTATTTCAGGGTGCAGATAGGACGTGAGAGTGTCACGTGAAGGTATTTTCGAAATACCGGTTGGGAGGGAACTCGATATGTCACTTCATTTAACGAGTTGGTTACAGATTTTAATATGCCTATAAATCCAATTAGAATGCAGATTTAGATATAATTGACTTAAATTTTAAAATCATATTTCTGTAGGGCAGAAAATAAACACTTTAACGTAGTGCAGTTAATTTTATGATATTTCAATGGATTTACTTATGGAGTCAACGAATGAAAATGATTTATATTTTCCTCCATTTGACGCTGCCAGCTCCTTTTATCGTGTCTGGTGATTATTAAGGCTGTGGGGAAAGGGGGTTGGCTAATGAGTCTGCTGTTTTTAAACGGCAAGTATTAGGATCGAGGGAGGGGAAGTTAGAACAGATGGAGGGGGATATGTATGTTTCAGGGAGTCGGAGGGGGAAAAACAATGCTTTAGGAGGTTATGATTGATTATGCGATTTTTAGCGATGGTTGAATGTAATTATAGATCAGACAAAATATGTGGAAATAATGATTAACTGTGGACATTCTTAAATGTGGTTGGTGACCTCAGAAATTAAACATAAATTGGGCATAAGCCCCACTTAACTAGTAACTACCAAATTTCATGTATTTGTTGAAATGTAATTTTTTTAAAGTATGGTTTGGTTAGTGAACTGCGTGAAATGAGGTTGGCGAGGTTTCAGAGGGTTTTAAAGATTTTTAACATTTTCAAATCTATGGAAGATTGTTGGTTTGCATGTTACAGTATATCGAGTTATTGACATGAAACTTTTATGGAATAGCGCTTTTCTTAACAACATACTGTAAAACTAAAAGTTAACATCTGAAAGCCCAAAAATTGTAGTAATAGCACACACCTTAGTTTATTATGCCTTTGACCCTGACACAATAACGTGAATTGTCTGTGGTCATTGAGCGCATCTTTAATTTATAATTAGATTGTTTATTTGTTACAGAATTAGTGTCTGGCTGCACACTAACAAACCTTCGACTTGGAAGAAAACTGGACGCAAAAATCTGGGATGATGGAGATTTAAAAAGTAATACAAAACCAATACACAATGATAATAACAGATAAATAAGACTGTACTGGATTGCATAATTGTGGTCCACACTAATGAATTGAAGTTAATGAGGCTTTCATTTTGTATCGAAGAAATTATAAGATATTAATTACTGAACTTTGTCATTGTATTGTCATTTTAGTAATTAGGCAAATATGTTTTTAGGAACTTATTTATCGATAATATTGAAATCCTATTTTATCATTGATATCAATTCATGAAAAAGATTAACTGTGTTTGAATGAACAATTTAACTCATTATGTTCCTAAAATGTCTCTTAAAATACTGCAGCGTGAAAAATATTCTATAGCATTACAAAAATATTTCTTGTTGTGTGGCATACTTAAAGGGCATGCCAAATTAACAAAAATTAACTTCCTTTTAATCTAATATTTATTGCCTATAATCTGTTTATTGGGATAGGATGGTTCTGACTCCTTTAGACAGCTCAAAATGTTACTGAATATGTATATACAATTATGAGAGAATTATCTAATTAGATGCATGAAAGTAACTCTTTTCTAAGTGTTACAATACTAAAGCTATAACATTAATAGCGGCCAGTATCTTTGACCGTATGAGTTTTCTATATCAGAATTTAATCATAAAAAGTAAATATGTGCAATTCTTCTCCTTAAGTTTTCTCAGCCGGAGTTTGTGTGTAACTTCAGCTTTGGAGACTGGCAATGCAGAATGCTGATAGTTATCCAGTACTTGCTGAAATGCTGGATAATTATCAACATTCTGTGTGGCCTATCCCCAAAAGCCAACATTAAACAGTTTTGTTGTGTGCATACGAGATTCTATTCCTAATTGTTCTGAATAGATGAAAGTAAGTCATTGAATTAACACACAATAAATGAACAGAAATTTCCGTCGTAAAGATGTTTGGACACTTCAAGTAGAATTGCAGAATTATCAATAAAGACCACAAAACAAGAAATGGAAAGTGGAACAGTTGACTGCTGCCAGTTGATTTGCAGGTGTGCGTCTTGGAATTGCGAGGAGAACTGGCTGGCCTTCATGGGACAGTTGGCAACTGCATCTTCGAGAATGCAACGTTATCATCAGTATCATCCCTGCGACAATATAGCTGCCTTCATCTGTTATTCACTGCAGTACAGGACATCAGGGGACCTCATCAAACAGTAGGACTGCGACAAGTTTTATGGTGGTACCACAGAACCAGGGCCGCGTAACCATCCATACCAGTCGTGGATGGGGAAATCAGTAGAATGAATGTATGTGTACTTCAGAGCATTGCTGCTAATGCCCTAGAATACTCTGAGGTTCCTCTGTATGTTACTTTGCTTGAGCTAACCAGAAACTAAAATCATAAAGAGTACATTTTTTATGATATCTATTTTACAAAATATTAGCTTTTATTCTGAATAAACTATAAGTTAAAATCTTGTTAAACTTAGAAGTATTATGAATGGACAGTTTATTAGATTCAGCTTTGCCTTCTCACATGATCAGAAAATAGTTTCTACTTAGAAGTTTCCTAACCATAATTACTATCCCTGCATACATTCTACCTCCATCTGTTAAGAGGTTGGAGAGTTTTCACCAGCACTGATGTAGTCCAGCAAATCTGCTCCTTGAACCATGTCTCTGCTGGCTAAAGATTTTCCAGTCTCCGCAGATACAGATTTGTTACATAATGCGGTTTTGTTGCCGAGCATTGTTTCAAGTTTAAAAATAACACACCACAAACAGGAATTTGAATCAAACAGTTGTAAATTTCAACTGGTGTCTTCAGATTTGTAATTTCCATTGTACACAAAACTGAAGGAATGTGGTACATGGAACTTAGCTGGTATGGAGTTACAAGTGTCAGGCTGTGGTACGCAAATATGTTATGTCATGCTAACTGTGTTTCTGTTACAGGTATATTATGTACTTTTATCACAATGTGGTTTCTGGCTGCATCTTGCATGGCAGTGACCAAAATCAGCTGATACGACCAAGAAGCAGAACTTCAGTGGAATAAAACTTTGCTGATTCTGTTTTCTTAATCATCTGACTGATGTTTGGCTCTGTCTATGAGTTAATTTTCTGCTGTTTGTCATTGTGTTATTGATCAACTTTTTATCGTTACCTAACCTCAAAATCTGCTGTTGATAGCCGGGATAGCTCAGTCAGTATAGTGATTAGCTATGGGCTGGGCGATCGGGGTTCGATCCCTGACGGGGGCAGTGGATTTTTCCTCTAGTCTCTACATCCAGACCGGCTCTGAGGCCCACCAGCCTCCTGTCCAATGGGTACCAGGATCCTTTCCCGGGGGTAAAGCACGGCCGGGGCGTGATGCTGACCGCTCACCCCCATCTAGTGCCGAGGTCAAGAAAGAGTAGGAGCTATACCTCCGCTCCCCCCAAACAACCTACATAGCGTGTAGCGGGACAGCTTTACTTACTTACTTAGCCAAATACAATATAATGAACTTGCAGCTGTTCTCCATCTTCAGAATTTCATCCCTTTGTGCTTTCAATTGTCAGGTAATTGCAGTGGGATGTGGGGGGTAGGAAGCGTACCAAGATGGTCAGAGTAATTTCAAATTCTGAATTTATGGAAGTGTGGAATAATATAAATATAGTTTACACCAGTTGATGAAAGACTCTCGGGTTACAAGCTGCAGCTTGTAACCTGAGAGTCTTTGGGCTACCAGCTGTCTTAGGTGGTTGAAAGGCAAAAATACCAATGTTTTGAGAACCATCTTTGTTCTTGACCTCAGCGTACTGAAGTGGTTATATATATATATATAGCGCAGACTGGAATTCCAACCACTTGAGTATTTTGAGGATGAAGATGGTTCTGGAAATGGTGTTTTCACCTTTCAACCACCTAACACAGCTAGCTCAAGAAGAATTCATTATATCATGGATTTTCTTCGCTCACAACCAGAATATGAACCTATCGTTTTCTAAAATATATTAAAACAATATAATTAATCTCATTGCAATGAGTAAATAACTATTATAAGATTTATTCATGAACTCTTCCCTACATAACTTCATATTCACATACATTTATGCACATGCGCACATACACACACACATAACATGAGCACATTGTGACAAATTATTACTATCACTAAAAATACATGAACATGAGTTTGAATGCGGTCTCCATTAGTTCTGATTTCATTTATCTGCAGTTTATTGTTGAGAATAGGTGGAAATTACTTTTCTATGTTAGAAACCATTCTTAACATGCACCCGATACAGCGTACGTCAAGATTACCTTTGATCCATTAATTTTAGAGAAAAAGTGTTAATAAAGGTTTCCCCTAATTAGACCAATGACTTTTATCTGAAAGTTCTTTTAAGTAATGTAATAGTATGCTAAAACACATTTATTCCCATAAATGTATACTTACAAGATTTTTTTTATTATCATCTAAACTGCCATTCAGTCTCTTGTTAGGACCTCTAATTTCATATCATAAATATCTGTCCATCAGTTCTCCTGAGTAAAACCATGTGGATGGATGCACAGACATGATCAGAGTTCCTCACAAAGGCTATTTTCTTACTGTGCGAACACATAATTCAGCAAATTACATGGTCTTAATATTACATTTACGTAATCTGAATTTACGTATATTAATAATTAAATGAAATATAACTCATTTTCTACATCAAAAAAATAAATTGAGAATAATGGAAATGGATTTCCTAAGAATTTCCAGAAGAGAGAGAGTGAGAAACGAAAGGATTAGAGAAATCATGAGGATGGATCGAGATATAATTGAGGAGATAGAGAAAAGACAACTGACACGTGCAAAGGATGGAGGAGGAAATGTTACCAAAGAAGACTATGAAATGGCAACCAAAAGAGAGAAGGAAGAGAGGAAGACCAAGACCAGGATGGAACGACGGAATTACAAGAACCATGAAAGAGTGGAAACTACCTCCGGAAGGATGGGAAAATAGAGAAGAATGGAAGAAAATATTAGGCACCGGAAGACCGAAGTAACGCTCAAGAAACGGAAGAAGAAGAAGAATAACTCATATTCTTATGTGTTGGACACACAGCATCAAATTGTGGATGAGATGAATTTTTATTGCTTCCATGGTTAGATATGTTACAGATTATAATTGTTAATACCTCAGTATTATTTTATTCTTGGTAATACTTTTTTCTTGAGTGCAGATTTCATCTAGTTATGTTCAAACTTGTATTTTAAATGGTCCTGCTCACTTTGCCATTATGAATTTCTGAGGAGTTTTGAAGTATCCCTTCTTACAAAAGTATAGTGTTTATTTTCATATACTAATATTAATTATGTATTTGAATTTTCAAATTAATTAAAATTAGAGATAGTGGATTCTTTTTCGCTTGGCCATTGTGACACTTGACTGTAAAATTTTTATTAACAAAACATAAATAACACTTTGAACTTTAAATCTATTATTCTTGAAATGAATTAAAGTAAAAGAGAAGAAATATTGTAATCGATGCATGGCCTTCAAACACATATGGAATCATAGAAATTTGTTTTTACAACAGAAGGGTTCTATTGATACAGGCTGAAAACATGCAACCTTCCTAGATCATTAAGTTAAATCATAAGAATAATTTTTATTTGGGAATGATAATTAAAACTAATAGACTGAAATTTTATATTTTTATTTCATAAGCTGAGAAATATCTGTGGTGATATAAAAATATCAAGTAAAGAATAAGGATGATACTCTGGATTCTTGTTCTAGATAGTCTGTTGGCTGTATGCAGACAAAATACATAGTGCAGCAATCCAAAATACCATCTCTGTTCACATGATATGAAAACCTAAAATTCTACATCAAGTACAAAAACGTTGAAATAAAAATACGTATCCTTACAGTCCCATATCATTAATGCCCCATTTACTACTATTGTTACCGTATTAAGAGATGAAAGCAAATATTCACAGAAGTAGATCATCGGTTTTAAAAAAATAGATGTACGTGGAAAGTTGGAACCATTCAGATTCAGGGCATGTCCTCTGGAGTGACGTAATTGTCAACTGTAACCACTTTCTCCGACACTGTCTCATATGTGCGTCTGCATGTTGGCCCCACCTCCAAGAACACCCTTGTAATGCAGAAGAAACTTGTTGGCAAGTCGTCTGCTACTCCGGTTTCTTTGTAGTCCGTGATTGTTACCATCTGGCATGACTTGTTCTAGAAGGACAACAGTTGTTTTCTCATCATTCACGTCTCCCTGGCGTAGAGTCACCGATGACCGGGTTGAACCTCTGTTCATTACCACCCTTCTACTTCCTCCCCTGTCCTCAATAACACTCGTGTTGTTTGCTATACTGCGGCCAGCCATGGATCCGTCTCTGAAACAAGCGGTCAGTGGATACGATAACGCTAATCATTTGCGTTTGAAACTGTTTCTTCACGCTACAGTCAAACAGAGAAGAACAAAGAATTTTTCATATCTTACAAAGCACGACAGTGAGTTATACTGATGCATGAAGAGGTTATGTAATGTAACTGAAATGGAAACATGCTCAAGGCTGGTGAGTTATGGGTTTGGCCTGTTTATGCTATCCCGTCATTTACTTGAAGGATAAAAATATTTTAGGACATTTGGTACTCTGGTCAAGATTCAGACAGGGTGCCTTCTGAATACTTCTCGTACACCACACTTCAGTCACTGCTAACGTGGTGCAGTTAGGGTTCCAGCAGGCTGGACATGGTTTTAATACAAAGTTACTATACTAGTAGATGTGTTTATACTAAGTCACATAGGCCTTGCTTCCAGAATGTTAGATACTGTGATTCAGCAGTTAGTATTAACCATAAACAAGCCATTAGTTGCCATATTATTTTCTGTATTACTGTTACCAAAAATTCTCATAATATTGAAAAGTATTAAAAAAATCTAGCACCTACGATTTTCAAGCGATGCAGAGTGAAGATGATGATAAATCATTTGATCATTTGCCGTTTCCAGTTTTTGCTTTGAAATACTGAAATATGATGATGGGTTTGCAAAAAAATATGTCTGTGATGATGTTCTGAAGACGCACCTCTTACATTGTGTTAAACATTACCCATCTTCTACACTGCAGTCATTTCTAACATGCTGTCTTTATAACTAATGGATGTTATAAAATGTATATGTAATGTAATAAAACATAAAGAGCCAAATTTAGACTATTAACTTATTTATGGCAATGTCTTTCAAAATGGCGTTTACATGCCAATGAAAACAATTTAAAATTTTAATTTCTTAAATATCCTGGAAAGAACACAATACATATTTACCTGTAATGGGACACGCTATCATTCTGTTTGCTTTTCTTTGGCTTCCAAAGATGGAATGCACCATATATAAGTGGGTTTATCAAACTGTTGGACATTCCAAAGAAGAAAATGCCGTTACGAAGATCCTCACCAAGCTGAAAATTTTAGAAAGAAATTAGTGTAATATTAAATCTCTAACACTTCGCAATATAATTGACTTGATGTGCTTATCTCGTAAGTGTTAGATAACTGCAGAAAAGCCAATTACAGGGAAGCACTGTGAACCTTTGTTGAAGATGTTAATGAGCCTCCCGATTACATTAGCGGCAGATACATCTAGCTTAAAAAACTGAGCCTTGATGGATTCAAGAGAGATGTTCTGGCTTTTCAGATCTGTAGTTACTCACGTGTTCGTCAGGATTGAGGAACATGAAGATTATCATCATGATGTAATAAGGTGCCCAGCACACGATGAAAGCAACCACAATCACCACTGAAATTCGCAGAGACTTCATCTTGGCTCGGTGGATTATACGACGTCTGTTCACTTCAGAGGCTACGTGTTTGCCCCCAGTCTCCACTTCAGCTTTGAACATCTTTTCGCTTTCTGCAAAATAACAAGCAGGCATTGGATACAGTTGTGAAGAAAAAATATAAAGTTGTTCCTGTCTTTATCCTTAAAGTGCCAGGCGTTTAAGGATCATGCGCAGACAGCCAAGGTGGATACAACCTGCACACCATAATACGTCATCCTTGAACCAGTTTTCAGATAACCTGATTAAAGAAATTAGTATAATATTTCAGTACGCTTTTAAAGTAATTTTATTTCTGTATTTGTGGCCTTAATACGTATCGACATGCCTTACAGAATGAAGACGCTTATTATATTCGGGAGTAAATTAAACTCGGGTGATGTAACTACCCAGAAGGCATCCATCTTCATACTCGCTGCAGTGAGAACCCCAATTTCCATGAAATGTACCCGTCTTTTGAGTTCTTCTGTCACGCAGTGTTTCAGAGAGCCAATGTTGCTTCGCACGTTCGCGCTGACACATGTAGCGATTCGTTGTTGACATGTAGAGAGGTGGGATGACTTGTGCTGGCATGCTAATTATACAATGCTCCATGAAAACCTGTCAGCCGGTTCAAAAGTTGTAATGGGGACACACGGACATGATGACACCGCAAGACTATTTTTTTTTAAAACAGACTGGAAGCGGGTGACTGCTTCATCCAGTCGACTCTTCATATTCATGTTTTCTCTAATCCAGTTTTTAAATCCATGTTCTGAATTTTAAATTACAGAACTGTTGTTAGCGAACGAACAAGACACGGCCCTGTGCACCTCATTCATTACTGCTGTCACATCATGAAGTATTTAACTTCCTAGCAGGCTCCTCTGTAAGACGAGACTTATAATGGGAACCCAGACGGTTTTTTTACAGCAAAACTTTTAATAGTTGAATACTGATTTTTCATACACAATTTTTATGGTAAAAACCTATGCCTACTTGGAAGACCAAGAAAAAGACGTGATGAAAATAAAAGTCTGATGCATAATAATCCCATACTGAATATACGGAACATGACGTGCGCAACACACACTCGTCACGGAAGCGTTAGTGCGGTTTCGCCGTCACTCGTAAGCAACTTCTCCTCCATGTGTGTTAAGCGGGTCAATCTGACTGTCAGGCGCATTCAATTTCGTGAAGCGATGCAATCTCACAGCAAACATCTGCGCCTTTGCGGTTTACTTCGCCAATTTTTTCGGAATCTGTGTACGACAGAACGGCTACATTTCCATTAATTTTGATTTATTAGATCAGTTCGGGTTTTCAGGTTTGGTATAATGTATCTGTCTGTCTCTCTCCTGCACAAGTACCAGTGAATAATAATACTTTTATCACACAATCGTTGGTGCCCTTTTGTTAACGGGTTCTATGAAAGGCGGAGAATTTTCTGACTGCTTGATCGTACTCTCAGCTTCTGAATAATGGCTCTGTCGCATGGTACTGGTTACTTCGTTAGGTTTCCCAGGAGTTACTTCATACTGTAAATGTTAGTGTAAGAAATGGACGAAAGAAGCGTAAAAGAGGACTCACACCACAAAAGCGATATAAACACGCACAAATAAGATTCTCACACGTGGACCGACATATAATGATATTCAACATCAAGCGGGAGGAAATGTAGACATTCGATATCTGATGCATACAGACAGCATCGGATCATTTCTTATTGACTGAGAGAAAGGGTAAATATTTACGCCTCATGGTTTCTTATGCTTGGGACAGGATTAAAATTGTGGGGAAATACTTATCTTAACGTGCACATTTTCTTTCAGTATATGGAACCCAGTTTGAATTAAAATATCCTCCTAGTTTGCTCTGACCCCCATGAAAGTTGGCGATCACTGTTCTATAAGAATTTTGGTACAAACTACCGGTACGCATGCGTAGTACTAACTTTAACCTCACTCAATATTTTGTAAAAGTTACCATGCTTCAGTAATGATGTGGACAGTGTACTTAGTTGAAATTTTGTTATTGTGCGAAATTTAGTTACAAACAGCAATCTTTGAACTCAGTTTTCTCCAGCAGTGTTACCTGAAGACTTGACACTCTTTAATTTATAGCTGCACAACAAATGAATTATTCTTCTTCCGTTAATTTACTGTTCCGACGCGAACATGTGTTGACATTCTGTAACCACAGTTATCATTTCAGGTCATACATAAATGTCACGAAAGCTGGGCCATGCCACGTGACCCTCAATTGATTTCCTTGCCTCTAGTACGTTGCTGAAAATGTTTTGCCCAGCGACATATCTATCTATATAATCCTTTGAATCTCGAAGATTTCGGTTGGTAAACCTGAAAGTAAAATCACTTAAACGATCTAGACGTAGATGAAAGAATATTAAAATCAATCGTGAAGACGTAGGGTGATAGGATATATGTGATTCAGGGTTGGGACGTGTGGTTGGATCTTGTGAAGATAGTAATGAAGTTTCCATAATAGACGAGCAATTAGTTGGTTAATGTAGGAGCTCTCATTGTAGTCTGCTGTATGAACATTCAGACGTTAGAGATTGAAGGGGCATAGTAACACTCACTAATTTGTATTCGTCAGTCGTTATGTCCTTACCCGCTGTGGCACAATGGATTAAACCAGAGGAATGGCGCAGAATCTCGGTGGGTGGACGCATGTTTGGGTAACTAAACGACATTAAAACAGCTAAAAATTCTCTTACAACCTTAGAGAAGCTGCTTTGTAGTTAGGGACCAGAAGGCCTTGTTGAGCAACTTAAAATATCAGCCGAGCAATCTGCTGATGGGATTAAGTAAGATTACTGCAGATTAGAATGCCTTTAATTATTAACAGGCTGCTATTAACCTTTGAAGTCTAATGGTAATTATATGTATAATCTACTTTAATAATCTATAAATATTCATTTTTTTCCCCACAGAGTGTACTTATGGGTCTCATATTATTCTCAGAAAAAACATTTGTTATTCCCTTTGACATCATTAATCAATTGATATTTGTAGTGGAGACATGAAATGTTTCCTTTCAGGTAGTATATGAATCTTCAAATACTCTGTATATGACAGATGAACTTTGGCTTCAAGGGGTTCAGAATACGTTTCCCGACATTTAATTAATTATTCTCTATTTAATTTATGTCATATTTCGGTAAATAGTGCAATTAGTGAAGCTGCTTTTCATATTGTATTGTCCTTTATTATGCCATATCTCCCTCAAAATTTTTATCAAACATCCCGTCCTTCATTTTGGGGTACGAAATGTTACACATGTCCTGATAATTTAGTGGTGTCCTTTTGTGAGTACAGTAATGAACATTAAATTTTGTAAAAGTCTGGATATTTTTTATTAACTGAGCGAGTATTCCACAGGAACGACTCTACTCCAAGGCCTTAATCCACTGCTTCCCAAACTTTTTACGTCATTACCCAAAACCGCTTATCAGAAAATCCTTTTTACCAAATGTAGCTAAAACACTAACTGCACAGAAAACATATGACAAGCGAAGAGAGATCGGTAAAAAAAAAATAGGAAGTAAACAATATGTTTTATACAGTGTCTTTATTTTAAACATCTCTAAACATTTTAGCGGCCACAAAAACTATGGTAATCATTCACCATGAATATTTCATCACCCATGTCCCAGCTAATGAGTACAATGCCACTGCTCCATCTTATTTACTAGTTCCGCAAAATTGGGAGGAATGGAGACAGAACACACCTCACATCGTATTCAGGGTTCAGCAAACAGTTTAGTTTTGTGCTCTTTATGAAGGCAAGAGTGGAAAATCCTACTTCACACTCGGTGCTCGGAAACTGCAATAATTACAACACGGCCTCCCCACCTACCACAGGATTTTCATCGTGAATTGTTAACCAGAAAGACTCCAAATGGACCTTTTTTTCTTCAAATAACATTTTGCACTGACTGCTTCACCTAAGCTCCGTCATTTGCTCTGCAAAACCATTAACACTATCGGGGATTTCTATCAAGTCACACAGAAATGGGTGTGTCGTTACCCAAAGAAAAACAACTTTTACTCATTTTTGGGTAATTTACTCAGGTTTGGGAAGCACTGCCTTAATCTTTCACTTCTTTATGCTATAAAAATCACTACATTATATTCTGATTGGTATCTGCACTTTAGTTCCTGGTAGACATTCCCACAGATAGAGGTGATTTTGTGCTTCTATCATCAGTGCCATGAGCACTCATCGTCCTGATGATCGAGGCAACAAGAACCTCTGAAACGTCGGTGAACTTGTACTAGACTGCACAGCGTTACAACCCTATATTGAGCCATCTTCGTACTCTCCGCCACGAGAATCTGAAATCCTACTAAGTTTGGGAAAATTTTGGTTGAATTTCTTGTTTTTACCGAGCTTTATGGATACTGACAACAAAATTTGTTAACCTTCCTCTGTTGTAAATTGTCAGATTTTATGAACTCCGGGAGTTCTGTGTCTCAAATGTTCTGCATAATTTTAATTAAGCCGCGCGCGAGCAGTTTTTCACACAGATTTGTGCTGACGTCTCAATACATTAGTCTGTTGCGGAATTCCGAACCAGAAGAAATGTGAGCCCGAACATTTGTGTCGTGTATGGTCTGTTTCAATACTCTTTCCAAATCCTCTTCACTTTTGTACAAGTAAAGTGGATGCGTTCGGCAACGGAAACCAGTAAAGACTAGACACAGTAATTTGATTTCCTTATTATTCAAGCAGGTTTATAAATAAGACTCTGTTATATCTGTATGAATGTGTGAACGTTTGTCTACACATGTGTGTCGAATATATGGCACAAAGACGAGCTTTTAATTAAATTGGTTTCGTTGGCTCAGATTTGAATCTTAATGTACATTCACTGAAACACAGCATTAAAGTAAGACAAAATAGCATTTCTAAACGAACCCAAAATGCAAAGTGTTAGTAAGTATTATGAGATATCTGTTACTACACTATAATACTATTTGAAAACGTCAATTAACCTACAAGACCGGATAGCATCGTAAAAAGTAATGAATTGTCTTTCATTTCACTCAGACTTGACGTCATTTGTAGATAAACAATAACACGTAAAAAGTTAATTGATTCCGAAACAACGTCCTAAGTTGTTATTAATGTTCTTTGAAAGTGTTAATACACTCATTAAATCGAAAATGGATTGGATAAAATGTAATTACAGCGAATAAAAATATTAAATATTTTTAAGAGAAATTCAGTTTTATTATATTCCTTCCTGTGACTGGAATCAAAGCAATGTTGGTTATTAGCTTGTTTGGTTGGTGATAATTTAGTGTTTAGTGATTTTCTGACTTATGAAGGATGTGTGTTGTTACGACCGTTGCCATGGGAGTCTTTTTAAGGGAGGTCTATTATGTGCATGTTCTACAAAGCAACACATTATCGTGATCTCGATATAAGATCATATTTGAGAATGTGGTTCATGAAATAATATTATATTTATTAATTAAGCAAAGATAAGTTATGAGATTTTCTTTTGTAACGCACAATAAAAAATGTGTTTTTAAATACTGCGTAAATATTTTCCGAAATTTTTGACGGACGACTTTTTTGTGTTTCTCGATGAAAATAAAATTGGCTCAATTAGGTTTAGTATAATGAAAGGGGCTTTTAATGTAGTCTCAAGAGACAACACATAAAGATCCTTAGAGGAAGTCTAATTATCCCGGTAATTGAGTTGAGCAGCCTAATTGAAATAAGACATAAAAGTTGCACTTGTCTTTCGGGCTGTCTCTCCTGTATGAATGTTCCCAGATAGAATCCCACAAGAGGCAGATGTTCTATAGCATTTGAGTCTTTCAAGCCAGACTGATAAAGTAGGAGAAAACATCTCTGATACATGAGTTAAAATTCAAAAGAATAAAAAAGTGCACAGGAAATATCGATAAAAATTTTAGTATATTTTTTAAATCCCTGAAATTAGTTTACAACCTTCCGCCCCCTGTAGCAACTGTAAAGGGTGCTGGATGATTATCACGTGGGTAGATGTCAAAGGGCTAGTTTTATGTTGCCCGTACTTACTGGAGATGGTGATTATAGTAGAGACGTAAGTGGAAATGATAATGAGGAGAGGCAGAATGAACATGCAGACGAGACTGAACGTCGTGTACAGCTGCTCCTGCCATGGCTCTGTGTAGAATCCGAATGTCACGCACTGGTAGAAGTCTTCGTAGAATGGCCCTTTCTCCACGTGGAAGATCACCAACTGCAAACGAAAATTATTCTTAGAAACTGTTCAGAGTCGTCCCTTTTGTTTCGTAAGGGAGGAGTGAGATTTCAGGTTCTCACGGCTGCAGTGACTGTCTTGTGGGTTGTTGCGTCGTGTGGTCTGGTACAAGTTATGAGATGAGAGCCTCTGAAACGTCGGTAAACTTTTATCACACTACACGGCGCAACTACCCAAAAGACACTTATTCACCGTGAACATAATTCATACTGGCTTAAGTGTTTGTCGGTATGGTTGATTGATTAGTCTGTTACGTAGATAGTTTTCTTAATTAGTAATGTATCTAATTAATTTATTAATGACTTAGTTATATTTATTTGGCTGTGTGAGAAATATTTCCATGAAGATGTTCAATGTTTAATTCTGGTGGGTGTAGCTCATGTATGTGGTGAATATTGATTGATCAGTCTTGATAAATTCCTTTACTTGAATGAGTAAAAATATGTGCAACTACAATATATAGTTGATCTTACAAATCCGAATTTTAGGGGGTTCTGTAGCGGATAGCAGTACTAAATATATAATTTTGGAAGCACGTTCAATAGGTAAGAAAGAGATTCTTACTAAAAAGAGGAAATGTCTCCGAGGCTAATAATTCTTTATAAATTGTTCTAGATTGTTTTATTTGAAACTGCTTTTTTTTTAGAAACTTCGTCGAAATTTTTTGTTCTAACAGTGGGAAAGAAATTTAAAATTGAATAGAAATAGGTTATAAATATTTTTCATCGCATCTCAAAAGAAAATGAACTCTCAGGAACGGGGTACAAGGTAGATGGTTTATTTTCCAGCTCCGATAACAAGTTCTTTTATTCATTAGTGTAAGAAAAACTTTCAAAACCGCGCTGGTAAGCCTGACGATTACAATTGCAAATTAATTTACTTTCACATCTGCAAAAATGTACTTGGAACATGAAGGTCTCGCTGATTTGAGGAAATGTATGCGGTTCGTAAATTTAAGTCTGCGGAAACCCGACCATTTCGTCATGTCAACCAGTTTTAAGCGGAAGCGTCGGAAAGCTTCAGATTCCCAGGCTTCGGGGGATGTTTAAATCACGAGCCATATGTTAATAACGTCCTCATACCTGCTCCTCCGTGGAATTTATCTTAAAACTCTGAAACACATTTGTTCAGTGATAAATGTGTATGTCACAACATTTGAAAAAAGGGAGTCTGTAAAACACACTAGACAAGCTTTATAAAGTTCATATATTATACAGCACTCGTTGTGAGCAATGACTATTCCCTGACGTAAACTAATAGTCTAATGCATTTATTACATATAGAAGGGAAACCAATGTCCACCCGCCATTATCGTTTTATCTACAGGAATTTTTTATATATAAAATTCGGTACTGGAGTTTACACCAAAAGTTTTTGAGCGAATTTAATTTTGGTTCATACCCTTCTTCACGGTAGTCATAATTTTAACTTTATAAAGTTTGTCAAAAAAGTGTTCATGGTACAAAATGTTAATAAATAATTTAAGACCCACGGTGTTTATATGAAACAAAATTTGATTTCGTAAATAATTAAATACAAGGAAAGCATTTTGTTGCCTGTAGATGGTGATATCTGAAGTGGGATGTGATTACCTTTCAAGTGCAAATTTGTATATACAAGGCCAGCTATTTACGCAGAACAAGAAAGAATTCAATTAGAAAATATTAAGCTGGATTATTATCGAATATGCCCAACGTTTCGGAATGTGCTTCAGATGATTGTCATTGTAGCGACATGTCTTTCACTTGCCCCCCCCCCCCCCGGTTTCTTTCTATATTTTTGGGGCTCAAACCCAGGATACTTTGAATATTAAAGTTATGTAATAATCACCAGACAGTCTGATGCCACCGAACTTCCGCTCAACAATATGCATTGAATACAAAAACGACATTTGTCACTTAATTGTAGTTATATTTCCAATCCATGATTTTCAATAAAGTTATTATTATTATTATTATTACGTTGTTTATACAAATTACTCAGTGTTGTTAATCAAATGAAAGAGAATGTTACGTACTGAAGATTTAAGTCTAACAAGATAAACAAGAAATTTAAAGATAATTGTGATATCTTCTGGAAAGAAGTTACTTGAAAGAAGGAAAATGAAATATAAGGAAAACAAACGGACCATAAATGAGTAGATTATGACGATGTGAACGAAAGTGGAGCACCCCACATTATGTCCAGTTATAGGCTTTGATATTAACTGCGCTGAAAATCTAGGTTTCACTGCCAGACATCGAGTTATAAGATTTATTTTATTTTTAAAAGTAACGTAGTTTACGAAATTTAGAAATACGACCGAAAATGGCAAGAACATATGTAATGAATGCCATCATATATTATATCCAGATCAGTAATGGACTACAGACTTAGTGCCCGCAGAGAGGGGGGATTTAGGAAAGATTAAAGGATCACTAGCGTCTGCTATCTGAAGCGAGGATTAAGGTAAGAAACCTTGGTAATAATCAGAAGAAGACAAACATTAAAACGGCGTACAAATTCAGGATTATAGGAACCACTGTAAATTACAATAACCATTGTAATGTCCTAGGGCGACTAATAACCGAATGTCGTAGTTCAGAGCACGATTGCAGCTCGCTTGGAGACGCTCGTTTTATGACGTAGTAGGACTAATACTGTCCGGACAGAAGTGGGGAATCACAAATTCAAAATCCTGCGTCCAACTCACCTTACACCACATTTATACATAAAACATGTTGTAGAACTAGAACTTTCTAAGAATGTAAATTACTCATGAAACGCAGAACTTTAACTCTCTCTTTCGTTCCGCCTTGGTTCTTATTTTGTGGCCTGAAGTTTTACTAACTCCCTTATGATCCCTGTTAATTCTATACAAAATTAGACTTTGATTTTCATCAACAGAAGCATTTGTACGAGAAATTGTTTTGAGGGGCGATTGCGTGAGGAGATTATAGTGAAGTGAAGAGGGTCCATATTTCTAATTTTGGCATCTAATTACACTACTTTACACAATAAATACATTAAAAATGAAAGAAAATATTGTACTATAGCCCCGAAGATAGGGGCAGTATGTTCCTCCGAAACGCTGGTGTGTGCTTACAAGTCCACGTGGCGTTATTGCCCAGAAGGCAAACATCGACTCTCTCTTGTTAACTTTTGAACACATTTACATTTATATATTTATTTATTTACTACTTTTTAATGTGTTGCCCGCGCCTATGTTTAAAACTGGCTCGTGACCCTAAGAACAAAGTTGTTACTGGCAGAAAAGAAAACCACAATTTTATACAAACGACAAGTAGACCAAGAAAGACCTTATACTTTCTATTCGAAACCTGAGAGCTTCGCGCTAATGCCATATTCTTATTTTTCAACGTAAATATAACTTGTATTTAAATGTTGTAACGTTCCTTCGTACAAAATGTCGTATGTCCTAGGTTCATTCAATAATATTTTAAGAATTTATAATTACATTTTCCGTGTAAATGAATCAAATGATGTTATAAAAATAGGAATTCCTCCCCCAGCATAACATTAAGGGGCTGCAATAAATTTCGTTTGCATTCTGCATTGAAATACAGGAAACCGAAGCCAAGCGAATGGCAGAACTCCGTTTATAGTCGCAGTGCTTTATTTGATTACAGACTCTTTAAAGAAAGTGTTTGTATTTTGTTTTATTTGCATACCGCTATGTGAACTCCAAGCGTACAATTTTAAATCACACTACAGACGAATATATCACGATTTCCAAATATGAAATTACAAGAATCTTTCTACTGACAGTGATAAGTGATGAAAATATTTTAGAACAGGATGGAACAATGGCTCTAAACAAGTTATGTGCTGGTTGACAGAAAATGTTAAACACACCGGAGATGAGAAACATAAACTCGATATTTCGTAGCAAAAAGCACAGTGAAATAATTAAACTACAGAAGATAATATAACTTGAAAACGAAAGATCGACACGAGACGTTATCAAAGAGATCCTCGTATTGTGAACGAAGAAATTGTTCCAGTGTCTGGAAAATAAAAGACCCCACGTTTTTCTTACACCTCACTTTTTTGTGTACGTAATTATCTGAATCAATGATTCTGTAAATTAATAATGATAAGTTCTGATACGTCTTCCAATCTAATTGATGGATTTATGGAACTGGAATAACAATTACGAGGAAGTATACAGAAATTAATTATTTTATTCCTCGATAATTGTCTTTTAAGCTTCCAATATAAAGGCAATAGACGCAGTAACATGTGAAACTGACAAGTGGGACAGAAAATTAAAGGCATCAATGCGTACTTTGGCGCAAATATGTATTGTAACAACCATCTTTACGCTACACTCGCTGGGAAAAATAGAGTATACAAGTGAACCTCACTCGTAGCATGTCGCTCTATGACCTTGAACTACAGTATGACAAGGCCTAAGCAATGTTGCTAATCATATAAAAGTATTATAATAGTGTCCTTGCTTTCTAACTTCCCTTCGAAATAACATACTGACTTCACTCCATGGAGCAAAGTTCTTCTTGAGTAGCTGGTAGTCGCTCAGGTTATGAAATTCCTTGTATTTTATACAGCCCGAAGCTTCATAACCGTTTGTTGACGACAGCTGGTTATAATATTATAACAGATGGCAAAGGTAAATGAGGTAGGTCACGAATCAGTTAGTTAAAGGACCCAGACTGACAATATGAAATAACAGTAAGACGTAAGATGCAGAAGACCGATGTCATAATTGATGTCATCTCAGAATCACGTACATTTTTAAATTACTTTATTCCATAAGAGTGAAGATACTTGTGTTTGACATAAAACCAATTCAACACAATTCATACGTAATTACTGTGTGGGCCTACCTGTAAACTTTCGAGGCATCTGGCACATCCCCTGCCCATTAATGAGCGAGTTTTAATGGATAACTGACATCAACAACAATTTTCGCATTTAATTCCACTGAGAGAACGAATTTTATTACGAAGCAGTGGCCTGCTATAGGCTTAGATCTTTATTCTGCAGGGATATGTTGCACAGTAAACGAAAAACAAAATAAAATGTGTAGAGGAAATACAAGTGGTCGAAAGGTTTGATGAGAAGACTGTAATGAATATCGGAAAACAATTCATGTTAATTTTATGCTCTGTGGGAATTCAAAATACCATTATGAATCCGTTTTATGTCCGCTCTTGATTTATCATTATTTTAAAATTTGTTAGCTCCAGACTCGTAGGGATGTTTTTGTATGAAGTTACTTGCCATACTTTACGTTTACTTAACTTAATATACAATGTAGTGTTCTGATTATCCTACCTAAATGGGACCGAAAGACGATTGGATAATCGAAAATGTCGGATAATACGGAAGACTAATGAAAAAGCTTAGGATAATATTAACTAAATTTATAACTCAATTTTAGATATTATTGAAATACGAAAAAGTACAATACGCCATAAAATTAAAAAAATGTTACAAACAAAAATAGTATTTAACATAAATAGTTTTACTCAATGTTCCGTGACATACGGTCCGGTACGACAATCCATCTCGTGCACAGTTAAGCTTGCTTGTGGAATTCGTCTCAGAGTTCAGACGATTAGCCATCGTATTTTTGTCTCCGTCCCACTGTCATACGCAGACCGCCATCACTCCATTGCGGTCGACTGTGCACGTTCCTTATCGACGTCCGGGCCATCAGCCACAGAGCTGGTGGTTAGCCTAGGCAGTTTCCGGTCTTCTTCAGTCACGTCATCCTTCGTAGCCTTGTTCGCTTTATGAGGACGTCGTGTCACATCCACAGGACATGTGGTCCACGGACACTGCTTTCGAGAGCGTTTCACAGTGTTTACACAACTGTTTTATCCTCCGTGTATACTTGATTCATTGGCTGTTTAACGATGGCGTTTGAGCATTACGATTTCTGGGTTGTGCAACTCCATGTAGCAGAGTCCTTCTTGAGAAGCTAATAACACGCTGAGCTACCAAATAAATTTCAGAATTTTATTATTAAAGTGAATTGTATTTTAATTGTCAGTTTTTCTTATATTCGCAGGCAGTTAGAACATTAGTGATTATTCGTTATATTTCAAATATTTTTTCTTCTCTGGATGAATTGTTTTATATAATTCTTTAATTAGCTCAAAGGTAGAATATGCCTCTGTCGAATAAACTTGCATTAACTGACACGAATAAAATAAAATAAACAGAGAAAATTTGCCACTTTAATTTCATTGTTCGTGCATGGAGCAGATTCTTTCTTGAGAAGCTAATATTATGCTCAACTAGTCGAAAAATTATTCGCTTTTTTTGCAATCCGGAGGTTCATTACCGTGTTTATAAAAGCCCGCAAAAGGTATCGTCCAGCCCTGCGTCTCTAAGATCCCATCTACGCCTTCGTCCGAATGGTCTCTTCAGACTCCCCAGCCAAGATTTTGTGTCTATTTATCATCTCCCGAGTGCGGTAGTGTAACTGTCATACCAAAATATAACACAATTTAATATATGAAATAAATAAACATCAAAGCAAATAAGTTATATCAGACCGCAAAGAACGAAATGGAGAAAGTAATAGACGTGCAGAATTTCGTCAGCATTCATGCTCCCAGTTCGGGTGTTACGAGGGACTAGAACAATAATAATGGATTATACGCAGCGCACATTAGAAATGTGTCTCTGGCAGGCAAACTGGTAATTAGGCTTGGGAGGAAGCAGGGGAAGGCGCAGGGCTGCAAGTGTTTCTTGACAATTGAGTTCTGTTGTAGCTTCCAACTTCGTTCCTAGTCTTGGTTTCTCATTCAGAGGAGAGACCCAAAATTGCATAAAACAAAGAGACAATGAGAATATCTGGACACAAAATAAATAAATGTCTGTTAGTTGCTAGTAAGGGACTTGGGATGGAAGTAAACACAGAGGAAAATAAGCAGTATCCAGACATTTGTCAGGATGTTTGCTTCATTATGTCCAGTCCTCAATAACTGTTGATGAGGTGGCTTTGCCCCACGCGCCACTTCCCTCCTGCCTTGAAATAAGGCCTGGACACCCTTCTGCTTTCATCCTGGTGGCAATGTTTGTGCGAAAATGACCTAAGGTCACTGTTGGGCCATATTTTTGCGCAATATTGTCCTTGGATCACACCACTGCAACAGTGACCTACGTGATATGGCGTGAAGAACACCCATGGAAAGTCAGTATTTTTTCTAATGTCATTTCAGTTACGACCCTTCTTTCTGTGTCCTGTAACCGATGCTAGAAAACACACTTCTCCGTTTTTCCCATTTGTTATTTTGTTAACGTAGTTGAAGCGTCCTCAATTTACGAACCAAATGCCACAGCCCCTACGGGTTGTAATGGATCCCACCAGGCGGCATGAAATTACAAACTTAATGCTCTGTCGGAGGTTAGCTACTGACCCTGCAATTCATAATGTCGCTGTGACATCGGTAGTCATGGACCTCTTGTAGCCTCCGATCTGTTTTAAATTAGCACGTATCTTCACTTGTGCCGCGCTTTCTGTTCTGTGTAGCTAGTAAGTTACCCGTCAAAAATGACGGGAAAATCTAAATTGGTAAACACACATACTGCAGTCATAAATATTATTCCGTAAGGCTCAAAATCCCTTAAGAGCATCACCATGGATACGGTTGCAAACAAAAATGTTATCCCATAAGGCCCAAAATCCCTTAGGAACAAATGATAACCAAGCAACCAACCGACCAACTGAAGCTACGAACCAACATTTGCTTATGCAGATGAACAGAGGCAGAAAGGACAAGTAGCTGTGTGGAATACAGGAACTCAAGACATAACTCAGTATTTCCTCTGGGGCATAACATTCTTCTTCAGTAATCTGGAATTTATAAACGGTTATCTAGATTTTCAAGAAAATAGAGAGAAAGCTGGGTGGTTCAGACAGACTAACGCTGTGTTGATTATTTCATGCTAGAATGTGTTTTGCTTATTTTCAGTGCATTCCAAAGTCGCTTGCAATCTAACAAACAATTACGTTTTCAAACGAATAGCAAACTGTAAGGAGTTAACTTTTTTTGCTATATTTGAAGTTTTGATGACAAAAGAGAGTCTGCAGATCTTTCAAAGAACAGTGGCGTGACTTTAAATATTGGATCATCACCCTGCCATGTTAGGTCATGTGGTCTATCGCCGTAAACCCATTTTCGCTCAGGTTTGTACGCTATAGTAATTGATATTGATGCATTAACGTTGTGTATTATATTCATCAATTGAAAAGTACTTCCGCCTAGATGTTATATTCTAGATCGGCTAGACCTAGGACTACTGCTAAGAGCTTACACACTCTGATGTAATAGGGCATTACTGCAATAGGTGTTTCACTTCACTAAATATTAAAGAAACCGAACCGGCCTCTCAGAGGCTATTCCTGAACTACAGACGTAAAAGTAAAAAAGTAAAGTTTGTCCCACTACACGCCATGTAGGCGTTTGGGGTGAGTGGAGGTATAGCTCCTCTCTTCCTTGACCTCGGCACTAGATGGGGGTGAGTGGTCAGCATCACGCCCCGGCCGCCTTTACCCCCGGGAAAGGACCCCGGTACCCATTGTAGAGGAGGCTGGGTGGGCGCCAGAGCCGGTCTGGACGCAGAGGCTAGAGGAAAAAATCCTCTGCCCCCGTCGGGGATCGAACCCCGGTCGTCCAGCCCGTAGCTAGTCACTATACTGACTGAGCTATCCCGGTTCATGAACTATTAGATCACTATTCCTCAAGCTCTGGGGAGAGCGTGCTCTTGGTTTAAGCCACGACAAGCTACTATGAACATCCGAAACTTCCTGACACGACAAAGTTTAGTTTCCTTTGTGCCTTAATCACAATGCCAAGAAGGAAACAGAGAGTCAAGATTACGAAACAGTTTCGAGACCCCGGTTAATAGAAATGCGTGGCACACCAGCCAGTTTACCTCGAAGAAAAAATAACACGGTTTAAACACGCGCCACTTTATTTTGTGTCTTTGTTTCATGGATGTGATTTTGTGTCAGTTCGAAACGGCTTGGATTTTGCAACAGTATGACAAACCAGGCATTCATCGATGAAATGACGTTGCGGTGTTCGCTCCATTGTTAAACGTAAGCGTTACTCGTACTATGCAACCAAAACTAACCAAAGAAGAGTAACTATGGGCGGAGTCCTGCAAAAGACATCGTTCCTTGCTAGGTTACACCATTTCTGTGTACGAAACGTATTTGTTGAAAATGGTAAACAGTGCCTTACGGCTTTCTGTCATGACAAAATTCTCGTTAGCGTAAGGACAACCCCGTTTGGTTTTGATTGTTGAAACTAGGGGCTGTTGCCACTGGTGGGAGTTTATCCCATCACCCAACTTATCCTTTATGAGAAGAATTCTTTTGACTTATGCTATGCATTCACCGGAGTTCTTTCTGTGGTAGTACTGAGGACAGCATGCGCAGATGATTTCATATAAACCTTCTTCCCTACCGTTCCCATTCTTCAAGAACCCAAGATAAATAACGTGATCAATGGGAATTGTGAAGGGGGGTTGTTGAGGAACGCAGTCGTTCTGAATGCAGTGAAAAAAAATGGATACATTTCGTACGGCATATGTGGGCACGGAATACATTATAAGTGTAGTTAGCCGTGAGCTATTTTCGAGATGTTTTTGTGATTCTGCGTACATCATTGGAATTGAATTTTCGTTATTTGCAAATGAAATTTTTTTGTATGAGATTTAATCACACTAAGTAAAATAATGAATTACATTTTTATCCTTTTCCCTAAATATGTACAATACATATCGCAAATAAGTCTGAGTGAAAAGTCGTACTTTATTAACGAAATTTTTATTTGTATGCACACTTTCTGTTTCACGATTTGAATGATAATGGTCAATTTGAGCATGATATGAAGAAAGAATAGCATTGGTCCACCACTGACCTAATATTAAAGTTTAGCCATGGCGGCATACGAGATGATGAGAAATAACATCTCTATTGTGCGTTAATTTTATCGACATTGTGTAATAAAGCTCGAAAAGGAAGCTGTTGTGAGATTTCTACAGGAAAGTCTCTTGTGTACGTATAACTGTATGTGTTTTAGTACAAATAGATATATTATAAAGATAAAATAAACTAACGGCTTGCAAATAACATATAAATAATGTGTTTTATATTAGAGATGTTTATTTATTACGTCCATTAACAATACATCAACGATGTTGCCATTGGAATCCAGAGTCTGTACAATTCTTTTTAGCTGAATGCCCACTTCTTGTTCAGTATAATACCAGGTTACCCCTGTGAACGGACATCCGTTACCACAACTGATGTACCGGAATTTAAATTGTGTAAATTCAACTGCAATATATGCTTGTGTGTGGGTATATAACCGTCAGGTGCTCAAAGAGCCACCTGTCATTACATTTATGTGGCTTTACAGGCAAAGCTATTGAACATTAAGTAAACAGGATAGATAAAGTTAATTTATAACGCCTAAATTTATTAAAGTACAAATTGTTTTATGACGACTGTAATATGAATCGGTGACACCCAAATTTGGATAACAGAATGAGATCGCGATCTCCCTAATGACGGAGGCAGGAGGCATCTTTTTTTATTCGTCTATCAGACTACATAGCGAAACGTCCCAGAACACAGTTATCTTAAAAATTACGTCTGTTACATAATTCCTGATTCTCCAACCTTACTGTGCATTCAGATCATGGTGGCAGATTCTGAATGTAGTGCATGACTTTGTAGATTCTCCTAGTGGAATTATCTTAATCTCTGTCGGTCCTAGTGGGTGTATTTGCGCACGTATCAGTGACGTTGTAGTCGGGAGTCTTTAAACAAGTGGAACAAAGTGGAAGGAAATTAACCTCTAAAACTCCGGAAAACGGTCCGGTAAACACGTCTAATTTTAATGAAGCGGTTGTCGGACGTGTCATTGTGGTGGGAATATATTTCAATTAACTACATATCAGACTTAAAGTTTCACCGTTACTAACAGGATGTGTGCAGAATTCTTGCTTGTCCAACTAAGGCCTGTTTATCTCACACTCAAAGGGCCCCAGCGGAACAGTCACGAGTTTAAATTTGTAAATGTGAGGTTAGCTCGAAGCACAAGACAAGAATTAAAAGTGGAATTTTATTTTCAAAACGCGCCCTTTCCGATTTAAGACACCTTACTGGTCTTGATTTTCATTTCCCTTGGATAACACTGTTTAAATTAGGCCCTTGGAAAACGTACTGAATAATTGTTTTCCATCACATCTTTTCTTTACCACTTGTTGGCTCCCCTTCCGATTGTTCGAAGATTTTCCCATACAACTCCCAGTGCCAGTCCTTTATAACGGCTTCCTACCTGCCCCCACCCTCAGGCATTCACCCTGAAGGTGGCAACTGTAGTGCTTGTCGAAACGTTGGAAAACCAGACATAGATGCGGCGTATATCCGATAACCGAAGTTATGCAAAAAAATTCCAACAGCGAAAACCTAAGAACAAGAAAAACTAATTACTTATAATTATATTTCACTAAGCATAAATTAAGAGAAGTTTCACAACCGAGTCAGATCTTAGACCGCGCATCCAATATGATCCCATTTTAAATGTGTTAAATGTAATAAGTTACGAAAACACGTTCATTATTTATAGTTTTCAAACTGAACTGGAAACTACTGCATCCTTTTTATGGATATAAAAGCGAAAATTGTTCGTAGATTTAGCAGTGCCAGTATACATGTTAGATATCATAACATCAGTAATAATAAGTCTTATATTTATTTTACTGAAACATAACGTTAAAACGTAAGCCACACACGAACAATCTTTATTTAAACACAATTATAAGTTACGAAATTGGATACCCCTGTATTGGTGTTGCCTACCCGGAATTCTGATCTGCCAGAATGTTCTGTACTCGTTCTCCCGGTAATTGAAAATCCTTTAGCAAATTCCGACAAATTCCTGACTTCAGAATACGAAGCAAAGCTGTCTCTGCTCCATTTCCGAATTGAGAACGGTGTGCTGGAAGATATATTACTCAACATTTTGCGCGAGATAGTCGTGTGACAGTAAGAAATGGAGGATTTTCTCATTTACAGCAATTGTCTTAAGTAAGAGGAGATATTTTAAAGTGGATGTACTTGTTTAAACATTCACTGTTCAATATTTAATTTGATCTGTACCGACATCGTATCTTCTAAACGCCGTTCTGACTATAATCGAACAGCCTAGAAGCCTCAAGCGTCCTTTCTGAGCAAACTGTAGCTTCTCCAACGACTCTCTCTCCACCAGAACGTCTACAGAGCGGATTTATTAAGCGGAAAGGATCTATATGCAAATTCGGTAGATTCTCGATTAGAAAAGGACTGTCACAGTATTATCGTAGCTTTCCTGACTCTCACCAGGGAGCCACCGGTTTTTTATAAATCCTTACTTGTACACCATTTGTGTTAATTAGTTATAATATTGGACTCCGCATCTTTGGTGCTTGGTATTACGGGTTTAATTTAATCTTAATTTACATTAATTTTATACCTTCTTGCTGAACACGGAATACATAACCTCTGATGTTATAAAGCGTCGTTAAATAACCTACGAATTTGTCTACACGGGAACTCAAATAATTCTCATCGTCAAAGACGTATATTATATTATTATTACTTTATTAGTAACATATTACTTTGTTGAATTATTTATCCCGCCGAAATTTGAAAATGGGATCTCGTGAGTATGAAACAGCCACTCAGTCCCGTCGTTTGGCCCTATAAATACATTTACAAAAGCGTTGCTTGAAATAAGAAAGTCGATTAATTATTCTAAGGAAGTTCAATCGAGTTTATGCCCTCGTGGTTTAGATTGTTTGCAAACACAAATCTGAAATTCAGATACGCTGTAGGCAAAGTTCAAATCTACGAGCTTTGCAGGTCGGCTCCTTCCTTCGACTACTAACTGTTCCTACGTTTTGAATCCTTTTGGTGTTCTTCTTATAATGGGCTAATGGTGAAAGACACCAAAGGCTTTATTAATATGGATGAAAAAGGACGAGCAGTGAGAGATGTAATTATGACACTGGCCAAAGGTTATACCTCAAAGGTACGCGGGGGTAGTTTTATAATTAATAACATATAACACCTTGGATACCTAAAGGATGCTCTCAAAAAGCCTACAAATTTTATGTGGGAATTTAAATACTAAACTTTTAGCTCGAGGCGTGTTGTGCGTTATAGCAATTTGCTTTTCCCTTTGTTCTCCAAGTTCAGTGTTAAAATAGCATTCACAAATGGATTTAATCAAACACTGAACAGAACAGTGAATTTTTGAACGTATAATAAAGTCCTCAGATGGAGGTAGTTGTTAGTGGCATGCGAATTGTGTTCACAGGAAAGGTTAGAAATTTCCCACCCTCGAATAGATGGGCGAATATACGTAACCCATAAATATTAAATAAGAATTTATAATTTTTATTAGGTACAATGAACATTCTCTGAGCGTAATACAATAGCCTTCTTTGAAGCTGCAAACTACTTTATCCGATTAAAACAAACGCGGGTCAATACCGAATAGAGTAATACATGTAACGAGGTTTTCCGAATAGAGGCCTCTAAAATTTTGAAGGTATTTTAAAAGTCATTTTATCAACCGCATTGTTCTGCCGATCTACTGGAATCTGAGTGACCGTATTTAGGTCAGATTGAGGTCACGCACAGGTCACCGTCATGTCATAGTCACGGCAATATCAGTCCGTGGGTTTTCCGAGTAGAGACTCTTAAATTTCTCAAGGTCATTTTTTCAAACGCATATTTCTGACGATCTGCAGGAATCTAAATGATAATAGTCATGTCAGGACCCTGAGGTTCATAGCCGTTTTGTGGAAAGTCGGTCACTTGAACGTATATTGAGCCAGCTAAATGAAGTCTACATCCTCACACTACTTACCTGAACTCAATTTTAATATTATCTTTTAATTTACACCTAGGCTACCCAAGATGATTATTTCCTTTAGGTTCCCCCACAAAAATTTCTGTGCGTATTTGTCGAATTCCAATTGGAGTTGTATGCTATGTTATCCTAGCGATATCTAAAAGGATATATGTATCTTAAGACAGGTTGCTCTGTGGAAACAGAATTGTCGCTCATATTTCCCCACGTTAACAATTGCATTTGTCTACAAAGTCTTGGGTCCCTTCGTCTAAGGAACTTTTACCTCGAATCGCAATTTTATTTGCACAATTTTCTGTTTTATTAGTAACCACTAGGGCATTTCATAGTAGAATTCAAGAACAAAGCGCAGAAATCCCCTGTGAAATAAAAACCCGTTTTTTTAAACTGGAGACACGATATTCGCTGTGGGACTTTGCTTTGTTCTGCAGAGAGAGCGCTCTTCTGCGTATCCACAGTGACTTCCGTGGCGAAAAGTGCAATAGCAAGCGATCGTTTCACAGTGTACTTTTATGATTTTCTTTACGCATAGCGTAGGGTAAAACCCTAATAGACGTAGTATGACTATTTAGCCGTGGGCGCAGTTCTGCTTTTAGAATTGTGGGGGCTGCAGAGTCAGGGTGGAGAGTAGTTTTAATGCTTATTTATATGCAGACAGCCATGTTGAAGAAAGTCCGATAGATACCCAGCAAGACATGTCACAGTGTACAGGGAGACAAGAACAGCATTTCGAATTATTCTAAGAATTTCTATATGTTGTTTCAACAAACTTCCATTATCGCCTTCCATTAAAATCTCTATGAAAGCACTGAATAAATTCACTAATGCCAACGTTTAAAATCAGAGAAATCCTTTGGTGGATTCAGCGCCAAGGGTGGGGCGAGGCAAATCCAGCGAGCGAAAAATAGGTTCTGTATCAGGTGCACTGTCAAGAAGAAAGTACTGTCTGTAAGTGTGTCCCAGACTTCCAGGGCCGCAGGGTAACTCTGCTTTACGGTAAAATGTTGAACAAATAAATACGGAAAGTTGTTGCAATTCATATGTTTCCAATCTCAAGTTTTGTACTTAAATTCGGTGATCTAAATTGACTTAATTAATCAGTTAATTTGTTAATCAGTCAGATACTAATTCAGTTTAATTATTATTTAGCCAGACAGACTGTAAGTTAATTAGTTTGTTAGTCACTCATATAATAACTCATTCTATATTTCTGTCAGTGAGCACAACTAAAAACACATTTATAGCCTGACTTTCGGAATAACGCGGACAAACAACGGACATAAAAGTCGTTTTCATGCATTGTATCATCACTAGTATTACAGGACAATGTCAGTGGTGTAAATAGACTGATTGCATAAGTAACGTATCTCTATGACTGTCGCTTGAATAGGCCCATATGTTACAAATTATCATCCGGCAGATTTCGCCGGCACGTGTCCTAAGCCCGGACGTGCAATGTTCCTAATTATCTTCATAACCATGAAGTTTGTCACAGCATTCAGTCCCCTCGTATTCTAGGTCTGTGATTCATACATTTGAAATTTCGAATCCTGCAGAAGTAACTGTTGTTTAAAGCATGAGTCTTCGTCAATGATCCTTGGATTTTTTGAAAAACTAAAACACTAATGTAACCTAAACAGTGTTTAAAAATGTTGTTCGCATATCGAAGTAAATACAAGATCAGCCAGTTGCTGATATGCAGCTGGACCCGAGCTGAGTTGGAAGGTTTTAGTTGACCTGTTCTCCTAGCTTGTGTTATATAAACTGGTCGTAATTTGCGGTCTGTTACTTGGTGTAAAACGTGACGAAGCTAATGTGGGGTTTTAATTTTTTTGTAAATTTGCCTAAAAATGCATTTTCGACGTGTTTCAAATTATTTTTTGTGACATTAACATGTATTTTCTTTCTGTTCATGTTATTGTTTGAAGTTGCGGATCGAAATATTACTGTCAAATTTCTAGCACTTCTAATTCGTATGTGGAAGGTCCAAGGCTCTAATGTAGCTACGGAGATAGCCCAACCTGATAATGAGTTGGTCGTTTTTGAAATATACTGCGATGCTTTGTTCCAAGTAATTAAACATTTTTCTACCCCTCAAGGTCTTATACCATAATCAGTGCATTTATCAGGGTTTCAAGCTACGTAATAAAGTTTCGCTGCTGCACAGAGACGTGGGCGTGTACACGGAGTTTTTTTGCATGGAAAAACGAACACGTAGCAGGCGAATCAACAAATTACCTCCCAAAATCCTTTCTTGCCTCCCAGTATTTGTCGTTAAGTATCATTCACACTTTGCAAAGGGATCCGAATACATGGAATTACTCCAGTTAAGTTCTTCAGAATTCTGTTCCTTCTATCCGGACCCAATTTTCTAGATCCATTCCCCGGGGTGACATTTGGAGGGTGAAGAGGAGAAGCCCAAGAAGCTGGAATCCTTACCACACATCCTTATGACCTAATCTAACTTTGCGAATACTTTGTATCCTTGATACTTTTTTCACGCTAATCCACCGATATTCTCTAAAAGTTCTTAAAGATTTTTCAGTTTTCTCAAAGCTTCTCAGAACACTTTTCCCAATGGGAAAAAAAAATTGGATCAAATTATGTCTGAACGAGCTATTGGAGCACGTATATATGAAACCAATATGAATTTATGGCACAGGATTTTACGAGTACAAAATTTTTATTGAAAGCCTGAGAGGAAGAGACCACTCAGACAACCACGGCGTTGATAGGAGGGTGATAATGAAATGGATAAATAGTGTAGGAGAGAATGAGTTGGATTCATCTAACTAAGGATAGGGACCGGTGGCGGGATTTTGCGAACAAACCTTCGGGCTCCGTGAAAACCGAAATCTCTTGGACTAGCTGAGCATATCCTCAGATTTTCAAGAATGACTCTGTTCCATGGAGTTAGGTATGTAGAAGGTTCATTATTGCCTTCACAGATGTCAGTCGTGTGCCCTGCATTAAACTACTTTAATCCAGTACTTACCTACCTACTTATCACCCTAACGATGGAGGTAAACGAGCACATCTATAAACACCAGTAAACTTCTACGAGAATATACGGAGCAGCAACTCGGAAGACAGCCATCTTTGAACCTCAAATCCTTCTCAGTTTATTCCGGTTATCACTTTCATATTCCACTGCTCTCTCTCTCTCATTTACATCTTGTTTACGCCTTATACCTCTTATTTTACATTTCTTTCGTATTTTCCTCTCACTCTTATGGTTTATTTCATGTTTCTGCAAGTGAGCCAATTCCTCCGTGTGCGGTTAGAAACCGAAGCTCCGTCGAATCGATTTCCATTCGTGCGAGACCGATGATTCTCGTTCTGATCAACACACTGTAGAATTCCACCTGTATTTAATCTTCAGCTACTACAGCGACTAGCCGCCACGGTGGTATAGCGGTTAGAACGCTGGCCTTGTAATCCTGGGGTCTCGGGTTCGATTCCCGGCGGTGCCCGAATTTATAACTTGGGTTGGGCAAGGCCGTGGTCTAGGCAACACGGAGTTTTCCTCCGGGGGCTTCCCCGGTTTCTCCGTGGCATCCCAACAATTACTCCATTCACACACAGAAGAAGGCAATGGCAAACCACTTCTGGATCATCTGCCAAGAACGTATATGAACAGGTCCCAGTCCGAGAAAAGGATGGAAGGATCCTGTTCATATGGACGTGTCGTCAGACAGAACACTAAATAATAATAATACTACAGCGACTATGCTAACCACGCATATAACTACTTAAACACAGTTACCACACAAACTACACTCCATAACAACGAAAGTATATTTTGGACACTGCGCGTCATTTAACCTTGCCACTTTTGTGCTCTATATGTACTAGAATCAGGAATCCAAAAGTGTCTAATGTGGGACTAGTGGCAGAAACAGCGACACTGGAGAATGTTATTCTCCACACACTTCGGTTTTTGCTTGCAATTCATCACCCCGCTAAAGCCCCAAGCTCATCAGCCAACGTCCCTGAGATATGCGATACGCTCGGCCAATCAACGCTTTGTCACAATCTACGTTCTCAGTACTGACTCACTGCTCATCTGGCAACTGGCTGAACATCGGAAAAATAAGGAAACTTTATGTACTGCAAAAAATAATAGTTACAAGAAGTTTCTAAAAAAAATATTTTAAAAGTGTCAACTCAGCCGTCTGTCCATCTACACAATTCCGGGGAAACGGCCATATTTTTCCGAGATCCTAAAATATCAAGCCAAATTTTTCCGATTAGAGGCCTTTAAGAAGCCCACTATAATAAAAGCGTGTTATTATCGCCTAGTAGGACTACTGTAGCCACGGTGGTCTAGCGGTTAGAACGCTGGCCTTGTAATCCTGGGGTCTCGGGTTAGATTTCCGGCGGTGCCCGAATTTATAACTTGTGTTGGGCAAGGCCGTTGTTTAGGCAACACGGAGTTTTCCTCCGGGGGCTTCCCCGATTTCTCCGTGGCATCCCAACAATTACTCCATTCACACACTGAAGAAGGCAATGGCAAACCACTTCTGGATCATCTGCCAAGAACGTGTATGAACAGGTCCCAGTCCGAGAAAAGGATGGAAGGATCCTGTTCATATGGACCTGTCGTCAGACAGACAGACAGACCAAAAAAAAATAGAAAGAAAGAAAGAAAGAAAGAGGACTACTCTGTGAACGGTTATAATGTGCGTGCGCGAAGATTACATTGCGCAAGCAATATTCTATATCGTCGTAAACAGTATATTTACTTAAACTAGTTAATAACATAGAAACAAATTCATATTCAGAAACCATAAGTTATTTTTTTAATAAAATTGTATACGCTGTACCCGAAGTAGAACGCAATTAAGTGAGTTCACTTTTCATTACAGGGCTACTAAGTTATATATTATACTTTGTGGCGATTTTCATACCCATGTTCACAAAAATCGATCAATATGAAATGCTGATATTTGTGACTTAATTGGAGGAGAGATGGGACAGACGCACAGTGGGTTCAGAATACGGAATCATAAAATTTATTTCCTGAAATTAAAGTTGACTGTGCCTGGAACTCATAGCTCGCCTCTATTTGATGAAGTGAAATTCGCCTGCGGGATGAGTGTACACGCATAATAGACGTGTCGGAGAAGTTGCCGGCCTACCACGGCTAACCGTTGTAACCGAAGTAGCCTCCTTTTGATGAGATTGACGCTGGTAATTGCATGTTTATTTCGTGGCACAAATCAAGTGTTTATTTAGCGTTTGAAAATATTTTGTGATATAAAGTTCCAGTAAGTGATGGACTTTTTGAAGGCGATTATGAATCTTTGGATTACAAAATAATAGGATTATTTTTTAGGGTAAGCATTGATCTTATGTTTTTATTTCTTTGGTTAGATTCATGCAAACCTTTTCAATTTTTCTATTAGTTTTGTGAAAGTTCAAGAAAAGTTTTTATTATTTATTTGACAACTTTAATTTAACAATAACGCACTGGCGTGCAAAATGGATTAAAATTCTGATACCCTACATATTCCAACGAGCTGAGTCCCTTACAAAACGAATTATTACTAAATGATTCCATCATTTAGCTTCTTCACACAATAAGGGCTTGATAAAAACTAATTTCTGTTATCCATAAAACGACATTGAACGCCTGGTCGCGAAAATATGTTTTAAGGAAATTCTGTACATTATTTACCTTATATATTTTAAAACTTCGACACTGTAGTGGTGAAGCTTCTTAAAACTCACATCTGTTGAGAATAAAAAAGTAAAACGAATTATGTAGCAAATACATCGGATATTTGAATTGAATCTTATCTCGATAATGTTGTGTTAATGGATTATCGAACGTCTGCACAAATAACAATTCGAACATATTTGTAATGAGAAATATAGTCGTATCTCATACCACAGATGTAGATCTTTAAGATCTGTTTTTAGTTTAACCAGAAGGAAAATATTTCATTGTATTAACAGTACTGGGTGGCGACCTCCAACCGTGTCTGCTGACGTCATTAGAAATACAATATACTGCCGAATCAAACAATACTACAGAGAATGATCCCCTGTCCCAGTAAATGAAATATGTGCCTCTCTTTATGGCTATAGCATCAGCGAATGCCGAATATACATTAACGTTACGGCAGGAGCGTGACACTAGGCCCTATTGTGCCATGTGAATCCAGTCCACAACATCACAACCTGTCGTTTAATATTTATTTTAATATTATCCTCCCATCTAAGTATAAGAGGGATGCGTACACAGTGTTAAGCGTCCTTCATCACCCTGATGATGGAGGCAGTAACAGCCTCTGAAAACGTGGTTAGTTTCAACGATATTATACAGCGAAACATCCCAGAAAACAGTAATCTTTTTTTAGAATTGTTAAATTACAGCTAATGGGAAGTAGATACAGAGGAGGGCCAAACACGTAATTGAATGAAGAACTGTTGAATAGGTAATAATAGGTTGAAGGTCCTACTGAATGAAGTATAAAAGTCTCGTAGAAGTTGACCGAGATTTCAGAGGTGCGTACTGCCTCTATTATCAGGGAGATCATTGCCTTTGGTCTAAGATTTGCGTTCTGAGAGGCGACTCTTAGATTAAAATTTGCTTTTCTTCTTACTTGAAAATAAAACAGAAAAATATATCGTTAAGTAAAATTACAAGACCGAGAAACCTCCGAGAAAGGGGAGAGGTCATGGCCCGAAAACGGACCGAGGCACCATAGATGAAGTAAAATTACAAATGAAACAAATGAACTCCGCGTACGACAGCCCAATTTACGTCCATGCCTTTATAGTGATATCGATATGTCATTTTACACATCTTCCTATGTGACGGATACTTTCTATCTAATTCGAAGAAAGTCGAAGTACTTACGATGTCGTGGCTTGTCAGTTTTTCCTTCAACATGATCTGGCATGGAACTATTATTGTGCTGAAGTTATTTCTGAATGTGTACTTATTAAACAATATTAAATAAGACTTATTAAACGGAAATATATCAGCAAGCTATTCTTTCTCTTAAAGCAGGTCAGTGGTTATTAAATATTTATTTAACGACGTTTCGTATTTCGACCTCCATTCTGTGAGGCGTGTCGCGAAGATGTAGTCCTATTTACGGAGGAGTTTTAAAGGAACACATTGTGCCGTAAAACCTGACGTTCCCTATAAAATTCAATTTACCACCGAAGTTTAAAACTTCGGTCATGAATAATAGTCGGTACATTTTCATTGGTAGAACAATAAATTCGCAAGTTAACTTCGGACTTACACAGTATAGAAGTATAGAAGAATGTCTCTGCAGTGATATATGAGCTATAATAAAGAACGTACGCAAGTGGATGAAACGTTTTAAAAAAGGAAAAAATAGTTCACGTCTCAATATTCAAGCATAAATGTTTAAGACTTAACAAACGTTAACAAGAAAACACTAGTAATGCAATTTTTCAGGACAGAATAATAATCACAAGACAAAACGTAGTTCAATTTGACGTCATGGGTTTTCTTTCAATAAGATTTGTGAGGATAATATTTCAATAAATTACATTACTGTTTAAAGAAAATGCGTTTTGTCATCATTAGATTGCATTGTTTTGTGGGTTTGGACGTATACGACTGTAGATTTCCGATTTTAAGTGTTGTAAAGTTTGCTTTCCATGGAAATGTGAGGTCTTGCATGCATTGATCCTGAAGCCGTATAACAATGAGTAAGCTGTTTTAAATTGTTTATTACAGCATTGTTCCGTCGTACACGTGGAATATTATATTAATTATATTGAGAAACATATGAACTTAATTATAAATATTAGATGAGGTAGCTTACAAAGTTCATTCCTCCAAGTTACGTAGAGAAACGAGAATAATTAAGGCGTGCCCGACTTTAAGAATAGAATACTGTCTTATGGAAAGAACTTTATAATGCTTAGCGGGTTAATGCAAGCCATAAATGTGCAAGTTTAAGTTAAGAGTCGCGGCAAGCACGCAATGGGCTTTCGGACCAAGACCGTCCATCTTATCGCGGATCCGAAAAGGGGGAGGAGCTGGTCTTACGTGAAGTAATCGGAATCATAACTTGTCTGCACAATTTATTACAAAAAAATACTCTCCCACACAGACTGAAGCTCTTGAAATGCCTGCAGCTTGGTGGTTTTACTCAGATCTTACCTATCTCGGTATAAATACATTCAGTGTTAGAGAACATTGAATACAAGTAGGATTTGACGTTCTCGTGGCGGCATATATGCGTTGTAGCGCCATCTAGTCTGGAAGAAGTTCACCGACGTTTCAGACATTCTTGTTGCCTCCACCATCAAGGCGATCGCCAATACCTCTCAAACGTCCGTAAACGTTTCCCAGACAACACGGCGCTAGATGCCAGAAGACATCCAGGTATTCTATTAACTGTTGTGCGTACAAAATAATCCTATAAAAGAAAAATAAGAAGTTGTTCGGTGTTGGAAAAGAGAAATAGAAAAATCTGACTTGAAACGGGCGCCACAGTTCGAAGTGAAAGTGCGTGGTAAAATATTCATTAACGAATGATTCTGCAGTATGTTCAAAATTGACGTAACTTGCCATTAGAAGATGCCAATTTTTACATTTCTGATCCTGTTTATGAACATCTGAATTTAACTATTTGATCTGTGGGCCTAAAGCAATGGCCTTCTGACCTGTGTTGCCATTGACATGGCTGTAGTAACTAATGACGTAATCAATAATCCCTCAAAATAAATTTGAACTATTTTCACCAGTCATGATGCAGGCATTACTAAAACGGATGTTAATTCTTCAATGAGACACATTACATTGAGGTTCTTCCAGAAGCCCAGGGTCATAGGAGACCCCGGTTATTTGACAAAATACCAAAAATATAAATTCATTAACGCTGTTTCAAATAATTTTATTACCAGTCTTAAGCGTCGAAGTTTATTTGCCTAGGGCGAGCCGTTACGACGCTGCAATCTTTCTATTATTACAAGTAAAAGTTACGTCGATGTTGCACTTTAACATGATAGCGAGGGGGGGGGGGTTGCGTGTCCAGGGTAGGAGGAAGTGGTTGTGAAGGAGTCACAGATTCTACAGGAGAAACAAAGTGAACGAGACCAGGATCACAGCAATGACAAGCGATCTGTCATGTGAACGTGGCAACATTGCAGAAACATTTTTATTATTGATAACATAAAGAGTTTAGCGCCGTCGCTACGCGACGCTACGCTAGACGCCCGGTGTCCATGTGTTCGATGGCATCCCGATGTTCATCTGCGCCAAATATGCCGTCTTATTTGTCCGTCGCAAAGCTCAGCGTCGGTTTCCCACTACCGTTTTAATGACTATCCTGAGGCTGACCTGCGCAAAATATGTCTCTGGCGGCGGCGTAGTGACGCTCGGCTCCGCTTTTTTAGGAACCGTCGAGATGTGCCCGCCCGGAGGCTTCTAATGGCGTCATTTGCAGTCTTTAATAGACGTCTCAGTGCCCATTGTCGCGACTGTCAGCTTCGGTCGTCCTACATATTGTTCTACGGCGTACCGATGCTTGTCTTTTCTAATTTTGCTTATTTAGTCTGCGTCGCAACGCTCCTTGTCTGTTTCCCAGATTCATTTCAAACGTCGTTCAAAGGTTCATTCATGTACCGCTGTGTTAACCCTGCGTCGTTGAAATCTTGGCATACGAGGTGCGATCGGAAAGTTTCTAGACTGCGCCTATAAAAACCCGTACACTTATATCAGGTATTAAATTCATCCATTACCCTCGAAATAGTTCCCCTGGGAGTGAACACAACGATCCCAGCGCCGCTGCCAAGCCTGGAAGCATTCCTGGAAATCTTTCTTTGTCAGCCTGTCAAGCACCATCTGCGATTCTGCCTGAATCTCTTCTATCGTCTCAAATCTCCTTCCCTTTAGCTGAATTTTCATCTTTGGGAAGAGGAAGAAGTCACACGGAGCTAAATCCGGCGAATAAGGAGGGTGCGGGATGACGGCCATGGTGTTTGAGGCCAAAAACTGCCGAACTTTGAGGGCGGTGTGCGCTGGCGCGTTGTCATGATGCGTCGCATGTGGAGTTCTTCCTTTAGAATCAGCTGACAGGTCCCATAGCCTATCCCAACAATGTCGCACAAGTCGTTGATAGTACGACGTCGATCTTCGTGAATGGCCTGCCGAATCTTCGTAACATTTTCGGGCGTTGTGCTCGAAGATGGTCGTCCAGAACGCTCGTCATCATCGACAGAGGTTCGGCCATTTTTAAAACGTGAATGCCACACAAAAGTTTGTGCACGACCCATTGCGGACTCCCCAAATGCTTGCTTTAGCATTTCATAGGTTTCCGTAGCCGTTTTGGCGAGTCTTTGACAAAATTTGATGCACACGCCATTCCGAAATCGCAGGAGGGTCGGTGTAATGCACTACCAAAACGCCCGTAACTAAGAAACAAATGCTAATTCGATGATGCCGGCTGGCACACTGATTCACTATGAATGTAGGCCGCACCCCCTAAAGTCAGAAGCTCGTACTACATCCGGTTCGCCCGCTATTGACACAGTCTTGAAACTTTCCGATCGCACCTCGTATAACGTATAGTTCCTACTCAGCTTTATCTGCTTAATTATATAATATATTTATTATTTTAGAAAATTATTGTCCCGCTCAGTATATATACAGCAGCTTTATTTTGTTGCACTGTTTTCTGATATAATCAGTGTACGTGTCTGAAAACAGAGTATGTTTTCGCTTTAATAGTTTTGCCGCTTTGTTACGAAAATAAAGTTACATGTCATTAGAGAATTGTTAATAATAATTGTGTAGAACGTGCAAATGGGTATAAATGTGAGAATAAAGAAATTCAGATTGTTTTGGATAACTACATGAAAGGCAAAATTCCACAGAGACGAATTGCTAGTGAAACTGTTGAATCTGCTGGCATGTCCAGAGTTTCATTCTGTGTCTGCAACGAACTGTCCAGGTTAAGTTGATCGTTTGCATCCCGTGACGCTAAGGTCTGCGGTAAGGTACAAAAATCTGTTTTGAAACGTGATAATGTATTAACAGTTCAATTAACTTGTACTGTACCTGGGTAACCTCCCGTCCCTTAACAACGTCGTGTGGACCATGCCACGTGAAGAAATAGTTTAACAGAACGGGGGGGGGGGGGGGGGGATTCATTCATTGCTTCTTGCTCCTCAGTTCTGTTCTGACGGCGCTGTTTAAACTTCAGATGTTATAAAGCGTCGAATAAGATGGAAAAATCATTATAATTATGTTTTTAAGAATGTGGGAGTGGTAATAGTCTATTTGAAGGGAGACACGGAGGAAAACTAAGTCTGAATTTCAGGTAATTTAGTTGAGTTTCAAGCTCGGCATTTCTAAAATGTCAGATTTTAGCGGTATCTCTATGCTAACCCGTCCGGATTCGTTGTCTGAAATAAAGTCTCATTAAATGACAAATTGCCTTTCTGTTTGAATACCTCCTTAACCAACAGGCATATAAATCTCCCCAGGTCCTTCTGTCTCTGTAAACGAGGCGTTGAGCGAATTGCGGCTTTAAAGGCCGTTTCACACTGTCGACCGGTCGTTCAGCGACCAGACGAGGAGACCAGCAGGGCGACCAGCGCAGACAGAGGCCTCAGTAAAAAAAAATATTTTGGAAGCAGGCAAGAAGTATGGACGTCGAGGAGATCACTATAATGATAAAAATTCGTCAAACAATTCCACAACCTCTTCCCACTGACTTTTTTTCAACTCCCTGTTTGCATAATCGGGACTTGCAAGGTCCCAAATGGCTCTTCGTGACTCTACGGCCGAAATAAATCTTTCAGTATCAAAACGCATGATATACTGATCACTTGAGTGACATGAACACGACGGGAGAAAAGAAGAAACAACGGATATGTCACCTCTCTGAGCTCTGGTCGCTGACTGAGTCGCCCGCAATGTGAAAGGCCATCTATGTATCTCGTGGTCGTTGGTCTCCTGTGCGTCGCTCACTGCTTGTTGGTCGACGGCGGCCATTGGTCGCGGTCGCCCTCGTGTGTAAGCTCGTACTTAGCTTTTCTACCTGGTGGTCGTTCAGCGACCGGTCGACAGTGTGAAACGGCCCTAAATCTTGTTTGTACTTCTGTGTTTGTGTGGTTGTGATAAACTAATATACGCGTGTTCACAGCTCGTATCACGCTTTGCGACCAAATAGGTCAAGCATCGTAGGTTCGCAGAGCAATATTGGTTAACCCCAAGCCCGTTTGCTAATGAGAAAGACGTCAGTAACAGACATGTCCATTAATACTGCTCCTAGCCATGATCTACACAGATTCTCGCCACACTTGTGTGATCATTAAGCTTCGTAAAACTGAAAGCGAGAGACATTGGTTTCCAGATAGCAGTGTCTCAGTCCACGGCCCTTCTTGAGAAGCGGTTCGTATTTTATGGAACACTAAGCTTCATTACCGCTTTCATAATAGCTGGGATTAACCCGTACCATGATCCAGTTGAATCTAGCACACAAGCTCACGCTCTGTTCATTTAAAATCAATGTTGACATTGTTCCTGCATTTACACGTCTTCCGAGTAAAACATTCTCTTCCACTATTCTGAGTAAAATTTTGTACGTATTTTACACTTTATCCATCCGTTATGCATCTTATCCAACTTCAGTCGTAATAATAGAAGGTGAAAATTAGTGAATTTTCTTTTTTCTGTCATCCGTAGTTCCAATATTATACATCGTAAAGCTTAATAATATGTAATACTGCAGCACGTGCCTGTCTAGAACCTGTGTGGAAACAACATAAATATCTTATCAGCTTGACATACTACGCGTAGTAATTAACACTAAGTACTTATCCTACTTTAAGCTGAAAGAAATCTGAACTCAGTTTGGTAATACAAGGACAAGTTTCTGTTTACTCTTAGAAGCTACAAATGGTATTATAATGGCACATGCTTCCTTTTGTGGCACTTGACTGAAGAAGCTTGTTCCAAAAACAACAACATTTTGCCAGGAACTAATCTAAGTTACGTTGAGTCACTGTCTGTCTGGCTAAGCTCAGCCGTCATAAGAGGACGCGCGCGGCAGCTCCTAATTTCATTTATTCTCCATTTTTTAACTTCGCTTTCAAAGGCTAAGTATATATAGCGTTATATGATAAGACTTGTAAACAATGAATTGGAAAGTATCTGAATTTAAAATGCTGTCCTGACATTTTTCTGAAGGGGCTAAGGAAAACCAAGTTTGCCCTCAGTCAGAATAGCAGGTCTCTGGTCTTATTCTCAAATCTAAAAATGAGCGTCATATTTAAAATAATATATATGTAACTCTCTGCAATCAGCAGTCTCAGTAGTACGAGGCGCGTCCTCAAAGTAAGTTTCCCACTCGTCCCACAGCTAGCAAACCTTATATTGCGCGAAGCGACTGTGCGTACGTGATAGAGCAATGACGTAGCATGGCGCATGCACTAACGGAACTTCCCGCGTTCTCACATTAGCATCGTTGCAGCTGTTGAAGATGGAGGTTCTTATTCCAGCTACCGCCGACTGTGAAGTGCGGTCAGTGATAACGCTAGGCCGCACACGGCTCGACGGACAGCAAGTCTCCTGCAGGAGTTCAGCTGGGAGGTGTTTAATCATTCACCCTACAGCCCGGACCTCGCTCCCAGTGATTTCCATCTTTTCCTACACCTCAAGAAATTCCTGTCCGGTCAGAGTCAGCGTTTTGAGAATGACAGAGAGGCGGAGATGGTTGTCACACAGTGGTTCCAATCCCAGGCGGCAGACTTCTACGACACAGGTATTCAAAAGTTGGTCCCACGGTATGACCAATGTCTCAATTCCGGTGGCGAATATGTTGAAAAATAGCTGGACACTTGCTGTATCTGTTGCAATAAATATTTCCATGAAATTGTGTTTTGTTTCTGTAAACGGCCCCAGGGAAACTTACTTTGTGGACGAGCCTCGTATTAACACGATTATTAGGTCCCCTGCGAATTTTGATCCCTCATCGAATCAGACATGCCACAGATGCAAGTCACTTGGGCCACCTAGCGCCCGCGTCTGTGTGCAGAGACTTCATAATGACTTCTCATTCCCATCACTTGTTGTTGCAGGCGTATATAGACTTTTGAATCATCCTGTAGTACGTAATTCAAGACACCGATTTATGGCGGAAAACAAAGTTATTGTGGTCCTAACATTACTTCTAATGAGGAGGAATATCATTACATAACTTAGACTAAGTTGAAGAGATTGGTTTCAATTCGTTGCAGCAGTTCCGATCCATAGTAATCTAGTAAGCTATTAAGCTACTAGTCAACCGATAGACACATGTTTAATTTATTGTGAAGCTTTAAAACTGCTTTTTGGCAAGTGAAACGTAGTCGGCGACCTGACGTTACACACCATTGTCGATGCTGGTCTCCTGGGTTACACGGCCGTGCTAACTCTTAGGTAGATATCAACGTTTCGATGGAATTTACTGTCTCCATCTTCAGGGCTGATAACGGAAACTATGTTTATCCGAAAATCTGATTTATACCGGCAAGTTCTCACGGCGTTACAACCCAGGAGACCAACATCGACAGCTTCATCGCCGCGAGAACCTCAGATCTCACATCATTTCAGAACATTAGAGGGAAGCATCTTGCATAAGAGCATATGAGTGAGAGCAATTACTGTTAATGGAAGGTGAGTATACAGTCTAGTTAATAAGACCAGGTATCCGTGTGAAGGTGTGGAGTGCATTAGTAAGTCAGAGAAAATTAAAATGCACTGCGCTGCAGCGTGGATTTTAAGAATAGGCGTACGTGTTTACGAATACTTTCTGCAACCATCTAATAAAAATGGAAGAGGTGAAAAATGCATACGAAATGCTAGTCGACAAACCAGAAGAGACAGAGATAAATCGGAAGTCACAGAATAATATTAAAATTGATCTGATAAGAAAGGTGCGTATGAGTGTGGATTGGATTGAACTGCCCCAGGACAGCGTTCATTGGCGTGTTCACTATCAGAGTGGCTATCAGTTTTTAAATACTGGACATGTACCACGAACATTTTTGTTGATGTACCTAAATATTTAAGGGACTCCATCACATTTAAAACTAATTTCTGAAGAACTTATTTTATTATTACTGGTTTGCCACGTGTCCGCCTGGTCTGACTTCCACAATGCTAAAATCAGGGTGCATTCTGCTAATGGAAAGAACTCGACAATTTTGAAATTGTAACAAAATAAATTGGATCTGGTGAGGTGATACGTGTCATGACGTATGAACCTCAAAGAACTAATGTGGACATAAAAGTTCTGTTGAAAAGCCAACCACACAGTATATACAAAGCATATTAAAAAATGTGTTTATTTTTCGTTAAATTATACCGCTTGTCGGGAAAGCAGTTCAAATGAATGTTGAAAACATTTGTCAGGCTCGGCTTGATGAGTCCTCCTCAAGTTTCCTACGGAGGGTGAAGCTCCATATACGAAAAGGATATCCGAACATACTGAAGAAACAGTCGCTGACAGGCAACTACCGTTTGGTGACTGTGTGGGAGCTGGCAACTCAACTTAAACCCAGCGAGTTTCGAAAAGCTACTCACGGCTTCGAACTTGGTCTAGGAGGATAACATGGGGGGCCATGTACAGCGCACAGGTGTGATTGCACACGCGTAGCAATCTTTTGATGGTAAGTCTGAAGGAAAGAATGCACTTAGAAGACCTAGACGTCGATGGAACGAGGATCTCTGGGAAATGAGGTGGGAGGGTGTGGACTAAATTAATGTTACTCAGAATGTGGAATTATGGCAGATTATTGTGAATAGGGTAATGAACATTCAACATGAAAATGTTGCTGTTTTTTAAAGAATTTTAAGGTTTGTACACTAATTATCGCGGCTGATTGAGCAATAAAATTGTGAATTTCTAAATTTGTGGGCCAATTTCCTGTCGTTTCGGAACGTAGCCCCTAAATACAGCATTGCGCTTACGGAAAAGAGCAACTCGCTTTAAGGACATTCTCCAGGAACGTGGATACTCGTAAATTCCTCTGCACTTCGCAGAAGGTATTTGTGTACCATAGAGGTGGCGTCCGGGGAAATTTGCCTCGGACCGCGTGTAGTGAGTTTCCTTCTGTAGTCAGCCACCGTTTTGAGAGAGACGTAGCGGAAGGGTCACAGCATTTGAACAAACATATATCGAATTGTTTGCATTATCCAGCGGTAATGCATTTGAATTACATGAACGAATTGCTCGAACAAGATGGCTGTCTTGTGCGGTATTGCACCGTGATTGAGGCAGTAGGTTCTACCAACACATCGGTCAATACCTACCAGACTACACAGCGCAACATTCCAGAAGACAGCCAACTCGACGACTTGAGAACCTCAAATCTCACTTTTCTAGGTCAACATGGAAATACCAGTGTTACAGTGGATCATAAAGAAATGTAACATGGTGATACAGATTGGACTGATGAGACGTTGGGTACAATACGATAAGAAATTCTGTGAACACGGTAATGAGCTCTCTTATACGTGGGGCATCAGATTCTTAAAAAGAACTCTGCTCCTTGGAATTAGTTCATTCATAAAATGTTAGTCCTGCGTATTCATGAGATGCAATGTTCGAAAATTTTCACTTCTGCTGTTTTCTTTCCCGTCATATTCCAGGGCTGCACTTTACACAAGAGGTTATGCATTTAACAAGGAAGAGAACCTCTGATTTATCAGATGAAACTATCTTGAGATATGACACAGATTTATAATGTTCATGAGTTTAATGAGAAGGCGGACACGAGATATAAAAGCAGCGGACTGCGAAAGAAGAATTTCGAGTTGTGACGCCATTTTGATGCTAACAGATGATAGATTATAAGGCAGTTCAAGGCATGCAAGATTATTCAGCCATGTCCCATCACGCTCCGTCTAAATGTGCGCCTTAAATGACTACTGTAAGGAGGACTTTCTGTTTCGACCGTTGATATATATAATGTGTTAGTAAATTATATCTAGTAGGCGTATATGCTTTTATACCGTGTTTGTGATAGTGATGATGAAGCCATTTCAAAATTTAGTGTATAAGGGCAAGATAGAGTTGAATTTCAGTTGAGTTTTATGAGAAAATATGATTTTAAAGCCGTTCGCATATTTAATGTTTCACCTAAGAATAATTAGCCATGAATTAATATATTTAACAAAAGTTTTATTAAAAATTTTCCCTGCTATTAAAGATATTTGTAGTTGCAACAAATAATTATCAAGCGCAATATATTACTCAGTAGCCTGGCACATTACTGTGTAAAATATAAAGTGGAGTACTTTTATTGTCAATTATGTACGTGCATTTGTGAGTCGTAACCTACAAGTCCACACGTTGCAGCAGACGAACACTGACATCTTAACCGCCGTGATAACCTTAAATTATGAAAGACTTGAGGTTCTCACAGCGATGAGTATGAAGAATTCCGTCTTCTGGGTTGTTGCGCTGTGTAGTCTGGTCGATGTTAACCAACGTTTCAGAGGTCATACTGCCTCCGTCATCAGGGTATGAAGATTTCTGTCTACCGGGTTGTTGCGCTGTGTAGTCTGGTCGATGTTTACCAACGTTTTAGAGGTCATACTGCCTCCGTCATCAGGGTATGAAGATTTCTGATGAATATTCATCGCCCTGATGACGGAGGCAGTATGACCTCTGAAACGTTGGTAAACATCGACCAGACTACACAGCGCAACAACCCAGAAGACGGAAATCTTCTTAAATTATGAATTTGTGACTTGCGTCCGTTTCCATTTTCCGGCTCATATTTTGTAATTTCTACGGTATGGAGGAAAATCTAGAAGGTACTAAAATTTCACACAAGTACCGGCCTTTGGGAACTAGACTTCTCTTTGCTATAAGAGCAGACACTGCCGTGGCCTAACCATTTACGTGGAAATGACAGGATCAGTATAAAGCAAATTTAAGATCGTAACAGACGCAGTAGGAGTGAACACTTCTGCTCTAAAGTTTATGAAATAGGGTAACTTGAACAGATAATGAGTTTGGCAAACGGCAGCATATCATAAATTTCTCGCGTTCATACAAAAATAACATGCGGGCTTTGTACTCATATGTCCGTAGGCATTTTTCTTTTCCGAATCAACTCAGCAGATGTCTGAGTAATTCTGTATTGTGAACGCACTAAGGCGTGCCAACATTAAGGCCCAAATCGAAATTTATCATCATCCTCATAATCGATTTAATGGTACAGAAAATTGGGACATAAAATAAAATGATATACGATACGAGGCAATATAAAAACTCGGTTATTTGGTAAAATGTGAAGAATTTTAAGAGGGAAAATTTGTGGCAAATCATGTTTTTCTTTACGGAGCTGCACTCTTTACCTTGTCGATAGAAGCTGAATGGAAATAGAGCTAACTTCTGCAAAGATAAAGCTGTTAAAACGTTTCATTCTTGTCACCTTTGAGTGGTCATATGCTACGCTAGCAGCCAGTATGACTGACAACGGACTGAACGGCCGGGTATCCGGACAAGATCCCATCCAGTGACCACAAGTATCATAAACTTGGTTTAAACTGGCCGAAGCCACAAGCAGACGATCGGCGACATATAGTGCAGAATTAAGAATGCCTGGATTTGTACCATCACTCCCAAATATGTCTTCACGCTCAATTTAAAAAAATATACTTTTAACATTACTTCTGATACTAGCAACAACAGTGTATATGCGAAATAAACTATAAAAGTAGTAATCATCGTCAAACTACCAAAGATTTAGTGTGTCCATTGACCTCTTTCGGCTTCCGTTTTGTAACTCGCTCTTCAAATGGCTCATTTTTTTTTCATTTTAGTCGATGCGTACTTGTTCGTTAACTTGCGGAGTCTGTCTGTCAAGAAGACAATCCATTTATTTCTGTTGTCTTCCTGGAGTTATCTTCCTCAGCAACTTCTCATCAGTGTTTGCAGCAGCGTAGTAATAATGTTGTTAGATCAGTTTCTTCGAGAACTGTCAATTATCTGCACATCGCTCTCTTCTAGGCTCTTGCGTCGTGTAGCCCGGTGAAAGTTTACTGAAGTTTCTAATGTGCTTACTACCTCCATCATCAGGGCGATGGCTCATCCCTCATTAACAGGTGTCAAAGAGAAAAGAGGAGATACGAAAAAGAGCAGGAAACTAAATTATACAAATACGAGGTTCACCAAAAGACGCAGACAGAGAACCAGCCGCTGAAACTTGTGTTCGTGTTTAATATGCTGATAACTGACAGATGAGATCTGAGATTCTTAAGGCGACGAACATAAAGATGGTTCTACGTTTTTAAACTCTCCAGAAAATCCTATCGATGGTGAAACAAAGCAAATATCCGCGCTCCTGTTCCGTTTGTTTGTTTGTTTAACTTTGCTGTAGTATTCGTACTTAGAGATTCTACTTAATTTCCTGAATTGTGACTAACAAAATTTAATTAGAGATAATTTGTTGACACAGCTTGTAATCTAACTGAACACAGAAAGAAAAGTTAAACAAGAAGTTACTGACATTCATTAATATACTTTTATAATGTAAACCTGCTTCAGAGAGAAATTAATTCAGTCTTTCTCTTATAAGTTATGCAATACAGAAAGACTAGTAATTAATGTAGTGGCAACGAAACTGTGCATTTCATTGTTTGAAGAAAAATCCATTGACTTAATCAGATGCAATTACATGATGGAACTAGTCACCAGACTTTTCTTACATGGAAGGAAGGACAGGCGTACGGTATCATCACGGCAACGTCCGGGTATATGTTCGTGCGTGCGTGCGTGTGTGTCAGTCTTTTCGTATGTGTACCGAACCAAACCACATGCAGATCAATAAACGTATTTTCATGAGTTGAATGACACCCAATTTCTCCTCGATATTTTTCTACAACAGTAACAATAATAACAAAATAATAATAATAACAATAACGCTGCTGTAAAATATATAGTGATCCCTCACAATAAAACTATATATTATATGTAACACATATTAAAAACAAAATGTATTTGGGAAATAGCTGCTGCACTATGTACCTCAGGGACAAGGTTTGTCTCGGGTACATAGAAGTAAATACCCAGTAAAATGGTGAATAGATGGGAAAATAATAATAATAATAATAATAATAGGAGCAACAGGAACTGTCTCCAGGTCACTCAGAAAATATTTGGCCAACATCCCGGGCGAACACGACATCAGGGGACTGCAGAAGACCGCCATTTTTGGATCTTCATACATCATTCGAAAGACGCTGTCATAAAATAAAATAATATAATACATGTAGCACTTGCTAAAAACAATATGTATCCCGGAAATAGCTGCTGCCCTATGTACCTGAGAGACAAGGTCTGTCTCGGGTACATGGAAGTACATACCCCATAAAGTGGTGAATAGATGGGATAATAATAATAATAATAATACTGCTGTCGTTAAATTCTGCATTCTAAGATTTGCAAGAAAATTGATAAATCTGCGTATTATTATAAATTCATGCCGGAATTAATTTTCCACGATTACGTTCCGGTCGTATTCCTCCGACCGCTGATTTAGGTGACAGTATACTCCTTGTTTGTTATTTTATTTGAAACTGATCACTGCCATCACACTTTGTATCACTCGATACGACGCCAAAAGACTGGTGACAGTTAGTGTTCAGTCACAGCCGCGCGTTAACTCTATACTGCTTACACAGAATAGTTGTATTTACATCGTCAAAGCTTGGGCAATAAATAAAGTCATTTTCTCTGATTTTTTGCTTATACCAGAGTTGAGATAAATCTAGATGACCGAGGTTCGATTCCCTGTACAGGTATGATTTATTCTCTTCCCCCCCCCCAATCTTACGCTATTTAAACTCGTCAACTAAGTAGGCAGGTTATAAATTGTCTAAATACATCGCTAGACTTTTAAATGACATAATTTGTTTAGCACACATCTTTAATGTAAAAAATTCAATACAACTGATTTAAGATCTTTGTCAAATTAATATTAGCCCAGATACGAAATTATGTTTGGTCGATATCAACAATACGTGTACCAGAAACCCAAAATACGAAATTTGGATACATACTTATAGACCCAAGAATATTTTAGAATTGCTAATTAATATTATCATTGATTACAATTACACGAAATATAATTTCAATTCCCAGACAGGCAGAGGTTCTTGCAATGGGTGTCCCCACTCTATCACTGTTTATGTAACTTTATTTATAACATAGTCAGATGCTTAAAATTTTACATACAACTTACACGTTATGCTGAATCCGTAGTCCGACAATACAGACCGATTTCGTAATGAATACAATGCATCCATGCATTGAAGGCGGGCGAGCGAGTGAGTAGATGCATCTCGATAAAGCTTTGAAAGTAATTATTGGAATAAACGGAACCAGTGGCGTAGTAAACCACGCACTGCTCTGACATAATCATGGACAAAGGCTAATCAGACAATGAGGAACATGACTCATCATATAAGCAGACAATTGTGTCGAATTAAAAGGAATTTAACGCTCTCAGTTAAACTTCTTACACTCACATGTCACATTTTGTGACACAATGCAAGAATATGCATGCATACACTCTGAAATTTGCGTAGAAATTGTTTTGGTTTCGTCATATGTAGTTCACAGAATGTGGAGAAAATAATTTATCAGTTGAACTTTAAAATTCCTGTCCCTCTGCAAAGCAAAAAGCATAAATAAATAAATAAAAACAATTGCTGCAAACACCTGCAAGTCCACACGGCGACACAACCCCGAAGACCGCCACTGACTTTTGACAGCGTTCGATTTGGATTTCGTTTAAAACGGGGATTATAGGCTTACCGGAATGATGTGAAATTCGCGACACAGATTTTGGCGTCGACACCAAACACGAAAGGACACTAACGTCCAACAGGTACTTTCGGAGAAACAACGTCGGGCATTCATGTTATACATTTCGCGCAGAAAAATACATAATTAAGAACAGAAACTCTGGACTGTGGAGTAATGTGCGATTATGTTTATAACGAATGCTTGGACAGCCGACGGACACACGTACTTACGTAATCGTGTATTAGACATTGTCTCTTACGTTGCTGAATTAATTATATGAACTTTTTCGGCACATACTAGAATTTCTTGTGTGGTAGCTGAGGCTATCGCAAGGACTTTGCAATAACACGCCACTTAACAACATTCGAACACGCGAATCCTGCGAGACCCAATATATTAAAATAAACCATAGTATTCGTCACCAAACTGCACGCCCATTTACCGAGCGGCTCGAAATCACCAGTACAGCGTTGATAGATTTGCTACGCTGCGAATCATAAGCTGTCTTTACTCTCTTAGCTCCACTGGTCGTGTTGCAACGTTATTCGTATCTCTGTGACCGCGACGTATGCAATATGGTGACAGCTTCTATAATCTATATTAAATTTCGGTTTATTCTTAATTTTATCACCAACAACCCAGTGGGGCCTCGCACTGGATATGCATTAGATTACGTAGCAGGAAGTCTTAATTATTCAATTTGCATGAACATGGGTCCAGTATGCAGATAACATCCGTTGTAAAGAGCACGCGCTTCAGACAGCTACATTTACGTGGCAATGTTGCAATCAGAGAACTCGGCAGAAAAATAGTTCGCGTAGTCATAATTACAACTTAACCTTGCAGATCAACAAGAATTCATGACTGATATGGACGATGTGCGGTTACGTTTCATAAGAAGCCATCACTTAAATTCCTACCGTAAAAATGTAGGCGGTAGGCTCCTCCGAAACGTTGGTAACCACCCACAAAACGAAAACGCTTCAGAATACCTGAATCCAAATTTTTACAACTATGAAAACCTCAAATCTTGTACATAACTATTTAAAAAGATGCCTGGCTCTGTGTTACGAAGTGCGACGTATAACCTTCAAACTCTTTACACAATATAAGCTTGGATTTGAATCACATTTGTACGTCTGGACTACATCTGATATTCATTTTTTATTCAAAACGCTTTAAGATGGGGTTTATTTTCTGTTTGGTTGTGAAACAATTCCACCGACTATGTTGATACAGCGGTAACACTATAAAATGTGTCCGAGGATTAGGGTTTGAAATATCAGGTAATCTATCGACTAAGCTGACATGGTGCTTATGGAGGTATTTCTCCGGACGAATTCCAGGGCGCTGCTTTCAAATGTTCCACAACTGCGCCCCTCCTCGAAGTTCCATTCCGACGTTAACTAACCGTCGTTAATAGCTTAAGAATAAATGAACGTAAAAAGGCGTTTTAGCGACATGTATAAAACAGAATGTCTTAACAGTAAATGACCGTAAGAACTTCCATGACGTAACTAGGCTACATTCTCCCGAGCGTTTCTTAGTGGTTCCACGGCTTTTGAAAGTTTCAGTTCTGGTATTTATGTGCAGATACAAGGAGCTCCACTTAGCACGTTTCCTGTCCTTATTAGACCACATTTTCTGTTCTTGTGCCAGTGCATGTTGCACGCACAAAATTTGCAGCCGTTCAGTTTGTAGACCCGTTCGTTGATTCTTGGTAGGTATTCCGTACAGCGAACATTTTTCAAACCGAACAAGTCTTTAGTAAACTGATACATTCTTTGTTACTTCCGCAAGTATCACACCGGAATAGAAGTTTTATAACACAAACACAACATAAACTCACTAGAAAATTAAATTAACACATCTGTCAGTAACAAGACTTTACTAGACCTATTGCGCTTAAAAGAAAAAGAAAGAAGATATGAAGCCAATGAAATGTGGTAAGAAGGAAATTGTCATTACAACAGATCAGTCTGCGTTTTATCCGCTTTATAAAACATAAGAATATTCCGAAAAAGGATGTGCATGAAATTGAGTGTGAAAATAATTAATAGCTTTGAATACAAATTTATATACGTGTTATATAACTCCGCTCCAAGAATTTGTGGCTTAAAATATTGCATCATCTTGCGATCCTGAATTACATAAGACTTTGATTTTCAACGTTGCATTATTCGGATGAGAAAATTTCCCCCGGCTTTTTTTTTAACTAAACGCCTGAAATGACGACGTTGTTTTCGTCTGTGACTCCTTATAGACTAGTAGGAAGATACCAGCGTTTCGGAGACGATTATGAAGATGGCTTCTTCCGAAATGTTCCGCGGGCAGATGTTTTAGAGGTGATTACTGCCACCATCATATGGCGATGTTACTGAAACGTCGATCAAATTCTATCAGACTGCACGATGCAACATCACAGATGACAGCCATCTTTATATTTTCTTCATCTTCCGTCTTCAGCCCCCAAAACGGAGACTGAATGCCTCTACTACCCACGAGTCCTCGCGGCGTCACAACCCAGAGGAATATTATCGTCACATTCACCGCCGTACGAACCTCAAACATGTCCGAATAATACGAGAAAATGTGATGAATTGAAGGTGATTGAACTCATACACGGTGCAACATTGGTATTCGGCTGGAATGACAATGCAACTGCAATATATGTATATATATATATATATTTATTTATTTATTTATTTAACCTCCTCGGTCACGTTCTGGAGCACAATAGAACCTATAAATGATTAATTTCAAATCGTGCGGAAGTCAGTTGCTTACGGCATACTTTAAAATACTGCCTTATCACTCATCGAAGGGATTAACTTAGTAAAACCACGGAAGAAACATGTGTCATAGGTTTCGGCCTCTGGGCCAAGATGCGAGCCCGAAGAAGAAGCAGATGTACTAAGCACTGGTCCATCGTCCGATGACGTATGAATTAGGGCTACTGCGAGCGCAGTCTCTGTTAAGTCTGGTTTTCTGCTGAATGTGCTACTGGCGTGAGGGGAGACATTCACCGTACATGGGGATTGCGTTCGTGCGTAAAGCTCATTGCGCTCTGTCGATTTCTCTCAGAGGAACGACAGAGCGATGTAATTCAATCGAACTACTCCCACACATTTGCACTGCGTTTATTACCGTTGCAGGAATGAAACCATTATCTATTTTAATAACTACCGAACAGAGCAGACGAGTGATTACTACCATTCCTACGAGGCCCCCAAGTAAAACTCTCGGCCCGGACTGAGTTTTCTCGTAGTTATCCTCAGGCCATCCATGCAAATTCCGTTATTGTACTTTAATTAGGAAACAACCGCTTGCTTCCAAATCTATCTCACTTAAATATTCGTCAATCGCTCTACCATTAAAAATTCTGAGTAAATGAACGAATCAAGACTACTTTACAGAAATGCCGTTTCTCAGTTGAGCGGCTAGGATTCTTCCTTAGTAAACAGATGTCCCGGGTTAAAATCTCGTCTGTGAGGAAGTTTAATCTGGCTGAGGGTTCTCTTTACTATTCTCAGTTACTTGCGACAATTACGTTAAATAAACTAAGAATCATATATTTCGTAGGTGACCAAAGTGATTAGCCACTTTTATCCAATGCGAGTGTGAATTTTCTGTCCTTCGATGCAAATGGCGTCGCTGTTTTAAGATGCGTTTGCATCTGGGCGCATTCATCAGAACTCATATGAGGTACGTGTCTATTGATACATTGCGAGACATGAGCCCACGGAAGTGCTCATACATTACGGGCGAGATGCCACTAGCGTTGACATTTCCAGATACGTTTTGTTTCTGATTTATTTTACCATTGACTTGACATGTCGGGGATCAGACGCACGCCAAGTTTCTAAATTTAACCAGGTCTTAGAAGAGAACGAACTTCGCCGATATTAAAGCGAATTTTTTTGTCGTAATATAAAACCGAATATTATAATTATATTCGCTTTGCGTTATAATGACGGAATGGGCAGAAACGCTGTTATTAATCGAAAAAAACAGTAAAAAGCAACGTTTGGGATATTAAATCTAGAGAATACAAAGGATGCTGACGTTCGCAACTACATTCTTGAAACAACTGGCAATTCCCTTAATTGCACAAAAGAATTAAATCGATGGCAAACGGCACAACATAAACACCCAGTTTTGTTTCATTTGGAGATTTATATCTCGAAACACATGTAAATGTAAACAGAAAACAAATATGTCGTACATTTATAAAATTTCATGATTTGTTTCGATACGCTTGGCTATAGAAGTGGCGTTGCATGTTCTGATACGTGTATCCACATGTAATCCTACTATCAGAAACAAGACGCAAAATTTCCATCCCACACTTTCCACTTAAATATAAATAAATAATCATATTTGGCGCTATGGGTTTTTTGCAGTAGAGAGAAAGTGTGGTTGTGGGGAGGGGGGGTTAGCAATAATTTACTCTGACTCTCAAGTATCGTGGCATGAAGTACTGGACTTGGCGTGAGTGATGACTTGAAGCCTTGGCCGCATTATCTCCAGAGCAAAGTACCCAGTGTCTACCGAACAGGAGAGTGATTTGGCCTCAGCCCATTCTCATTCCGGTAGTGAAGCGAAAAATGCCAACGCTCCTACCGATATTCGAACACCTATCTAAACTCTGTATTCTGCCCTCAGTTTTCCTGTGTGACAGCTAACGCTGCTCCCTAAAGCACAACTATCCCAGAAGCTACAGAACATTTTATGTTTCGCGACGTCATTTTAACCCTGCTTTATATGCCACGCCGGTCTCAGCTGCTGTGTTGCTTCATTTAATTAGGATCGTCTAGTGTGCCTTAACGACTAGGCAAGGGTACGGGGGTGTGAACTTGCCACCCCCAGGACACGCTTCATTGTCAATAAGGAAGCAACAGTGAGTTCTGTACATGTTGCATTGACAGTCCACGTGAATATCTCATTTGCTTAATATAAACATTTTCTTTGCCTTCGAAATACTAAGAGACTGTAAGTGGCCGGGGGTCGTCGCGTATACAGTTAGAACATTCATGTGCCCTTTCTTCAGTCCATTAGGCTGTCTGTCTGTCTGAATGTTTAATCGCAGAAACAGAATGAGATTCGATTAACCCTTTAAATTCGAAGCTCGTCTTAAACACATTTCTAATTAACCCGTTAAATCCGAAAAGAGATGTTGTTTTATCTGCAATAATATGCACTTAAATGTGGTCTATACCAACAATTTTTATTGAAAGCACTGATTAAAAAAAATAGAATCATAATCAAAAGAGCCATCTGTCGATACGTCATGTAATTAAAGTATAAAATTCAGTACAATTATTCTTTTAGCAGTTGGGTTCTCATTTACAAAGAGATTTAATTCAAACTGTTAGCCATTCACTGATCTCCATTCACAGAGGTATCCAGACGGGATTATTTGTTTATGTAAACCGCTTACTGATGCTGTTGTGGAACAGGTTTTGGTACCCCTGAAAAGCACGGACTAAACTGCTGTTTCTGATCACATATTTTATGGAGGTCGTAGGCAGGATTTGGCAGCGCACAAAATTTGGTCCATTCCACACTCTCGGGGGGTAGGTGACTCAGTTTCAGCATATAGAATTTACCTCTCGATGCATGCTGCATGCCCCGACCATGGCGTGACCTCAAATTTGACGATTGTAATAATATGCTGACAAGTGAGCATTATAGAAATCCTCTTTCTTTTATATGCAAATAAATATTTTCTTTAGGGCAAGATTCAGACAGAAGTTTTGGTGTTCTTAGAAGGAGTTTAACCGGCCATGTGTCAAGTTTGAGAGCGCCGTGTGATTTAGGCAACAGGCACAACTCGTTTCAAGTCCTTTATCAAAAGATTGGATTCTCCGCTGCGAGAATGAATTTGTGTTGAATCTACTGACGTAATTTCACGTCTAATTCATCTGCCTACATTGGCTCATGTTAACAGTCCCAAGGCGTGGCAGCAAAAGGTCCATTTATTCATCAAGCGAATTTGCCATTTTTGTAATGCTTTGTAAATCAAACGGACGTCGGACAATTACAGACGTTTATAATCCTTTTCTCATCACATACGAACCCAATATATGTTTTATGAACGATGTGGCTTTTTAAGAGTTAGTAAGATTTATAAGATACAAAAACAGTGTCAGACAAAACGTGAACATATGGAAACGTACATATTTTATGTGAAATATTGTTCCCTCAGGCAAATTGGATTCTTAGCTAAATACACCCAAATTATGCTTGATTTCTTAAGTAATGTGACCCCTAATAAATTCAAGTACTTAACCTCACTCACGGTGATAATAGTGTAACAGAATTGTCGTGTATGCAGTTTGATCAAGATTAAAAGCTTAAAGGTTACTTAAAGAAATTAGATCTTTAAAGCAAGAATCAAATAGATCGACATAATTAATGTCACCCACTCTTTAAAATAAACCTTAAATTTCAACAAACATTCCAACATCTTGTCAGATGTAGGGTACTTATACTGTTATGTTCCTCCGTTAATTGTAACACTGAGGTTACCAAGAATTTCGATCACTGTAATTTCGTCTCTTATTTTATATACGCCAGAAATTCTTTCATCAAGCTTGAAAATTTAATAAAATCTTTACAACATATTTTTCTTTTTACTCATAACATAGAATTGTATTTTTTGGTAACATGTGCTAAATCAGGGCAGACATGTTAAGTAGAATTCTGCTCCGTTGAGATGAATTAAATGAAGGGTGAGATTAGCTTGACCTGTAGAACGAATGGGGGAAATTTTGTCGTTTTACATAAACACGAACGCATAATAAATGTTTCATACTTTTCGAAGATTTATTGCCAACCAAATTTCAGAACTTTGCATGAAGTGGCGCTAATGTCGATTGCATCAAGGAATTAGAAGGAGCGTCGTATTTCGTTTGGCAGGTAATTAAGCAGTACTAAGGCGGGGTTGTCTGAAATGGTTGGACGATGATGTTCATACCAAGCATGATGAAAATTCATGAACCGGTTCAAAATTTATTGCTTGGGACACACGCAAACAGGCACCAAGCCAGCCGAGAAAGCGCCATCACCCAGCAGTCATGGATTTACCCCACTACGCTGTCCGTTTCGGCCCCCTTCGTCCAAAATTTTCGTTCAACCTTCGAAGCCGAAGCTCGTCCAAATGATATGCAAGATTTCAGTTCATACCGCAAAGAAAACACTGTACTCTGCCATTACAAAGATCAAATGGTTAATTCTGTTACAGTTAGAAGCCTACAAGTCCCACAAATACAAAATATTCAATTAGTGATTGTTAAAGCCGGTGGTACATATAGTTACCACTGGGTTTTAAATAGTTAAAGTTCATCCCAAATCCGTGTGGTAAAAATTTGCCTGGTACTTTTGTCTTCTTACATTCTGTCAACATGACAGGAAGCTAATTACCATCATTAATTTAAGTAGTACATCCAATTTTAATCATAAAATACGTGAAACAATGGCTAATGTTGAGTCCGAGAATTCTCTGATAACTGCGTGTATGATGTAGTAATTATTAAGGAAATAATATGGAACCGGTAACGAAAATAAATATCTGCACAACCGATTATACTCGATTTCTGCGGTAGGGAACTTAGTAGCGAGATTATGGGCTATTTCATACACTGTAAGCATCATTTAATAATTTCAGGAACACATTCTGTGTGCTTTCAGTGCTCATGTGGTGTGTCGATATAAAACGGAACCATTGCACCAACACGTTCAGAATACTCGAACATTATTCGTCGTTTTACAGCATGAAAGCGTCTGATGCTTACCTGAAGCACATGGCGGGGGCTAACAAAACACCAGTAAACATAAAACCAAATCTGTGACACTAGAGGAATTACACCTAGCACCTCAGTTTTCAGTTGAAAGGGTATATTCGTTTTAAATTGTTATAGACCTTAACTAAATAACTTGACACAGCAGAGTCCTTCTTGAGAAGCTGAGATAATAAAATTCCCCGCATTTCATGAAACCAAAACGTTCATCACCGTGTTCACAAAAGCCTGCTAATTATCGCAAAAGTGAGCGAGTTTAATCAAGTCCACAAATAATATCTTTAAGGCCTTCTTTAATATTATCCTCCCCATCTAAGTCCAGCGGTCACTTTCCTTCAGATCCATCAACAATATTCATAATAATGACTGTGGTTTTCTGCATAAGTTACAAATTACTTGTCCTTATGTTCCATTAAATAATATAAAAATATTGCAAATACATGTGGTAGACTCTAATGCAATATTATTTTATGGGATGTGCCAATAATTTGTATGACGATTTTTTTGAGAAACTTAATCAAGATCCGTTTTATATTCGTGTAAAATGTATATTTTATTGGCTTTATTTTTGACTTCTGATACCAGTTTCCATTTAATCAGTTTCTTCGGAGATGAAATATAATTTGCAATACATTAATTTATTTGAGTTTTATGGCACGCAGATACAGTACTATAGGATGGCATAGATTTTTCATATCTGTATTACATCTCATGCTCTTTCTGTGGTTCTTCAGAAGGAATTCAGATAGACAGCTGTTCAATTGATATTCAGCAGAAAGGGAAGATAGAACCGATAACCGAATATCCCGGGTTTTTTAGAGAAATAAATGTGATTCAGGCAAGAGCTGTGATCTCAGCTACTAATGGACTGCATAGAATTCAAAATGGGAGTGACAAAACCGACTTACATCACACTTGATCCCATGACTAAATTTGAATAAGGTGAACAGCGCCTTTATTCCCAACGGATGTGAGCTGGAGCCTTCTAACTGAAAGAAGGTTCCGGTGCTAAGTTTTGTGAACATTGTGTCTATCTTTCGGATTCCATGAAGCGGGGGCGTTTATTTATTTGTTCTGATTTCTCCGTCAATATAACATTATTCCACTGTTATTTTTTTTTTAATAACAAAGGCCGAGTTTTCGTGGCGGCAAATTTAAGAGCTGTTGCCAGTTAGGATAACATCGAGAGTCAGCCGAAGTAAAGAAACAGAGGGAGTCACTAGCCTGTAGCCTACAGAATGCGTCGTAGATCTCTTTTGCGCTATCCTACGTTTCACACCTCAACGCCAACCACGAAAATGCTTTCCTATTATTATGTTGCCTGAAACTTCCAAAACTCCTGAACATTCTGTTCTATGGAATGGGTTTGTGAGCAGTTTCTGACACAGCTCATGTTACTGCTACGTATAGCGAATAGAAGTAACATTCATGTGGGATTTAAGGCGGGCAAGGTGCGAATGAAACAAGTGTCTTAAGTCAGTATTTGCTACACCCTTCCAGAAGATTGTTTTGTTAAACCCTTTCAGACTTCAGACGGTAATATTCCTTGCTACACACCAATGCGTAACAGCGTAGTGACGGCTTTTCCATGAAATTTATGAGTAGCTTAATTTGTATGCGTTCTCGTGCAGTATTCATACGGAGGTGGTACATAGAGAAAGTTATGTTAGTCTGTCGGCATGTTATGATGGGTTTATGTGAATATTTGTTGTCCAATCTGAAAGTTGTAGGATAAGTTGTTCAGGTCAGTCTAACAATAACCTTTACTTTACAGAAAATTCATATCAAATTGTATCATGTAAGATTTGAGGTTTTCACAGCGGTGAGTATGAAGATTTCTGTCTTCTGGGCTGTTGCGCTGTGTAGTCTGGTAGATGTTTACCAACGTTTCAGAGGTCATACTGCCTCCGTCATCAGGGCGATGAATCGCGCAACAACCCAGAATACAGAAACTTTCAAATTGTATCAAATTGTTGTCAGAAACATCTCAACGTCGAAACAGTTGTTATATTTCATGAAATATAAAGGTCTTAAAATGTAAATCTTCACCTTGAAACGTTTGTGAATTGTGATACCTACACGTTGATTAGATTTGCAGTATTGAGATCTGAGCATAAACCTCAAGGTCAGTGGCGTAGTCTGAATAACAAATAATGTACTTGACAAATATGCGCACTCCTTTGCAGAACAAATTCATTTTCTTTTAAGTGTAGAAAGTTTACTGGTCTGAACGCAATATACTGGACCGTAAAAATGGGACTTTCTTTATTTTCACTGTTTCCACCTGTCGCAAGTTATCTTTCTGCTGAATTTATATTTCAGTCTGCCCCTTGTCTGCTTCAACACGTAAACTAGATGAAGCAAGTGAAGTCGCTTATCAGCAAGTGTACCCTTGAGAAAATGCAAATTTAAGCACTTTATGTAATGAAAAAGGATCATGATAAATATATTAGCAACATTTGCTGATACAAAACGGAAAGTGACTGAAAAATTCGAGATAAAGCACCGTCATTTAAAAAAAATATAGTTTTTTTTTATTTATTTATTCCATGTCAGTTGCATTGTATCAATCTCACATGTAAATCAAAATGTCAAATGCAACGTTCTGCGAAATATTTTATTTCCCCCAGTAAGCTTAATCATAGTTATTCCATATCATTAAAGGATTCTGTCGTATTGTTACCCACCTAACATAGCCATGTGAAGGAACGGTTTCAGAAAGCATGCTTTGACGCATGAAACAGGTGATCGTAATAAATTTAAAACCCTAAGAAAAGAAATGGTAATGTCACCTAAAAACAAAATAATACAAAAGACACGTATAACATAATTTAACATAGTATATTGTAGAATATATACTTCAAATTAATATTTTAATCTATTTTAATAAGAATTAAAACAGAAGTTTACAAATACCATCTTGTTACACAGATCAGACGTGTTGGTGCAGAGCGGAAAAGAAGAAATATTAGATCTCTAAATTCGTACGTAAGTTCAATATAATTATAATATAAGTAGAACTAATGTGCATAACATAAACTGCAGTAGAAATAGTCAGGAAAATTACCGATAAAATATCTACAAAAAAAGAAGAAGAATAATATCTGGTCGGCTGGAAGAGGATCTCCCATCATTTACGCGCCTCGAAAAACATTACGAGCAAGATCAAATTAAGGAGGGTGAGATGGACGGGGCATGTAGCACGAATGAAAGAGGTACAAAATTTAAGCAGTGGAAAGTCGCAAGTCATGAATGAGGGAGATAGTTTTGGAAGACCCATAATAGAAGGATAATATTAAAATGGGGTTTAATGAAATAAAATGTGATAGAAAAGTGTGGTTCAAGTGCCGAAGGATAGGGTTAAGTGGAGGAATGTTACAAACTCGAAAATGAACCTTTAGATCCGATCTAAGTAGCCGAAAACTTTCCAAAAATGGCTCTGCTACACGGGGTTACTTAACCACTTTTCCATATGCTTTCGTCTTAATGTTATTCAGTTTTTACAAATTCGGTCTTTTATCCTGTCTCAATTTAAAATAAACTTATGAACCAATTCTTCTTTTAAACATTTGTAGAGCTCATTTGACGGATAATCAGCCGACCGCCAGGCTATGTGTCTCATCTGCATATAAAATATCACGTAAATACAAGTATGCGTGTATTTACAGATATAATTATCACTTCAATTATTGTGGGATTAATTTTTAGATTAATGTTTTCTTAACGAAAAACTTCCTAGGAAGGACGAGTTGCCTGACGTTGGCAGTGAAGCGGCTAGTTCCCTGCAGACAAGAGATGTTAACTCTACAGCCAGGTAACTCATTTCCTATTGCCTGTGATCACAAAGGACTCCCCAGTTAACTAATGATCTTGGCACTTGGTAACTGCGAGTTATTCTAACTCCGAACGAAAGATTTGGACTGTGGTATCTATTCATGCTATGTTAATTAATAACGCTGTTATAGTGCAAACGTTATATACTGTCGATGAACAAGCATCGGAAACAGAAATTTATTTGTGATGAAGAGGGATATAGGACGAAGATCCCGGCTTCAAATATCAACCCGAATTTCGGCTATCCTGAATACGTTTCTCTTGGTTTTCCTCAGTACTTCCATTTAAATGCCGGGACAATATATTAAATTAGGCCACGACTGCATCCTTCCGTATCTTTCACAGCCATTGTTTATTATTCATTAATCAACGAATTCTTCTAAGCCTGTGGACCTACAGTCTGTGCTACTTAAAGCATCGTTAAATAAACCACAAATAAATAAATAAATATCAGTTTATAGTTTATAGTTTAGATGCGTCATGTTTGTGTTAAAATTCAGTATATATTTATTTATTATTTCAGTCTATACACAAACTTAGTTTTTAAAATGTTGTTAAAATTAAAATTTAATTATTATTAATAATAAAGCGCTGAAATGTAACATCGAAATAACGATGAAAAGCGCTAAATTTTAATTTTAACAACAACATTTTAAAAACTAAGTTTGTGTATAGACTGAAATAATAAATAAATATATACTGAAATAAATATAACTTGCATTCTTGCCTTCCACTTTTTAAAATAAATAGATAATCCAGCTATATTTGATTCCATTCAAAACAGTGAAAGAATTCTATTTGTAGTCCTAAAATAATCCGATCTTTTTTTGTCCGAGTATAAATTTATTTGTAAGATTATTTTTGCACTGAGAAAGACAAAATGCCGTTATTAATTCTCAGCCCTTTTCTCCCAATTTTGTACTGAAAGCAGGAGTCTAGTGAAAAACCAACTCTCAGTCCAAAGCTTATAAATTTATTCCAGACTGTGCCTTCAGGGCTGAAGGTTAAATGTTGGGGAAGTATCCCGCAGTTTCTGCGCCAAAGTAATAACAGACGGGGGGGGGGGGGGGGGGGGAGATTCACGGCCTGGGTGGGAAATTTAGTAGCTGGTGGTCAGGCACTTCTCGGACGTCACTCTGCAATCATTCAGTCTTTAACGGCTGTTAAAATGGTAGGAAGCCCTTGGAATAACTGCAGACAGTTTAGCGGCAAAGCGTGTCTGTGCTGCCTGTAATTCAAGTAACGTTGTTTCTAGTATAGCAGTATTTTGGGAATGTTCGTTTAAAAAATGGGGTTCTGCCCCGTGTATGTAGCAAATTAATACTAGTGACGCGTTTTGACAAAAATATGCTTTATGAAACCAGATTTGTTCAAAGAAAATAAGGAAAACCAGCTGAGGCTAGATTGCAATGAGTTGTAACCTCTCACTTTGTGGCATTTGGCATGAAAGCGTCATGAGTATGGGGAAATGTTCGTATATATGCTTGAACCCACCACACATTGAACACACATATATATATATATATATATATATATATATACATATGTACACACGAATATAGGCTGCGTACTAGAATATTAAAATTACGCCCTGTGTGAATGTGCGAATGAAATATTTGGCATACGAATTTCATTTCAAAATAAATGGTTTCTTAACAGATCCCTTCAAATTTAATATAACATTAATTATTTCAAACGCTACAAGAATTCTAATTAAAGTTTCCTCTGTCAGATATTTATTGATTTTTAAAATTATATATATATATAGTTAATTTAATAAAGAATCACAATAGTGCATGAAATGACTGATGTTTTCTGGAGACGAAAGTTTAGTCAGTGCCTGCTATTAAATCTTATGGCGAGTGACAATAATTTTGACGAAGTCCAAAGGCCTTCGTGCTAGTTCGTAACATAAAAGTTTCTAAACTGATGGCTTTTAAAGGTCATACTATTAAATATAAATATTTCAACGCTTATATCCCATTGACATATTTGACTGGGTACATTGGTGTATTGTGATTATATTCTAACCAGTTATAATTTTGTCAGTTACACTCAAACGGTGTTTTTTCTTGCTGTTAAATTTACTAAATGGAATTCAGGGCACTAGTCCTGGAGTTTTGACGCTTCCATGTTTTGTCCTGGTCTCGAGGAATAAGCATGCTACGTTTGGTGCAAATCAGTATATCCGTTCTCGAAATATAAGCTAACAAACAAACAAACATGTAAGCCCACAATTTCAACTTCAGACGTAAGGCAATTCAGGCGAGTTTCTGCTTTAAGGGGTTAACGTACATTATTTAGTAGGTAATTAAGTAATTACTTATTGGAAATGGTGGAGAAAGAGTTGCATTCTGTATAGGAAAATAAATTCGAATTTAAAATCATATATTTAAGTAAAGAATAAATTAAAGTAAAATCCTACTCGATAAGAAACGCCACAGTCGCAACGTAGCGTAGTTTTGAAATCCCACTCATAAATTACATTTCCTGGTCGCTGCTAAAAACTGAACCGAGTTTCGTCACTAATTTTGTTCATAATTCCCAGGTATTAAGTACACGACCCTGGTGTTGCTTAACTGCAGAGATTACTCAGGGCTAGATGAGGCGAGGGAATGTTATTTCTGAAAAATGAACAGGTATCAGCAATCTCTTTAATTTCAAGGCCAAATTTCAAAATCGAAAAGAACGCGCGTAGGTAAAATGCGTGCTCTAATTTGAAGTTAACATTTCCACTCTTGTTACTTCAACACATAGAAGAACGTTTATGAAAAACGTGGGATACGTATTCGGTATTCTTTCATAAAATTAACCAAAGGAACGCGAGCGGGTTGCCTATACTCAACATTACATGTTGTAATGAAAAATGTTCAATTTTTTAATGGAAATATGTTATTAAGAAACAAAAACAAACAAACATGTTAACAAGGAAGAAGAAAGAAATGAAACACACAAAGAATGAAAAAGGAAAGAAGAAGAAGGAATAAATAAATAAGCAAGGAAACAAAGAACAAGAGAAAAACTAAGAACATAAAGAAAGATAAAGGAATCAAAGGAAAAACGAAGGAAAGAATAAAAGAATGAAAGAGACGTTTATAAATGGAAGCAGACAGACGTGATTCCGTGCTCCTATTACCCCTCAGAGTACTGACAGTGATTAAAATCCGAAGCATTAACAGCAGATACTTGAAAGCAATGAGCGTAGTTCAATTAAGACTTCACTGCCGTCTTGAGAGATTAGGGAGCTCAATGGAATTTACCTTGACTTGGATGGCAGCGTTTCGACAACGTGCGGAAACCGCAAGAGCTTTCCTGAAACAAACCGCAGGTTCGTTTCAGCTGCTCGTCTGCATTTACACTATCGCATAAATGTCTTTTATTTCGAAGCCCTGACTCACGGACTGCATGGAACAGAGCCCTTCTTGATAATCTACTTGTGTTTCATCTAGTCAAGAAATTCCCCCACCCTTTTCAGAACCCGAAGGTTCAATACCGTGTTAAAAAGTTCCCGTACACACAACACCATATTTTTTTGGGAACCATTTTGATATTTAAGATGGTTGTCTTTTGGGTTGTTGCGCCGTGTAGTCTAAGCTCACCGATGTTTAAGAGGACGATCGCCCAGATGATGGAGGCAGCATGCACCTCTGAAACGTCAGTAAATTTATACCAGACTTCACGGCACAACAACCCAGAAGACAGCCATCCCCATATTAGCCGTCGTGAGTACATTAAATCTCACATTTTAATATTATCAGGCCAACACGTGGAGCTATATATTTGCTCCCCCCATACGTCTTATTTAATAGTGTTTATAAAATACAGGGATATCCTTGAAACATGGTGATCAACTTCTCATATCACAGAAAAATGCGTGTGTAGTATTGAAAGCATATTCAAAGTTCATCTGCACTTATGTATTATTGAAGATGTATCAGTTACGTCATCGTGAGGTTTTTTTTATTATTATTAAGTGTTCTGTCTTACGACAGGTCCATTGCTCTGCCCAAAAAGAGCTCTCCAGTTGTCCCTATTCTCGGCTTCTCGTTTTAATTCCTGGAACGTCATCTTCTTTCCGTGTTTAAGGTCGTCGGTTAGCTGTATCAATCTTCTTCCTAGTACTCTCTTTCCTTCAACCTGGCCTTCGATGCTATCACTCATTAATCCATTCCTTCTCATAATATGTCCCAGCCAGTTAGCTTTCCTTCGTGTAATCGCCTGCAGAATGTTTCTTTGCTCGTTGACTCTCCTCAATACTTCTTCGTTGGTCACTCGATCCGCCCACCTGATCTTCTCTATTCTTCTCCAACACCACATTTCAAAACTCTCCAGGTATTTCTGTTCATTCTTCCTGAGTGTCCAAGTCTCTGCTCCATACAGCGCGACACTCCATACGTAACACTTCACTAGTTTCTTCTTCATCTCCAAGCCCAACTTGCTAGTGAGCGTGAGGATTTACACTATTTTAATTCTCTCAATTTCCTATCGTTTTAATATTTGCAGATATAAATGCATTCAGCATCACACCACTGAGGTTAGCAAATAACAGCCGTGTATTACGTTAATCTAACTTTAAGATAATAGAATTCCAAAATCCTGAAATTTGACATAAAGCAGGTATTTTCCTACTAAAGGTACGTGATAGTCGATGCCTAATATGGGTGACTGTTTTTGGAGCCATAACACAGGTGGGGAGAATTATAGCCACTTGCTTTAAGTAATTTCAGGCTTATGCTTAAAATATGTTTTTCGTTCCTGTATTTTCCCACCGGCGCACACATTGCAAAGCATAAATGTACAAGAAAGTATTTTACACGCGTCTGAAACTTAAAATGTATTCAAAGTGGGAAATTTGGGGCTGCACATCGCGCGTGAATCGGGAACATCGCAGAGGGTCGCGAGTTTGACGCGCGCCTGTTGTAGTACGAAGCGTGGGGAGGAACCAGTTCTTGCTATCAGCATTTACATGGAAAATATCTTAATGCAATCAGCTCGGGTGGGTATTCGTGACTACTTTCCGCTTGGTATACATGAAGTAATCCGATAAAGCTCATCCGGTTTTATCGCGCAGTTTGTAGAATTCTGTAAACGTTTGAGACAATGGTTTATGTATTATACCAGTATCACGATGGGCTCTGTTCACTGTTTGAGGGATATTTGATTTATACTACGTCTTGAGAACTGGCTCTATTTTCACGTTTAAGCAACACTTATAATGACATTAATTTTATTCGAAGTTTGTGACAGCTGGGAACGAAGCAGTAATGTCTTGAACACTACGGCACACGCACGCTGCTAGGTTATAAATGACTACCAGTGTAATATTCATATAAAAACTGTGATGCCGAAACATATGAACCTCCTGAGAACAGTGAAGAAAGGCTTCGCTGACTGACAAAATGAAAATTACTGGGTCACCACTTATGCGTTATTAATCTTTGTTTCCGAAAGGAAAAAAGTTGGACTTGTGTTCGGCTTTACGCAGTGTATTTCACTAATTCGCAGATAGTATTGAATTACATTTAATATCCTCATTAACTAACGTGTTAAACATCCGGTTGTAGAAACTAGAGGACGAATATCGCTGATGTCTGACACTGGGCACGATGTTGAGACACTTTAAACCACCTCTCATCCTAATAACACGATTTTCTAATATTAATTTTAATATTATCTCGCCATCTTCTTCTTGGTCTTCCAAGTGCATGTTTTCCAAGAGATTTTTTTTTTTCCTACATCTTATCCATTTCATTACAATTTTTTTCGACGCAATATATTAATAGTTTAAGCCTCTGGCAGCGTCATTAAAGAACCACAAGTAAATAAGATATTTCTACACCTACAATTATGAGCCTGAATTTCTTTGTTCACTGGATCCACGTGTTCAGCAATAGTTATCTCCGATATTTCAACAAACCTAACAATAGTAGGCGATCTGTTTAAGTGACAAAATCACTCGCGTGATATAAACATTGCCAGAATAATTTATCCGTTTCAGTTGCAATTATTCTCTTCCGATATTCGTTTTAATGCACGTGTTCTTGTCTCAGAGTAATTTACAACGCTACACTAATATTAAAATAATTAGGAATCTGCTGTTTTACACACTATAATCGTCAGTGTTCAGGAAAGCAGAAGACATGACAGGTTTCAGAAGTAAATAACAAAGAATTTCTTCCTGAATTCGTCCTCGTGATTTAATCTCGAACCCCCCCCCCCCCCCCCCCCCCGTTTACTGCCGTTCCTAGATAACGTAATATTGAGCACTTGAACTACCCGTCTGACTCGCCACACTTAAACAGTGTTGTAATTCTGTCCAGTGTTGCTGCCATGTATCCATTACATTTAATGCAAGAATCGGGTGGCTTTTATCTAATGCATGCAGGTAGAAGCAAGTCTTTATCACATGTTCAACGTAGTCACATCCGGTAATTAATTTCATTATTCATTGCTAGGTTCACATGGTCGCATCATGAATAGACCGTTTACTACGCAAGACTAGTGGTTCAAATTATTTTATTGTTGCTATTATGGTATTGTATATATATCACATGGTTAGGTCGTTGTGCCGTGAATTATTACAAGCCTGTAGTAACCTTGATTTGCATTGCAGGAAAGTTCGTCGTTACAATTTATTCTTCTGTGTTAGCTGTACCAAGTACAGTAAAGCGGAATATCGTAATTGTATCTAGTAAATCACGCGTTTCATAAGGACATACAGTGCCAATTGAGGAACCTACACATTACATAATAATGAACATAGAAGCAGATTAATTTGTGGGAATTTTTACAATCATTCAGGTCAGAATATTTTATTTTTTTCGTCTCGTACTTAAATGTTTAACGATGTCAAGATGCATTTCGGACTCTTATTTGATATTTTCACAGCGGTGTGAGTTCTGTGTGTGGTCTTCAGAAATGTCCCGTGTAATCTTGTGTCACCACTGAAGATGGAGGAATAATGTTCTTACGAAACGTTAATAAAGATTACAAATCGTCGTGTCTTTCAACATTGAAAAACCTGGGTATTGATAAATATTTTAACAAAACTCCTAAATAAATTGAACTTACAGTGGAATGCATAGCGCTGTTTATTTCTGCTAAGAACTCTTAAAACTCATTTTCACGGTATGAAACACAGTTTGGTCTAGAAAATGGTCGCCACTTCATTAAACACCAACACCAACACAACATAACAGAACCAACTGCCTGAATCGAGAATCCCGCCAGACCCCATCATAAGCGCCACCACAGCCCTGCTTGCATATCTTGCTAGCAGAATCATCACCATCAGAAATTGATTTCAATTTTTTCCACACCGCACGAACGACTCTCTCGTCCAGTTAAGCCTGACGGACATTAGCTATTAGGAGCACATTAAGAGAAGTGTCACTGGTCCATATTAACTCGTTCTAAGGGACCCAAATGAATAGAAAATCACTCATCCGTTTTTAAATAATGACGGGAAAGATCCAGTTTCGAAAAAGTTGTGTTTGGAAAGAAACCATGACGATGGGAAATGTTTGCAATAAAAGTTATGTTTGTTGTAAAATACTATCGCCAGAAATATTTGTATTTGTCACAAAACGTTCTGTATTTGTATCTCTTTTATTTGCTTAACATAAGCCTACGCTGATGTATTCTGTGCAGGATAGGCGGCTTTTCCTTATCTGTTGTTTAAAATGTTAAGTTTAGACTTAACACAACTACTCCATTTCAGGTACTTTACGAATTATCAGAAACAGGAGAACATCATTCTAAAAGTTTGAGGTGACAAAATGTTTTCTTTTTTCACAATACTGCGATTTCAGTGACAAGCGATGCTCCATACGAAAAATATACTTTACATAAGTAAGTAACTTCTAGATACATTGCATGGTAAGCGTTTTATAGTACTAAGTTTCTTCAACTCGTATTTCAATGGCAGATTTTAACAACGTTTGGCTAACTTACTACAAACGTCAACACACAAACAGATTTCACTCTATGGACTAGGTTATAATATGTTACATTAATATAATTATTGTTATGTATTTGACCGGACAGACAAGTTTCGGCAGACAGAGAAATTTTACACTGCCTTTGCTCCAGGAAGATGGAGAGAGATGATACGGTATGGTAGACGGGCCTACATTGAGATATGTTACATTTACCAGCATTACCAGCGCACGAAAAACTCAGAAATAAATTTACTGCCCACGGATTCGTCTCTTTTGAGATGCGTTCTTAAGTACAAATTTAATAGATTTTTCTCTATTAACTCCACCATGTCTGTCCGTCCGTCGCAACTCAAGAATCCCTCAACGGCTCTTTGTTAAATTTGATACCAGGGCGTTGCGCTAAAATTTGTCGATACGTCGAATCTTTCTACGCCCTGGCTAAATTTTTGTGGTGGAATACCAATGTATGTCGCCTTGTTAAATTTGTGCTTATGACATCGGGTCTCGTGACGTCATCATGGAGGGGTAAGAATTAATGTCTCTGTGTCTAAACGAAGTTTTTTTGGATGAGGACCATGCTTTTAAAGCAAGGTCAAAGTTCGCCTCCAAGCTTATATTTCTTCCTGGTAATGCGTATAGGAAACCGGACTAATTTATTTTGTTTTCCCCTTTAGAGGACAAACCCTAATGAGTGCTTTTTCTCCCTGTAAGAAATTATTACGACATTACGAACGAGTGTTCTGTGGAAAAAGTACTCTGAACGTACCATTTTCCGCTTACAAATAACTCGAGTGTGCAATATTTTAACTGCCTCAGAATTGTTAGCGTAGGTTGTTCAGTCTGAAGTCGTGTATTCATGTTCGGTGTTGGATGAAACCGTCTCAGAGAGAGCCCCAATTATAATTCAGTTTTCCCATTGAAACTTCTTGTTACGTCATTGTACAAATAGGACTGGTGGTACTTAAAAGTCTTATTTAGTGCTTTATATAAACGTTCTGTTTCATATTTTTATGACAAATCCTCTGTAAAGTAATGTTACCGCTTTCTATGTAGGAGTCACACAGTTCGAGTGTCTGCACGGTATTGATTATCCCGATTGAGGTCTTTATGGTTTGCCTCAGTACCTCCTCTTAGTACGTTCATATATCCTTCAGATGTTTCCTTCGTTCCACGCCCACTTTGATTGGCCGTCCACAAACATCGTGGTCTACTCCAAATATAACAAACATTATCCGTCACGCTTGACTGGATGAGTCCATCGTCCGTGAGATGTGTGAGAAGATGAAATTAAGTTCTGACGGTGTCAACTGAAAGACTTATTGTGGGGTCTGGCGAAGTCTGGCAGAAATCTGAAGTCTGGCTGTTGGTTTTGTGTTTGTGCGTTTGGCAGGAATGTGGCTTCAGTCGCCGTGAAAGTGTTTTCAAATTTGACTTATGTTTTAGAATTTGTTATTGTGTAACTTCAATGCGATTTTTCAAAGATGCTGCTGGAATAACTGGTGTTACTAATCGACATACAAGCTTCAGTTCCCTCAATATTGAGGGTCGTACTACACTTGTACAGACGTAACCAACGAAAAATTAGAAGAGATATACTTTTCCTTCGTGACGACGAAAATGTTGTAAGGTGTGGTTGGTCTGGAGTTATTGAACAACGCCATATTCCTACAACCTTTAGAAGTAATTTAGAGATGGATGAGGTAGTGACTCCTTGATGGAGCGGGACAAAGACACAGCGTGCCTTCCTTCATAAATCACTGCAGTGAGTGATGAAAAATTTATGGCATCTCGTGCACCACATTCGAACCAAGCATCACACCGTTACAAGCAATGGAATTATAGCTAAGCACATCTACTGACGATTAAGATGTTTTTTAAAAAAAATGCAAATCAGCTATTAACTTAAACCTGCTTACACTGTGCGCTGTACTTTAGTTAATCCCACCATAAAATTACCGTCTACGACCAAACGGTGCTCGTTCTCAGAACTATTGCTAATGTAATTCCAGTTGAAATGCTCCTCGTTTTTATATAAACTATGTTATTCATGAAGTAAACCAAGATTCTGTAGTGTTTAGAGTTTCAAAGACATCCCGTTGGAATCAAAATTTGTAGAAGTAGCGTCTAATTTTGCATCGTGTACATATTTTCGTGTACGATGAGGGTTTCTTGATAAAATTAAGTCAGTTTTCGGTTCGACAGTAAAGAAAGGCATATGTTGGGCGCACAAGAACGAAAATTAGATTCGACCTGTCAAATATTAATGCGAATTTAAAATACAAGTTCTGGTTCATACCCGTTTAAAAATTTCGGAGATAAAATAAAACGACAGACAGTCTCCTCTACATGCACTCGCGTTGAGTAAAGAGTCCTTAAAGTGTCTCTTCGGTATCAGGAACTCTGCACATGGTATCCCGTTTCGCCTTGCTTGCAGAATCACAAAGTCCTGCATAGCGAATTGCATCCTCAATTGTCCCTATAAACATTTGTGTTATGCTTTGAAGAACTACTTTGGCCAGTCGTCTGTGACAGCTGCAGATAAGAACTGCAATGAAGAGCGATACTACGCGGTCCATGAAGTTGCTGATTCGAGAGCAACCCGCCCGCCTCACTCTGTGTCTTACACACTACAACGACTCTTTGGTGGAACGTCACTGTTTAGCCGTCACAAATTCCGATTCGTATCTTGAAGGTCCAAGTTCCGAATTTCGGTTCGGAAACTGGTTAACTCTACTGAGGTTTCTGATAACCTCCTTTTATTGTTGATCTTCTGGGTTGTAACGCCTTGTACACTTGTTGGCAGATATCAACTTCTCTGAGGAACACTCTGCCTTTATCTTCAGACGTGAAGTTGGAAGCACTATGTTCCGATAAGTTGGTATCTACCGAGGAGTCTGTAAGACGTTGCAGCCCAGGTCAATATCGGTTCTTCACCCCTGTCAAAACCTCATATCGCTTTTTCCTTAAACAAAACATAATTTGAAACGACATGAAAATATAACATAATATAATTTCTTTAAAATCTTTGTACATCAAAAAGGTTCATATCAATGTGTCTAGAAACAACTGTAGATTTATTAATAATTCTTGCAAGATTTTGGTTGTCCCGCTGAGAGGGAGATGCATTTTTTATGTCATAACCGTATCTCGCAGCTGTAATGTGTGGGTTCTAAATATGCATATTGAAATTTGAGTCAATACTCTTTAAGAAGATTAAAAATACTTCAGTTGCACTGGATTTTGTAGACTGTACATTGCCCAAGTCTATCTTTCAGAGAACAGAATGACGCAAATAAAGAAACTCAAGCAAAGTATGATCCTATTCATTGATCAATGACTTAATAACATTAAAGTTTGCCTCAAATTATTATGAACCACACTGACATACTGAATTAAGGGCATGTACTAATATTATTCAAGATTTTATAAAGATATCTGTAAAATGTTGTAGTTAATTATCAAATGAGCATGTATAAAGACGCTAAACGGTCGGGAAGGGCACTCATATATTAAATTAATGCATACCACATATCTCATTAAATTCCCTTACATTATACTCAACCACAAGGAAGTCAAATCTCATTTGCATTTTCACAGCGTATACAGAGTGGTTCAAAAGTCCCTGTTCACCTGCAAGAGCAACACGTATTGTAATTAGCAGCCATAATTATGTTCAACACAAGAAATGTGTGTGTTCTTACAAGTGCTCAGGGGATTTTCTGTCGTCGTGTGTTTCTTCGATGTGAGAAACGGTGACCATGCTAGTTTTTTGGAAGGTAAGAGGTACGAACACAGAGACCAACGCTTGTCAAGCGCCCGCGAACCTCACTCGGCCATAATTAAGAACGTGACGTACTCTGCGTAGGTCTAATTGGAAACTAATTCGTTAGACCTGCGGTAAGGAGGGAAGAGGCTTGATGACTTCCCTCCTTATCGCAGGTCTAACGAACGAACATGTAAGTAGATACCAACGTTTCTGAGAAAACTACTGTCTGCAGCACAGAAGGTGGAGACAACATGTTCCTCCAAAACGTTGGTATCTACGAGGTGCGATCGGAAAGTTTCAAGACTGTGTCAATAGAGGGCGAACCGGATGTAGTACGAGCTTCTGCCGCTAGAGGGTGCGGCCTACATTCATAGTGAATCAGTGTGCCAGCCGGCATCATCGAATTAGCATTTGTTTCTTAGTTACGGGCGTTTTGGTAGTGCATTACACCGACCCTCCTGCGATTTCGGAATGGCGTGTGCATCAAATTTTGCCAAAGACTCGCCAAAACGGCTACGGAAACCTATGAAATGCTAACGCAAGCATTTGGGGAGTCCGCAATGGGTCGTGCACAAACTTTTGTGTGGCATTCACGTTTTAAAAATGGCCGAACCTCTGTCGATGATGATGACGAGCGTTCTGGACGACCATCTTCGAGCACAACGCCCGAAAATGTTACGAAGATTCGGCAGGCCATTCACGAAGATCGACGTCGTACCATCAACGACTTGTGCGACATTGTTGGGATAGGCTATGGGACCTGTCAGCTGATTCTAAAGGAAGAACTCCACATGCGACGCATCCTGTCTGAGGACCAGAAGCAGAATCGACTTCTCGTTTGTCAGGAGCTCAAAGATCTTGCAAGAACCGACCCTAACTTCCTTTCTAAGCTCCGTGTGACTTCTTCCTCTTCCCAAAGATGAAAATTCAGCTAAAGGGAAGGAGATTTGAGACGATAGAAGAGATTCAGGCAGAATCGCAGATGGTGCTTGACATGCTGACAAAGAAAGATTTCCAGGGATGCTTCCAGGCTTGGCAGCGGCTCTGGGATCGTTGTGTTCACTTCCAGGGGAACTACGTCTAGGGTGATGGATGAATTTAATACCTGAGATAAGTGTACGGGTTTTTATACGCGCAGTCTTGAAACTTTCCGATCGCACCTCGTACCTACACGTTTGTAAGGCGTCACGACCCAGAATAACATCGATATTATCGCTGCCGTGAGAATCTAAAATGTCACACAATTGCAATTTTATGTAAGGACAGAACTTCTGTGGTTTTCTTTTGAAGTCGGGAGGAAGGGTACACCGCTTACATATTCAGGGCACAAGTAACAGAAATGTTGGAATCGTTTTACAATACTGCACGGTATCAGAAACTTGTCTAAATTCATTTTAACAACTCTGTATCGACAGCAAAATTTGTTCAGAATCGGACGAGAGAGATTAGGAATTGTAATTAATACAAGATGTGGCCGACCTAATTAGTCTCTCGTGTGCCTCTACAGCCAGAGGAGCCCCTAAAAAATTTGTCATGAGGCATGCGGTCGAGATTAAAACTGGTTACCTCCCATACATGTAGCACGTTTGCCTCACATGAGCCACATTAATTCAGTCTACATTCTCCCACTCATTTCCCACCACGCGTAGGTCCTCCTCCTCCAGGATTTCCAACCTAAACTGTGTGCGAAATTTTCTCCGGCGTCTCTTATCACTTTCTTCTTCTTCTTAGGGTCAAATATTGTCCTCAGCACCCTGTCCTCAAATACCCTCAATCTGTAATCGTCCCTTAATGTGAGAGATTATGCTTGTCACTCATACAAAATAGATCAAATTATAATTTTGTATATTTTAATTGTTAAAATATATAAGCGTTCCTCGAATTTAATTTGCTTCCTTTCTTCATGAATAAAATATTTATTTATTATTGTTTTTAGGTAGGCCATTTTATTTTTCCACATTTTCGATTAATTTATACTTGCTGTCTTTATATTATGAGTTTGTATTTCAGTCTTGTGATAGGATATGAACATACAACATACCATCAAACGACTTTTGGTACAGACAGGAATTTTACATATCAAATATTTATCTCATTAAATATTTAACTTTATATTAATACTTCTCGATGTTATACATATTTATTTAAAGGACATCGTAAACATATTTTATTTTAATTAAATTATTTTATCAAAATATGACTCATCGAACGAGACACAGATGAAATAAAATTATTATGCATAATATTTTATGTATAGAATGGGACAGTTTTCCGTGGGCAGCGATGCGAAATGCGTCACATCTTCTCGCCCCACTCTGTATGAAACAGAAAAAGATCCGGTCGAAGTTTACTAACAAATTTGCTATATGGAAATGAATTTTGTACAGTTAAAGGAAGAAATATAAAAAAAAATACGACCAGCTGTGAGTGGTTAGAAAATTATAAACTACTAAAGGACAACATTTACTGGTATATGACATCTAGAAATAACGAATATGCTTTCAGAACAAACTAAAATACGAACATAGACAAAGATGGATGATAAATTTTGAAGGGAAGACAGATGAAAGGGTACGCAAATAGACTCCACAAAATAGACCAAAAGAACGAGTATATTAACTCGGAACAGACATGAATGATTATACCACAAGATGTAGAATAACTTTTTAAAGAAAGATTTCTTGAATTACTGTACATTTAATGCTAAAGAAGGAGGCATTATTAATGTCTCAGTACTGTACTGTACCATATCAGTTTTATTTGTTCGCTCTGTAAGAACAGATTCATGTATGAAGTAAGTTATCAAATTCAACGAGGCAGGCGAAATCTTGCACAATAAATAAACTTGAAAAGTCATATGTAGAAGTGAATAATAGATTCTATATTTAGGCATCTATTGTTACTGCAATATTATCATTACTGATTGACTTTCATATAAGCACTTAATTGTAAATTTTATGTATTTTGCGATACGCAGAACTGCATAACTTACCTGGGGAATGCTGAGTGTAAGACTCAATACCCACACGAAAATTATGAGGCGATTCAAACGCCGTGCAGTGTTGAGGGATTTCATCGGATACTTGACAACCACAAATCTGTCCACTCCTATAAGCACGAGCACAAATGTCGAGAGGTAAAGACTGGACATCTGAAGAAACTTGAATATCTTGCACTCTGCGTTACCAGCTACCCACGCAACAGTATAGCTCCAGGCAGCTTCACCAGCAAGACAGAACAGTGTCACCAACAAATCCACTATGGAGAGATGCAAGATCAGCGTGTACACCGCGCTCCACGACTGATGAGATCTTTTCGCAGACCTGTTCTTCCTAATGCTCGCTATTGTCCACGTGTTTCCCACAAATGACAAGACTGCCATTACTGTGAGGACGGCTGTCTTGACGGCTATCTTGTTAGTAAACTCTGGTGCGTGGCGCAAGCACTTGAACTCACCACTCGAATTTGCGTACACTGTCAGCAACGTCCACAAGGAAGCGTTAAGGCTAATGATTCTCTGACACTCTTCTGCAGGCAATGCCGTGATCATACCAACGTCGCTCATCCCTGGTAAACCTATTAGCAGTAACAGTTCCTCCGGACTGACATCCTGGGTTGATACATCGCTGTCGAACAGGCGTGGGTCAGTAAGGCTCGAGCTGTTGAAATTGGTACTGCCATCACGAAATGGAACTACGTCTGTGAACTGGGGGATTCGAGATTGCATAGCTTCTAATCCCGTTGTCTTTGCTGCCTATTCCGTCAAATATGGTAATGAAACCATTATGTGACTACAGAGTTAGGTTACGGTGTAGAAACGTCAATCATATGAACAGTTTAGACATTCTGATAACTACAATATTAAAGTCTTAAAATGTCGTAAACTCTTTTACACGTTTGTTCCACCGTAGTCCATAAAAGCAAGCAGTGTCACTTATAATTAAAATGTATTTCTATTACCTTACAGAATGTCGTCTGTGTTAAGGGACTATTTGCTGTCTCGGTTGCATTTTTTAATGAAGTTTATTTAAATTCTTATCTCAATATCTTCATACACAAGTTGTTAATTCGAACTAAAACTAATTTGAAGGTCATTTCTGTTCGTAATTATTTCACACTGTTTCAAACACAATTTATTTATAACTTCATGTCTTTTATGTCCTAAATTCTTCACTTGAATAATATTCTGCAACTCCCAATATATTAAAGGGTAATTACCTGAACCATTAAGTTTTTAAAAATAATATTCATAAGTTTCTTCTAAAATCGCTTTTACTGTCATGTATATAAAAATAAAAACTTTATGTTCATCCTCTAAATTATGAAGTCGCGTGTTAAGTAATTAAAATGGGCATGGCTGTCGTTTACGAGCAGTGCTGCGTTATAGTCACTAAACAAAAGACAGACGTCTAAAACAAAGAGATTGAGGACATTAACGCCACGAATAATGTTGACACGCCGTTATCTGTGAACTGTTCTTCAACCGTTTCAAAGGGAAATTTAAAGTCTTACAGATGTCAGTACAAGAAATGTTAAGTGATTAAAAAGCGCGATAAAATATATCCGTATTCAAACAGAAAACTTTCGTTCTTAAGGCGCCCAGACAGAAATTTCTTCACAGAATTCATTAATTCGTTAATAAATGAATTGATGAATTATCGTTGCTCGCTTGCATTCCCTTCTGCGCGTCGCGGTGGAACGAAATAAGAGAACGGTAGCTGCTCGTGCGTCCGTCCAGCTTGAAAGACGCGGTGTGACTGCCGCCACGAACTGACAGCACGGCGCGGCGCGCCACCTCCCCCCTCCACATTCCCCTCACTTCCACCACGAAACCCGTTCGCCAACTCCACACTCGGGATCATTTAGTTACATCTTCAACTTCAGTAGAACTTAATTGGAGGAGACGATGACGGTCTTTAGGGATGTTTCGCCGTGTAGTCTAGTAAAAACCTATCGAAGATTCAGAGGTGCGTACTGCCTCCATTATCAGGGCGATGTGTCTCTCTTGATTTGCGGTTGAAGACGGAAGATTGCTGTCTTATGGGATGTTGCGCCGTGCAGTCTGATGCTGATGGATGCAGTAAGCACCTGTGAAACGTTGGAAAACGTTCACCAGGCTACACGGCACAGCATCCTAGATGACAGTCATCTTCAATCTCCCCGCCGTAAAAACCTCAAATCTTACAACTAAAGAGCTTAATGACTTTTCAACAGCCTCTGAAATGTTTCGGTGTTGTAGGAATGCAGGGGGCATATGAATGTTAAAACTGTAACATTTTATCGGAATATCAAGACAGGCAGAAACACTGATTGCGCTCTAAACTAACTTACAACGAGGTGCTAACAATGTTTCTCCGAAACTTTGATATCCACGCGACGTTACAACTCAGAAGACCAATATCGAAAACTTAACCTCCGTAAGAACCTCATATATTCCATCATTTAATGACGTGTTTGCCTTGACACTTGTGGATGGCTGGAAGATATGTGAAAGTAAACGGCCATGAACTATGTGAGGTACTGCTGTAGGAAAATCACGTAAAACCTCCTTAGGGCATAAAATCAAACACGAGGCTCCAATTGTCGATCGAGATTTCTAATTTCTGTGTTTGTTCGAAAGACGGCTGTGAAAATGTCTTGAATGACAGCTCTTTGTATCTTGAAAGACCAGGCTGTCTTCTGAATGTGAGGACTTAATCAAACGTTTCTGTGCTATGGCCGAGTTTCACCGTAAAGACTGAAAAGGCCTCTTACGAAAATGAAAGGAATCTTTACGTGGGCAAACAGTCTACGTCAGCTGCTCTGACAGCCCTTCGATCTCAAAAAAATTCCATGAGAAGGAAAAGGAAACAGGTTTGAGTAATTCAGACATCTGAAAGCAACAGCCCTGTCGAATTTCCTTCATTGCATCTGCATTTCTAAAAGTAAGCTTGTCCGATTTTCATGTCAGTGTAATTTAGAGTAGACTGTCTCTTAAGAAGAACCACGGATAAGGTCTGGGCGAAATTCATCGGAATTTGGAGGTCTCTATTTCCTAAAGTGCACATTTGCTTGTATGAACTCGTAAAAGGCTAGTCAGGTTTGTTCGCTTCAAAGTACACGTTTTAACTTGATAACTATTGAACGAATTCTGATGAAATCGATGTGAGCGTTGTGATATTGGAGGTCACCGTCAACTCATACATTTCAAGTGAGACGTTTCAGAGATGTCCTGATAGTAGAGGCAGCAACGACCTCTGAAACGTCGGTAAACTTCTACCATGCTACACGGCGCAACGTCCCAGAAGACAGACATTTTCATGCATTTTAATTTGATTAAAAATGCTATTAACAGGGCGGAGGCAAACACTTTTGAACTGGATACAATGTGTACGGTGGGGCTGTTCATGTCGATAAGCAGCATGTCCCGTAAAGAATGCCTTCAACATCCGTTGCAAGAATTTGTGGACGTAAGTTCAAGTGAGCTGAGTATGAACTATAGTACCATTAATGTCAGATGACACACCGATCGATAGAAATGCGAATGAAAAGCCCACACAAGGATTTCTGTCGTCGCTCATAAAATTTCTGACAGTACCAATGCGACATTCTAATTAATTAGAAATTGCAAGTCTAATTTCTCTTTCGTTCGAGTAAACTAATTATATTAGGTGCTTCGCTTGTCACCGCAGTATGGGGTCCTCAGGCAGAGAATGCGTCTCCTAGACGACCTCTAGATATGGAGCGTAGCTACGAATATAAGCAGTCGCGGACAGCCGACGAGGGGTGGCCCTAAAGCTTGGGGTTTGAGCGTTGGACTAACGACTTCCCACCATAAAAAATAGCATGTTACGATGTATTACACAGGACCTCTGACTTGGTAGGCTTATGTGAATACGATGATGAACCTTTTGGTCATTAAAGACGGGATTTTATTGGCTAGTTCAGTGTACTGTCGTCATCTTCTGAAGAAGAACTCAGGTCTGTAGAGTTTATTAACAAGTAAATTAAGCAATAAATGTATGACTTTGGGCTATATTAGGATTGATATCACAGGCAGGCTTCAGGATTACCCATGAAAGCCCATACATAGTTTAGGGAAATGAACACGTGACAATTAAAAAATGGCTCGACAACCATAGAGCAGGCCGCAGAGTAACCTTCTTACGAATTCTGGACACATTTCACCCACGTCCTCGTAACTTCTGCTTGTTTGAACACAAATTTCACACCGCAGAACTGCTGATTGGCCGTAACTACTTAGGGCAGTGTCGTGCAAATAGGCCCTAGTTAAAGTGACAGCACTTCTGCTTCTTATAGAGGGTTTTCACTTACAACTTCACCTCGCTCTACAGAAACCACAGGACTGCTCCTAACACGCATGGTGCTGTAAGCAAGCCCCTGAAACCACGCACTTTATAATACTCGTACATATTAGACTGTTCCTTCGATGCCAGTCTCGCCATTGTTATTATTATTATTATTTAGCAAGTGAAAGAAATTAAAATAATTAAATTATTATATGATCACGTGGCGAAATATTTTCCAGACAGAAAATTATTTCCTAAAAAAATTGAAAATATCTCACAACTTACATGTCTACCAAAATTTCGCACGCATGTTTTGTTTTCTTCAATCGCGGTATATACCCACCCTTCTCTGCCCCTTTACATTTTATCATCCCGATAATAGGTTTAATTATTCTGTTACTATAAACTGCATTACCAGCAAGGGAACTCTCAGTTCAGGCGAAACGTTTGAAACAGTTGTGTTAATCTATCTGCAGAAATAACAGGTGTTCATTCAGTTCATTTCGACTGTTAAATACCACTACATTCAGATTCGAGTGTTCAACTTTAAACAATTACCATTCGCTATAAACGTTTATCGTCGTGAATGGTCCCACTGAGGGACACTGAAATTCACGCCGAATAATGAACCTTTGTGTATGTTCTAAGATCCTGTGTTTCCAACAATATTAAAACTTTTTGCTACTATAAAATATTAATTTCGATTTACATAAATATTATATTTATGATTATATTAATTCTGATTACTTGACGCTCTGAAAAACTAGAAAGCCTATAAAACACTAAATCAGAGAATCAGACGTGGGGAAATCTTCAGCTGTATTTATTGATAAGATTCAAAGTTACCTTATGCAAAAACTGTATGGAATTCCCAATCACCTTTTTATTTTGTGGGACAACTAACTCCACCAAATATATCTGCCCATCTGTCTTTTGTTCCGAAGTCATTTCCAGTACAAAAATGCTACGATATTTTACCGACGCATTTACGTTTTACACTAATTTCTACGCGCATTTAATAATTTTCAACTGCCACAGTCCCAAAACTCTAAGGATTAGAATATACAAAATAATAATTTTACGTCTTTTAGTACGGTTGTGAAATGTAGTATCTAATCTGGGAGAACTAAAGTAAAATATGACAAATTGCAGCGCCCAGGAAAATATTTGATCTAATGAAGATGAATTTAATATACAAGTTAGGATACTGGTTTTTCAAAACGAAAAAAATAAATTATAGTAACTTAGTATGGTTAGGATTTTGAAATTTAGGAAGCTTACAAGTGACTGGATATGAAGCTACGACGGAAGATAATACAGTCTGTTCAAAATATTCGAGCATATTATATATTGCCATCTTTAGGGCGAATATGTAGTATATTACACATTTACCCTAAATACAACTGCAGTATTTGCCGAAATATTTGATAATTTTCAATATTGGACGTAAGTCATCACCGAAACCCGAAGTTTTACAAATAGGAATATTCTAAAGCATTCATTGCCATCAGTACGTCCACAGCTACCGTCCATAAATTATCTGGAGGTCACCACCTCCAATTTCAACCTGAGGACGCCATACCAAGGTCGCAATGCACTCAGCCTATAAGAAGTCGCAAAATTACAGTTAGATTTTTTCGTATTCAGGAAATATTTACTGTCCTCATTTTCTTCATTAGACCTTGAAAGATTCTCATTATCAGGCACGAAATTGTTCGATTTTTATGTATCTAGGAAGAAGACAAGATTTTTTCATCACAGTAGCACAGAGAAAGTAACTAGCCCAGCCTAAGGTCCTGGAAACAAATAACGAAGCACTACCCTGCTTAAGTTAAATATTTGATTAACTTTGTATTAAATCACAAAACTTGTTCGTTCAAAACTCGTAGACAGTCCCGTTCATTTGAACTGTACAGCGTCTGGATATCAGGACTTGAGATCAGCCAAAACCCTTTATTGAAAACCCGCGAGCTATCTTATGACGTAGCGGCTACGAACACGAGGAAAAATTGATAATCGATTAGTAGCGAGCCTCAGGATATGCTTGTGGCATGCACCGGTATTTGAAAGCAAGACTCGATCTTCTAACTTAAAACTTTAACGCACGACACAAGTATTAAGGATAGAGTCCACTAAAGACTTTACTCACCAAACCATGTTCAAGGTACGACAAGTAGATAATTTTAGTTCTTATCATGATGGAAGAAGAAGCCTTCAAGTATGGAGGGTATCTGCAAATATTTGAATAATCAAACTCGGAAAGGAGACAAAGGATGATTCTACAGGTTTGAGATTGGATTAGAGGCCAACAATTCGTCGCATTTCAGAACCAACATATAAATATTCAACGGGGACTCCGATGTCTCTATTTTGTATTGTTCGTTTGGTTGAACTTTACAAGACTTAACACAGAGCATGTAAATCCTTCCTCCAGACAGAATTAGAACTATGCCTTGTAACTTACAGACCCACCTTAATTTCCAATTAATTTAGGTTATTCTGTACAATGTAAATGATTTCACTATACCTAATACGAAGGATATAGTTTCAGTTGCCGTTAGACGTAACACACTTGCTTTCCAAATTACCATCGTTAAGCTTCAACCAGCCCATGTTAGTCATTCAGGCTTACACTCCTCATTTGTTCCTTCATGTGCAGTTAGAAAAGATATGATATAATTTTGGTTTGAGGGGAGGATCTTCCAAGCTAAGATGTTAGCCAAACCCAAATTGCTAACATGCTACACAGTGTGCTAAATCACATCTCTTTCTATTTTAATCGCATAACATCAGTTGAACACGTGCCATGTTGTAACGTGTGATTATGCAGTCTGGAAGATAAAGTATAATGTACATACTCAATTGCCAAAATTTTCACAGATTTGGCCAACACTTTCGAAAACGTCACAATGCGCTGTTGAACTTACATAATCGGAATTACAATAACGCCTTCACTAGGTAGGAGAAGTAAATCTGAAGGTACGGTGAAATGACGGGACATTTCCCGTAAGGTGTAGCGATCAGCAGCGAACCTTTTATTTAACATAAACCAAGAACTTTATAACATCATGATACAGAACATGGCAAAATTGAAAACATTTCTGCTTCTATACATCTCTATTTGATACGCAGAGGTAACCGTTTCCAATTGACATTCAAATCCCATGAGCAAAAATTGTTTATAAAAGGGCAAATGCATTTTAAACTGAACAATCCTAAATCAAACTCATAAATCCAACATAAGACTTCCAATTTAAATTTCAAACCATTATAAAATAGGTCTATATCTCACTGCACTGGTATTCAACACAAATGACAAGTCACACTACGAGGTACGACCCACAACTGAAGAGCTAATTCAGTGGTCCCCAACAATTTTGTGCCTACGGGCACATTTGAGAGTTTATGAGATCGTGGCGGGCACCAACCAATTAACAAAGCCAAAGTTTCTTTTCTCTGGACAAATAAGATATGGACACCAAATAATACACAAAACAACACGACGTTTAATGATACAAGAAACCACGCAATCAAAAATACGTACTTTTATAAGTACAATTATTATTACTCAAGTGTGAAGTTTGGCACTGCATTTCATCGGCTAGTTTTTCAAATTTGGAAGTGTAGGATGATGTTGCTGCTCGCAAACAATCGTCAAGATGGGCGTCAGTAAGTAGAGATCTGTGCTTTTAGTTTATAAAGTACATGGTTGAACGGTTTCATTTTTCAGTATAACCTCTTTCCGTATCAACGCGGGCACCGAAAAAAGCCAGGGCGCCCGCGGGCACCGCGTTGGGGACCACTGAGCTACAGTATTTGTTCAGTGCCCTAACCAATGGTATATTGAAGGACAAACCACAAATGCTAGATTTGTATGTATGTTCATGGGTGACCTTCCACCTACTTGCTACCAAGATACTATTATGCAATTCTCCTAAATTTGATATTTGTTATTTTACCTTAATTTCTCATATTGTCAGACATTAATTTTATGAGCCACATCTTTTTGCCAATAAAAACTGATATTTTATATCAGGTGGATGGACTTAACTTGCAGAAATAGATTAAAATTATATTAAAATAGGTTCTACATTTACCAGTTATCAGATCGAGTTCACAATCCGAGTTGACAGAATAACAGCCCGTGACAGATGAAGACAAACTTGTTTTCTGACACCTATTTTTCGGAATATGAACTCTTTAGACTTTTTACTATTATCCAGCACACATCTGAGCCATTATAAATAACTGCAAACCCACAATAATAAAATGTTACGCATTATTTTAAACAATTAATTATAATACAATTCTCTCTTTATATCATATAATGGACTACTCCGAAAAATTTAAATAAAATGTAATAAAAATGGTTAAAATCTGCTTCCCTAACCAGATATTCAGTCTATACCCATGACCTATTTAGCTCAATGGCTATTACGACTACATGGAAACATACCAATGTGACCTACAGAAATTTCTTCACACAAGGCACTCATATGCAGTGGTCGGTACATTTGGTTTCTGTGACGTTGTCCTTCAACATTTTGATCAGAATCTCTATACCTGAAAATATTATATAAATAAAACTGAAGAAATTATTAAAAATCACGAATTCAACCACTTATTCGCAGATACCACCCAAATAAGAGAGATAATGTTTGTGAAGATTTCTGTCTTTTGGGTTGTTGCGCTGTGTAGATGAATCGCCCTGATGACGGAGGCAGTATGACCTCCGAAACGTTGGTAGACATCGACCAGACTACACGGCGCAACAACCCAGAAGACAGAAATCTTCACACTCACCGCCGTGAAAACCTCAAATCTTACATAATGTTGTGATTTTCATAAAAATTAACATATTTTACTTGTATATCTTAAAAAAATATATCTGTCTACATAGTTTAGATAGCAGTGAAACCTTGTTTTAACCACGGTTATTCATAGATCACATATCATCCAGATTCCTGGAGTAATATGTGTAACAACACACATTTATTTCACACAGTTTTAAAAATATAACCACAATGTCTTTTTGATCTGATTAAATTATACGTCTTTAAACAATTAGGAAATTACATTTATATATTATATATTTTACCTTTGCGGTCAGTATATCGACTGCGGAAATCTCTTCTAGATTAAAATTATATACTTCAAATTTTAAAACTGGTAAAGTGTACAGTGCGTCTTCAAAATGAACACTAAAGAAAGCTTTATTTGGAGAATTTGCAAAGATGTGTACCCTCTCAAGAAATAATTTGAGACTTTAAAATATACAAAATTACTGAAATACCACGCCCTTTAAGCAGATACAGAATAACAAGTACTTAATAGAGGATTTTTGTACTTAACGCCAGTCATTAAACATATTCTTCCGACTGGAATGGATGAGGCAAACATAATAAAGTAAACAAGAACAAGCTTTCCATGTTCATACACGTAAAACCGCTGTATTTTTAGCGTCATCACGTAGGAAATATTATCCTACGTGTATCTTATTCTATTATTTGATCGACCTCTACATTCACGACACTAAATTTCCTCCTTCGGGTCATTTTAGTCGTCTCTAAAGCTCTTGGAACAGAATGTTGGCACGCACAAGCGCAATTTTCCACACAACCCAAGTGCGCAGTCAAGTAATAGAATTGAAGTCTTCAATGACACTTGAATGTTTGTCCGTACGTTATCCCAGCCATTTTGGAAATATTTTAATAAAAGAATATTTATAATAAAATAAACAGTAAAACAGATTATAAGATCCACATGACACATTCTAAATAACATAAAGATTAACAGCACGAGGCCTGTTTCGTCCAACAGTCTGAATTCTGATATCTTTCAGGCAACTCCCGAGGACTTCTTTTCCTTTTAGGCGAGTCCTCTCGTTATTTGTACCATTCTACTGGGTGTCATTCTTAATACTTGGTTTTCCCGTTCAATTCTTCATATCGCCTGCCGATAACAATAGTGACGTAACTCAGAAATCAGAGTTTCGAGAAAAACGCCTTCGAACTTTTGACGTAACTTCAATCTTTCATTCCTCGTCCGCCATACAACTTATTCGAGTAATTCGTTTTACTTTATTCACAATATGCTTTGAATTAATGTAATTTGTAACTTTTCTGCTTCTGACTTACGTCTCTCGTGCACGAAGAGATGGAGCGAAACCTTCCCGAAAATAGTGGCGTTTATCGTTACCTAGCTGCATGGGGCAGACCCACACTTCCACCGCTTATGCACGATTTCAAGGTGAATGTCGCAAGTCTATTTATCGGTGATTTCTGAGTTACGTCACTATTGTTCTCAGCAGGCGATATATTCACCCATCTTTCTTTACCCTGGACGCTACATTGATGACAAATGTCTCAGTTCTTCTTAGAGCTGCATACGTCACAATGGGCCTTGTAACACATTTACGTATTTTTAATTTTTTTCTCTACATTGGTATTTATTGCTTTGATTTATAAACAATTAAATAAGTAAAATGGTTGGCAGTAGTGTATCTGCAACGACAAAACTATGCATAATCAGTTATACAATAGTTGGTCCTCATAATAGTTTTAACTCCCTCAAATAACATTTTATTAAAACAAAACTAAAATATTGCTTGTTAGTGGCACTTTTTATTGGTTTAAATAAAGACAACTATTAATATTATCTTTGCAAGTTCCCCTTACTTGTTTGGTAAACAAATCCAAACGTCAGACACGAGTAATGATTAGTAAATACATAAAAACTTATAAGCTATAAAGTCAGCACGTACAATAAAGTTATTTCTTGGTGTTTGAAAGTTGCTTTTGATAAAGTGGATGACAGTACAATTAGTCTGCGACATAATAATTAGGATCAATATAACAAGTTCTTAACGTCACTTTAGAGAACGAAAATGAATCCTCTTAACTCACAAGAAAGTAGACCCATTTGGATTTGAAATTTTACAACCAAATCAGACGCCAAAATGTTCAGGGGTGAGAATGGAGAAAGATTCAAATAATGTAACTCAAAAGACATAATGTATAAAATTCTCAGAGAATGGGGCCAACTAGGTCGATATTGTACATCACCAACATGCAAAGACTGAAATGTACCGCAATAATTTGCATATTTGCTGCTCTATTAAATAATTATATTCTAGACGTCTGTCTTCTGGGATGAAGTCTGACAGAAATTTACTGACATTTCAGAGGCATGTACTGCCTTCATCATCAGGGCAGCGAGCTGCATGTGGGGATCTGGTTTGATACAGCGGTAGTATTCAACCTGGGGTAAGCGAAGACATCTTAGGGAGTACGTGAAATTTAAAAAAAATATATATATTATTTTATGATAAACACTGAATAATCAGTAATGTAATTTATTTAATTTATTTTAGATGTAGATTATATACTATGTATAACTTGAATTATACACCAACAACTTTGGGGGTAGAAAGTTGAAGAGAAATTATATCTGGGGGTACGCGAACAAAAAAGGTTGAATACCACTGTGATAAAGGACCCAGCAATACGTATCCCCAGAATAGTAATACAGTTAAGATTGAAATATAATTGTAGTATTTATAATACATTTTAAACTAAAATTGTTAATGATGCAAAAAGCATCACTTGCCCATGTACAATCATGTCAATTAAAATTTTTGTCAGCATGCAAGCTGGAAAGTCAATCATACCGACGAGTCGTTGAAATTTGTGAAAGGAAACCACGATCATGCACAAACAGAAACTGTTTATCGCACTACAGAATTCCTCATATTATAAACGGTGGTTTCTAAGGAGTTACGAACTTTAACGTGTCTTTAAAATATTACCTCTACATTTACATACTAGCGAGGGTAAACAAGAAGCACCGAACATTGTGTGACCATCCATTAAAAAGTTGAGTGTAAGCAGCTTTGTAGTAGTAATTAGTAATTTCAGCATTTTAGAAACACGAATTTAAGAGGACATATCAGAAAACTGCACCGAACTAAAAATACCGATTATCAGGGACCAGGTTTTATCCACAATCAGTTCTGAAGCTTTCAAGCGTCTGCTAAATGAGCCTTTGCGAACTGAAGGAACCAAAGACACGACAAACATTCAAAGCCCCCAGATCTGAATTTGACTCAATGATGCAAAACATTTTCAATGTCACTGAACACTTCTTATCCAAGGGTGGAGCAATGTTAGCCATTCCAGCCCAGCTAACACTTTGAAAAACAAAAAAGAACCTGATGATTTAGAGAAAAAATTACACTGCGAGCCTTGTCCAAGCTCCTGTAACGTTAATCCTGTCATGTAGTTAACGACGGCTACATTCACATATTATGAATGTTTATACCTAGACAAGATATAGAAGAAAACATGTGCAAGTGAAATACACAATTTTGTCACCCCAGAGGGTACGCCACAGAGAACGGACCATTTTTGCCTATCTAACGACAAACATAGCCAACCTCTGAAATACTTTGTTTTTATCCAGACAAGAAAACTACCCAAAGCACACAAAAGTCAACGATATTAAACCAAAGCTATGGAACCATTAAGAATTAACAATACTAAGGCTAAATGAAAAGAAATAAATACATTTGGAAATAATGAAAAATAATGAACTTAAAACCCCACTGAAACTTTATGTCTTGTTCTGATAAAGTTTTAAAATATGAATATGGCTGTCTTCTGGGTTGTTGCGCCGTGTAGTCTGGTAGAAGTTTACTGATGTTTCATTCATCCATGGCTTCCATCATCAGGGCGATCGCCCTGATGATGGAGGCAGCAAGGACCTCTAAAACGTTGGTAAACTTCTACCAGACTACACGACGCTTCAGACCAGAAGACAGCCATCTTCATATTTTAAAACCTCATATCCTACATTTAAAATATGAAGTCATACGTATATTATGATCATTTAATATTAAAAATTAACAATACAAAGCACTTAACAAATTACAGAATAAAATATAGCAAGAATATGCTATAAATGTAGATATTCAAACTGACTCATTTCTATTTAATGTATAGAAAATCTTTCTCTTTTTCACTCTAAAACCTAGACTAAAATTTTAATCCATCTGGGTCACTCTCTGCTACATTTCAAAAAAATAAATCTCTTATTTGGACAAATATTTTATGATTGTTAAGTGTCTTAATACCTTCCTCCCCTATACTTTACAAATGTAATTTAATTAAACGTAACTAATTTTGGACACGGCTTCCAAAAAGTCTTCAAATTCTACAACTGATACATTATTACATTCTTATCAAGCCCACAAATATCCCCATATCTAATATATACACACAGGACAATTGTTTCATCAAAGAGTTTACAAAATAACAATATATCTGCATCACTAGGCAACAGCAATGCAAGGTCTGAAATATGAAAAACAATATTTATATTCACATTTTAGAAACAATTCATCCAAAATGGAGTCTATTTTAAAAATTAAAACACCGAATATTGTAAAACATCCAATTTCAGACCATGATGTAATACAAATCAATGCATATTTATGAAAGGGTCCATCCCATGCCGGTATTCCGTCATTTTACTTACACAGAATTTTACGTAGTATTGGTTGGAAAACCTGACAGGAAGAGACCACTTGGAAGACAATATTAAAATTAAAAGAGAAAAGGAAAAGAGAGTGGACTGGACTAATTTGGCTCAGGATAGGGACTGATGGGCTCTTGTGTTCATTGTAATGAACTTTAGAGTTCCAAAAAGGCAGGTAATTTGTTTTACTGAGCGACTATTAGCTTCTCGAGGACACTGTTCCATGCAGTTAATTATTTTAGCATGGCCCATTCTTTTGATTTCAGTCTCAACAATCTTTTAAAATGTATGGAATTTAAGGAGACATTTTTAGACAACCCTGAAACACGGTATGGAAAAAAATTTGATAAGAAAGAAAATGCAACTGGAATAAAATTATAATTATACAATAAGCCTCGTCACTGTAGAGTTCTTAATGTTTCGAAGAGTGTGTCTACCTCTGTCATCATAAATGTGGAATGACTGTCACTCACATTCATGCTCTTGACCTCTTACCTGAGACCACATAAAAAGCCAGTACCTCACCATTAGGTCACAAGTTCATTCTGTTACTAGGAACAGTTATGACAACCGGAGGAATGCCGGGATAAACAGATACATGATATCACTAGAAAATCTGAGTTGACACAGTTTCATCCATAAATTCCACATTGCCTAAACAGAACTTAAGGTACAGTTCGTTAGTTAAAGATCTAGCCATAAGACCGTTTGCCTTTCACTGTCACGGACAAATTAGTTCTACTATGGACGGAACTGTTCCATCAATACAGACAGTGCTGTAATATTTATTTACTTCAAAAAATTTCATACCATAAAGAAATTAATGTCTCAGGCACAAGAATTTGAAGCCAAAAAAATCTATATGAAGAATGAATTATTGCATGAGCATCAAAATTCTGATAATCGGATATTAAAGTTCAGTTTTAGACATAAAAGAATGAGTACCCTCCAACAGATGGATATACAATTCCTCCATCTCATTATGATACAAAATTACTAAATGTAACAGACTCAGTAACTATTATTAAAAGGACATTTTTAGTAATCAATGGAACTGGTAATATATACACGTGAGTTGTGAAGAACCATAAAAGATGTACAACATGGCTGTAAAATTTTAAATATTGAAGGATGCTAAGCATATCAGATAATTATTCCTAACAAAAGGGTTGTAAGTCAGTATTACCTTACACTTAGTTTGGCTGAAATATGCCCTATCACAACTAAAAATTTGATGTCATAAAAGACAGTTCTAAAAAAACAGATTTTCTAGTAAAAATCCATTATATTGCTTTAAATTATGGAGGAAACATTTTTTTAACTCACCATACGCTGCAAGAAAAAAAATAAAATGTTACATAAAACTAGGCAGACACTCAAAGTAATTGTATGTGTCCTCACAATATTTTACAATCAGAATTTTCTTGTGAATTTCCTCACAACCATAGCCCAAGCAATGGAACAACCTATGGTACTTACATAAAATTATGAGCAATAAAACTCAGCAAAAGCCACGGAACCAATGCTGCTTTCCCTATGCTTATTTTGAAAACTCTTTGATATGAAAAATGTTGTTATAAAATATTTGCTACAACTATATGCACTATTACACATGTAATTGCTTCTGATTTATAATAATGTTCACTTAAATAAAAATACTGTTATATCAAAGTGGCATATATTCTGCAATATAATCTTCTGATATGATACGTTAATCCGTAATTCCACACCTTTCTCTTTACACGTATCCGCTTGCTCCTCAGTAAAACCGGTTTAAAGAATTATTTAGTTTGCAGCCACTATCTGTAATTCTGATTCCTTGTACGAGGAACAGCTCGTCTTCTTATGAAGAAATCAAAGAAAGAAATGACAATAACTGATTCTCTGGCACACATTGTATTTACACATTTATACTAACGGCTTCCAGTATGATATGACTTAAAAAATCTAAACTCACTTCTGTAGTCACCCATATACACCAAATTTTATTAATAATGAAAATATGTACGCACCAAGTTCCAGAGGCGAAGGAATAAGGAACTGAATTCTCGTTGCACACCGCACGCACATTATTGCATCATGGGATATTGCTTCTGTCACTGCACAACAGATTCTGCGGTATGGGATGAGGTCTCGGTGGACGATAGCATAGTCGGAGCACTGACAGTTGTGCTGGAAAATGCCATCTCCACGCTGTTCAAGGTGGCACTACCTGACTGTGTGACAGCAGCAGCACCTGATGTTGATCCACCACCCACAGAGTCAACCCTTGGTTCCACGTTTCCACTCTCCATGCCTCCTGCTGCTGTTGCTGCTAAGTTCACTAGAGACTCTAAGCTCTCTTTATCAAGATGATTTGCCAGTTCACTGAGAGGATCTCCAGTATAGGACATAGGTGTCGTATGATTTGCCGTTTCTCCTGGGGCATTATCTTGTATTCTGTGACGTTTTGGGTCCCCGTAAATAAGGCAATGGATGTTAGGGGAAGAGCTCCTGTCTCTGTGAGTGACAGTCCCACTTTCTTGCTCCTCGAGAAACCTGTCCATATAATCTGTGATCCCTGGATGTAGTGTGTACTTTTTCTTCTCTAATCTTGCTTTGTTGGCAAATATGTCATGCCTCTCAGTTTTCTTCCAAAGATAGTAAAACTGAACCAACTCTCCAACTGATCGTGTTCTCACCTTGTTTTGTTGGATAAGATGAAAATCTTTACCATAACTGCGAAGGCCATTTTCAAAATTTCTGCATTCTTCCTCAGACCACAAGCTCATGGTGTCAGTCGGTGGTACAACATTCATACGCCGCCTTCTTAAGGCTTCTTCAATGTTATAACCACACTGAAGTAATAAGTAGAGGGCCTGTTCGTCATCTCTCGTATGAGTCCCGATAGGTATAGCATTTACCCCTTGCGCATTATTCACAAGGGGTTCCTGTGCTTTCACGAGAAAATCTTCCACATCCTTTTCAGACAGAGAACTTGGGTTCCACAACAACTTATCTTCATTTTCATAAGGCAGAGCATCATCATACTTACAAAGACCTTCAGGAATTCCTGCCTGATAATCACTCCCAACCATGATTGTCTTCCGCCACTCCTCTTCGTCTGGGCTGTAATCATAGTCCTCCTCCTCTTCTTCACTCTGCTGCCGTGACAGTCTCAGCAGCCTTGACGTACCAGCATTCTCTTCAGCTTCCTTCTCAGGCAGGTTGATGTACAACTGTTGCAGATCAGTTTGCCCACTCTTTTCATCACACTCCTCATCCAACATGTCGTGACCAACACCATCATTCTCAAGCGCCATATCTTGGTTTGACATCTCTGAACTACTCGACTGTAAATTCTCTGTTGACGGGTCTCCGTATCCATACATTGCTAACAATTCCTCTAATGGCATATCCCCTTCCCGCTGCAGGTTAGACAGTTCAATTTGAGGGTCTTCTGATCCTTCCAATGCTTCTTCTTCATCCAGTGTTCTTTCATCATCAAAATCATTCACCATCATCTCCACAGGGGGATCAAATTCCTTATCCACTGTGCTGCAGCAGCTGGCAACTCCAGGTCCTGAAACAAAATACAAACTTTTTAAACACCAATTTTCATTAATTGCACAGTACAATGGTTTACAACAAACATCATGGCAGTACAATCATTTTAAAATTGAAGTTTTAAATACTACTGTCTGTTCCTTGATTCATTTCACAAGACACTGCCAACTACAGTAGTTTAACAGTATCAAAAAAGAAATAAAGGTATATATAATTTCAAGCTTTCATGGTGACTGAATGCAATGAAGTCTTTTTGGACAATGGAATAGGTTTCTGTTTCAGACTGTCTCAGCCTCCATCAGCAGGGACTGATGTGATGAATGTTGCAGTTTGGAATGTGTGTGTGTGTGTGTGTTCAGCTGGTTCTGTCCAAGAGTGGACCAATAGGGGAACAGTGGACTGAGTCAGGCACATTCACTCATCTTACCTGAAGCCACAGTCAACATTTCTTAACCTGAAAAATCTGGCACGCCTTTTAGCACTGACCCTTCCTTCGAGAGATAATGGTTATTTACCAATGGCTCTTCTTCACTGAAGGTTGTTGATAGCTGGAATCCAGGATCAACTTACAGTGACCCCTGTGATCACTGCTGTAGTTGTTGGGACAAACCAAGATCTCTGTGACCTCTTTTGTTAAGTGATTCATGTACCCTATTGTCCTAGACTGTATTGTCATGTCTTTCCTGCATTTCAATAACTTTCAAATTCACCCAAAATGATTCTCTAGTCAGTTACAGTTAAGAGTTTTGTCAATTTTACAAGCTGTCATACCAAACACATACCTTTTTCTCATTTTGCATTCTTGTTACAAAAAAACCTCAAGATACAAAGACACTTGGCTTTTTCATTTGCTTCTATTGGGTAAACAAATTCAAGTAAATTCATTAAAATCTGAAAGGGTCAAGGCTCGACTGAAATTAACCACAGTTAACTTAGATTTGAGATGTCAACTGCAGCCACAATCTGCAAATTAAATTCACCTAGTAGCTTTTAGAGTAGACCCAAATTACCAAATTTTATCAAAATCCACCAAGTGGTTTCAGAGATGAAATATGCAGTGAGACACAACCTCCTGATCATGTGTTCACTTTATGCAATTTCTGAAACACCAAATAAAAATGAATGTATGTAAGCTTTCATATTACCTGTAAAGATGGCGAAAAAATTAAGGCTGAACGGCATCGAAGGATTGAATATTAAAAATAACCAAACAAACAAACTGTTAACACTTATATACGACACTAGTGCCAAACGCATTTTGACCTCAAGAGGTCAACATCAGTGGCAAAAGGGAAATTAATTCATATAATCAAAAAATGGTTTTAAAAAACAAACCATGAAGGTGAGTTATTTACAAAACCATAATAAGTAACACTACACTAGATGTTGGTTTCAAAAGTGTGTTATCTTGAAAATCTTTTAATAATAAACAGGTGGAATTAAATTGGAAGCAACTTCGTTAAAGATCCACATCACTGAAAAATTCCTACTTGTTTCCCATTTATTTAATGTAAGTTCCATTAAAAAACATATAAGTAAGGAAATGTATGCTGTGTAACAATTCTGATGTATTTGTTGTGCTACTGCCTCTAGATTGTCAGGCTGGAATACTCTTTTATAAGCAGCCACAAGGGATGTTTGTACTGTCAAAACATAACCTGATCTTTTAAAATAGTACCCGTCACATCGGTATTGTCTGATGTCAATGACCTTTGTATAGGAAGGGTGCCCAATATTTGTCTGAAAGCATGATGATGTCATCACGGGGATTCCCCCATTCAGGCACACAATGAGACTTTCACAAGCAGTATGGTATCAGCCCTAACAATACAGAATATCCCAAAAAGGATACAAAATGCTGACGTACGTAATGTTTGTGTGTATACAACTTTTTGAGACGATCTGTAGATATCTTTTCATGTGGCGGAATGCTTCACCTGACATACACAAAGTTTGCTTTCAAAAAGAAGCACTGTTTATCCTCGCAATATCAATGAATAAGAATCAGAGAATTGTTATTAATAGCCTAAAATCACAAAGTTAAAAAACACACGGCAATTTTAATCATCCAGAACAGAGAGTCAAGGAATAATTAATGTCTTCAGTAAACTGAAATGTCAGTCAGTAAAGTCATATTCAAATATGCAAACACACCACAAAAAATTCATCCACAACTCAGTGGATTATGTTAGAAGGACATTTACAAAATGACAAAGATTTAACTTATAATTATATTACTCTTGCTGCCACCAGTATGAAAAATAAACATAACGTTAAATGTGATACCACTTATGAAATTCATTTGAAAGTTTGTTCGACGGATGACAGAAGCACGATGAAAGCTGTAGACTTTAAAAAAATATTAAATTAAATATTCAAATGCAGGTCATAAGATGCAAACCATGAAGGGCAGTCAATTATTATGATCCACACTGCCAACCAATCAATTCCCAATGTAACAATTCAGAAAAATTACAGCATGAAGAAAAAAATGCATACACTGATATAAGTTTTGTTTAAATAAAATACAAAACTGCCTTAGTAAAATATTTAGGTCAAGAATAAAAGACCCCTCCTGCATTGGACAAAGTAACAATAAATCACAATGATAACAATTCTTTGGTGGGAATAATCTAGAGCAGAAAGAAGAAGAAAAAAAGATGAGACAAAAATTTTATACGGAATATAACCTTTATTGACTGGCTCGAATTTTTATCTACAACACATATTTTTCGACAGTGTATATAATGAAGTATGTGTTAAGGATACTTATATACCATGTACATATGACACCTCTTAAAGCCTAATCTAAATACTCCATTCAGAATTATGCCAGATGCAAAATGTATGATAAATTCTTATTGTCAATATGCCAGACAAGACAAGAATTTGGACACTGCAGATGTGTGTACATATATGAGAAATGTGTTTGTTTACGGATCCTTACTCCAACATAATTCCCAGCTTTTCTATGTTTAGGATTAATTTTAATCCAATCAGGTTTTCTCCTTTAGTTTCAGCTGTTAACTTTTATGGTGTCTATAAGCACTTTCACTGTCAAAAATATTATCAATCTTTCCAGCAAGAACAGCTGAAAATGGGTGAATAATACAAAAAGATAGAGATAATTATATACCATCATGATTGAGGGCCCAGATAAAAGAGTGAAACTGTATACACTATGATCCTCCATCAGGTATCATATATATGGCAAAGACAATAAAAACTAATACACAAAGAAAGATCAAAAACTGCTTTGTATAATGTTTAATTTTTATAAAGAACTAAAGAAATAAGTATTGAAGTAAAATCAAATGCCAGTGATGTGTATACATTTTTCTCCAGTTACCCAACAATTAAAATTGGTAATATTCTTTTTATACAGGAAGCAAGCAAAAGAGGAAAGAAATATCCGAAACGAACGTTATACGATATGTACATAAGCAGAAAACAAGAGGAACACAGTCAACTGATGATTTGTCTATTGTGACTCCATACAGGCTTGTAAGTTTCATTTTGGATAAAAATATTACCTGCATCTTCATCACAGTTCTACCCTAAAGATTAAGGTGATATTCCTCTGAAATGTTTGTTACCACCTACAAGTGTATGTGGCAACACAATCTAGAAGACACCAACCGACACCTTCAAAGCTGTCTCATCAAGAGGAACACGCCCTACTATAAAAATTTTGATAAGAACTGCTGAACTGAGTAATGACATGTATCACGACTGGTTGGAAGTACGATTCAACACTCACGAACATGACTTACATCCCATGTCTTGCATCCATGTCCTGCATTGTGAACTGCTTTCAAGTAGTATCAGGACTGACAAATTTCTTAGGACACAATATTTTTTTCACAACTTGGAGGTTCCAACTTATGGAAGTGATCTGCAAAATGATAAAAATGCATTAAAACAAAAACAGCCACAGGGTTTTACGTATAAACCAAGAAGAGACAGGAACTTATGAAGGCCTGTAAGATGGTCAAATCAATCATAAGTTCTGAGCCAAAGCAGTAACAGAGACTCATTTCTGATGACGAAGAACTTATATTTAATGTATGGGAAAATTTTGTCCCAAACAGCAGTAGAAAGTTAATACTGAGGACACTAACTATGTATGCATATATATATATATATATGGAAATGTATGCATCAGTTTTGTGTTGTCATCCTTGGTGCACTTCTTTGGGCCATCTGTCATGTGTCATTCTTTGGATATGTCTGTATCATACTGATTATTCTGTTTGTACATAACCCAAAACAGAATTCTGTAAACCAATTTTTTCTCTATTTATATAATTTGAGATTTTGTCTTTGCTAATCCCCTTCCTGGACAACTCCAGCACCAAAAATTAATTAATTTTGTTTCAAAATTCCACACTTCTGAGCCATACAGCATAGGATAGCAATAAATAACTATGTAATGATATGATAATGCACACGATATAGTCATGGCTTATAAAATTAAAGCAAAGATAACACTGGAAGCTCTCCAAAGTCCACATGCCATCTCAATCATATAAATCAATTTTACAAACAAGTACAAATTAATTTGCAACCCATTAAAATACACTCTTTTTCACTACCTCTATTTTTCTGACATTATAAGCACATTCCAAGGACAAGGATATATTTTTGTGTTCTCTGAACGTAATCATATGTGAAATTATTTATTGTACTCACCACTGAGAACTTCAAATCCTATTTAAATGAGATTTAATTAGTTTATTGCTTCATCAGTGCTTTGTTTTTTTATGATATCCAATATTAATGTATGTTGATCTACTGGACAAATAAATTAAGGCATACCATTGCTTTCAAATCTCCATATGGTAGGATAAACTTCATATAAACTTCTTCCTACAAGTTACACATTTTGTACTGTTTACATGCCTGTGTTTATCTTAATTTCAAGTATGCATCTGTAAGGAGTGAAGGTCTGGACTTTCATTTGTATACCTTCTAAAAAAAACCTGTGGGCTCGCTTTCTGTCCATGTGGATGGTGGCAGCTTACAAGCCAACAGACAGCCATGCATATCCAAGACATAAAACCAAGCGATAAATACATATTTGTTTTGTACAGTATATTCCAAATTCTGACATGAACTAATATATTTACTCACTTTTTAACTAGTGATTCTGATATGTGGTCTATTGTTTCTATTATTTAAGGTTTTACTTTTTAACAAATCAACCAGATTCAATGTGCAGAACTCATTAGTTATGACAGAAAAGGTGATAAAAGTCACAGAAATAAAATAACAAATTTACATGAAAATTTGATATATTATAAAACCTACAACTTTTTCTCTCCACAACATGGGCTTAAACTGAAGAAAGTAAGATTCTAAATCATATTAATCCACCCCAGTTTCTAAACAATCTGAAAAGTTCTGAAATTCTAAGAGTGACACATTCTGATAACAGATATGACATAAAATTACATCAGAAATGGAACATTATACTGATATAAGTAAAACACAGAAAGTTACAGGTATGCACTACTTTTTAACAACCAATATCCATCAACATTTTTGCTCGAATCTCTGGAAGGATCACACAAGGTCAGACAGAGATCTCAAAATTAACTCACTTTCTTGACTGCCCCGCTAGGGATGGCTCTAGTCCTGGGAGAATTAATTCACTGTTCCCCCTTGGTTACACATAATGCATTTGAAACAAATGGCAACCAAACATGCAATAGTGTTTAGTCTGAACATTAATGAAAGGCAAATAATATGAAGAAAAACAAAAGAACATATTCACCAGCTGGAGGTGGCGGCAACAAACACTGTGGAGATTTAAGTTTGTGTAACTTCTGAAGATGCTGTAATTCGGTCATCTGGATGACAGAATCAGTGGCTGCAGTGGGTGAAAATAATACCTCCTAACCATCTGTAACAATAAGACAAACGATCTGTACAGAAAAAATCTATAGAACAAAACTTCGGAACATGCATGTACATAATACAATAAAGGTGTATTGTACTCTTAAGTTAGGTTAGAGTCCACATTTATATTACATTACTGAAGACTACTTTCCGACCAAATACTTCTGCACAAGTGTTTCTGTAAATAATGCTAAAACGCATTGTTACGTATAAATAAACTCTGTATATTTTTCACCAAATACAAAGACATAATTTACCTTACACACAACTTGATTTCACGTTTAAGAAAATCTTTTTAACAGCCTGTTTGATCACTACACCGCCTTCCAAATTTTGTTCGGGTTAAACTGTAAGAACAAAATTAAATGTTGCACAACGTTTTCAAATGCCATACAAACACGGGTAACAAAATATGATGTTTCAGTATTTGAATAATTACGTCAATCTTACGAACAGAGTGAAGGCAAATACACCACAATTCCACCACTTGTTTACACACAGAGCATTTTTCAATGTGTATCAACAAGTCTCGAGCAGCATATAGTCACGTGATAAAATGTTAACTTAATCACAGTTTTCAATCATCTATACCGAAAGTTTAACAGAAGAAGACTAGAAGGCAGATATAAAAAAAAAAGTTGTAATTTGGATGACGGTAGCACGACCAGGAAATTCTCCTCTCATAATAATTTTTAATGCATGTTGTATGATATTCAGACTATCCAGACGCATACTCTATGGTTTCATCCGACTTGAAGTTCCTCACTCGTTATTAACAGAGAATATCATCCGTGAAATGTAGGATCCGTGGAGAAATCCGTTTGTAGGTGGTTGGTACGTAGCCGTCATGGAGGTTATTCGAACGGATTGCTCGTTATCATTGTCTGTCCAAGATCAACGAGAGGCAGTTACCATCACTGAATGTTGGATATTTTTTTCGAGGGTGCATGGTGCAACTCAGAAGACTGTAAACACCGTATTTTAAAAACGGAGGCGGCTGTTCCCCTTTAAATGAACGAACTGCCTGTACAATTTATTAATGACATTTGCTTGATAATAATTTACGATGGAAATGAAGTCAGTACCCTGCCCAGTGTGTGGTGGTTCAGAGTACTACAAGGATTCTGGGTTTTACTTCTGTACAGAATGTCAAACTCAGTCACAGGTATAATGAAGTATTTTGTAAAGGAAAAGTGTGCTGATTCTTGACTATTGAATCAAAAACCACATTACCTACAGGAACTTTCCCATATAGATCTATATGTTCATGGTCATTTGATGCTAAATATGCTGTGCAGTTCATATTGTCTCTGATCAGAGTTATCCTTCCTTGTGTTCATAACTTCATGGTAGAATTCACTGTGACAAGTGAAACAGGAACCAAAATTTATATACTTTTTTAAGAGAATATGCAGTTTGAAATAGTCTTCTTTCTTGCAATCACAGGATGCTTCTGTCTGTGAATAAGTTTATTACTAGAAACTGTCTTTTCAGGAGCTGCATGAACAAGTTTATGAGTACAGTTTTACTGGTATTGCAAATACAAGCACAAGAGTTCTTAAAAAAAGTTGTAATACAGAAAAAGAAAAATCTGGTAAGTATTTTTGTGCATGTGCCTGATTTACAGGAGATGCATTTGTACTTCCCACAATTTAGTTCTTGTATTAAAATTCTAATGGTGTAAAATCAAAGATTATGAATTTATGATTAAGTTTCTATTCTTTCGTCATTTTTTCTTGCCCATTAGAACAAAATGCATGTTTAGTTTAAATACCTTCTGGATACTTGTTGAACCATAATTTTTTATTTACTGGAAAGTAAAATTTATGGATTTGATTTTAACATAAAATTGTTTCTAAGCTGATTGCATTGAATGTACAGAACTTGGGAGCTTTGCAAACAGCTTGGGAACCACTTCACTTTTATGACTGATAATACTGGTATTAATTTATTGTTTTTATTTTAGATGGAACAGATGAATGGACATCATGGGAATATTATAACTTCATATTGAAAGGTTTAGTTGATGAGTTGATTGGCCTTGGAGCCAACAGGGCACTTAAAATTGTTGTACTGCAGTTGTGGGCTACATACCTCAAGAAACTTGAGGTGGCTTTTACATCAGTCACAAAAACAAACATACCTAAATTGGGAATTAACTACCATCCCAGGTAATACATAACTTTGATTTTATTTTTAATAGGTAAAACAAATTATGAACTCATGTTGCATTATTTGTAAGTTATAAAAAATGTTTGTTGTTGTTATTGTTCTTGCTGGTATTGTTGTTTCTACCCTTATTGATTCAACTACCAGTTATTAATAATGATACCCATAGAATAGAAAAACTGAAACTAGCCTATTGTGACTCATCAGATTTTTTATGTAAGTTCAGTTCACCATCTCTTTTTATGTATTTCTTTCCATTCCATTTGGCATACACAGTGAGATATTTATGAAATTAACATCAAATTGCATGCACTGTTTACATTCCTGATTCTTCGTGCACACTCAGTTTGAACCATGATCTCCTATATTGTACAGAAGTTCTCTGATTCCTTATTAATTCTTTCATGGTGGATTATTTCTTTGCTGATTTCTTAAGGCACTAATTTTGTGGTAAAGTATGAAGTCATTATGAGGATTAGATTATTATGTACATATATATGTTCAAATATTAAAAATCAAGGTTTTGATGCTGTGTGGATTCTTAGGTAGACAGCAGTGTTTCAGACAAATATACTGTCTGTTTTTTTCTGAAATGTTGGTGTCTAAACAGATACTGGAGTCTTAACTGTTTAAATGTTGTTTTTCATCTTTTTTTTCTAGAGATGCAAAAGTACTATATGGCTATGTTGTTAAGGAGAAGAAGCGGAGCAAGAAAAAAGCACCCAAGAGATCCATTTCAGAGATATCTGTGGCTACTTTTTCAGTAAACTTCAGTGACTCTGATCCTAACTTTGCTAAACGTCGTCTTCGTAAAACTAAAGTATGGTGTCAGCTATGCCTTACTGTTTTTTTATAATTTGTTTCTGGTTTTTTGCAGGTGGATCATATCATAGCTTTTAATAATTTTCAGTCTTTGAGTGCCATATTTTAAGGTTATGGTATACACTCTGGTAAATAAGACTGGATTGTGTTCTATTGGACTACTAAATTTTTCAAATGCATTCATCAATTTTGCATGTATCATTGGTCCTGATGTTTGTATCACAATACAAATCTGTTATCACAAAGCTAATCATACAGCAGATGTCATACTGCACAGGCAAATTGTGTTTCCTTGTTCTTTATTAATATTCTACATATCATATTTTACATAGTTGTAGATTTTAATGAAATTTTCGTGTTTTGTAGTGTACATATTCATTTTTTTGTGTGATCAGCAATGTCTGAGAAAACTGATATACTGATCGAGTTCAGCTTCATATAAAGTGAGGGTTATACTGGACCAGTATGAACCACAAGTAAATTCAGTACCAAACTGTTAGTACAGTACCCCAAAACCAAATGAGTCTGATGTCCATCGAGTAATTTCGGAGATGAAATATGGTGATGAACAAATTGACCTTGACAATGTTGGTGAAATGTTATTGTGAAGAGATGTTTTCTTTGTAGCTGATAAATGTCTGTTATTTTCATAATCCACAGAAAATACTCGTTGAGGAGGACTATGGCAAGCGTGCTGAATCATCGGTTGATGTGATGAGTGAGTTTAATGAAAGTATGAGGAGCCTTGAAACATCGTCTAGGGGACAAGTAATGTCTGATCATGAAACGGTCCCAGACTGTCCAAGGTACTGATAAATAAAATATTTAATATAGAATAATAATAGTGTTATTTAGTTTGAGTTTGTTATTTTTATTAAATTAAAATTAAATCCGCAGAATAACATCTCCAGAGAGCCAAAGCCGACTAGCTTGACTGCTGGCCTCACGTTCACATGCCTAAGCAGAGGTGAACAATCATCCAACCAGGTATAGGGTGACGTGTGGTCAGCACGATGAACCCCCAGCCATTGCTAGTTTTCATAACCAGATTACGCTACTCATTGTAGCTCTCCAATTTCCTCATGATGCTGGGTTACACTGGTCAAAAGCTCATGAGAAAATTTCTTCTCCCCCGAGACTAACCAACGCGCATTCCGTATCGCCGGTCCGAAGCATGATGCCTCAGACCGTGCGGCTATGGCGCGGGACTTGTTATTTTTATTACTCATACATATTTTCAAATCCCTGGTTAGTTCATTGCAGACTTCTGGGCATAAGTGGTGATTCTTTAATTTTTATTATTTTGGCTCATTGTTTTTACTTGGAATATGGACAACTATGAAAACCTGAAGTTTGTGATCAGTTATTTTGCGTGGCTGATACCTCATGCAGTAATAACCTCATAGTCACATTTAACTGTATGATACAAGGCCTTTCTTGTGCATTGACTTATTTATATAGCTGATCAAAATCTTTCCTGACGTGGACCACTGAATGTCCATCATCAGAAAATCCCAACACAGACTTATCCTGAGTTATGTAAGTTCAGTTGATATATTAAAGAATTACTCTTTATTTTGATCTGATTTAACATTATCCTTTCATCTTTCCTTTGTTCCCTATTACATTGTCAATTAAGAAAATTATCATCATTGTGTTTTATGAAAGTTTTTATTTGGTTCAAAATGTAGATGGTGGCAGATACATCACTGCTTTTCTTTATAAAATAATGAAAATAGACAACAACAAAAAAGGCAAAATATTGAAGTAGTCTGAAAATTAATTATTTTATTTTACAGGCTTGAATTTTCATCTGCAGCGTGTCAGCTACGTTCTGAGCTGTACAAAAAACGTGATTTATCTTCTGGCAAAGCAAGCAGCAGCAGCAAGAGAATAAGTAGCTGTAAAGTTCTAAAGTCAACGAATCCAAAAATTATTTCACGCATCAAATTATTGGCAATTCTGCATATAGCTCTGAGAATTTTACAGGAAAATATATATCTGAGTGATTTATTGAGGTGAGTAGAATGTAAAAATAAAAAAAATGAAGAATACAATATACATTACCAAAACTTTCATATTTGTAGCATGTGCTGAGAATAAGGAAAACTTCTGGATACCATTGTCTTGTGGAGCACATGGTCTTCAAGATATGTTCAAAAAGTTTGCTGACTTATTTTTTTATACATTTTGCATTTGGATTGTTCGTGCTCTTTGTTCCAAAGTAATTCCCTTCTGGCCTGATAAATTAGTTAACTTACTGTTTTACCCACTTTTATTCATTTTAAAATGGGTGTGCATACACATAAAAGGGGTAAGCCTATTTTTTTAAATTCTCATGTTTCTCTTTTACAGGTGGGTAGAAGAAGGTGAACTGTCATTCTATGAAATAACTCATTTCCTCCCTCAAGATGTTAAACTGAAAGGCCATGATCTCATGACATTTGGCCTCTCTAGTAAAAGACCTTCGTATATTGGCATAAGCACAACAGCAAAAGAATTGGCAGTGTATTTAGAAGCCACTCGTATGCCAACGCCTGATTTGTTGTCTCTGGCCAGAAGGTATATTGATGAATTACAGCTACCAGGTGTGTGTTTGATATTATGTGCACCAACAGATTTGTTTTTATGTTCGGGGTTTAATTAAATTTACATATGGTGATTTTTGTATAATAGAAGTGCTGTATATCAGGTTTCATCACAATCTGTCAAAGAACATAAAAGTTCATTTCAGCCCTTATATAAACTTGAATGTAAACTGAATTATACTGAACGAAACTTGCACTCTTGTAATAAAATCTTTATTAAAAATGCCTTAGATTTAAAAACTATATTTCTGCTTCTACTTGTTCTTCTTCTTCTTCTCCTCTTGCACTACAGCCCTTGGTGGGCTCTGGCATCCCAAACAATATGTCCCCATCTTTTCCTATCTTGAGCTACCTTCTTCCAGTTGCACACTTTCATCTTTCTCATATCTTCCTCTATCGCATCAATCCACCTTCCCCTTGGTCTTCCTTTAGGTCTTGTTCCCACAATTTGTGGTTTAATATCAAATGTGGCAGTCTATCCTCTCCCATTCTGACCACATGTCCCGCCATCTTAACCGTTGTGATTTACTATATCTCACAACGTGCTCATGATGGATCAATTCTTCTAACTCTGCATTATATCTAATTCTATATTATCCATCATTATTCTTTAGGGGGCCAAAGATTTTCCATAGAATTTTCCTCTGAAAGCACGTTAACTTGCTTTCCACTTGAGACGTGAGTTTCCAAGATTCTGCCCCATAATTTATTACCGGTCTAATAAGTGTCCTGTACAGTTTTAACTTTGTGGTCCTGGAGAGAATTTTAGATTTAAATAGTTCTATATGTGCATAATATTGCCTGTTTCCAGCTTGGAGCCTGTGTTTGACTGTCTTCTCCTCCTTTGAAGATATCCGTCTACTGGGTTATTGCGCTGTGTAGTCTGGTCGATGTTAACCAACGTTTCAGAGGTCATACTGCCTCCGTCATCGCCCTGATGACGGAGGCAGTATGACCTCTGAAACGTTGGTTAACATCGACCAGACTACACAGCGCAATAACCCAGAAGACGGATATCTTCATACTCACCGCTGTGAGAACCTCAAGTCTTACATTCTCCTCCTTTATTAAAAACTATGCATCAAAGTTTATCTGAGCTTGTAAGTAAAATGGTCCTTACTTAAAATGAACCAGAAAAAACAAAATAAAAATTTCTCAAGAAAACTGATTTTAAGTCAGCTGTACTGGGTTTAACTGAAATTTATGCTGTCAGTCGAGCACTGCTACTTGCTGAAAATCACGTACAGTCCGCGACTGTAATCTTGAGACTTGTGGGGTGAAGGAGGAAGGATAGCATCTGCCTTTAACGCTACAGACTTCCTGCATTCCTCGCAAGTCTCAAGATTACAGTCATGGACTGTACATAGTTTTGTATATGGTTGACTGACTCCGTGGAGCAGAGTGTTATTCTTGACAAGCTGAGAGGAACTCCATGCATTTTATGGAACCAAAAGGTTCATAAACATTTTCACAAGATTTTGTTTTTAGAGCATACGTGTCAAATGATTGGTGCAGTTTTCCTCCATTATTTTGTGATGCTTTTTATCGGCAATAGTTCGTTATTAATATTGTTCCTTGAGTATTGTTTTTATCAGAGATGGCAGCACATTAAAACAAGTAAAATATTATCAATCACAGATGTTTCTGTGTGTGTATTCATTTTTGCACTATATGAATACTTTCAGGTATGTTTAACCCACATTTATGTGCACATAAAACACTGAAATTGCCATTCATGTTGTTTAGAGGTTAAATCTCATACATTAGTATTGTATCCAGCTTTCATGTTCAGTGCTTTACATGTTATAATTAATGGATTTGTTTGAATGTATTGTAGCTGAAATTGGGAAATATGTGGAGTGCATAATGGGAATTTTACCTCCACCATTGGAATTCAACAGGCCTCTCAAACATTTTCCCAACTATGAGGGTCGTGCAATGGCATTCATAATATTTATCCTTAAACTTCTACTTGGACTTGATGGAAAGACTGAATATGAGATATCAAAAGTCACCAGGAAACTTAATGAGTAAGTTGATTGATTAGAAAATACTTATGATACAGGAGTTATTTACACCATTCATTAAAAATGTATCATGATATCTGCTACCTTTTGCTATTGTCCATGACGACTGGCATCTTATTTTATCAAATAACCAGAAGGCACAGATTGGATGAAAGTCTCATGTTTAGAAAGTTCTCAGGGTTGGGACAGTCATATCTATGGGGCAGTACGTGATTACAGATAATGTAGGGCTATTGCAGTGTTTTGCAAAGAAGTAGTAGGCATGCCAGTAGATGCATTATAACTTTTTCCTCTTCAGAAACATTTAAACATGTGACAATTTTGGCAGTTTTTGTTTAAACTTTTTGTCAGTACACTTGTGTAATTGGAATTTATACTTGCATATAACTGTTAATAGTACATAAATTTTATTGCTTATTTTAATTAAGAAATGCCAACTGTATTACTCTTAATTTTACTGTGAAATGTAAAATCTGTCACACTTAAATTTACTGTATAATTTACTGGAATTGTCTCTGATAATTTCAATATTGATACTAACCAGTTGGACTAATTGACTTCAAAGAATTTAGCTGATTTGTAATTTTATTTCATTAGTATCCCAAATGGGGTCCGCAGTGGCCGCGCGGTCTGAGGCGTGGGCTTTGTGCCGCTTGGTCGCTGGGACCGTGGGTTCGAATCTCACTCAAGCCACGGATGTTTGTCCGCGTTTTTCTGTGTCGTGCTGTCCTGTGTACAGGTAGACGCCTCACGACGGACCGATCCCTTGTCCAAGGAGTCCTACCGAATGTCTATAGATCGAGCCAACGCAAAAAGTTGGGACCTGCAGTGCTCATGCACTTGAAGAAAGTGTCGTTCCCAGTATCCAGTATCCCAAATATGAATTTGTTTACATGACTCTTCAGAAAAGTTCAGCATTCTCTCTTACTTCAAAGACAGATAGTCTCTCATTGCTATGAAGGAAAGCTCTCATGTCTGTCAGCTACTTTTACCTAAAGCAAAGGAAATCCATTTTTCTGGCACTTTCATGCATGCATAAGGTTTAATCAGGTAACTTTAATGGTATGGTACAAAACATAATTTATTTGTTGTGCTTTTCTGTTATTGGTGTTTTGTCATAGGTTGTCTGGAAAATCTGCAGCAATGACAAGGTTATTTGTGTGGGAAGAATGGGTACAGTACATTGAGTGTCGCAAGTCTGTTCTTGCTCGTTTTCACTTTCCTACACAGGCGACACATCACCAAGGGGAATTCAGCGACCCTGGCTGTTATGTCAGGTTTTGGGAAAGAATGAAGGCAAAGGATTACAAGAGACATGAAAGATTACAGTTCGGAAAAATATCTAGTATGTACCACTTACTGTTACTGGTTCATTTAAATGAAGGAATGAGGATACATAAGTATGCCAAAATTATGAGTCAGTTAGTAGTTGTGCATTAATTATATGCCTTAGTTGTAATTTAGAGTATTACTTTCAAGGATATATGGTGAATTCAACTGATTAGCAGTATTTTTAGATTAATAATGAGTACAAAAACCCTGTTGATTAAATAACTAAAGATGTGAATAACGTTTAATATTGTAGAGTTTAGATATCATTGATGAGACAGGCTGTAAAACTTGCTCAGGCCATTTTACATGTTTTCCAGCTAAGTGCCGTCGTTTAAATAAATTCTGCATGTATATATTTTCCTAAAACTTTGTTAAATGGACAGAGAAAGTTTCTGAACAACTCTGAAATTTATGTTTAACTTTTAAGAATGGTAAGAAATGTTTGTAACATTGTACATTCTGAAGGAATAACACAGATTGAGTATGAAGATTTCTGTCTTCTGGGTTGTGCTGTGGCCCTGATGACGGAGGCAGTATGACCTCAGATACATTGGTAAACATCGACCAGACTACACAGCGCAACAACCCAGAAGACAGAAATCTTCATACTCATCGCCCTGATGATGGAGGCAGTATGACCTCTGAAACGTTGGTAAACATCGACCAGACTACACAGCGCAACAACCCAGAAGACAGAAATCTTCAGATTGAGTATGTTTGGGAACAAAGTGCTGAGGTGAATATTTGGATCTAAGATGAAGGTAGTAGGAGGCTGCAAGAAATTACAGAGTGAAGGGCTTCATAATTTGTATTATTCACCTGATTTTATAGGTTGATTAATCAATGTCCGAAATAGTCGAGACATCTGTCGTGTTTGAGAAGAGATGAGAAATGATACAAAATTTTGATTGAAAACTGCAAGGGAATAAATTGATCACTTGGGAGATATAAGCATAGAAGGGAGAATAATATTAATATAGATCTTGAAGAAATGGGTTGTAAAGATGTGTTCTGGTTTTAACTTGCTTAGGATATGGTCAAGTGGTGGGCTTTTGTGATCATTATAATAAATCTCTGTGTTTAATTGAAGTAGATTAATTTATTTGTTCAGTTGGGAAAGGAGATGATGTGAATCTTCAGATTATTTTGGCAATTGAACAGAGTGAAAGAATTCCTTCATGGATATTTTTTTGTGTCCGTTTAATAGTAATTGGCGAAAAATATTTATTTTTAAAAGGAACCACTTCCCTTTCTTTTAAGTTCTACCTTACCAGGAATTTCTTACTTCTCTGACTGACAGTTTGGAATAGATAAACTGAGGCAGCAATCTTTGCAGTGGGAGGCAGAAACATGAAACATTCTTTTACATGCTTTAAACTCAGTTAAAAATTGCGCTCAACTTTTCGGTACTTGTACTGTCCTTCAGATCTGTAGCACGTTGCATTGTATATTTTATTTCCAGAAATTAATCCTGACTTTGTAAGTGCCATGAAGCATGTTTTCCTGAAGTTACTGGAAGAGGATACGGGTGATGATCATACAGTGAACTTTGTTCCATCGCTTACTCCGCAAAAAGCAAATCTGAAGGCCATCTTTGCATCTCAGCCATCAGTTTTTAAGTGTGTAGCACCAGAAATACCATCTTCTGCTGATATACTGAAACAAGATTTCACTAAAACAACATTGCAGCACTTAATAAAACCTGAACAGTAAGTGCGCATGTTTACATATCAACGTTGTGAAAAATGGTTCAGACAGAATGTCATGAGGTGCACCGCATAGTCTTGAGTATAAAACCCGTGACTTGTTGAACATGAAGCAGAAGAGATAATGGTATTAAAATTTTCAGTATGTTTGTATTTTATATAATATTTACAACATTATTTTTGAAATAATTTGTGTGATTATTTAATTGTACTTTTTTCAGATATATTGCAATGGCCCATGACAAAGGAATAAAAATTATTGTTCAGAAGAGAAGTGCCCAGAATCAAGTGAGACAAGTTCATAAAATGAAAAAAGAGTTTGAGAGTAGATGGGACAGAATATATGAAATTGTGGATTCAGAAAAGAAAGTTCCATGTAGTAGTCATGGTGAGAAGAAAAAGAGAACATCAAGGAGTGAAATGAGCTCCAAGAAACATGGTGTATTGCCCGATACGAGTTCCTGTACAGACAGATTTTTTCAACGGTCACGTACATTTGGTCATTTACCACTTGTTGCAGAACATATGTTACTAAATCATTTGAAAAATAATGGCGTTCCGTTGAGCTCCAACAATTATGGTGCAGGTGTTAGTTGGGTAGACAGCAGTGATGAAAACTCAGGTTCTTCCAGATCCACTGAAAATGAAGGAATTTTGAAGAGGCACTCAAAAGAAAATGATGTTTCTAGTAAATTAGATAGCCATATGTTTCATAAATCCAAAAAAGTAGATCAGCCTGTACACTTAAAGAAGGTTTTGTTGAAATGTTCAAAAAAAAGAAATTTTAAATTAAGTGCTGTGGGTGAAAGTAAAGAGTATGTATTGTATCTTCCATACGTGGAATATTGGCTAAATGAAGTTAGTACAAAAGTTCAGGCTTTTGAGGAGTTTGAAAGAAAAGTTGTTATTCAATTCCCACCTTCTTTTCGGTGGTTGCTAACAGAATGTGCAAGGATGCTTCAAATGACAATCCAAGATTTGTATTATGAACTACTGGATGTTGAATTAGCATACTGTCATTAGCTTTGGGTCCCTAGATAAGTCCCTGAGTGAGGAGTTGCAAAAAAATATTAAAGTGTACTGGTAACACACAATCGGTGGTTACAGTAATGCTTGACCACGCATGTCGACTACAGGGAAACAAGGGGAGAATTACACTTTTAAAATTACATGCATATTGCAGATAATGGCTCCGAATGAAACTCTTTTCAGGAATCAACTGTTCTTGAGGTATAGAATTATATTTTCTCTTTTAGTAATCCATGTGTATTTATTTGTATACATAATGTTAATGAAAGCATTAAAGTGATTATTCTTTTAAAAATCTGATTTATTTATGGTGATTAAATGTAATGAAGTCCTTTTGGGTGGTTGGCTGCATTGATACAGTAAAAATTTAAGAGTTTGTTTCTGACTGTTATATCCTAACAGTCATTGAAATTGCTGATATAACATCAACACTGCTGATTACCCATGAAGGCTTTTTGTATTTCTTCCGGAACACTGTTATTGCAATTAGAACTCTATACTGAAGATAGAATTGCCCATGTACCCACAGCTGATGTAAAATTAGTATTATGACATGAATTCAATTTGATGTTTGCTTATTACTACTTTGATTTTAATGGTTGAAGAAAGCTTTGATTTTGTGTGTGTGATACATGTACCAAGTGTATGAAGGAAGCAGGGTTGTTACATAAAACGGGATACATCGACCAGACTACACAGCGCAACAACCCAAAAGACAGAAATCTTCATATTCACCGCTGTGAAAACCTCAAATCTTACAAACTAGACACTGTTTATGAAATTGCTTTGGCCATTATGTGTCTAATGATTCAAGGGCTAATACTAAAACTAAACAGTGGCAAATGCTCCAGTCTGGCTAATAATTCTACCATGCCTTGAAAAGTTTCGAAAAAAGTAAAGTTCTGACAATGCAACAACAGGATTCATTATTATTGTTTTTCCTTAGCATTGTGATGCAATTGCTGGGGGAATTTAAAAATAATATTGCATTTCGAAACGACCTGATTTGTAGACCAGAATTTACCACAGAAATTGAGTCTGCCCCTAATTTTTGTAATAATGTAAGGTTATTGTTATCTCGATGTGAGCTCCATATTTTCGAGGTTGCACAGGACATAAGTTCGAAAAAGTTTCATAGATGTCAGGATTTATTGCAGGATGCAGTACTCGCTCCAAGAGATGGCACTGACGAAGTTCTTGCGTCATACTTTATTCTGTCCACAAGCGAACCGTGAATCTTTCGTCTGTTCTTTATCCGCAGATTACGCGGGACTTTGAGCCGGTGTAGTCACTATCTCTGAATTCTCACAGATATGTGGGCTATATATTTGGGTAACAGTGTTTACACGAAGAAAGAAGCTATTAGAGTATTTGTTTGTGTAATCAATGTTTCTACTGTGTAATGCATGTGGTGTGTACATGACATTTTTGGCAATACGCTGTGTTTATTATACAAAACGGAGTGGTATATGTAGCAACCTGTTGTCATTTGACTGCAGTTCAGAGTAACGTGAAAAGTTGGGTTGAAAGTCTAGGGCTTGCTGAAACAGAAGTTAATGTTTTCGTAACACAGTTTCATTTACATATTCTTTGATCTCTGTGTTGAAGTTCAAATGTGGAAACTGTTTTAACATTTAAACACACATTACAGTACAATTTTGGATCTGTGAAGTGCTGTGAAGGCTACTGTCAAAACGTCACTGATAAATCAACTGCATCCCGGTAAGTTTGAGAATTACATAATTTTATTTGTAGTCATCCCAAAGCGAGATAATATTTTTACAGCCCTACTTGTAAACAGCAAATGAAATAAAGTGAGGCTTACCTATGCCAGTTTCACTGGGGGTTTGTAATTTTCGTAATTTTAAACATGTTTGTTAGTGTGTCTGTGATGTATTATCAGAAAGTGTTATAACGTTTGAGGTTGTATTTATTGTATAACACTTGTGACGTGTAAGTGTACGGTTTTAACAAGCGCGTTCAATAGGATTGCAAATGGCTTGCTCTGCAAATTACAATTGCAGCGATATGTAAGAAGAATTATTCATCTCTAAATGTTATTAGTAATGGTATTGAATTGCCTATTTCAATTTTCTTGGCATTTTGGGCCTGTTGGAGATCAGCTCTTTTGAAAGGGCCCAATTATGTAGGTTCTTCTAAGGCCGGAGAAAGAACCATCCCTGAAATGTAACGGTTTCTTGAGGAATGACGATTACAAAAAAAAAAATTGGTAAGAAAAATTATGTTGAATTAATATGCATTAAATATTAAGCCTTCGCCGTTATTAGACACATCAGAATTTAAGTTTGCAGGTCTATAACGTGTTTAATATAGAATTATTCTTCAGAGTTGTGTTTGATAATTAATAAAGCACCAAGTCAACAGAATAAACCAAATATAATTTCAGGGCAGTTCAAATTCAACAGGACTTGTAATATATCCATACGTTAAGCCTCTGATTTTATGCCTATTTGACAAGGAAATAAATCGATCAGAACAAACAGACTTGACGCAGGCTTGGCTTGTAGTGAAATGGGTTAATAGAGACCGGCGTGGCATTGCACTGGCAGCCAGCAATGTTCAAACGATGACGTCACAGCACTGAAGTGCCTTTAACTGTTTACAGCACGATATTTACCAGCTGCTTCCACTTTAATAATTCGGCAATTTACGTACAGGTGTTTCTTATACTGAGTTTGATTCTCAAATTAAACAGCATTTCTGTTTACAAATATTATTAACCGACAGATGCGCTGTGTGTTTCCATGGAGATACGAACCGAATTTCTAAATATTTTGAGATTTGCAAGAATGGATTAAGTCAAACGTAATCCGTACTGACTGAAGTCTTTACGAGACGCCAAAGACATGTTGTTAAATTGGACTTATTCCACCGCACACACACAAATCGTTACATTTTATATCAGTTTTTATTGCCCGAACGTTTATCATGGGCCTGATCATGAGATATTTATCGCTGAATATTACGGGAAAATGTTACTCGTAAACCCATCATCTACACCTATACTACAACTCAGGGCACTTTTCGTGTCTGTAACCTTTGCTCCTGCGATGTCCTCACCGAAGCAAATGTATTTGTTTCCTTCTTCCATCATGCGAAGTTTGCCGAGCTACAAAAAATTACGTTTACCGGGAATCGAACCTAACACAGATTTTTCGGGGTTGTGGCCTTTGCCCTGTAATCTCCTGTTTCAAAACTAACCTAACCTAACCTAACACAACCTAACTTAACCTAACCCAACCTAACTTAACCTAACCTAACCTAACCTTGGTCTTGCTTCGTTTGCCCAGGTACAGAATTGACCATTTCGTCCTGCACTCGAAAGCAAAGAAACGTTTTCTGAGCTTTGCCTTTCCAAAATAACTTTCTGACCTCGAGGAATTGGCAGGCCAAGTTTAGTGTATTCGTTCGTGCGCTCGCGAGCGTACACGTACACACTTTCAATTGTGTGTGTAATATTCCCGTTATTATTTTATGAACACGTAAAAAGCTTTCGTTGTACAGGGATCATCACACCTGTAAGTCAGCAGATCGAACAATAGGAAAGGTAACAAGGTCATTTCCGAGCAGGTTCTCTGTCATTGTTACGAAATTAACTCAAGTGTCTGAACCGGTGGCCTTGCTGTCATATATAAAAAGAAAAACTTCTCGTAAACTCCATTGTCTGTATACAAGGAATGGATTATTATTATTCTTACAATACAGGAGGTCCTGCTAGTGTTAGGATAGCGTGGCCTAGAACGGGGAAGGACAATCCCGTATTACGTTTGTCCTTCTAGTCAGTATAATGACTAGGCAACAGGCTGGATAGCTGGGGATCGATTACCGGCAGGATTAGAAGACTTTTTCTCTATTTCCGCATCCAGACCGTTTCTGGGGCCTATCCAACCAGTGCCGTTGGCATTTTCAGTGGGGTTAAAGCGGCCGGAACGAGATATTTCTAATGTTCTATTCACCATATAAATTCTTAGACGAGCTTACATTCTAAATACGAGCCAGCCAAGTTATGTTAAAATCTGAGCAGTAAGAGCTAAGTGTATAGTTCGTCTTGATATGTACTTAATTTTCTTAAGTTCTTCTAGAAAAACATCGGGATATTGTTACCTTAAATTAGGCCACGACCAGTTTTTTTTACACATCCTTTCGTTTTCATTATTCGTTACTCATTGCGTCATTCGACGCTCCTGAGCTGCTGATAACGTCGTAAAATAAACCACAAATCGATAAGTAATAATAAATGTTTTACTGTCTCATTGTTTGTAGTTGGCATGACATCGTTTAATAAGCCAATAAAGAAAGTATGCTTGTTGGAATTTAAGTGGATTTAAAGGGAAAGTCGTTTCTTCTTCTTCAATTAGCGTTTTTAATTGTTTTCACTGTTAATGTCTGCACGTGTCTTACAGCAAGAAAGCGTTGGATATGCGACTGCATGATATATCGGAAGTGAAAGATAAGAATCGAATGTGATTTGTGTGAGATCTATTAATAACTTACGAGTCTCTGTCCGGAGGTCGTTCCAGGCAGCAACGTGAGAAAACTTTAAAACTGGTCCGCAGATAAACTTCTTCTCTGCCGGATGTTCATAAGAAGTTTCATCAAATAGGCTATGAATGAGCAGACACTGTGACTATAAGGAGATAAACCAGTACATGGAGACACAAAGTTGTTTTATTCTTTCCCTCCTCACCACTGATTTCATACATACCTGAAGATGGCAGTCTTGTGGGTACAAGTGGTCGCCACAAATACTTCTGAAACGTCGGCAAGCTTCTACCAGACTACGCGACGCAACATCCCAGACGACAGCCATCTTCGCTTTCACCGGCGTGAAAATCTGAAATCCCACCCGGTACAGACTTTTTCCGTACACGTGAATAAGATAAACAAAGAGACGTGTTTCGGTCTGTTATTTATCAGCGGAATTTAACCTCGGTTGGAAAAAGTCTTTGACAACTGTCAAGAAATGCTTAGCAACCCGACGTTCAACCTAATCGTTTAGCGCTGGAAGCTCAGAATTTCTCCCCCACCTTCCTTCCTATGATAATTATTCCCTTCGAATCGTATCATTAAAAAGCACCACGAAGGTGTATGTTGTAAACAAACGGAAGTAATTAATAGCCACGTTTCTCAGTTGCTGGAGAGTTTTCAAGACACCCGTGACTTTGTTAAGAAATAAAACAGCATAGCATCGTGCACAGTATATGTGAATAAAATTAGCCGACCGAAAGACCGATATATATATATATATAAACTATAGTCCACAGATCAGGAGAAAATCCCTGCTATGAATTCGATATACGCGCATGCGCAAGATTTCGCGGTGAGTGACGACCCATCCTAAAAGCATTCGTTCCACAACCACTGAACGAACAACAGGCGACAGGCTTTCACGTGATCTAATGGGTACAGCTTTAAGATTACCTCACAGCGACACAGTGATTTAATATAGAATATTATCGCAACACCCGCAGAACACAGTACGGGTGCACTCACTACACGCTACTCTTAACTCAGTCTGTGTAGTAGCGTAAAACTCTGACGTATCGCACTTCCCACCAATAGCAGCCCTCTAGTCCTGTGGTAATCAACATTTTTGATTGCGTACCCCCAGATATAATTTCTCTTCAACTTTGTACCCCCAAAGTTGTTGGTGTATAATTCAAGTTATACGTAGTATATATCTACATCTGAAATAAATTACATTACTGATTATTCAGTGTTTATCATAACATAATATATTTTTTTTAAATTTCACGTACCCTCTAAGATGTCTTCGCGTACCCCCGGGGGTACGCATACCCGCACTGCTCTAGTCCACTTGATAGTCAACATTCCCCCTGCACCGCCCCAGAAACGACTTCCCCCGCAGGGCTTTTCTCCTGGTCTGTGGACAGTATTTGTATTCCCTAAAGTTACAGTTGGTGCTATAAAACGTTAGGCTTTAACTGGAATGTCGAAAGTTTTTTCTTGCCTACATGAGCGGTGTTTTATTTTCTCTGGCGTTTTGCCCTTGTATTTTGTCCGTCTCTTTTCACTTTGCACACGCTGTGTTTGAAGACCTTCAATGACAGTGCAAGTTTCTGCTACTTTGCGTTTTTATTTTGTGAAAATAAGGTGCAAAGACCTTTCATGGGAATAGGACTCAGGTAAACCAAGGATGATCTCATGGTGCTTCATCTGAGATGTTTGCAGGGTTTCGTCATTAGCATTTGTACACTGCCCTGGAAAGATTGATTCTCTTTTGGTGAAAGGTTAGCATTCACCTGAGAACATTCGGGCAGACAGAACGGACCTGCCAGTACGCGTTCACTTTATGAAGCCTCGTCTTACTTTGCCCACACATTTGTTGGTACCACGTATTCAGGTGATCTTTGTTTCAAATCTCTGCCCGGACCCCGGCTGTCCTAACCGAGGGTTATCATCGTATTGTTTATCATCCCATCTAGCATCTTAAAAAATGCCACGATTTTTACTTTCTTTCTCTCCAGTTCATTAATTAATCCCAACATGGAAGCTATGTAATCTGAGCTACTGAGTGCGTCTGTCGTCAAATAAACCACAAACAAACAAACAAACAAACAAATAAATCAATAAATAAGTGATAAAACCTCTCTGTGTAAGTGTATAGGGCCTGTCACATAAAACAAATTATTAATAATGCTAATTCGATGATGCCGGCTGGCACACTGATTCACTATGAATGTAGGCCGCACCCCCTAGCGGCAGAAGCTCGTACTACATCCGGTTCGCCCTCTATTGACACAGTCTGGAAACTTTCCGATCGCACCTCGTATGTTAACGATAGTTGGTATGCCACGCGCCTTAACATAGCAGTACATTCAACAGTTTATTTGTTGGATTTCATTTTATTCCCTAAATAAACTGCAGGTGTGTCTCTAAAGTCATTAGTATACCGAGTTTTAAAATAATATTTTGACGATTTTCGCCCTGTAATTTATTATTTTTTTTTCGTGTTGCTGGAGTCTTATTTAAGATTATGAAATACTAAAATATTGTGTGCGGAAAATGTCATAAACTCTGTTCTATTTAATTTTCATCCCGATTTCACATGCACGGTTTTGTTTTGCAGCACCGTTCGCGTGATTGCGATGTTTTAAAGGGGGAGGATTAGAGGACAGCATCCCGCGAAGATCCCCTTTAAAGCAAGAAATAAAATATTAAGTGTTTTTACCAGTGTACAGTGGTCACAATGCAATAAGCAGCAAGGAAAGTTTGAAGAAAACTGAATAAATAAAAATACGCGAGGGTTTGCACGCATCCCACGAAACAGGAATATTAGTAAACGTACGTTACATAATATTTTGAAGTAGATGTTTTACTATAAGGTTAAAAAGTGGAAAGCGTAAAGTTATTCAAATAATCTTTGTCTGCAGAATTAATGAAGCCGAATAATGAACTGACAAAAACAAACAACTGCTTTAAAAATCCATTTAACGTATTGAAATTTATGAATACGTAATATTGTGTTGTACATCAATGTCACTGATTCAAGAGCTGTCTTTAAGTTATGTATTTTTTTAAACACGAAAGTTTTATTATACAGTAGTTTGTTTTTATTTAACATTGAGAGGAACTCCACGGTGTTAAAAAAATTGAAATTTAGAGAAAGACACTTTCTTTGTCTCTGTTATCTGTTATGTGCAGTCCCCAAGATAAAAATTGATTCGAAAACGGACTTTTTCGCCTCTCCTCTTGTGCTTTTCAACGTGTATTACAAATACTGTACTATTGTATTTTCCCCCCTTCTGTTTTTTCTGACTGTGTTGTAAGATGTTTTAACACACTGTTCGCACTTGGGTATTTCAGTCTCGCTGGAAGAATTGGAAACTACGTAAAGCCATTAGGGAAATGGTTCCTGCATTAGGGATGATGAGTTCAAATAGAATTTCAGGAACATCCACTCAGACAGACGTACAAACAGATGATAGACGCTATTCCCGGAGCTCTTACTAACTCGTTCCTAACACTGAGATACTTTCTATAGGCGTGTTTCTAAAACTTGTCTTTGCCCAGAAATCTGACTTTTACCACTATTTTCCTGCCCACATTTAGACTACACCCATTCGGTTAGTACATCATCGAGAAATTTAACAAATATGTTTGACTGTAATTTTCATTAATTTGGATGTTATGAGAAAACATACAAAATTTTGATTGGAAATCCAGAAGAGACTAACACTCGGAAAACATACACATAAATTGGAGGATAATATTAAAATGGATCTTGGGGACATTGTTGGATTAAATTCTTCTGTCTCAGGACAGGAACATTTGGCGTGCTCTTATGAACACAGCAATGAACCTTTTGAATTCCATAAAACGTGTGGAATTTCTTGACTAGATGGACGCTCTATTACCTTCTGAAGGACTGTGATCCATGAAATTATTTTCATTTATTTTAATAACACCGTAATAACTTTTAATATTACAATTACTAGCTCAAACGCTACTTCACGGCGTTTAGGGATGTTGGGGGTTTAACATTATACAGAGTTCTGACTGCAGAACTCTTCTGTCTCCATGTTTAAAGGAAGCTGTTGTGACCTAATTTAATGCATATATCCAGCGATATTAGCCGGTTTTTAAGCCTAAATTTGAACCTGTGTCCTCTCCTGTATACGAAACAAGAGTGATAACCACTCGACCACGACGTTCGGTGGGACTGAGTAAAACCACGTATAGTGCAACCGGCTTCCGGTTTGATAATGAAGCCCGGAAACTTCCTGATACAAAGCTGAATTATAGGTGCAAGACCGCTTCATTTGACGATGTTTATAGGTGCAGAGGTTCGTTGCTGTGGGTGACCTGCCCGTCATATCCCTGGTTATTTATATTGTCGAATGTTTTGAACATGGAAATGCATTACACGGATTTCTTTCGTAGTAATGCAATAAAGTTAGATATAAAGGAGCAAACATTTGGCAGGTGCCCCCGGGCGTTAGAATGAATCATTCATGAAGATGATTGAAAACCACTGAAAAGGCTACGTCGCTTTCTCAATTTCTATGCAAATGTATTCCATAGTTGTCACCCAAACACAAAGAAAAGTAATAATATTTCTGGAAAGAGAATTGTATAGAATCCACATGCTAGCAAAGGAATCCAGCTAATTCTAGCACCCAGTCTGTTTCAAAGTGCTTTGTTATTTATGTTATGTTTTGACTCCCTAAATGTTCGACAATTTCATTGGCACATGAGATCAGGGTGCGTAGGAGAATGTTTAGACGAAAGAGGGATTAGGTGACAGGATACGGAAAATTGCTGTGTATTGAAGAGCTCCATATTTTGCAATCTCCGTCAAACATTAGGCTATTAGATCAGATGGAGTAGGGCGTGATTAGCACGCGTGAGGAGATGAGAAATGCATGAAAAATTTTGTTGTGAATCCTGAAGGGATACGACTACTCAGAAGATCTAGACGTAGATGGCAGAATAGTATTAAAATAAATCTTATTGTTATGGGTTTCATGAGTATGGATTTGATTCTTATTAGTGCACAGAAAGTTGTCGTAATCAACAGATAAATTTACATAAATTCAGATTAAAAGCATTGCCATTTGAACTGTGACTTAATGTATCGGCCGAGTGGTTGACTCTCCTGCTTCTAATTTGAGATGTCTCAGTTACAGATCTCAGCCCGAAGACCAGCTATCCTGGTTTATCATGGCTTTTCTCAGTCCCATCACTTCCATATCCATCGTATTATTTGATATTGGTGCATTAGTCTCTGTTCCTTCTTTATAATTTAGTGTTCTGAACCGTCAGGATAATGAATTTGAACAGAGCAGAACCGCATTTAATCTATACAATTTATAACGATTCTTAAAAAGTAGCTTGAAAGATAGTGGCGACTTAGCATTCGACCTCAGTATGAAGCTGATTCATATCAGAGCGAGCTACAAGTGGTTTGACGCTGGATCCTAGCGCTCTATAGTGCAGACGTTCGGCCCATTCATCACAGCTTTTCTGCCGTTAAATCGAGCGAGTCTTAAGGAACGTTCTGTGTAACATATGCAGATCGTTTAGAAAGACACAGATTGGCGAGGATGTAGATTTATCTCCTGCAGCCTTTATTTCATGAGGCAGTTCCATAAGAGACTGTTCGTAACTTTCTACCATTCTCTCTCTGTTTTTCTTTCATCGTTGGTGTTATTCCTTGCCGTGTGAACTTGTATGTAGACAGCAACGTTTCGGGGTAATAAACTGCTTCCATCTTCAAGGCTTCATCCTCCGAAAAGTTCGTTTGTACCAAGTAGTCACGCGAGTAAAGACAGCTCAGAACTTGCAGCGAAACACAGATAGCAACGCTGTACTACGCGTTCTCTTTTTAAAATCGAAATGTTCGTACCTGCGTAGCTTTTGAGCGGTTGACGTGAGCAGGGGCCTAGTAACCAGGGTGACGTTGACCTGGGGAGGTTGGGAGAGCCTCTTATTTCAGTTTGGTACCGTAATAAGTGGCTGTTCGGACTCGTTTTAAGTTGTACGCCCTGAAGAATATTTCCTGGTCGTAGAGATTTACAGGAGTCCCTTACCAATCGCGAGGTTACATTCCTGGAAAGCACTGTGGTTTAAGGACCAAGGCATCGTGTGAAATTGGGGGTTAGGGGGAAAAGCAGGAGATTGTAAGACATTAGATTACTAATCTTGATGGTCACGACGGCGGACGATGACTTTGGTCAATTCTTCTTCCTGCTTCACCAATTGTTCCGATGAATACAAACTAAACCGTGGCTGGAAATACTCGATATAAATGGCAAATCGCGTATTATCTAAATCTGAGGCTGGCGAAACTACGATTATGGCGTTATTCTTCTGTTTCTCACTGCGGTAGTTTCGTTGGCACTCGCAGAAGTAGGCACATGGCCGGATGTCGTGTATTTTCATCTGGTTCATGAGTAATGCAGACGGCACATAAATGATTCGACCTTGCACATTAATGGGTATACGACCAGGACGCATGTACTTAGGTCAGTGTAAACAGAGGAGGTCGTTCCAAAAATCACTGTACAATATTTATTTGCTTTCTCGTATTTGTGGTTCGAGCAAATGGCTGTGTACCTCGGAAGTTGTCTTTCCTATATTTGTAAAGGATAATGACGTCTGAGATAACAACAGAGTTCCGTCGATTACACAGAAATCTGTTTTCCCAACACCCACTCACATGTGTAATTAGTCAAAAGGGAAGGTGATTAATAAGTGTTGTGTGATTTAATTTTTATGAAAGGATTAATTTATTTGTTGGACCGGTAATGATGATGATGATGATTCAATTCTGTATTTTAACATGTTAAATCAGTAGCTACAGAATCAAATTACAGAACCATTGTATTTTAGCATCTGGTACTTGCTATTCATTGAGTTTTCCGTTCTTTGCGGGACCTTAAATTATATTACCATGTTCACAGAAGCCCACCGCTTGTCCATCACTGAGCCAAATGAAGCCGGTCCACTGCCCCACACCTGTTTGTTCAAACACAAATTTCTGTAGTATAATCCAAACTACGCCTAACTCTTCCAAGTGGACTCTTCCTTTTAGGTTTTTTTTGATTAGTTTGCTGCCCTTGAAGTGAAGGCGGAAGAAATGTCATAAACTTTCTAGTGACCTTGAGGGCCACTTCTGCGCATGAAGCAGAGCAGGGTCGATGTCGGGCGAGGAACTGGTAGGAGCGCTTTAATACCAACAGCAGATCGCCAAGTAGCAGAAAGGACGAAGTCCGCTTTGCATTCTGGATTAGCTGGACGTTAGAAGTTACGAGAGTTTATTTCGAAAACGGGGACCCTTATGGTTTATATGACACTAAAATTGCATTTATTTCTTGGTCGTGGCATTGTTCTGTAGACCAGTGTTTGTAAATCTTAGGGCTCTTGAAATCGTGTAGTCTCTAAGATAGATACCACAGTTCTTCAGCCCTGAAGATGGAGACAATATGTTTCTCCGAAACGTTGGTGTCTACTTACGAGTGTGCGCGTCGTTGAAACCTGCAATAACATCATCATAATTGCATATATTTTGTTTAAATAGAATACAGACAGACTAACTAAAACGCTGTTCCTTAAGACACAGTTCAGCAGTAGGTATTATTTCGTATTTGGGCGAGTCCTGAATTTTGTTATCGGACCTGAGACGTTTCAATGTTTTATCTCGATAATTTGTCAGCTGTTAAGATAATGTACTTAAGCAAGCCACTACAGATTTATTTCCGTTCTTTAGAATTTACTCTTTCCAATTATTCTCATTTAAGACTCTACAAATCCTATGCTACTGGTTATTTATTTATTTTATTTAGTGTTCTGTCTGACGACAGGTCCATATGAACAGGATCCTTCCATCCTTTTCTCGGACTGGGACCTGTTCATATACGTTCTTGGCAGATGATCCAGAAGTGGTTTGCCATTGCCTTCTTCTGTGTGTGAATGGAGTAATTGTTGGGATGCCACGGAGAAACCGGGGAAGCCCCCGGAGGAAAACTCCGTGTTGCCTAGACCACGGCCTTGCCCAACACAAGTTATAAATCCGGGCACCGCCGGGAATCGAACCCGAGACCCCAGGATTACAAGGCCAGCGGTCGGTTGTTATGGGATGGAAAGAGGAAATATAAAACAGGAGGTACAAATACTTCTTCAGTACTGTCGTTCGTACCCAAGTAAATTAGCTTCAGGCCAGGTTCGAATACTGAAAGACTCGTTCCTAATTTACGTCTCAGAGTTTTTTTTAAACAAACCAGCCCAGACGTTCAAAATTTTTAAGTATTCACCGACCTTGTGGCTTTCACAGAAATTAATTAAGGTGGAAGAGTTGTTGACATGTTTGTTGTTGCTTAGTTATGCAATCGTATAGGCAAATTACAATTCGCCATGCCTCTTTATTCTGCTACAAGAATTTTTCTAATAAAATTTAACGAAAGATCTATTAAAGGATACATTAACTTTAAGTCTGGCATGTTCTTGAGAAGTAACTTCGTGCAGACACAAATCCATCGTTACACATACAATTTAGCGTCGGATTTATTACGGCAAGTTAAAAAGATTTTTGTTTTTTATTTAATGAACTATTCACCATACAATAAAATGTTGTGGCATATGATACATTTTAATTGCGAGCTTTTTATATAAGAAGAAGCTCGTAATAAAACCTCAAATCCTACTTTTCATATAAATTTTCCATGGATGAGAAGAGGTCAGATTCAGTTTTCATTTGGTGAAAGGGGCCCAAGAACTTTTAGTACAGGCTCTCATTATCAAATTTAATACAGTCTTGTTCACTTGTTTTGGAGTTGAAATACGCTGATAAATACATTTCACAACTTCCCATTTTGACTTCATTTTATGCGCTTCTTGTAAAGACTCTAGAAGCGATAAACTTGACCGGTTTGCCTTTGTGAGTGGCCACCTTCATGGGTTTCCCTTCAGATGCTGTCAGTCTAAAACGTTCCACTTTATTAACATTAATCGCACATCCCGACGAAACTAAATTAGCAAAAAATAGAGAAAAAAAATCTGTATCTGGCGTGTCAAGTTTTTGTTGCCGGGTTTCGGTGTTTTCTTGTTGGTGCGGTTCTGTGTACGGACCGACCTCTGACGTGTCCATTACTTGAGCTTGGTCATGCCGCGTGTCTCCGTCACCACAGAAAGAGTCTCGCCGACTGCGCAGATTAAATCAGCGTTTGCTTGACTTAATGGCGGAATCGTGATTAAAGCACCCTTGGGCTTTTTGTCTGTCTGGTTTCTTTACACAGACTAATGGAGGACTACTCCTGAGTAAAAACAGGTGCTGTGTTATTATTTCTTCGCTTATCGTTATTGATCTTTTACTTTTCGCTTCTTTTCCCACTGTCTTCTGTGGCTTTTTTGGTAGGCTTTCTTAACACATTGAACGCCAGTTACTAGATTTCTCATGTTTTTTATTTAACTTCCTTTCGGAGCTCTTGGTCAAGTTTTTAAAACGCAACCAAAGGGTTTGGTCAATTCTTTAAAAAACAACCAACTTGTGTAAGAAACTAAACTAACCCCCCCCAAATGGAGGGTTAAAACACTTGACCAACCCCCACTTCGGGGGGGGTTGCGTTTTAAAATCTTGAGTAAGAAGGGGGGTTAGTTTAGTGTGTTACTCAAGTGTTTTAACCCCCTTCCTTTAATTGTATTTATCGCCTAAATATAATTTAAACACACAGACGTCAGTTTTCGTGATCGTAATATATCGAATGAGCAGTACGACTTGAATGAGTATTATTAATAGTATCAGATTACCTTATTGGTGTTGGTAACGTCTTCTTTGACTTTTCTTCATTTCTTAAATAGTTCTGATGTTTTAGTTCTTTACATCGTTTCTTTTTGACGACAACGGGGAATCAGAAATTTTTAAAGTAGATCAGTACTTTTTAATATACTTAAAATTCTTGTTCTCCCCACTGTTAATCAACACCTACCGCAAATTAAAGTCGGATTGCTGTTGGGTTCGCTAGGTCTCGGACAAATGACGTCAAGGAATACCTCAAGAAGCGGGATGTAACATCTTGTTCGTAAGTCGAGTAAGGGCTTCATCTCTGACCCTGCACTTGTATGGTGTCACTGCAAAGGCAGTATATTCTACCGCGTATAATAGTGTGTTCATGGGTTTCCTATTATTCTTACAGTAAAAAGCATTGATCTTAGTGTTTTCTTCGAGGTAGGAACTTCTAAGCGTTAACATACATTACTCACATTTGGTCATTGATTTTGCTGCCATAACCAGCTTCAGTATAACCAGGCTTCGCACCCGGGACCGCGTTATAGCGAGGTTAAAGTGTAATAGCTGCTATTTTGCGGTCCGTTAGCATCTAATTCGCATCAGGACTGCCCTACGAGAGTAATTCTGCTGAGAGGACAGGAGTGGCGACTTGCAGAAGCAAATTATGAACTAGCAGCTTCATGTAAAATGGAATTACGGAGATCCTGCAAGTGTCCAGCCATAGCTCAGCATCAAGCGTTCTGTTTCGACTTTTTGAAAATGTTCGACTGATAATTCGGCACCTAAATGCTTGAGGGCGCGAATATTATTGACATTTGACCCCAAATGTCCTTAATACAGGTGAGATTTCAGGTTTTCACTGCGGCTATTATGAAGATAACTTTCTTCCCGGGTGTTGTTCCGTCTAGTTTGGTAGAAGTAGTTTGCCGACGTTTCAGAGGTGCTTGCTACTCCCTTATCGGCAGCAAGCTTCTCCGAAGCGGCGGTAAACTTCTCTCAGACTAGAATAAGAATCCCATAAAATTTACGAAATTTAAACCGACTTGTTAAAGAAATGAACGACGAACTTTGAAGAAATTTATTAAAACCTTCCGTCGATTCTTTGAAGCATGAAGTTTATCTAAATTGTGCCTTGCGTTAGTTAGTTAGTTAGGTAAATAAGAGTTTTTTACTTTGAGAATGCACGAGCCTCGTGAATACACTGTGTTGGCAAAGTTTAAAGCTCTTTTAATGTTAAGCAGATGGCGCCACTGTGCTTTAAACTTGAAAATATTAAGGGCTTGTAGATCTAGATCAACTGGGGTATGAAGCCAATGATTATTTTTCGAGACGTTTATATGTTTTTACCAAAGGGACTGAACTCGTCGAGTATATTTGGTTTTGCCTCAGTAACTCGCAAACACATGAGGCCACGTGCCGAAATGTGTTAGTCATTGAGTCGTCGTGACGTTATTTAATGAATGGCAGGAAATATAAATAGCATTGAAGAAGCTTTGTATCGTCCGCGGGAGTCTGTCTGAGGAGAGAATTGGCGATGATATGTGCAGATGTTTTCATTATCAGCTCAAAATAAGGAACGGCTACAACTTCTGTAATACGGTTGTTATGAAATAGCACTAGTGTAGTAGGCCTCTTGAAAGTTGACGGGTTTGAACATTTCATATAATCTTACCGTGGCTTTTCTACGGTTCTCTGTTAAAATGGACGTACTTCTGGTCTATAAAACCGTTCACACTTGCTCTAATTCCCACCTACGTCACAGCTCGACTTTAAAATCCTCTCTTAATAACTTTCTGGCTTGATATTGTAGATGATAAAAAATACCCAGTCTCCAGTTTCGATCCAACGAGAACGAAGCGAAGTTGTTAGCATGAACGCTCATGGTTGATTACATGTGTCTGTAGTGATTCAACTGTGGGCAAAAGCCTTGTAAAATGTTATGTCAATAAAATAATATTTGTTTAAGAAGAGTAGCTTAGATTGGCTGGCATCTCATCTGAAGACAGCTTATAAAAGTAGATAGTTTTCTGGTTTGGAATGGTGGGTTTTGGCGTCGTGTAGTCTTGTACATCACAGCCTATGAGATCAAAGTCTGCATTTTCACTGCCGAGGAAACTTGAAATATCTGTTTATGAAGGATTTACGATGCTAGCCATCTTGCGACGTGGTTCATATGCGTCGAAAATGATAGAAAAATACGACCTATACTCCCAGACGCACATGCGCCGAGTCAGAGATGAAACATTTGTTATTTACTTAACGTTTCGTTCAAAATCATAGATCTGATTTTGTCTTTTAAATCTGATACCTCTGAAATTTTTTCATTAATGACTGAACATTGACTGCAAAAAAATTGAAAGCAGTCGTTAAAAGTACTCGTATTTGCTCTTAGCATGTTGCTGTTACTAATTAACTCACTGGAGCAGAAGTCTTCTTTCAGAGCCAGTAGTTGCTCAGCTGGTGGAAAAAATTCCGTATCCACGTCGTTCCGCCCCTGACTTCTTCCTATCCTGAGCCAGTTCAGTCAGTCGGCATTATTTTTTCTAGGTTTCCGCGGCAGCAGTTTTTCCCTGAACAAGGAAACTAAAATACACGCCGAAATGTTAGAAAATATTCAGCATTTGACATGCTTATTCACGAAAGCCGAAATCATACAAAAAATATTTTCTACTCCTGTTCGCAACTGATCTCTTTCCTTCATGTTTCCCGACCAAAATTATGTGTATATTTGTCATGTTTCTCATGAACACCTCGTGCTCTGCCTATCTTTATTCGTTGATTTTGTCACCCGAATAATGTTTTTTGACAAGTAAAAATTATGAAGCTCCTTATTATGCAATTTTCTCTGTCCTGCTTTCTTTCCCGCGTTCTCTTCAGCACGTTCTTCTCAGACAACCTCAACCTATATTCTTCTCTCAGGGTGAAAGATCAACTTTCACATCCATACAAGGTAACACAAAACTCTAGTTTTATATATTTCACTGTTGCTACCGTTGGCTGTGTTTATACACGGGATATTATGTATTCAATAATTTTCTGTGGTTACTAAGTAACCAACTGGGTAGCCAAAAGTAACGATTCTAAGTGTGATTGAAGGTACAAGGTTCAGTTCCTGGTCAGGATGCTCGGTCTCCTGACTGAGGTTTTGTTTTGGGTTCCTTCCAGACGAATACTGGGACAGTTGGGCTGTCTTGAGGGCTGCCACCGTCGCTTCCTTTCGTATCCTTTCCGTTCACTGCATATTAATCTGTTATCAGATTTGACCACAAAGTAACCATTCCACTTCATACTAGGTCATTAATAACCAACTGAGCCTTCCCAAGGAAACGAAATCCGCGTAATACCAACCTAAATAAAAATAAATTAAACGTGACTAATTAAATTTACGCAAAGTAAATAAGTCAAAATAATGTAAATGAATCAAAACAGAATTAATGTCAACCAAAGTATAAAATGGACCTTACTAAACGAAACCAGACTAAACCGAGTTAAAACTAAAATAAAACACAACTGAACTGACCTTATAAAACCGAAGCAAACCTAACGATACCACAAAACACCAATCAAAAGGAGATTAAAAATTTATCTCGGTCCAGACTGTAATGTTTGGATGTGCAGTCAAATCTTGTTATCTTGCCAGAGGCCGTAAATGCCATGCTCATTTCTGCTTTGTTTGTTAGCCTGCAGTCGCGGTTGCTTCTTGGAATAATGAATTCGTTCGTAGGTTCTAACAGTACAGCTCGCGTCGACTTTCTACGTTGTGGGGATAATATTCTAGGGATCTGTAATCTAGTTATTATATGTTCTTTGAAGAGCATGACGCAAAAATTCTTGCTGTGGAGTAATTTCCGATTGGCCGTCAGTCCATTTGTGTGTCTTAGGTATATTTCAACACAACACAGACGTCTTTTCAGTTTGTCGCATCTCAAGGTCATGTAAACTGGTTTACAGATGAAACCGCAGTCTGGGATGTTGTGTCTGTCCTCCTTCCGTTGATCATCGTCATTAATGCTTCATAATATTCGAGGGTATGAGAACTGCAGCTCATCCTGAATGTCGTGTCGTATCCATCTGCTCAGGCGCAAAGCCGTTCTAACCGCTGTGTAAAAACATCGGGTGACACTCAGTTCTCCATCAGTTTTCTGGCTTTGTAGTGTTTAGTCTGATTCTTGTATTTTTAGCATTTCGTAGTTCCTTGGATTTAATATATCAATCGGGTCACTGACGTCCATAGTATCAAATATCTTGCAAACTTCTCCAAAAGTGGGAACATTTTCAGGAAGGGCAGTACATTAGAACAACATTCAGCATGACGGCATGGGTTTTTAGGTCGAGTGAATTCTCCGCTCAGATAGACTGTACACGTTTTTGAGGTGTTAGCAGGTTCGTGGTGTTAATGTCGCTTCTGATATTCTGCGTAGTAATGTCGTGTGAACATTACAAATATTTGACAGCAAAGTGCTCAGAAAATAAATCTAAGACGGATGAAGTAAGTGGGCTGTTGATGTTGTTTGGCGAACAAATTACTGATTTATTTACGATTTGAAGGATATTGCTCCCGCACACGCAGTTTTGATGGGGAAGAAGACAAATATACATCAGAGAACATCTTGTAAAACGGTCACTTGTAAGACCGGGAAATAGATGGGATAAGGATCATGTTAATTTGAATATTAGGGCGGTAGTTTGTGACGTTGGGAGGATTAGGATTTTGTTCAGAGGTGAGCTTTGATCTTGGCTGTGCTGAAACATGAGATAGTAATACCCGAAATGTTAGTTAATACTAGTCCATTGCTAGACTTTCCTTAAAATGTACTTGTGACAGTCCCGGTAAAATCGAATGCAGTGAAAATGTGAGAATATTTCTGGAGTCACGTGTACATATTTATGACTAGATTCGCGAAATAGTAATTGACGTTTACAGCACAAGTTCGGGTTAACTGCGTGTTTTGTTCCATGGGATGCGTAACTTTTAACTTTTCCGTTCGATGAATCGAAGGTTAAAAGAAAATATGTCGTAAAATTGAATCGATCAGCAGACCTACACTCCAGTCGTTGTTATCACTTCTGCCACAAGTAATGGAAATGTTTTTCTGGGGATAAATGGACGAAATGGCCATTTCTTTCAACCGTACGGGTCGTAATATCTTGAATCGATATGGGTAAATCAGCAAAGCGCGGCTGAATAACATGTCAGCTCGTGCAGTCAGTTTCAACGCCCTTCAATCCAGAGAGACATGAAATTGACTTCTCAGAATAAAAGAGAATTATGTCAAAGCAGAGTCTACTAGAGGCCGACCATAAATATATATATATTTTTTTTCCCCCAGTTTTCAGTTTTACGGCTTTTTCATGTAGTTTCTTGTACTCCTGTTTCTTTTCTTATTTGCCCCTTGTTCTCGGCCTTTATTCTTCCTTTCCATTTTCCATTGTGTTTGAATAATAAGATGAAACTGTTCTTTCTGTCTGAATCCCCTCCTGTTATATTAGCTTTTTATGACGTTCAGTTGTGGCCTTTAAGAATATTGTATGACATTTAACTGAGATTAATAATTGAATTACAAAATTGTGTTGGTGTCACAGAACTTAGAGAGAAACCTGGAGGCTGAAACATGCATCAGGATTTCAAATGATCTCTGAGCTAGATCTAAGAACATGTCAGAGCTGTCACAGATTTGAAAAAGTCCGAACTTGTTTCTCGATACATGGGACGGGGGGGGGGGGGGGGGGGGGGGGGAGGATAGTTGAATAGAATAATTTGCCGATCTGGTTAGCTCAGATGATTCTGATGAATGAGTTTATTGGGAGGTCAATAAAATTTTCTCGGGCAATCAGCCGCGTTAGCTGGTTACCGTAGTAAACCGACGTTTCGGTAACAAATTATGTCCCCATCTTCAGGGTTCTGATGTGACTGGATCCAGTAACCAGCTAACGCGGCTGATTGCCCGAGAAGATATTATTGGTTGTACTCGCCGCGAAAGTCTCAATTCCTATATTATTGGGAGGTGTCTGACCTGTATCCAGGCTACAACCATTTCGAATCGTGGTCAGGAAGAAAGGACATAATTCTGAGTTATTTTCGGATTTTTTTTGTTCCCGTCAGGAGAATAACAGCTTCCAAAATCCTTCCTATTCAAAATTGTTGATCAATTTCACTTTGTGTAGGTTGTTCAGTTGATAAAGCGTCATAAAATGTAGTAGGATAATTGAATGGAATGTCTCCTGCTGATTCCAGCCCTCTTCTTCTTTCTCTCTTTCCTTAACCTCATAATCTGATCTGCATTCTTGCTTCGTATCGTCTTAGGACCGACACATACGTTTCGGAGAAGCATGCTACCTCCATCTTCAGGATTACTAACTGATTATCAGTACCGCGAAGATTATTTTGACATAGAAGATGGCTGTCTTCTGGGTTGTAGCGCCGTGTAATCTGGTAGAAGTTTACCAACGTTTTAGAGGTCCTTGCTGCCTCCATCATCAGGGCGATGAGAAATCGCCATGAAAACATCGAATTCTACTATTTTGACATAGTTTTTACCAAAGCCGTAATGAACCTTGCCTTCCATAATGCTGTTAAATTACATTTGTTTTTTTTAAGAATATTTAAGAGGGCCTTTGAATGGCAATGTAATACAAGTTTCGGGCTGGTCATCGCTGACCCAAGGGCACGTCGTATTTAAAGACCTCCATTTTGTCCAAGGTTATCTGCTGGTAACGAGCAATGTCCCTGTTTAAAGTCTCACGATCCAGACATGCCTTGTTCAAAACTTTATGGTTTTGTTGCGTAAGGAAGGCCTTTGCATTCAGGACGTTCGTGCTGTGAGCTTGATTACTGCTGTTACGTCATCTGTCCTGCCAATTGACGCGAGGAGATGTGACGTCCACTCATTTGTGTTTGGTTTCCTACTCATTTTCTCTTCACTGTCCCGGAACAACAACTGCAAAACACCTAATAATTCAAATGGGGTTCTGTTAAGATTCTCTTCTTTGTACTGCGATATATTGGATTCTTCCTCTGTTGATTTTAACATGTTTGACAGGCCAGGTGTGACCCAGATGTAGTTGTTTGCTCAACCCTGATGTAATATATCGATTTTCCCGTTCCTAATATCGTTACCGCTTGTGACGTGTTCCTGTGATAACACTGCACCTGTGGAGCGAGACTCTAGTTCTGATTGGGCGGAATTGCCCCCCGAAATGTTCTGTTTAACGTATTTTTTTACAACACCATCTCGATCAGCTTCGTCGTTGTAGACTTTAATTACCGATTATGTTCTTTTGTAAAACAGGTAATAGAAAGGTAACGAAAGTAATTAACAAAGCCACAATGCACCTAACTTCATGAAGCAGAACTGTCCTTGACATGCCGAGTCAGACAACAGGTTGTCCAGAAATTTCACTCCTTTAATGGCACACGAAGGTTCATTCCAGTGTCATCAGCACGTCTTCTGTTGTCCAGTGCACGCCCTCCCATCCGATTTCTTAACATCTTAACATACATTTTAATATTATCCGCCATTGTGCCCACTTTTTCCGTGTGGTACTTTCCTTTCAGTGTCCTAAACCAAAATTGTATATACTTTCTTTGTTTTCCCTCTGTCAAATGTCCCGCCAGTCTCACACTTTACAGTTTTATCTTTCAAATTATATTTGGTTAAGAGTAAGAAAGCTTCTCATTATGAAATATTTTCCCTGAAAATGACGGAGTCAGTTACGTAACTAAGAAACTTTTGGCTTTACGGATCGATTTGCGTTGTGAGGATAGATAAGTCTTAAGAGGTAGGTTATAAGGGCTAGGAATTTAGGTAGGATTAAGTAAGTTATTACTTTACCGTCATATTGTTTATAACATGACATGCCCAATCTAGCCCTTGTGTAAAACCATTTCTAAATTTAATTAATTGTCTGGTCAGTAGAATCCAAGAATATGCATCCGTTAGTCCATACCAATTCTGTCTGCGAACCTTCATTCTCTCATTTCGTCTAAATATACTTTATTTCCTGATACTTGAGGTTCTGACATCGGTGAAGCCGACGATGTTCTGTGGTGACCCCTTGTGGACTCGTAAATAGATAAAAAAAAAAGCATTTTCTGCTGAACATGTTTTCTCCATCCTCAGGGCCTTTCGCGAGATGATCAAAATCGATATGGTTTATGGTAATTGAATTTAAACCTTGTATCTCCAGTACGTTTTTAATCAGTATGCAGAATGTACCCTATTACTGTAGTGCAACCTTCCAGCCGTCAAAAACTCTTAAGGTGGACGTGTATTTGTTCAAGTGATATGTTTGCCGACGAAATCCGGTGAAATTTAAAGAATGACACATACTGAATTCGTATGATAGACACAGCAGTGACAAGATAAGCTAGTGGACCGTTTTGAAGATGAGAGGTGATAAAGACACAAATACAAACAGCTACAAGAACCTTTGTTTGGCCTTCCGGTGTTTCTCAGTCTCTATTCTTTCAGCACGACTGACTCGTCCATTTTTCAAAGTAGAAAAAAATATTAAAATCAAATCAAATGTTGTGTCTGTCACAAGGTACTTGGTGACGACAGTTATAAATCTAAACACTACTTATGATGATATAGAGAGCAGATTACTTTCTGTTTGCTTGTATTTAGTTAAGAATGTTTAATGTTATCTTTTCCTATCTGAAAACCTCGAGGTTAAAGTATACACAAGTAAAATCTGTGCAGCCCATACATGAAACTGAAGGATTAATTAATATTGAGAATAGATGTTAAAGAAATGGTGCAGAAGATCTTCTGAGCTAAGACATTACATGTTCTTTTACAAAATAAAGTAATCTACACTTGGTTTCTGTTGTGTTCAAACATAAATTGTTTGAGATATTCTGAAAATGTTCTCAACAAGAGAGATGAATTAAAAACGAAATCAATGCAGAGATGAAGTATCATAATCTGTATTCTTTACCTAATATTAAGTTAAGGGTTATGATATCAAGACATGTGGCACGCATAGAATAGAAAGGACCCCTGAAACGCTGGTAAACTTCTACCAGATTACACGACGCTACAACACAGAAGACAGCCATCTTCGTCCATGCCCTATTTTACTCCGGCCCTCATGTGCAAGTATACATATCTGACTTTTTTTTAGTGTTCTGTCTGACGACAGGTCCATATGAACAGGATCCTTCCATCCTTTTCTCGGACTGGGACTTGTTCATACACGTTCTTGGCAGATGATCCAGAAGTGGTTTGCCATTGCCTTCTTCTGTGTGTGTGAGTGGAGTAATTGTTGGGATGCCACGGAGAAACCGGGGAAGCCCCCGGAGGAAAACTCCGTGATGCCTAGACCACGGTCTTGCCCAACACAAGTTATAAATCTGAGCACCACCGGGAATTGAACCCGGGACCCCCAGTATTACAAGGCTAGTGTTCTGACCGCTAGACCACCGTGGTGGTACATATCTGACCTATTTGATGATAAACTTTTCTGCCCCTGTGTCAGCGTAAGGAGAGAGTATATTTACAACATATGTGATGTGCATGTGTACGCCTATCCATTTTATTTTTCAGCAGAGTGGAAGGAAAAGTAGCCTGAAGGCATTGAATAAAGGACTCGTTTCAGGTCAGATGCTACTTGGAAGAGCCGAGTCTGGTGTTTCAACATAGAAATCCTTGTACGAGATCCCCTGCTGTATTAATTGTTGTATATACGTTGTTTTATTTGCAGGTGGATTCTGTTCTTCCCTGGATAGCCATTGGTCGATGCAGCAACTTCTTCTTTTGGTATCTCCACCACAAAATCAACAGGTATGTGCTGATATTTCGTCAACACATTTCATCGCACAGTGCGTAATTTATTCCTGATCTCAGGTTACTGAGTTAACAAAAGTTCAGCGAAGAATGAAACTCAAAACGTCGTGGTGCAGGTTACTAGTGATAAAGGTGACAATTTCATAGCTCGTCAATGATCTTACTTCTTTGTATGGAATCCCGAATATTCGTTATCGCTTTCGAAACATCTCGCCTTTCAATTCTTACCTTCAGATAGTGGAATTTATTCCAAACTTTTTCTCTAACATCTATTTTAATAACATCATCTCTATTCGGGAGGTCCCTGGTTCAAACCTCCGCCCGGAGACCGACTATCCTGGCTGGTTGTTGTGGTTTTCATCTGTCCCTCCAGGCAAATTCCGAGATAATAGCTTAAGTTAGGCCACGACCGCTTCCATCAACATTCTTTCCGATTCATTATTTTCTATCATTCTCTCATTCGACGCTGTATAGTCTGAGCTACTGAAAAAGCGTCTTTAAATAAACTATAAATAAATAAATAATATTGATATGTGGTTTTCAGACAACGTTTTGTCACCTTTCTTACGAGCGCTGTGTACAGAACGCTCACAACGTTTCTGTGCTGTAAAAAACCAAATACTTATTTACATTTGTTTGCAAAAGGCACTGGAAATGCTGTCCTCCAACTTGTAAGCACTTCTCCATCTGTCACAAATACGTGCTGGTAACCTAGGCAAAAAATATCATTCGATAATATACTGTGACTCGATTCCCGGTGGTACCCGAATTTATAACTTGTGTTGGGCAAGGCCGTGGTCTAGGCAACACGGAGTTTTCCTCTGTGGCATCCCAACAATTACTCCATTCACACACAGAAGAAGGCAATGGCAAACCACTTCTGGATCATCTGCCAAGAACGTATATGAACAGGTCCCAGTCCGAGAAAAGGATGGAAGGATCCTGTTCATATGGACCTGTCGTCAGACAGAACACTAATAATAATAAATATTTATTGAATCAATTCAGGACGTCGTGACGCAAATGAAATGCCGATTTTTTTGAACGGATAAATATAAATTTTCTGCGGGATATGAAGCCTACTTAATTAAATGTGTGTTAAATTCTTGATAAAATATAACTTAAAAATCACGTCATCATATCGGATTGGAAAGCAGATCGCCAGTCGTAAATTCATAGTCACTAATTGAGTTTTGCTTGTCGAAATGCGTTGCCCTGTCAGTGATTGATTGCTGTTTGCTTTTGTTTCATTTAGTTGTTACACTCTAAATAAGAATTAACTGAACCAAATCCGAGATGAAACTGACACCGCACTTAACTGCGTTTAGTTCCCAAATTCTCTGAATTGCAAGGATGTCCAACCTTTCCCATTTCCAGCTCAAAATCCAACATTAAAAAAAAATTCTGTGAAACAATAATACAGATTGTTGATTAGGAAATGTCGACGACTAAAATGGAAGTAACAAGAGGATGACCGAATATCTTGGTCGAGCGGGTGTGACTTGTGTCTCGTAATCTGGACGTCCTGGGTTAAAATCTCGGCCCGACGAATGAGGTTTTTTTAATGGTCTTTCTTAGTCCAGCCAGACAGATGGGTAGGACATTTCTTCATATTATTCACGCCCGCTTCCTTCCGTTACCTGTCGAATTTATTTTTCATTAATCTTGTAGTTTGAGTATGTATGTGTATGGCGCGTCGTTATTACACCACACATAACTAGAAACTGTAACATTGAAATAATTACATAATGAGGAGCTTCATAATTTGTAGTGCCATCTGAAATTATGAGGGTAGTCCAGAGACTTGAGATGGACTGAGTTTGTAAATCGCATCTGAGACATGAGAAACGTACGCAAACCTGAAATGAAAAAGACTTTGTGAGAGGCTGTGGACTTGGAGGACAGAATGATATTACAGATGATCTTAAAGAAGTAGGATGTGAGGATGTGAACTGAATTTCAAATAATTCAGGTTTCTGAGAGCAGACCTGTGTTCGCGAACCTCAGTGTGCTATGATACGTTTGAAGAGAATACGTATTGGACCTGGAACCCCCCCCCCCCCCCGGGCACACCGTCTCGGCAGGGGATCGGAGCAAAGGTAGTTTTAGCTTGACGAAAATTGCTATATTTCTTCCTACAAGAGTAGTTGCTATAGAAACTGATGCTCTTGTTAGGTACCAACTGCGAGCATTACAAATACTTGATCATAACGTTGAGAATGCAGAACAGGTTAGCATGAAACATAAATTCCTTTACCGGACTGGAATTGCAACATCATAGACAAATTAATTGCCTAGCAGAGAGACCTCATTCATTACAACTTGCAATAAGATTGGAACGCTTTCACGGCGTCTCACTGTGGTTAATTTAAAGTTTAAAATTCTTGCTACGTTGCTCTACCTTCACAGTGACATCATCGTATGCCCCGATGTTAAACTCTCGTAATATTGAAATATGACCTTGTTCAGATACCTTGAACCTCCAACCTTTCACGATTCTCCAGTCTGGTTAAGCGTGAGGGATAAACCAGTTGATCGATGTGGGCAAAATTTCGTATTCAAGTCGACAGTTGTGTGTGTGTGTGTGTGTGTGTGTCTTTTTTTCCAAACAGTTTTTATGTCAGTTGGTGGATTTTAATGAAATTCGGTACGAACATTATAACACTGGAGGCAATTTACTCTTTGTAGTTTTTAATTTTCTACCATGAATACTATTAACATGGTGGAATTGCTGACTTGCGTGCTGGGAGCCACATCAGTGTGGAGTCCCGAAATTAGATGCTGAAAAATACTTTTGTAAAAGATCTGAGTTCTGTTGAGATTGTTCGCATTTAGAATGCAAATAAACCGTGGTGGGAAGAGACTAACTGGAGGACGTAGGCGTAGATGGGAGGATAATATTAAACTGGCCATAGGGAAATATAATGTTGGCGTGGGCTAGATTCACATGACTCTAGGACAGGGTGCTGTGATCTCGGTATCAGGCATGAGGGTTTCATAGAAGACAGGGAATTCATTGGCAACCTGAGCTCCTTTCAGCTTGTCAAGAAGAACTACGTTAATTAACCTGCTGGTAAACCGGCCTGTCAGTCACATTCATCCGATCATGATTGATGTATATGCCGAACTAATCCGTGTTCTAAATCCATTTATAATGCGAACTATTAATAAAATTTTGTATTTTAAGTGTGACATTTAAAACTGAGACGCAATTTAGAGTCAGGTATTTTTTTTAATTATGTTTATATGATTTATATTTTTGCATCTCATTAGAAAGTCATTACATTTTTGTTAAACTTCAAATTTTTTTCCCGTAGTGCTGGAAGAAAATTATCTGTTTGACATTGAAATTGTCATTGACATTTATTGATTCTGTTGGTACCCATGATTTACAGTGACGGACATGAATATCACCTGGTATTTTGTCCGTCTTCAGAATTTGTTTACCATTTGACATTTGTTTCATCGTGAGAAAAATTGGCAGCCCACGGGCCACATTTGGCTGTAAGTTTTTCGGGTAAATACTGTGTCAGATACAAGCTGTTGCAGCAGGAACAATTTTAAAATAGTATGCGACCCTGTAGTAATATTTGTACATTTCAGTAAACTTATATTTGTGATATATTGCCATTTTTGAATAAGTATTGTTAAAAATTGTTGAAAATTAGCTAACAGCTTTAAGAAGAAGTGCCGGGAGGCATTTTCTTGACTCTTGGGTCCAACGGGGAAACTATTCTTGGTCCGAAGGAAGAAAGAGTTGGGCCACCCTGGTTTAATCGATTCAATTTGGCTTCGTCGCTGGACCATGGAGTCAAGAGATTTTATTCGCCTGAAAATAGACTGTAGCATTGAACAGTGGAAGCCAGACCTGGTGTAAATATTTAATGTGCAGTGAACAGTGAACGCGTTCTGTTTTCATTCGAGTACAGCATAGCTGTTAATACATTGAGGTTCACTAAGGATGTCTTCTGCGTCTGTAAATCGGTAATTTTATAAAGTTTTAAGTTGGAAACGACCTTTTCAAACCTACTTAATGTAGTAGTATTGTTTATCTGTTTACATACGATATTTGACTGTTTATCTATTTGCCTCACTGACTAAGTCATGCATGACGGCAGAGACCTTGAGAAGTCGATAGTCGCCCAGCTGATGAAAACGTTCCCGAAAGTTTCGTATCCGTATTTGCAAGATACCCTGAGGAGGCTAGGGCTCGATTTTGGGCTGTTACGCCATAGTAGTAGTAGTAGTAGTAGTAGTAGTAGTAGTATTTGCAAGATACCACCACTGGACCCTACCCTGTGCCAGTTGAGTCCACTTCAACATCCTCAACATAATACCCCGTTAAAGATCTTCACATCCACGACATTTTATCCAAAGTAGCTTCTTACCTCAGATTTTCTGACTAAAATTTTTCATTCACATCTCATCATCTCCCGTGCGTGCTACGTGTCTCGCTCTTATCTTCTTCCTTGATTTGATTACCCTAATAATATTTGATAAAGAAGAATTAAGAAATTCTTCTGGAATTTTGCGACGTGTAGCAGCTTATAGACTGACTGAAGTTTTACAGGTGATCACTGTTTCCAACTTCGGGTATCGCCCCGAGAACTAGAAATCTTACTATTATGATCTGTAGGGATGTGTCAATGCTCTTGTAAGTTTGAGGTCACGCACAGGCCACAGCTTTGTCATAGTCACGACAATATCAGTCCATGGGTTTTCCGAATAGAGACCTTTAAATTTCTCAAGGTCATTCGAAGGTCATTCTTTAAAACGCATATTTCTGCCGATCTGCGGGAATCTCAGTGACAATACTCATATCAGTTTGACATTACATTAAGCCTTATGTGAACTGGGTGGGTGGATGAGTGGGTAAATAGACTCATCGATTCTTTTGAAAAGAGTCTGACATTCTTGATGGAAACATTTTTCCACAGATATTTCGAAGGTTTCAGTCGTGGGGATGGTGATTTCCTCCACGTACTTCCGAAACAGTATTACTTCCCTGAGGTAAACTTCTGGGTCCTAATTTCCGCCAGATGGAGCTAACAACTGTAGTCTCAGCCAAGATATAATTGTTTGCTCAGACGTGTAATCAGCTTTCAGCATGCATCCAACTGAACGTACAGTTGAGGGCGAAATTTTCATTTGACCTTGTGGCAGGGGTCGCTTCGTCATATGACGAATTCTTATTTTATTATTACTTGCTAATGTACTGTGTTAAATGAGACAATAATTAGGTCGTGATCAGTTAACAAATTAGGATTTGGAAGGATAGGTTGTGAGTTATATAAAGAGCACTGTTTCCACTTTATCTGCGAGGGCATGAGAAAATCCACAAGAATCTCAGGATAGCCAGCGTTTGAAACTGATACTTGTTTTATCCAAATCTAGAGTGTTACTTCGACAACATTTTAGTCGGGAAATCTGAAGGTAAGTAGACCTGGGTGCAGGTGGGACGGACGGTATGGACTAAAATTTTCTGGCTCATGATGGAGTCCAGTTGCAGAGTCTTTCGGACATTAAAAATAATCGATTTTTGCAGGTTTCTGACGATGGTGCGTTATAATATGAAAAATTATTATTTTGGATGATTTGAGATTTTCACGCCGGTGAATCCAAAGATGGCTGTCTTCTGGGTCGTTGCGGCGTGTATTCTGGTAGAAGTCTATCGACGTTTCAGAGGTCCTTGCAGCCTCCATCATCAGGGCGATCGTTGGTAAACTTCTATCAGAGTACACGAAGACGGCAATCTTCCTTCTGATCTCTTGGACTTTGATCATCGTCTAGATTATAAAATTACAAAATCGCATCGTTTCGAAAGCTTGTCTGTTTGGCCCTCTAGTTCATCTAGCCTGTAATTTAGACGTACAAAGTCCAAAAGAACAACTTTTCATGGGATAATGAAACTAAGTCATCTTGATCATGATTGTTTTTTCGGAGTGTTGGTTTCCTGAACAAAACGCTCCTTTCAATTTACAAGACAACAAAAATTATTAAATTTTCTTCTGCTCCTTTAGCTCGTCCTGTGTGCCATTCTCTGTCCTCCTGTTTACAAACTCTGTCTTCTGTTCTCCTATTTCTTCTATCCTTCTCCTTTATCATATTCATCTTATCCGTATAATTTATTACCGCATAATCTTCATTTGTTCGTTCGGGATCAAAAACGGGTTATCTGACATTTTTTTTGACGTAATGCAGAATATAGGTTAAAATGAAAGTAGCTGAATATGGAACCGAGAATATTGCCTGAAAGACTTTATTTTGCATTCGTTGATAACAGTGGTGTGATAGAGGAATTACTTTTCCTTGTCACCTTTGAGTAAAGTGGCTTTATTCCTCACGCCTGTACCAACGCTCGAAGCAGATAATAAACATTATTACATTTGATGATTCACCTTATATAGCGATGCATTAAAATACGGAGTTCAAGACCATACAATAAAGTTAGAATCATATTGAAATCGACCTCGTTAAAGAATGACGATTTCGTCAGCCTTGCTTTTTGGGTCAGCGTTCATATCCCGTTCAGTTGAGAGCAAGGATATTCTGCTTGGTCCTTCGTTATGGTTGGAGAGTTAAGTACCTCATACTTGATTTGTATTTTGCGATACATTTTCACATATCATTGAAATCATTCGGAGGTACACACCTTGTATCTGCCATTATTTTGTCAGGTTTTAACCTAAGATGGAACATGTTGATAACTTTAGTAAAACTGACTAATATTAAAATTCATTAAATTTATTTTAGCGTTTGTGTAGCTCATACACGCGCGTTTATGCAACTTTGTCGCGAATGCTTCTAATAGCCCAGTTTTGTGTTTGTGACTTACCCGATAAAATAATTCCTTCCCATAACAATTCTACCGTCGTAATATGAATCACAGGCTTGCATTTTCTGTCCACTTCAGTCACACTGATAAATAGAGATTGTGTAAAAGATGTTGATGAAATCTCAGCTGCGTCTCGTCTTATACGTGGTATTTAGAAAGTGGTTTATACCATTTATTTTTTACTTTCATGTCTACTTAATTGCGATTATTTTATTTCGATATTATTTGGTATCCTCTCAGCACGTAACATATCGAAATACGTTATGTAACAGAGACTCTTATATTTCTGCTAGTAGATTTCCTTGCAGCAAGGTTGGCCATGCAAAAGGTCTACAGGAATGTGTGGTGGCCATGATATCATTATTATAAGATCCTTATCTCATAAAGGCAGGTTTAGCCTATATTAATTCGAGTTTTCGTTCTGTTTTTTTTTCCCTGGGAACTGTACAAATTAATGTAAATCCAGCTTGACTGTTGAAGCTTGTATTGTCCGTTACTCATGTCTTCTGACTGCATTTGTCCACTGTGAAGGAACAGTCACACTCGAACTCATAACTCGGCATATTTATTTTATATCTTATGCTTTTATCCATTGACTCTAGGATATTTATACAGAAGGGAGCAAATATAAGGACACGCTACAAATGAAAACGCATATGAATCTGTTTCTTCCTACGACCATTTATGCGATCGGTTTATTTTTCATATCTAGTGTTGTAATTATCTTCACAGGCACATCTTCAAGTATTCTAAGTGTCCAGCTTCAAGGGATGTCCAGTTCTTTTGCGCCACCTGTACCTTTACCGAGGCTAGAACCCAGGACACTTTTCGGGGTTGCAGCCTGTTTGACTGTAATCTGTTCGCAGAAACAGGCAGTTTTGGTTTCCTTCCCTGTCCTTACTGGGATTAGAGCTCAAAAGTCTTTTTCAACCTTTAACGCTTTCCCAAAATACATTTTGTTTTTAATATGTGTTACGTGTATTATATAGTTTTATTGTGAGGGATGACTATATATTTTACGACAGCGTCTTTCGAATGATTTCTGAAGATCCTAAAATGGTAGCTTTCTGAAGTTATTATTATTATTATTGTTATTATTCTTTTGTGCTATACCTGTAAATGGCTTTCAGGTTGTTGATGCAGTACACAAATAAATAATAAAGAACTGAATTATTTGTTAATAATAGTACTAACGTTGTATCTTTCACTCTTGACTGCTGCGATGTGTTCTGTAGTCTTTTGCTGTTGTACATTTTCTGGTCCAGAACATCTTGAAGCGCGCTCTCTCTCTCTCTACCTCTCATCTTTGACATATTTAGACCGAAGTTTGCACGAGCATCTCGTGTGGCAAAATAAGTGATCGCTTTAGGATGAAAAGTATAGAGTTCTGTGGTACTGAACTACTTTTAATGTGAAGTTTGGGGCAAAGTTTCAAGAGAATTCTGAAGGAAACCCGTGTAGTGTAGACTGGCGTTTTGATGACTTCCACAATAGATATCTTCAAGACAATTTATTTTTTCTGTAGAAGGTATGTCTTACTGGTGTGGAAAGACCCAAGAACTTGCATGACACAAAATACTTTTGCGATACAGTTTCCAGTGTGTGGAAGCCGTAACCTTATTTCTCAGTCTTGCAATATTAAGACAAAATGCATGAAGTCTTTGATCTTATAATGTCTGAAGCGATTTGTTGTTTTGTCATCTGCAGCCAAGCTATTTTAATTCAAATGTTTCTTGACCTCCATTGCAATAAGAAATCTTCTAAGGAAGACAAAGATGAAGAAAATAACGTCAAATTGTAATTCTTAGCATTTTTATAATTCGGAAAGTCTCTGGTTTGAATCCCTGCAGGAAAACAGACTGTTGTTAATTCATTTACTTTTCCTTACCGCCATCAATAAACTGTTTCTATTGGATCTTCACAAGTACTACCATTATCAAAATAGCGTTTACAGTCATTTTGTAATTTGCGAGATTTTAGGTTCTCACGGCAACGATTGTGAAGATGGCTGTCTTCTGGGACGGCAAGATAAATTCTGTTGTTGTTCTGTTTAGCCCAGTTATCTCAAGCCCTCGTTTTCTTCCCTTAAAACTTTTCCAACTGAAGATTACTTTTCTGCGTCTATATTTTAAAGTTGTTATTGAGTATATGTCCAGTTCCTGGCAATGTAACCCCGCTGATTGACATGCTACCGTTTGCTCTATTAACGACGAAACTCTGGTGTGTTTGTTCACGCAGACTGACACAGATTATCGTTACCAGGGCCCTCTTTAACCGCACGGCCAGCTGGTTCGTCCATGTTATTGCACTCCGTATTGATTTCAATTTAACCACGGAAGAGGAATCTATAAATTCTGACTTCTTTACACCATAACACTTAGTTATCATGCAAAGATGAGCAGGAGATCAATGCATTCGCCTTCTTTCATCGAGAGGTTTTAAAATTCTGATACATTTATTACTATCACATTGCGCTTAAGCGCTGAGTATATTTAATTATTATTTATTATTGACTGCAAATGGGTTTATACCCGGTGGCAGTGTCCTACAATAACATACAAAACAATGAGACAGAACAGAACAATGAGATACATCAACACAATGAGACAGAACAAAACAATAAACAAAAGGACACAACAAAAACAATAAGACACAATAAACAATGAGATACATCAACACAAAGACAGAACAAAACAATAAACAAAAGGACACAACAAAAACAATATGACACCCAAACAATGGGATACATCAACACAATGAGACACAACAAAACAATAAACAAAGGACACAACAAAAACAATAAGACACAATAAACAATGAGATACATCAACACAGAGACAGAACAAAACAATAAACAAAAGGACACAACAAAAACAATATGACACACAAACAATGGGATACATCAACACAATGAGACACAACAAAACAATAAACAAAGGACACAACAAAAACCATAAGACACAACATACAATGAGATACATCAACACAGAGACAGAACAAAACAATAAAAAAGGACACAACAAAAACAACACATCCCACTCAAAATCAACCAACTCATAAATTACAAAACCATCCAACCTCAAGTACTTAACTTAAAAAAAAGAACTTAATACCACCTAGACATAAGACAATAACTGTAATGTATTACAAACGTCATGAACTGATGCACTCACACAACAATACAATGAGACACAACAATACAACATACCACACTCAAAATAAAACATCTGACACACAATAAAAAAACACACATCCACTAATTAATCACAATACTTAAGAGTGGAATATAAAGTCCGCTCTCAGTACATGAAAATTTTATCCCAAAGAACTACAGCCCTTCATCACTTGGAGACTAAGACACTTCACTTCACTTATCACCATTTATTCCCAACTTAATAACCCTTAGCTTGTAACTACTTTTCTGACCCTCTTTCTAAAGGTGCCTAATTTACAGGGGAAAGACTCTAGCACGCCTGGAGGTAGTTGGTTCCAGCTTCTTATGGTCCTATTTACAAAGGAATATTTGCCTACATCCGTTCTTTGTTTCCTAGTCCTAATTTTCCGAGTATGATCGTCCCTGCCCAGGTAGCATGGCTTTAATAATCTATCCTCTATCATTTTCCAAGCCCGGCCCCCCGTGTATGCTTTGAAAAGGGCGCACATTCGGGCTATCAATCTACGCTGTGCCAATGTTTCCCAACCAGATTCGTTCGTGAAATTAGCAAATTTAGCCGCTCTCTTCTGCACCCGATTTAGTGCTCTTACCTGTCCTTCCCTGTAAGGGTCCCAACACACAGCTCCATATTCAAGTATCGGTCTCACTAGCGACGTATAAGCTAAACGTTTCGTATTGTTATTTCCCTTTTTTAGTATACGCATTACGAAATGGAGAGCCTTCCATGCTTTAATTAGTGTATAATTCACATGATCTGCCCAGCTCAGATCACTGCGAATAAGTACTCCTAAGTACTTAAAGCTATTTGCCTCTGGAATTAATTGATCCCCAAAAAAGTAACTCAGCTTATCCTTCACCCTAGCTCTATTGAAGCTGACTGCTTTACTTTTACCTGGATTTATCTTCATTTCATTTTCTACCGCCCATTCCCATAATCTATTCATATCTGTCTGTAACTTATCAATGTCACTACTATCCATTATTTTCCTGTATACTATACAATCATCAGCGAAAAGCCGTATATTTGAATCAATGTTTTTCCAAATATCATTAACATAAGCTAGGAATAGCAAGGGACCTAATACGCTCCCTTGCGGCACTCCTGACGTTACCCTGACTTCATGAGATAGCTGTCCTTCCACTCTTACTCTTTGCGAACGTCCTAAGAGAAATTCCTTTACCCATAACACTACCCTCAAGTCCACACCGGTTGCAGCAATTTTTGTAATCAGCCTATCGTGTGGGACTAAATCGAATGCCTTTGAGAAATCTATTATAACCGCATCAGTCCTGATTCCCTCGTCCAATGAATCAGCAACATCTTGACAAACCGTGACTACTTGACTTTCGCATGAGTACCCTGGTCTAAACCCATGTTAACTATATTTTTGATAGAAGATGGTTGTCTTCTGGGATGTTGCGCCGTGTAGTCTGGTAGAAGTTCGCCGACGTTTAAGAGATTCTTTCTGCCTCCATCATCAGGGCTCACATCATCGCCCTGATGATGGAGGCAGCAAGGATCTCTCAAACGTTGGTAAAGATCTACCAGACTACATGGCGCAACATCCCAGAAGACAGCCATCTTCAGACTCACCGCCACGAAAACTTAAATTCTACTATATTGTGGATCAGTGGAATTTGATTAAAGTAATAATTGCTGTGTATCCATACAAACATTTATCAGTTTATTTTAATATCGTATCCGCTTCCTCGTGTGTGTTTGCGCGTATGTGCACACTAGCGAAAGTAGACCACAGTGGTCTTTTTGTTGTTGTTACGATGGTGTGAAATTGTCTCTCTGTACAACTACGGAGGCTGCGAACTGGCCCATTCATTGTCCGTGCGCCAGATGACATGTGAGTGAATATGGAGCAGCTGTGGAATGATTCTGTTGTGGGAAAACCGAAGGACTTGAAGAGAAACCTGTCCTGGTGCCAACACAATCCCACACGTGGACTGACCTGGGCGAGAACCTGGGCTACCGGCTACATCCTGAACTATAGCACATTCTAGTGTCAGTTCTAGAAAGCGCGTTATTTTCTTTGGGATAGGAACTTGATTTTTAAATGGTATTTAGAAAATCTTCGGTTTCAGAGTGTTAAAGAATTTGAAGGAAAGTGTGTGCCTGAAGTTCTTCCTAGAAGTTCCTATATCGTCTGTCTTCTTGAAGACGGACACCATCTTGAAACAGATGTAAATGCATGAGGACAGAAGCAAAGTTCATTCCAACGGAGACATTCTCTGCCCCAGTGTCTAGTGGCACTCTATTAGTACGTCATAGGACTGAGTACCGGGAAGTTAATTAGGGCAACGCAGAGACAGTCAGTAAGTCACCTTTCAGTAGCGACTCTGCTTACTGCTCTGGTCTTTGTGTGAATTAACACGTGGCTATGGTTTCGTCAAATCCCTAAGCAAACAGCTATTAACACCAGTTCTCTTCGCGTTTTTCCTAGTAAGAACGTGGGCAAGTTTGAAGAAAACGTATTTATTTCAGTCGTAAGAAATGGTTGTGTTGTGCTGTCAGTCTTGAGATAATGGTGAGAGGCAGAAGGAATTCGGAACAACCGAAGGACGAAGATAAAAGTTTTGAGGTATAAACTGCCCCAGAATCCACCGTTAGTAAATGCCTTCTTGTGTTCTGGGAAAAAGTTAGGGTCCCAATTCGTTTCTTAATATCGCCAGATAACATGAGAATTTACGTGTTCACTGCAGTTATGATGTTGTGTAGAATGGTCACGTTTCGGAGAAACGTACTATGTTTATCTTCAGGGCTAAAGATAGAGACATGTATTCCTCCGAAAATTTAACTTCTACTGACCTGTCTAAATGGTGCTAAAACCCAGAAGAACAGAGTATTATACTTTATTAATATTCTTCGCTTTGTTTATTTCATTCTTTCTTTCGTCCATTTTTCATATTTTCTCTCTCTCCTTTGTACCCCTTTCCCTGTTCACTTACTTTATAACGCTACTAGACTAATCTGGGAAAGAAAATTTATTTTCTGTAGCAGCTACACGGTTCATATATTCTTGATTTGTTTTTAACTCTAATAATTGCTTTCTATGAAGATAAGGCATTTCTTAACTTTTCCGGTTACTTGATACTTGATACTTGAGTTCTCTGGCTGAAATGCAATATTTTTCACACTTTTGATCTTAAACGATAAACGAAACTTCAGATATTTAGGACTCATTATGATTGCTTAATATCGACTCTGTTGACTTCGGTTGCAGAAAGTAATTCATTTTACAGAATGTTTACGTTTTAAATTAGCGTGCTGAAAGCAAGAGATTAAACATTACTTACGATATTTGAGGTTTTGGAGGCGGTGAGGACGATAATGTTGTTCTTCTGTGGTTTGTCGCCGTGTTGACTCGTAGGTAGATGTCAGCGTTTCGGAAAAATACACTGTCTCCATTCTCAGGACATTTCATCCCTGAATATGGAGATAGTATATTCCTCCGAAACGTTAGCATCCACCTACAAGTTTACATGGCTCCAGATCCCAGGCGAATAACAACATCTTATATGTTAATGAAGTGCCAGTAGATTTGGCGTGCTGGAAGCTGTTAAATTAAATGTAAATTAGTGCTCTGGCCTTATAGGACTGACGAGCTGAAAGCTTAAAAATTATGTTACATAATTTAGATAATAGGAATTAGTGGTTTTGAAGCTATTAAATTAAGTGATATTCGCTTATGATTCTGTGTGTTTATCTTTGATTGAATACTACTTAATATTCTGCCGACCTGCCGTCCTGTAAGCTGTTAACTCAAATGTTACTAATTTCATTGCTGCGATAATGCCGTGAGCCTTCGTGCCTGTCAGCTGGCGGTAGGGTAGAAACTTCTGAACGGAACACCAAGACGTGCATGAAGGTAGGCATGCCGCCTCTTCTGAATTAAGGTCAGGCAGGACACGCAGAGAATGGATGCTGTGCAGTAGATACCGCTCCACTACCGTGCTTCAACCCAAACAGGGGTGTCCAACTCTGTAGTGTAAACTTACGCTGTAACTCTAACTCTTGTCTTCGCCTTTGTGCAGTAGCGTGTTGAAAAGTAGTAGGGATTTTAGACACTGTAGGGTTGGTAATACTGCATTCTCAGATAGCACACTTGAAGAAAGTGTTCAGCTAAGTAACTCCGTGGTGCAAGGGTATTTCTTGAAATTATTTCAGATTTCCCAAAGATATTATAGAATTAGCCCCAATGAAAGTTATCTCTTACCCTCAGAGGACAGAGATCGAGGTATTTGGGGACGCAGAGATGACGATAATATTTGTAACTAACATGAGGATGTGAAAATTACACAGCAACTATGCCGAGAGGGGTGTGGGGGCTCGGGAGGGAGGAACGTAATTACTAGAGGCTCTGCGCATGCTCTGCTCAGTACTACCGTACAAAATAACATTTCTCAGCTGTACGCACAGTATGAGAAACGTGCCAGTGTAACAATGGAGTGAACACCGCAGTGAGTACTTACCTTGCCGTCCCGTTGCATAAACCAAGCCGCTACGAACCGAGACAAAATTACTGCTGTATAGTGCAGACACAAAATAAATTGACCCGGAAAACAATCTTTCCTTCTGCTGCGTTTATACTTCATTAGGGAGGAACAATAACTCACGAACAAAGATCCCATTACGGAATTTATTTCTATGGGCATTTTGATAAAGTTCGATAGGTCGTCTCGAATCGACCATTGAAAATATGTAGAAGAACTCGCTGTGACAGTAGTTGTGCAAACTACGCACTTTACAACGCAAAGTACATATGAAATGTAGCTTATGCTTAGAAAAGAGAAGTCTGCCCTGTCTAGTCCAAATTTAAGTACCACAAGAGGAAAAGTGCAGTGGCACTGCTCCAGCTGGCCCAAGTTCTGTTCCACGTGACTTCCAGTGCTAATAATATGTAAAATTTCTGTGTGCACTTTCAGCACAGGCGTTTTTGTCACGTGCGTAAGACAACCGGAACGTAGTCGCAGGACTTAGAAATTACGGAATGTGACTGAACGAGTATGGATTAAGGATCAAGATGATCGAGGGCAAACTAATGGTTTCTCCCGCGTTTTAACACTTTTAACCACCAAACCCAGCCAGTGACCACTGGCCTCAGGCAGCGTTACCATAGCTACATCTTCACTACATATTTCCTTAGGATGAATTGGACTTGAAGGTTATATAACATTACGAATCCTTTCATCATGCCAATAGGGTAACTTATCTGTCAGAAAACGACGCACAATTTCCCACTCCAAACACCTCCTGAAAAACTGATTTGCTTATCACATAAGCACATTTTCTATATGAAGTTCTAATCGTGTTTACGTTTTCATAACAGATATTCTTACCCGACTCGTTAAATGTTCAAGTCTGTTATTTAATATCTAAGGCTGAGAGCTAGTACAGTAATAAGACGTGTGAGACGGGATATTAGTGGCGTCTGCGGACAGTTATGTGTGGAGGCAACAGCGTATCGACGCCTTACCGACGCCTTAGAAACGTGACTTCCCACACGAGCGTCCATAGGCTCGATAACCTCACAATCCCATCAGAATTAACTTTTAGATTCTCACTGAAATTTAAGAGTGCCTTTGCATGGATGTACAATCACGAATTATTTCATAATAACGTAGTAATGGGGCTCAATGCAAGAAACTGGGGCAAGAGTGAGACAAAATACGATCGTGAGCTGTTATATACAGAGGGAGAAATACGGTATTTCGTCTACACGTGTTACTCAACAGGTAACGTTATGTTTAGTAATAATGTAACCTTAACATACATAGCAAGCCTTGGATGTATATTTATAAAAGATTGAACGAGTACATTAACACTGCCAGCTGTTTTGTAGTCAGAAGCTAGGAAGTTGCATGATTGCTGTTTCATTGTACTCAGCATTCTGCTGAATGAATTAAAGCGGATGAATGCGTGAACTTTTGTAATGGAAATAAATTAACGATACATAATTATAAGCCCTAAAATTCAGAAATACGTAAATGTATTTTAATTGGAGTTTGAAAAATAATGCCAACTCTTATGCGTTCTTTTATCTCGCTGTAATGAAGTTTACATTTAATGAACTCATACATGTCATTTATATGCCTTTTTACTTACATGATTTTGGCTATAAATTTTGCGCAGAAAGTCACACTAACAAGTGAATTCTGTTGGGCAAATTAGGTGTTCCGTAAAAGACGAGGATTTCTTAACTAACCAAGCGTTCTGTTTGCTTCTCAAGAATGTCTGTGCTCCATGCAGAAAGTTAATTTGTTTGTTTAACTAACAGAGTTTTCGAAAATGTGGCATCTTTAGAATTATGAACGAATTCATTAAAAACCTGAGGATACGTACAAATGGTGGGCTTTTGTTAACGCGGCAGTGAAACTCCAGGTTGCCATTCATTAACCTTACGTCTTCCTAGCCAAGAAAGTTTCAGTGCCGCTGTTGACATACTTTCAGCTAAAACACCTAAAGTTTCTTCCAATAAAACAGATTAAGAATATAAATGGAAGTGTCTGATAATATTTCTTTATAAGTTAATCAAGATTAGATTGATAGTCCTTCCAGAAATATTGTTGCGTTTAAGAAACAGATACAACATAGAAATGTGTTGAAACTGCGTGATGTTGAAGTGCTGAGTACGATGACATTTTTGCCCATGCTCGACCTAAGAACTTCAAATTATATTGGAAAATGAAGAGTTGTATTCATTTGCCACTTTATTCCTTATTTACTAAATAATATAATTGAAATTGCGCTGAATAATTACACAGGCAAACTTAAAAGTGTCCATTGTTTATATTTCTTATGATTCTCAGTATAAATAGCATGAACCAGATGACTTTTATAATGGTTAAATGTTGTGTTTTCTTTGCGGTACGGTTCATAAACCCAGAAGACCATAATTTAAATTCACTCCACCATGACGTAGTAAGGATTGAGGGTTTGTCTACGATTGAGTTTGGGTAATGTACTTTCCATCTTGAGGGCTCTTATCTTATCCATGGGTATAATGATAAGGATTGCATGACCACAGGTAACCCTTCTGGAACTGTCTCGTTAGTTTGCTGCTACAGACATCACCCTCCTCCGGTCACTCAGCTAGTTACTTAGTAGAAAGCATATATATATTGTCTGTACTTTCCATTGAATCGAGGTGCATGCGAACATTGATATAGCATCGTCTTTCATGGCATATTGAAACATATTCGGTTACCTTTCATCCCTCTTAAGATCCATTTGGTAACCTCTTGTGTCTTTCGTTTCGTCTCTTTCTTTCAGTATTTCCAATGAAAATTTTGTACACACTTCTTATTTTCCCCTCCCATTTCGTGTTTCTTGAGTTGATCAGTGTGATTTGGACAACCCTGGTGAGTATGTTTATCGAGAATGTCAATGTTTCGCTGAGAAATACATTTGTAACAGTGTTTATACGCTCAGTCGTGGTGTGGGAGATTATATGTAATTCTTATCACGTTGCTCTTGAAACAAATGTGTGATCGGCTCTGAGGTCTCGTTTGTATTTCCCGGAGCAGAAGAGGGTAATAAATACTTGTACCGTCTTGTGTGACAGACGTGTCGCTTTTGTTTTTAGTGCCAGTTTCACCGCGTGTCGTTAATTCTTAAAACTGTTTTCAAATCACGTAACGATCCTTGAGGGTAGTGCTAGGTTCAGAGATTAATTCGTCTCACTGAAAGGGCGTCGTTTCATAAATTATAAATAAATTAAATTGTTTCAAAAGGGAGGGTGATTAGAATAAATTGGTCGTGGATTATTTTAAAGTTATAGCACCGTGATGTCCATTGTCCGAGGTGCAGTTGATATACAAGACGTTTCGGGAGTTGACTCTACTCCCCCGTCTGAACCTAAGATTGTCGTTCCCCGAATCAAGTACCTCAATCTTGGAGTGCTAACCACTTAACGACGATGGGTGATGTGTTATTGGCCCTGAGGGATTTATCGTCTGGGTATTGTTCAGCGCAAGTGACCACGAACGTGTAGCCGAGGATTATGCAATGAACAGAAATCAATTGCATGTAACCGAAATTCTCTTGTGTCTGTTTCCTGAGGGGTCTGGCCGTTTCATGACCGCATTTCAGCGCTTGGTTTGAACGAATATATCAGTAGAGATTGATATTCCGCATGGACGGATCGTGGAAGTATTCCAGAGCATACAACAGTATGCCCGGCTTTTATATAGCGTACGTATGGGTTCACTGAATTGTTTCATGAAGCGGCTATTAAAGACATGTTTGTAGTCAGAGACTGAATCCGATTAAAATACGATTTAACAGGAAATCCAGAGCAGTAATTCTTAACCTTTTAGAGCCCAGTGGTAATTACATTTACCGCGTGCTTCAGCAATCATTATAACACTTAATTTTGTGTTTGTGGTCTCCGTATGATTGTCACGGTAAACAGTGATTATATCCTTAAACATTGTTAAGCAGTTTACCGTTGTAATGGTGTTTTCTTTGCGGTACGGACTGAATTCTTAAGTTTCGTATGAGCGAGAAATGAGTGCTCAGGGAAATGGAACACTAAGCAATTGTACAGTGTCTGACGGATTGTGGCTGAATTCGCTCGTTTGCTGCCTAGAACTTAAGTCAGCAACAGGTTAAAAACTTGTTACAGAGCTAAGGACAGTATTCCTCACTTTGCTGTTGAGAACACGAAGGTCGTTAGGTTTAGCCCGCAGGCTACAGTCGATGGGGTTACTTGAGCTACTACGCACGAACTATTTTCTTCTTTGCCTTCTAAGATTAAATGCCTTAGTACGAAGTCAGGGTTCATTTTGTGATAGTAATCTATTGGAGAAGCAGTGTGACTGTGTTGGGTATTGGAACGTAATAAAAACTCTTGTTATGTCCCAAGCGGTATTCGAACCCTTGATCTCAGTGTGAGATTTTAATAAGTTGCTAATTACTTCGTGAATGTAATTGTTGTTATTTCTGCTGACCTTTGCCTCATTTTCGACGAATTTGTTACTATCTTTACATTGCTTATTTGCCTAGGATTCTGGTGACGGGATAGGGAAGGGTTTTTATTACGTGGGATAATGTTACCAGACTCGGTAGTACACTGGGGGTGCGTTGTATATAGAATCGATTGGTCTGACGGGGGTGACAGACGCGCTCCACGGGCCTGTTTACTGAGCTCAGTCGCTGCACACAAAGAGTTCGTCTTCAAGAAGAGGGGCCCTGAGGAATTGCCTCCATTTCTCTGGTTTTTGTTCGCGTCGATTTCCCTCCATATGAACCGGGAAATTCTGGTGATTGTGACTGGTTGGTCGGCCCGACCTGCCGAACTGGTCAGCTGCGACAACTGAACTCTCTTTACACAACTTACATGAAGTGAAGTTATGCTGGACAAATGCTTGTTCTCGTGTTTTATCTCCGAACCTATTGGACGGATTTCGATTAAATTTGGTATTATGTATATAAACTAAGGTTTATCGGAAGACTGTACTTTTAGTTTATATCGGTTGTATATAGCGCTTGATTTATATGAATTTCAAATAAAATTTTAGGCCAAGAGATTTTATAAAGCGGTCTCGACGGAAAAAATGTATAGGAACGAAATCAAACTATCTTTGAGATCAGATAGAACAGAATGGAAATCAACACGAACGGGTAGTTCTTGTGACGTGTGTTAGCTGTGCAAACATTATTTATAAATACTGACTGCCTGGCTGTGAATTTTCTCCAGTCGGAAAATTCTCGCATGGGGATTACCCAGCGTGAAATTTCTTCGAAATGTTAAAGCAAGTGTTACATGTAAATTAAAATGTGGTTTAAAATTGTAAAGAATTTTTTTTCTCAACCGTCAGTTTCAGACTAAGCAGAATTTCCTGTTCCTGAGCTGCTTTTCGTAGGCCTGAACGCGATTGGGATCGGCTAGTGTATCGTAACGTAACCACATTACTAGAGTTATATAAATTAAATAAATCCACATGCTCTGTGTTTCTTGACTCGCGAAGTTAAGTTTAAATCAGATTTAAGTCTTCTGCTGTAAATAATCCTGCTCCAACACTATTCAATTAAGGCAGGCGGGTCCGGAGATGCACTTTATGTGGCTGGATGGGAGTCTGTGTCAACTTCTCCATTTAGCAGGCTACGTGGCGCTCGGTTTTGCATTCGTAATGAACCAAGTTTATCTTTGCAGTATAAATTATAAAGTCAGCAAACGGAGATGTATGGTTCACAACCTGTTTATATAAACCCGTGTGTGTTACCTCCTGCTCCAGATTTGTGTTAGTGATCTGATTTTAAAAAAACGAATATCCATGTGGTCATTGTAATGAATCGCTCTGAGATTTTTCAGATTGTCGTGGAATTGCGTGACATTTCTCGTAAGTCTTTAATAAATCAGTCATTTGTCTGTCTGCCACTATGAGAACAGCCAGTCTAAATTTCACGAACTTACATCTTATCTGGGACTGGATATTCCTCATTATAAAAGTTTTTGAAAATTACAAAAATTTTCAAAATTGGCAAAAAGTCTCTAAAAATTAAAATTTTCGAATATTTGCAAAATTAAAAAAAAATATGTTCAAAATTATGAAAAGTTTAAACATTTCAAAAATCGGCAAAAGTTTCTACAAGAAACAAAAATGTTCAGAAATTCAAATTCGAATATTACAAAAATTGCCAAAGTTGTCAAAAATCTCATAAAATTGAAAGAATTTCGAAAATGTTCAAAATTCGTAATACATTGTCTTCATACGAATCACGTATATGCAAGCGTTCGGTCACGTTACGCTATGGCAGGATATGTAGGGTTAGGTTAGGTTAGTGCCCCATGCGCAGATGATCATGTGCGTATGCGATGGTGGAAATGTGCGATATTCAGCTGCAAATGGGCAGATGTAATTGAATTTGTGTTCGGTTAGGTTGCGGTAGGTTAGTAGAGGTTAGTGACCACGTGCGCAGACGACCATTTGCACAGGTATAGAAAACTGTGCAAAATTGAGCTGCTAAGTGACAGATTTAGTTGTCTGATTGCGTTGTGATTGTTTAGGTTAGGTTATGTGAAGGCAGACGAACCTGTGCTTAAGGCGGAAGTCGTTTCAAACAGTTATTCTCTTTACTGTTGTATTTCTATCGAAAGCAGGTCACCTGTCAGCATGGCAGCGCTTGTAATTGTAACCTGTTGCTGGGATCGGGGGAATTCAACAGTGTCTCTTGCAGTGCTGTGTTTAATTTAGTTGAGGCCACACGCGGACAGACATCTGGACCAGGAAGAAATGAAAGGAGGAAATGACGATAGGTGGACGAAGGAGAGCTAGAAATAAGGAAGCAAGAAAAGCTTATCCTATCTAGTGAAACTTATTCTTACCCCCTGCCTTCACCATAAAGTTGATGTTTATTAAAGTTTCCGGCGTTAAGTGAAACTGTAGAAGTAATGAACATTCGTGAAATCGTCAGTCCGCTTGATAACACTTTATGTGTTTCGAATTTGTGTCTGTGTTTCAGTCGCTGAAAGAGTCAACGGACTCGTCTCTTGCCCAGGGTTTTTGTATCTTCACATAACGAATTTTATTCACGTCATCTATTTTCTGCTCACCTCAAAAACGACAGCCATGTCATATACGAGGCGCGTCCACAAAGTAAGTTTCCCACTCGTCCCACAGCTAGCAAACCTTATATTGCGCGAAGCGACTGTGCGTACGTGATAGAGCAATGACGTAGCATGGCGTATGCACTAACGGCACTTCCCGCGTTCTCACAGTAGCATCGTTGCAGCTGTTGAAGATGAAGGTTCTTATTCCAGCTCCCGCCGACTGTGAAGTGCGGTCAGTGATAACGCTAGGCCGCACACGGCTCGACGGACAGCAAGTCTCCTGCAGGAGTTCAGCTGGGAGGTGTTTAATCATTCACCCTACAGCCCGGACCTCGCTCCCAGTGATTTCCATCTTTTCCTACACCTCAAGAAATTCCTGTCCGGTCAGCGTCAGCGTTTTGAGAATGACAGAGAGGCGGAGATGGTTGTCACACAGTGGTTCCAATCCCAGGCGGCAGACTTCTACGACACAGGTATTCAAAAGTTGGTCCCACGGTATGACCAATGTCTCAATTCCGGTGGCGAATATGTTGAAAAATAGCTGGACACTTGCTGTATCTGTTGCAATAAATATTTCCATGAAATTGTGTTTTGTTTCTGTAAACGGCCCCAGGGAAACTTACTTTGTGGACGAGCCTCGTAATTCTTATGCCAGACTGAATAGTTTGTATTGACTTTTATCATGCCCACTTCATTAGACACAAGTTATGGGATTTTTCGTTGCATCGATCAGAAATAGGGACACCCCTCACGAGTTCAATCCAATGAAGTGAAGAGATTAGATACTCTTTTGCAGGCTGTAATTCGGCGATCGATATTTTATCTCGTTTGCAATCGATGAATTGTGGATCTGAGTGCATTACGTAATTGAAAGTAAAACAAACGAACGCTTCGCTAACTAACAAAATATAGATGGTGACACGACGTGCGATGTATGAGGCTGGTGTTAACGGTGATAGATTCGTGTTGGCGAAAATGTTTGTAGAGTTCATTCTGTGCTTAATAAACGTGTGGAGAAACGGACGTATATCTCCACATATTTTTAACTTCAGCACTACATTCTTATGAGTGGCCAGTTTCACGTCTCGGCCGTTATAACCCCGAGGAAATCCATTGGATGTGCTGGATGAACGCCAGAGTCGACGTGGCCTCAGTGACGAAGAATGTTTCATCACCTGGCAATAAATATTTGGTGATTGCTAAATCTACAAATTACAAGTAAGAAATGTACAATTTTTTTAATTATCTTAGTTCTCGTGATATTTTCTCTTCCTTGGGTGCAGATGTACCATTCATCATTTCGTTTTTTACCCCTCGGTCAAGCCGTTCATCTCAGGGCAGGAGAAGAAATCTCAGACCCCATATTAAACAATTGCTAAGAGAATTTTGTGTACTTTAATATGTATGTTTCTATAGAGTAGAAAGAGAGACACAAGATCTACAACATGACATGACATGAATCGCTCGAATTCATGTCTTAACCTTTCCATTTATTTAATTTAAGTGAACGATGCAAGTACAGTGATGAAATAAATTAAAAGCAAAAGATGACATAAAAACAAACTAGAAACCAGGGTTTCCAGACATTGACATGAGATTGGCAATTATAATAAAGCTAATTTTACATTTCAAGCTACTGTAATGTGAATGCTTGATTGAAAAATTTTTAATGGTTTTAAATAATAATGTATTATTCTATGAACTAATTAATTAGGTTATTTAAACTTTAAATTACTACGTTTATGAATCTGAAATAATTAAAAATTTCGTTTTGATACTGTATTGCACGCAATAAATGATTTGTTTGCACATACTCTGATCTCTAATGGGCAGGTGGACGACGTGATGTAGTCAACCCACGCCCGACCTCTACACGCGTAATAATAACAGATGGCAAAGGTCACGTTCATTTAATTCACGAATTGTCCTCTTCTCTTTACAGGCAACGCGTTAAATATCCGGGAAGTTTCTTTTAGCTAACCGTATGCTTATTCAGTATAAGTAAAAAAAAATTTATAAGGATTGACCAGGGTTCGATTCCCAGCAGGACAGGACTTTTGTGTTTACTGCAGTGTCCTGACAGGTTCTGGGATCCATCCAGCCTCCTGTCCAATGGGTTCCGGTGTTCTCGGGGTAAAGCGGCCGGGGCGTGAAGCTAACTCATCCCATCTGGTTCCGAGGTTAAGATTGTTTGACGCGGTACGTCGAACTCGTCGCTTTTCGTCTGCAAATCGCGGCGCTTGGGTAACCACCAGGGACAGCGTTGTGTTTGTGCCTTACGTAACACGGAATGCTTTCTTCCAGTGAACTCGAAATTTGCATTGTTACATACTTTGTCGTTATAAACATCAAACACGTTGTTTTGTGTGTTGGACATCGATTCATTGATTTTTTTATGCTCAATGTTTCTTCCCACTGGCGGTTTATGACTAACAGCTTGAAGCAGAGTTCTTTTTGAATAACTAGTATTTACTCATCTGCTCAAGAAAATCTGACCTTTTTTATAGATCACAAATATTCATTACTGTGTTTTCAAAAACTCGGCAACATCTTCTGTGTGTGGGGGGGAGAGGCTGTGCTGTCAAAAGACAGCTCTTCATTTCACATTAGCAACATTCACGATGTATTTAAGTCATTAATAAAAGTTGCAGCAGACTGGGAACAATACTACATTGTGCTCGTTTAAGGTCGCCATTTCACGACACGAAAATGCTAGCCACTCAGCTCTGCTGCTGAAGTGGACATTGATAGATGACTCCAGTTTTGCGACTCCCCCACCCCCGACCCATGGGGCCGATTATCGAAATGTCTGTGACGTCATGGAATTGTCTGGAAGAAATTTTCATAGATAACAGCACTTTTCTATCGCCTTCACAGTTAGTGGCGAGAGAAAACGCAGAATAAACGAAAAGAGATGAGGTTTATGACATATAGAAAAGGCAGGAATTTGCGAGAGAGGGAATGAGATGTACAGAGAGAAAGAGAAGGCAAAAAGAGGGAGCGAAGAAAGTACGTAAATGAGATAAACAAAGAGACGGAAAAGATATTGAGATGTGACAGCATATACACACATCCATTCACACACTTACATACATGCATGTATATAACACGAAGGAAACAAAATGTTTCCTCCTAATAAATAAGGGCCGTGGTGTGAAGGCCCCTTCCACGGGGTCTGTAGGCTATGGTAACCGAAGTACTAATTACTTTACCGCCTAGAGCTACAGGCAACCCATACAACACCTAACTTGTGCGGTCCTACTGCTATTTCCCGTATATTAATCTCGCCTCTGCTTTGTGTCAAGTGAGCACGCCAAGTCCGGATATACCACAATTAAGCGAACAGCTCCTTTATAGGTCGTCATCGTACGTCACAGAATTATGATCTGTCATCCAACTACTCTACCTGAAGAGGGCTGTGAAAACCTCAAATTTTACATCTATCCGCCTGTCTACCTGATCTGTCTTTCTCTGTCCCCGGCTAACCACCTAAGTAACTATGTCTTTGTATCTGTATGCCTAGGCGCAGATGCGATTATACTATTAAAATGGATCTTTAAGGAATAGGATTTAAGAACGTGAACTGCATTAATTTGGCGTAAGGTAGAATCCACTGATTCTTGTGAAAGGCAGGGAATTTTTCGATTGACTAGGTGGGTAGGCCTACTGCCGTCTTCTGAAGAAGGACTCTGCCCCGTGGAGTTGTCCATACGAAAGTAAATTCAGTAGGATGATGAGTGGGTGGACGAATAGAAGTGTGTACAGAAGGATGGATCACAGTATCATCTTGTGAATAATAAAAGTGAATACGACAAGTCTCAGTTTTATGTGGCCGAATTTATCGGACGTCTGTAATGTGGTTTACGTGCTGAGGGACTTGTTTTAAGAGACGAGTTGTACTGTTTCTTTAAACGTCAAGTTGCTTGCTGTGCAGTCTTAGTCAAATGTAGTCGGTGGTATTATAATGCCCTGGGTAGAGCTATAGAAGGCTCATATGAACAATTGGATTTGTGGAGACGTGTAAGACACTTTGGTGCAGGTAGAGGACCCACAGGGACAATGATGGCAAGCGAACGCAGACTCTCTATTCACAGATCAGACTGAAGTAAGGCTAAGATCACCGAGGAAATTGCCCTCACAAACGAACTAGTGTTATATTATTAGCATTAGCATACTGAGGTGTGCCTTTGTTGGCAACTTCCAGGTTAATAAAGTGTATCGAATCTGGTCAGCTGTATGAAATGTCCACGAGCTGGGTGACCAGTGTTCAATTCCCGACCGGTCTCCTGCTGTAGAGATTATTATCTTCTGCACCATTGTGTCCAGATTGGTTATATGTCCGTGCAGCCTCCAGCCCAGCTGGTAACAAAGTTGAAGCTTCAGGAACGTGATTCTAACCACTGGACTCAATCTTCTTTCTACTGCCCAATGTCCGACCAAGTGCTTCTTATTAAGGATATCAGGGTTAACATCTCGGCTTGGAGACTGGATATCATGGCTCAGATATTTTTGTATTTTTACTCAGTTCCTGCAGACAAATGCCAGTAGTTCTCTTAAATTGTTCTGTAATAGTTACGGTGTTTCAGTTACATATTACGTGTTCTCAAATGCCCGTTTACTATAACGAAGTCTCTAAACTTACCCCTTTATATAAAAAAAAATATTCTGAAAATGACTTGTTTCGAGATGTTGCGCAGTGCAGCCTGGTATAAGTTTACGAGCGTTTCAGGTCTGTTTGCTACATCTGTTATCGGGGCTGCGAATACCTCTGAAACGTCGGTAAACGTCCCAGAACATCTTCATACTCGTCGCCGTGAGTACCTGAAATCTCAATTGCATCCTGAATTGCATTCATGTCTTCGGAAGATGGAATGAATTTCTTTGGAATTAGATACGACGATTTCTTGATTTAATATTTTCAATTTCCCGTTGATTTGAACGGGCCGTTCTCCATTCCCACCAAATTCAATTTTACTTCTCTAACTTTGATTAAGTTTTCACCAGTTATCATAATCGAATAAAGACATCTGAAGAAGCCATTTTTATACTCCATATTTCAGTCAAAAATGTCCTTATCAAAATGAGAGGGACTTAAGTAACGGATAATAAAAACGAATTATGATTCGCTGTTGATTTATAACGTGATTGGAAAAATGGGAAAACTCTGCAGTTGACTAGTAATTCGGTCCAGAGGAAAGCGAGGAAACACCGCGGAGAAGTAGCTGAATGATTGATGGTTGCTTCAAAAGTTTTACGCCCATTTAAACTCTGGTCGATGTGTGGACGACTACGAATTGAAGACTGTTAGGTACTTAGCCATCTCTGTTACAAGTTGTGGAAGCTGGTAGTACGCTTGGCTAGACAATAAATTATTCTGATTTCGTGGAACCCAAAGGTTCATTATCACGTTCACAAAAACCTGATGAATGCAGTTCACACCCTCCAACCACATTTACCTAAGATCAATTTTATTTTATCTTCCCATCTATGCCTAGGTCTTCCGACTGGTCTCTTTCCTTCAGACTTTTCTACAAAAATTGTGTACGTGCGTGTCATCTCCTCAGTGCGTGCTACATGTCCGCGCATCTCATATTACATGATTTAATTTTCAGTACAAGGAATTATAGGATGGTTATTAATGACGAATTGGATAAAATTCGAAATTAAGTGGTTCTGGCTTATTGTAAGTTGCTGTATAAATGCCTCTACTAAAAACTCATTCCGGATACTTCACTCAATAATTTCGGAGGTCAAATATGACGACGGACAAAACGACTCAAGGTGCTCGTTGTGAAATGTGACTACGATGTGCTTTAAATCTAGTTGAATCCAGTTTTCCCTTTCAAGGCTTATTTATTTACGCATATGTCTCATAAAGACATTTTTTTTTTGAGTGCTCTTGCTAATAAGAACCCCTCAATTTCCCCCAACCTCTGTTACGTCAGAGACTTACCTACCCGCTGCTTGCAGAGGCCCGACGTGAGCTGGTAGTGTTACAATACACTAGCACCGGTTGGCTGAAAATATCGATTTCTGCAAGTCCGCATCGGAGCGGTAGAAGCTGACTCTCACTACTGTCACTTGTTTTCGTGTTCATGCCACATAAAATTCCATCGTCCTTTCATGTCTATTATCTTCTTAGTTTTTCTGTGTATAACATTTAGCTCTTTAAAACTTTTAAGCCTAGTGCCACCTTCTTTAACATTGTATAGTTCTGTGTTTTGCCCACAGAGTTTATTTGTTGGTTTCATATGATCCTCGCAATAAACAGCGATTATTTACTTATTTATTGTATAGTTTTGCCTGATGGCAGAAGCAGGGCCATCTTCCGAAACGTTCTTTGTGTCAACGAGGGTTCCGAAGGACGTTAATATTTTAATAACAAACCTTCGTCAGAAACCTTTAGACAAATGTAATAAATCTGTTGTTCATTAACGCGTTTCAGAGTACATGATTCTACGGAACTAGAATGTTCATCAGCATATGTGCAAAAGCTCACCATTAGACTGTTATGAGCCAGTTGAATATATCGACATATATACACATATTTTCGTTTATACTCGTTTTAGTATCTGCCTATTTGTGCTTTTATCTCTCTCAAGTTGTAATTTGTAGCTTAAATGCGTCATGTTTGTGTTGATTAAATATATATTTATTTCCACAGTCTATACACAAACGTTGTAATTAAATGATGTTGTTAAAATTATATAATATTAAAACATTATGTAGTATAAAATATTATATTTTTTGCGCTTTTTATCGTAAATACGATTTTACATTATTTAGCGCTTTTTTACGACATGTTGCATAAAAATATCTAATAATTTTAAAATATTATAAAATTGATATAAACCTGAAGATGAGGTCTTATCCATCGAAACATGTCGTAAAAAAGCGCTAAATAATGTAAAATCGTATTTACGATAAAAAGCGCAAAAAATATAATATTTTATACTACATAATGTTTTAATATTATATAATTTTAACAACATCATTTAATTACAACGTTTGTGTATAGACTGTGAAAATAAATATATACTCTCTCAAGTTGTCTATTTATTTATTTCCGATCATAAGCCTTTAAGAATTTCCATTATGACCAGTGCGTGCTACATTAACCGTCCATCTCATCCACCCTAAATATCATTCCGCGAGCAGTAACTTCACGATGTTATTTTCTCCAGCATTCTTTGCTTCAGTTGTGTTAGATACGTGAATTGAAATGCTATATCTTACGTGTTATTCATGTAACTTGCTGTTTTATGAGCCAAAAGGCCAAATGGCCGTCAGATACTAAAGTCTTTCATGAATATACGACAGTAAAACTTCAATGACAACATATTTTATGAAAGTTACAATCACACATTGTCCGTGGATTAATATCAGTCTCCGACTTTATTAATACCAATCTGCAAGTTCTACTTACCATTAAATTATACATATTATCACAGCTCGATAAGTTAAGGATAAGGGCAGAATTTTTAAAATGTATTTTTAAGGTCTAAATATTGTTTATTGTTCACTAGAGCTTGAAATGTTTTGGCAGTAAGTCGGATCTTGCACGCTTCCTTCTCAATCCATCGAGTAAATTAATGGATCTACAAGCAAGTCTCTGTACTTATCTTTGGACGGAACCCAGTTCGAAGTCGGCCGAGTTACCATCTTTAGATTTTTCTTGGTTTTCAGACAGTTGCTGATATATTTGTGTACCAAGTAGCTTATACCGCCACGGTGGTATAGCGGTCAGAACGCTGGCCTTGTAATCATGGGGTCTCGGGTTAGATTCCCGGCGGTGCCCGAATTTATAACTTGTGTTGGGCAAGGCCGTGGTCTAGGCAACACGGAGTTTTCCTCCGGGGGCCTTCCCCGGTTTCTCCGTGGCATCCCAACAATTACTCCATTCACACACAGAAGAAGGTAATGGCAAACCACTTCTGGATCATCTGCCAAGAACGTATATGAACAGGTCCCAGTCCGAGAAAAGGATGGAAGGATCCTGTTCATATGGACCTGTCGTCAGACAGAACACTAAATAATAAAAACCAAGTAGCTATTCATGATTGTGTTCCCATTTCGTATATCATCACAAATAAAAATTGCGTTGTATATGAGTAGAGCCAAAGGAACAAAATTCCTTTTCCATTCCAATAGATTTAATCCGTTTGAGAGAATCTCTTTATTACCAAACTTCCATAATGACACTTTAGCGTCCGTGTTGCTTCTGTTTCTCCCGGCAGCTTGTTCCATCGACTGGGGGCGTTTCAATATTGCCCTCTCTTCCATTTATGTAATTCGTTGCGAGCAGATTTTTTTAAAGAATATATTCGGGCCGACTTCCTGTTCAAGCGTCAAGTTTATGAATGATTTATGGACCCCTTTATGTTGTTTCTCTAGTGTGCTGAATTTTGTTTTAAAATACATTAAATTGCTGTCTTTTCGTGTTCGTGAGCGGGTAGCGTTATCACCTGTTGCCCTGACTCCTTCGTACTGGTTTCATATTCTGAGGAACTTAACTAAGATATTTCTGCTTACCTTCTTATGTTCCCCTGAACTATCCTCATTGTCGATCTCAAACTTTGTGATTTTGCAAGTCTCCCATTCACCGGATGATCTGCGGTGATTAAATCAAGGGGAATAAGATGGGCGAGGCATGTAACACGAATGTGGGAGTTATGAGGAAAAGAAATATATATAATTTTATAATCAGGAAATTTTTAAGGCGAGGAAACCAGACGGGAGACATAGACGCCATGGATCACAAGTAAGACAAAATTTAAGAACGTGGATTGGCTCCGAATAGGGTGCAGTGGTGGGCTGTTATAAGTGTGATAATGAGCTTCTGCGATTCGTAATAGATGACTCTGCTGTTAGGAGTTAGTTAGCATCTTTTAAGATGAATACTTTCAACTATAAATGGAATTATTAACAACAAATACGCTATATGAAGATGAAATACCAACCACAACGTGGGCAGTTCAGTATAACGATGCTGTATACGTAAAAACGAATTGCGCTTTATGGATTTATTAATAGCCACTTCATCCTGATGCTGCATTGCTAATGATGACGGAAAATAAAATATTTGTATTACTAACACAACTTAATACGCTTCAGAATACAATTTTAAACATGTTTTTCAATACAAAGACACTTTGTATATAAAAATGATGATTACAGTAAGTCTATTTAAATTGCGTGTGACAAAGAGAAGTATTTTAAAACATAGAGCTTTTGACACGCCATAGAAATCGTTTAAGCTATTCCTTTTATCTATGTTTCTTAGTCTAATGGCTGGGATGTTGTTGCCTACTTAAGCCCACGGTAACTGCGTCTTCCATCAATCTGGATAATACTAGAATAGACCTGCACATTCCGAACCGTGCCGGACTCTAGAGGACATTTTGTTCCACAAGATGTATTAAACTGTCCGTCACGTGACGCAATGCTATGAACGTGACGTCCAATAGGAAACAACCTCAGCTGTGTCATTAACGGTGTCACCACAAAGGCAACATCATCTCATTAAAAATAACAAAGGTGGAAATAGGTTTCTCCTGCCTCATTGATTTTGATGTTCGTTCGTTACTTATGGCATTATGATAATCTATTTTTTGCAAAGCAAATGTTACAACAGAGACACTGCGCAGTCGTGAATTAATCTTCCTTCTTGCTTTCCCTTGTCAATATCATTTTATAAGATCGGGTTTCAGTTATCGATCGAGTCGATTGTCGAAGTCTTTGAAAATCCCCGGTTGATACTGGTATACTTTCTCGCACTCTCGCCCGCCGTGTTGTTTGATTTAAGCTATAGATAAACTGAAATAGCACTGGATAATTTATAACTCTTGACTTGGTGTTAAAATAAATCGGGCAGTTCTTGACGAACCAAACATCTGTAAATTTTCTAACTGCAGACCATCGACCATGGAGTTTGGCTGTTGTTGTAATTTACGACTTTAGTTACAGTAGCCGAGGAAAGGCCTGTCACTGCTAGCAAATGAACTTGAAACATCAGTATTACTGGGTTTCTGGACTCTGCTCATTGTGTGGTATTTTGAACAGAACACGACGTTTCGAAAACTGCTTCTATTTTTGTCCTCAAGGAAAAAGTTGGGGAGTAACATATGGTTGTCCAGTGACTGAAATTAGTTGCTTGTAACGGTAACGTAACTTGGTCCAATCCCTTTATAACTGAACTGGAAACATACTTAACTACATCTTAACAACTCCGTATACGGGAGTAATAGTTCAATATACACATTACTCCAAAACAGGTTTTGACATCCGACTTTCTACGCCAGTCCGCCTCGTTGCCGTCCCCGTTTCGTCACACATACGTTTCACAGTTTCGTCACACTTTAAGGAGTTTGATAAATGCTCCTTGTTGTTTTATGAGATTTGAGGCTTTCATGACGAAGATTCCGCTGTTGGTCTCCTGCGTTGTAACGTCATGTCGAATTTTATTTAGATGTTAACCTTTCCGATAAAAATACTGTTTTCATCTTCAGGGTTCCTGTTATTGATTATATTTTATTTTTGATCAGTGACAACTGTTAAAATTAAACCTGAAATCATGTGAATACCAAACCGATATACTTGCTACTAGACGACAGAAATGTATAAACTCTGTTGTTTAGAATTTTATCGCTCTGCGGATATGTTGATAAGAGCTAAATTTGTTTAAATAGGCAGTACTGAGAAAACACAAAAGAAATTTGTATATCTTCATGCGCTATATATTTTATGTTAAACAGAATGTTAATTGCCCGAGAACATTTTTTTAACATCCAGACGCCAATGAAGTTTTAAGAGTTAACATGCACATATTTTGACGTTGAGGCGGAATTTTTATTAAATTTATAACGTTTGACTTGAGTTTTGATCTAAAGTAATAATTATATTAAACTGATAAACTATCTTTATTCAGCTGGGTCAGAGCTGAATCTCTTAACTTAGTACCGAAAGTCTGATAACGCGATGTTTCGTCAGGTCAGGGCTCTCGCACACCTCGTGGGGCGGTGATAGGCGAGTGTTGATGGAGCACAGGAGGAATGATGGTTAGTGGGAAGAAATGGAAGGACTCGATGGAAGACTGAGCTCACCTGATACTGAACGTGGTCCTCCGTGGTGTGAACCCGGCGTCTGGCCGCTTGGTCAGTGACACGGCTGTTAGGAACCAAGCAGATGTACCCCATAAATTTAAATTTATATCACAGTATCACATTTTATCCAAATGCCTGTGATATCCCACGTTATGCTCTCACCTATATTGCTGAGATCAAAGAGTCCATTTGTAATTCGCATATAATCGATAGATCTGGCATTTTCTGAGTTTATTCTGTACTGAATGGGGTGCAGTTTCTGGAAGACCCCCCCTCTCTCTCTCTCTCTGACCCTTGACGTCACAAAACTTAGTTCCGATTCATGACGCCGTGGGCTTGTAACTGATGTAAATAAGTAGCCCCTTAATAAAGGTTATTATCCTTTTCCCCCGAGGTAGTCAATAAAACCCGGACTTAACACGCTAAATGTTTTCTGTCTCTTAAATGCTGCTGTTAATCCGAGTTATTAATACGTAGCAGTATTAACGTGATTTTAGGAGCAAGTAATGTGAATATTATTAGATTATCCTCGTTCGATACATACGGCATAAATCTGACCAGTGTATGCTAATCCGGAAGTCTCTCCCATTGCTCTTTCGTTGCTGGCAAACTTTAACGCAGGTTTTAGGACCGACCTGGGGAGAATGCTATCATACTTAGCAAAGAAATATAAGCGTACTTGTAAACTGTTATTGTAATTGAAATGTGCTGTTTCAGTTTGCACGTAAAGCGTAGACATGCGATCAAACATCGATGAGTCTACAAGGCATCAACATCCAAGGGAGCAGCGTACTCGGAGTTAATCAAATTCAAAATTAAATTAAATTCTTTATTTTAATTTGCCTACTTAATAGCTACATTAGCAATTTACAGAGTTAGTACATAACGTTTCTTGCATTAAAATTGTTGAAGTTATATAAATTTGAGATACGGATGATATAAATAACATGAAACAGGTTTCATCGTCATTTTATGCTGCAGTGCTCAGAGACTGTAAAACTGCAAGTTTTGTTTATATTCGCGTATAAAAAGGTATTATTAAAGGTTCGTGTATAAATGTGCATTATTATAGGCGGATTAAAAAAGAATGCTGCTGATTTAACAATTTAATCTGTTAGCAGACAGACATGTTATATTGTGCACTGTATTACGTAATATCCCGCAAACACGTAGCAATTTCAACTTAGGTTTCTTTGGTATGTCTGCCTTGTCAATCTGTAAGTACACACGAAGTAGCCATGCGTACCTTTAGTAAGTGCCTAAGCAGCTTACATGCCATACAGTTGTACTAAGTCACAAAGATCCACGCATTCTTAAACATGCACTTAAAAAGATGTGTGTGTAATACGTGTTATTATTTCCGCTTTCACATAGCTACTATTATAATTTTCCTTCAAAATAGTCTTTACAGAAATTTAATCGACTTTAAATATATGCCATTCTAGAAACTTAAAAAAAAAATTACATATAAACCCCTTCGGTGCTACGTTTTGAAAACAAATGTATCCCTTTTTCTGTGTTTTATTATAACATTAATTCCATTCATTAGAAAGGCCATGTAATAACTACGTTCTATTGAACTAATTTTAATTAATTCAATTCTAAAGGGTTCTGACGACGGTGGATTACACTTAAAATCATTCACTATCTGGACTTTTCCCGTCATCCTCGTTTAAAAGAAATTTTAATTAAATTCAGTGGCCTTTACTTGTGTTGCTGTAATTGGAATTTAAAAATCAGAACCCTGTTTCCAGTCATCACCAACGCAGTAGAATATTCAATTAGAAGCTAATAGTTGCTTAGCTGATCAATAAATTTGTCCACATTTTATGAAACTATTAGGTTCATTAATGCGTTGACAAGAGCCTGCCGCCGAATTCAATCCACGGTGTATTACTTTAATATACAGGGTGATTCAAAAAGGACTTTACAACTTTGAAAGTGTATAGAAATTTATTCAGAAGGCTTGCAGAATCGGTTGAGGTGTCATTTTGTAGCAAAACAAATCAAGTTTTACCTCAGACAGTCATTTTGGTTCGATGTGATTGCCATTGGTGATACTTCAGACATCCCACCTGAAATCAATTTGTTGCCAAACACGATCCAGCATATCCGGTGTCACTTCTGCAACTGAGGCGGTGATTCGAGCTTTGAGCTCAGTGAGATTGGCAGATAAGGGTGGGACAAACACACGATCTTTAATGAAACCCCATAAGAAAAAATCGAGAGGTGTCAAATCTGGAGAACGAGGTGGCCATGCTATCGACCCTGTTCGACCACTCCACCGACCTGGGAAACGGTTATTGAGGAAATCCCGGACTTCTGTGAGATAGTGAGGTGGTGCGCCGTCTTGCTGGAAGTGAATGAGTCCGCTTTGGTCATCTTCGTCTAACTGTGGTATGAGAAAATTTTCGAGCCATTTTCAAATGCACTGCCGCTTGCGCTCGCGGTGACTGAATTCGGTACTATAGCACAACGTGAGTCAAACTTGATTTGTTTTGCTACAAAATGACACCTCAACCGATTCTGTAAGCCTTCTGAATAAATTTCTATACACTTTCAAAGTTGTAAAGTCCTTTTTGAATCACCTGGTATATTTGAGTATTATCCTCCCACCTACAACTAGGTTTCCAAATTAGTCTCTTCCGTCTTGGTTTTCCGACCAAAAATTCTGCATGCATTTCCCAGCTGTCTCATGCGTGCTGAATTCCTCGCCCATTTAACCACCTTGATTTGATTATTCTAATATTTTCTGATGAGTACAAAGTATGAAGCCCCTTATTATGCACTGTTACATATCCTTTGTTACATTCGACCTCGTATGGTCTAGTACAGTATGTTACGTTATCGTGGTAAGATTGAGTAAGTTTTTATATAATTCTTGTTCTTTTTGTGCTCTACAGAAACTGCTGTGTTTAAGAAGCAGGTAATAGGTACAGAAACCCGGCTGCAAAATACGTCAAGTGGCGGGGGTCGGTATATGGGGGTCACCCCCCACCACAAAAAGTGGAAGTCGGACTGGAAATTATTTTACTCGAGGAAGAACTACTCCGACAAGACCCGGCAAGCCCATGGTGAAATCAGCTGCAATGATAAGGCAATCCAGCCTCACCAAGCTGGGGGTTATGATAAATACAGCAGTCAACAGCAAGCGAAATAGTAAGTTTCGTGAACACACAAAACCTTTCCATGCTCTGTATTTTTGTTAACAGAAAGTAACAAAAATACAGGGCATGTTAACACAGTTAACAAAATTATAGAGCCTCAATTAGCATCAGCACTGCCTGTGTCGATTTTTTGTTGACATTTTATTCTATTATATGTTGTGATGACATTTTAAAGTTTCCATGTTTTTAAAATTGTATATGAATGGCTGAAATATAAGAAAAAGTGTAAAATATGATATAATAAGCGTCTACAGAATGTGTTTTTTCGCTTTCGCAGCTTTGTTTTTGTAGGTATTGTATACAAATGTTTGACGTGTGTACAGCGAAGTCGACAATGTGACCACCGGTTGGAACGTTTCCTAAGAAACCTTAAGTTTTCATCGTCAGTTGCACGACAGATTTTATGCTAATAGGTTCTGTTTCATGTTTGTTCGGTTGTTTTCTTTTCTTTATATTTATTCTTTTTAGAGGCAGCATTTACAAACATTAATTGGTAAGTACTATCTTGTATTATTAAAAAGAGTTTTCTATTTCAAAGAATTCAAGCCCGTGTACTATTTTACATATATGCGTGATCTGTGGCCATTAAATTATAGGATAAAGTTGGGGGTTTGTAGGGGCGCATGATTGAAGTTTCGTTTAGGGCAACAAATACTCTTGTGCCTGCCCTGTTCAACATCATGTCAGTTTTAGAGCATTATCTGAACCCGAAGTCTCGTAGGAGCATTAAACAACGTTAATATCACAGTTTCATAAACTGTAATACACATTACGATAAAAATGTCGTATAGTTACAGGGGAGTTCGACCTTGAGGAAGCAGAGTGTATTGCACTACCATCTATCGCATGTTTCTTGAACTTCGCTGCCATCGAGGTTGGAATCGTAGATTGCATTTGCCTAATACACGTAATCGATAAGTACTGCTACATGGTTTTGCATATGCAGTCATTAAACGTTGGTGCCAAGTAGAAACATGCCGATTACTATTATAGTTACACAACAATAAATAATATTTCCGAAACTTAAAGGGAGTGTTAACTTCTAAAGTGTGATTTCTTTGGAACAGTTGTTTACGCTACACGATTGTCACTTTTTCCTCGGAATTCGCATCGTGCATGACGTCACAGTCGTTGTTGTGCACTCGTGAGTGCCGCCATTGCGTCTGAGTATTTTATATTGAAATGTGACAAATCTCCTTTCATCGGTTTCCCTATTCAACAAAAATCCTCGTTAGCCCGTAGATATAAATTGGCACAAATCACAGGATACGGGAAAGTTGTCCCGGTTATCTGATATGGCCGGTAAGTATCATATATCCGGACGATTCTTTGGGCGACCTAATTGATACTTGTATTTGAAGAAGAATGGTTAAGTTTGGATACTTGCTAAAATGAATGGTACATGTGTGTGTTGTGGTGTCTCAGAATGTACTCATTCTGTAAAAATTATGTATTGTAGGCCCCTTTGTTTATTAGTAATTGTCGTTCACAGGTAATGGAGAGATCCAGTGGTGCTTTTCACAGGTGAAAGGGACGCTTGATGACGATGTGACAGAAGGCAAGTTTTAAATCATATTGCGACATGCTTGCTTTGAGTGGTCATACGATCGTGCTACCCATTTGTGTGTGAAATATGCAATCGCATCCCGTAGAATTCGCTCAGAAAACATGTTTTGACAGAAAATGTTTAGGATTTTCATGTTGTATAAGTACGTAAACATGTCTTGTGTTCATGCTACAGTGTTTTAGTGCCAAATGAAATTGTGAGGTAGAACATAACCTCATCATATAATATGCAAATTCAGAGCAACTATCAATATTTTATTGATGAATAGTACTGAAGTTGTGTTAACTAAACTTTATTATAAACAGTGTGTATATGTTTTATATCGCTTTAAGTTTTGATTTCATAGTTCCAACTTCCATTTTTTTTCCAGCTGATATTATTTCATGTGTAGAATTCAATCATGATGGTGATCTTCTGGCAACAGGTGATAAAGGGGGGAGAGTTGTCATCTTCCAGAGAGATCCTGTTGTAAGTATTTTAACATTGAAAATTATTCTTATTATTATTAGGATACCAGAAGGGAAAGGGTGTCTTGAGCCTTATCCAGGTTTGTGGAGGTAGGCATGGTGGTAAAAAGAAATTTCTTTCTTGCCTACTAGCTTTCTATCCTTGTGCAGTTTGGAACTTGGATACAGTATTTTAAAATGGAGTACAGGTTGTGGGGTGGTTTTTGCTTAAGGTATGCTGTTGCATTCAGTTTTACTATAAGCAGAAAGAATCTTTTTTTATGATGGCAGTGATGGTAATGAAATAAATTGAAACAAAAGGAAGTGTGAATTATTATATGTTATCTGGTATGAAGCAGTATATTTATGTAGCAGAATATGATGAATTGGTGTCCCACAACAGTAAATGCATTACTCACTGCACTGTTGTTTCAATGTTATGTTTGAAATGCGAAGTGAATTGTAATGAATTGATTTTTGATTAGCAGTTCGTGTAAGATTATGTGTTCAGTTCCTAATCATCTCCATTGCATTACTGTTCATGTTGTTGCAGTTCTGATTTCAGTAAATTAGTCGGCAACAAGAGACATTAATATTTCAGTGATTATCACATGAAAGATTATATTAAGAAGTATATAGACATGGTTGCATCCTTCACATTTGTTTTGTGCATATTGGTTTGTCCACATGTAATATAAGAAGGTGCACTCAAATAAATGACTGCTATGATCTGCTTGATTTTTCCATAATCATTGAAATCTTGAGGTTCGTACTTACGTCACACTTAACAGACTATTTGATAGCCATGACCACATTTTACCTGTTAGCCTAGTGTTTGCAGTTATTAATTGATCATCCTGGGGTCCGTAATGATGTCTCATTCCACACATCATTTGACAGTTAGCTGAAAGGAGTTTGGTTAACAAGTGTGCATTTTCTTAAGTAGGTTGTGAGAAGGAGCAGTGGAGGGAACTGTTGCATGATTTTGTTTAGAGACAGTTGTAACTTCAGTGTCTTCTAAAGCAGGGTACTTAATCTTATCCCTCCTGTTAACACAGTTGTAAGATTTTAATAGGCTCTGGTGATATACATAAAAGTAATAAATGTGCAGTTTAAGGTTGTTTATGCATTATAATATAGAATAGTTTTAAAAAACAACACCTGAAGATGATGTATTACATCGAAACATGTTGTGAAATGAATGAAAGCGCTCTAATGTAACATCCTTATAGTGATGAATGGCGCAAATTTAAAATTTTAAATTTTAACATCCAAATAAAGTTTTGTGTATTGACCTGTATTTTATTATATATTTTAAATGTGCAGTTGTAGTGATTGCAAAATAAGTGAAGCATTTTTAACTTGTTCAGTGTCATTATTAAAGAAGACTGCTGTACTGTATTATCGCTGTGGAAATATTGGACTGTCTATTATTCACTTTTGCTCAGTGAACAAACGTTTTTAACTCTTTACGTGGAACTTCGCGTAAATGGGGCAGCGGCTTAATTGGGCCAAAGTGTTCTAGTCCCGGTGTGTCTCAGTTAACCGGAATCTACTGTATAAAGGGTCCTGATGACAATTACTTTTGACATTGTTCAGCATCTTGGTTATTTGTTCAGTGATGGACCCAACAGAATTGTCACTTCCTTTTCCTTATCTTCACCTGATGATTTAGATCAGTGGTCCTCAACCTTTTTGTGCCTATGGGCACATTTGAGAGTTTATGAGATTGTGACGGGCACCTACCAATTAACAAAGCCAAATATTCTTTTCTCTGGACAAATAAGATATGGACACCAAATAATACACAAAACAACACGACGTTTAATGATACAAGAAACCGTGCAATCAAAAATACGTAGTTTTATAAGTACAATTATTATTACTCAAGTGGGAAGTTAGTGTGAAGTTTGGCACTGCATTTCATCGGCCAGTTTTTCAAATTTGGGAGTGTAGGATGATGTTGCTGTTCGCAAACATTCGTCAAGATGAGTGTCAGTAAGTCGAGATCTGTGCTTTGATTTTATAATGTTCATGGTTGAACGGCCTTCATTATTCAGTATAACCTCTTTCCGTAACAATGCGGGCACCCAAAAAAAGGCTTGACAGGCACCGCGTTGGGGACCACTGATGGATCCAGTTTCTGAAACACTGTGGTCTTTTAATCAAATAACCAATATTATGGGCAATATGTAAAATAATAGTCGAGTTTATATTTCCACACTACATTTTATATTAAATTGTGTTTGTAATTTAGTAAGAAATATTTCTGGCAATTTTATGTTATAATTAGACCATTAGCCACCTCAGATGAAGTTTTATGGTTACCACTCCCACTAAGGGAGATGCTATAATGGCATTGAATGTTTTGTTGTTATTTTATAACAACAAGCATTATAAGCATTAATGCCAATGATGAATGTGAACTGAATTCATGCATAATCTAATAATAAAGTGCAGGCATTAAAATGTTTGGCTACTTATACATTAATTACAGTGGTTACAGAAATATTATCACACTTGCATCTGTTGTTTTTCTAGAGTAAGAACTGCATTCCTCGAAGAGGGGAATACAATGTATACAGCACGTTCCAGAGTCATGAGCCAGAATTTGACTACCTCAAGAGTCTTGAGATTGAGGAGAAAATTAACAAGATAAGGTGGCTCAAGAGAAAAAATCAAGCCCATTTTCTATTATCTACTAATGGTATGATTAATTTTCCAGAGATTTTAATTTTACATGTCAGACTACGTATTATAATTTTGTATTTCACCATTTGTGCTCCCATATATTTTGTTGTGAAATTAGAAAAAAATAATCTCTGCATGCATTATTTCACCCGTTTCACTCGTTTGAAAGACGGTATCAGTGATAAGTTTTGCTGTCATAGTTGGGAAGGGACGGCAGCAGGTATTACTTCCAACGTGAGCAGGTGAAAGATAACATGAAGGTTTTGCAAATAAATACAGTAAACTGTCTTTTGTTACCAATTAATCCTGTACCTATATTTTCAGTGACAGATTAATTTCATAAATTAAGACTCTGAGATTTTGATCATGACGTGATGATTTGAGGAAAATTATGCATACATTATGTGCTGTAATAGAGTGAACTTAATTATCTGGACTATTGGAAGAGGGGAAATGCTCATATATTGAAAAGAAGGCATTTACAGTAATTTTTAGATTTATTTCACATACTAACATGATCCCAGTTATGATTTTAACAATTTACAGGACAGTGTCGGATCTCACCTCAAAGTCACCACAATCCGTCCACCCTCTTTCCGGGAAGTCGTAAAATTTCATTGGGGCACCATAAAAGAGAGATGTGTGGCAATAAGTGGGAGAGTGTGATGAAAAATTGATTTACAGAGACACTGTTATTTACAGCATTGAATGGTTTTCTGGCCTTTAGTAAACTGTAAATAGGAAATCCAAAAGAATTTTGCATAAGTAACTTGACCAAGTAATCGCTGCTGAGGTACTGTATGTACAGACAGTCTAGTTGTTGTGTTCCCTTATGTTCTTTGCATGATTTGTCCCTTTTATACTTTCTAGATCCATGCTGTTGTGGATTTTAATCATGGACCTTATTTCTGTTTGTTATCATTGTTTCCATATACGTATATTTTAATGTTTTAGTACATACTGTGAAATATTTCCATGTTTTGCTTTATGGTATATTTTCCCCCATAAAATTTAACAGAGGAAAGAATATCTTTATCTTAATGTCAGTTACTTGCTGTTGTATGGACAAAGGTACTTATGCAACATACTAGAAGAAGCCTTTGGCAAATGTTATGGGTGCCAGGTAATTGTAGTTTTTGGTCTAGATGAGATACACTTAAAAAGTGTACAAGGTTGCTGATTGCATAAAGTTATTAGGAAACGTGCCATAAATTACATACTGGTATCATATTCTTGTGCCCTTATCACTTATTTTTGTCACTATTTAGAGGGTCTTATATGACGATGTAGCGTGTATGTGGGCAACTTTTGTCTGGATACCAAGAATGTTGACAAGGAATAATCGTGCTTTTTGGTATTGAATGGGAGTAGTGGTCAATCACTTTGTCCACACGTCTTGATTTTATACAACCCAAGAAATATTTTATAGTTCATGTTTTACTGTTGGGGTCCACAGTGGCCGCGCGGTCTGAGGTGTGGGCCTTGTGCCGCTTGGTCGCTGGGACCGTGGGTTCGAATGCCACTCTAGCCGTGGATGTTTGTCCGCGTTTTTCTGTGTCGTGCTGTCATGTGTACAGGTAGAGGCCTCGCGACAGGCCGATCCCTCGTCCAAGGAGTCATACCAAAATGTCCATAGATCAAAGCCAACGAAAAGTTGGGACCCGTAAAAGGGTGCTAGAAAATGTATAAACATTATTAAAATGGAAATAGAAGAAGATGATTTTTTACTGTTGAAGGTGTTTGCCGCAGTCACAGATGACTCATTTAACGTATTTCTTCATCTTATATTTGCTCTTTTGTTTATAGATAAGACTATAAAATTATGGAAGGTGTCAGAAAGAGACAAGAAGGTTGAAGGTTACAACACCAAAGAAGAGAATGGTCAGTTAAGGGATCCATCATGTGTTACTGCATTACGGGTGAATCGCTTCCTTGCCATTTTAAAAATCTCATGTAGTTGATATGCAGTAATGTTAAGTTGTGCTGAAAATGTGGTGAGAGATTATTTGAGTGCATGCATTTTATTGCAACACCTGCATGAAAGTGATCAAGATATCACAGTACCGCATTTCATGCTGTTGTTTGTTATTCTTTCAAAATCAGTAAGAAATAAAATCTTCATACATTTTCTGTATTTATTGAAGACATGTAAGAGAAGACAATGCAAAATATTATTGACAAAGTCAGAAAGGGTAGCAGCAGATATAAAATGACATAACTGTGTGTGCAGTTAGCAAGAAGGAATTGTAAGTAGCGTAATTCTGTGTCACCGTCGTGGGTTGTGGCATGACCTTCCTTGATGCAATCTGCCTGGTAGGTTTTCTGTCTCAAATTTTTTCATCTCACTGGGCAGGTAACAGGCAAAGATGGATGGGTCATGAGGCCATAACTTGAAGTATTTTTCCTCCTCTTCTTCTTTCTCATCTCCGATTTTTGCCTTCATAGCGTCGGGTCGATTGCTCGGTCCGCCTCCTCCATTCCTTCCTGTCTCTTGCTAAGAATTTCATCTGCGTTAAACTTATCCCCTTTGCCTGTCCTATTTCTCTAATAATATCCAAGTAACTCTTTATAGGTCTTCCTCTTGTTCTGGTACCCTCAACTCTAGCTTCCAAAAACTGTTTCATCTGCCATTCAAACAACACGTCCAAACCATTTCAGTTGTTTTTCTTCCAACTTTGTTTTAAGTGATTTAATTCCCACCTCTTCTCTAATTTTGGTGTTCCTTATTCTATCTCTGCGCGTTTTCCCTTTTGATTTAGTATTTTTCTCCTACGTGCCTTAAGGGCGTGATGCTTGGGCACAAGGTTAGGTTTTTATATAATGTGATTTCTTTCCATTTTTCCAGGTACCAGTAATTAAACCTATGGAACTAATGGTAGAAGCATCTCCCAGGAGAATATTTGCCAATGCACACACGTATCACATCAATTCCATTAGTGTCAATTCAGATCAAGAAACTTACCTCTCGGCAGATGATTTACGGATTAATCTTTGGCATCTAGAAATCACCGATCAGAGTTTCAGTATCCTTTATTCTATTTCTATGACAGTTTTGGTGACAGGAATCTCCATTTTAGGAAACATGAAAACTTGTCTTCATTTGGTTGTATACATTTTATTTTAATCTTTTTTTACGATACTTAAATAAGTATGAGGACTGTACCGGAAGTCACGAGTGTAGTCTGATTATGCACATTTTTTGCACCGGGTGTTTTGGTAGCAACTTATCCTTTTGGAAGTAAAAGTTAGTCCTTACAAGTAATCTCAGATATTGTTGACATAAAACCAACGAACATGGAAGAACTTACTGAAGTGATAACAGCGGCAGAGTTCCACCCTGTGGAGTGCAATTTGTTTGTGTACAGTAGCAGTAAGGGTACAATCAGACTGTGTGACATGAGGGCAGCAGCGCTCTGTGACAGGCATTCAAAGTGTAAGTATGTGAATGATTTTTGCTTGTATATCAGACACGAGTGTCAGTTCTGGGTGACAGATATGTCACGGTGAAATTTTGATGTACTCACAGCGTTGAGGACGGATGATATGGGTTGACGTTAAGTATCTGTACGGTTACATTGTCAGATACATCGCAGAGCTCTTTCTACCTTGAACATTTGTTTGGAAATGCATGAAATGGCAGACGGCTATCCTCTTCGTTGTCGTGTCATGTAGTCTGGTAGAAATTCGTCAGTGTTTCGGGGATGCCTGTTGTCTCTGTCAGATATCAGTAAACTTCTAGTAGACTACTTGAAACACGCTAAACTGGTGGTGAATGTTTTGAGAGCGTCTGCATCTAATTGCAGTGTTTGAAGAACCTGAGGATCCGACAAGTCGAAGTTTTTTCTCGGAGATCATCTCAAGTATATCAGATGTGAAGCTGTCCAATTCTGGTCGATACATGATATCTAGAGATTACCTGTCTGTCAAAGTATGGGACCTGCATATGGAGACCAAACCTATAGAATCTTATCCAGTAAGTACATTTATATATGATAATTTATAGGCGCATTTACAGCTAAAAGTTGTGCAAATGTGTCATTAACTTTGTCCACATGTAACATATTGAGAACTACTGAACAAACTTTTATGAAATTTTATATTGGATAATTTTATGAAAATCTGTTAACACATTCTCATTTTGGTTTAAATTAGGTGACAGTAATTGGCACTTTGTATTAATATCTGCATGTGTTTCTGTAAGTGACTGAATAGAGTCCCACCAGGGAATTTCCCCAACCATCCACAAAGATCAAATTCTGGTGAACGTGCCCATATTGTTATGCTGCGCACACGTTTATGTTTTTATGGACATCAGTTACTGACATAATCTGTAAATAGAAATGAAAGTAACTAATGTTATGGCTGAATATGATTGTTTCTAAGATGAAAAGGAATATACGACTCTTTATCAGCGAGTCATCTTAAACCTTCCTCCATTTTCTCTCTCCTCTCATAATTGCTGAAGAAGAGTCCAGCAAAGGAGAAATAGTAATTGCTGTACTACCTAATAATAATAATAATAATAATCCGTGGCGTAACAGCCCTCTGAGAGCCAAAGCCGACTAGCTTGACTGCTGGCCTCACGTTCACATGCCTAAGCAGAGGTGAACGATCATCCAACCAGATATAGGCTGACGTGTGGTCAGCACAGCGAACCCCCAGCCATCGCTAGTTTTCCTGACTGGATTACGCTACTCATTGTAGCTCCCCAATTTCCTCACGATGCTGGGTTGGCACTGGTCCCATACACTGGTCGAAAATCTCATGAGAAGTTTCTTTCCCTGAGACATGAACCAGCGCGCATTCCATAGATGGTTATCGCCATTTTTGAGGAACCTTTATCTTCAGGGAAGAAGTGAAGAGATATCCTGAAGATGGAGGTGATAGGCCATTCTGAAACATTGATAACCGCATTTAAAGTTCACACAGTGTGTCTTAACCCAGAAGACCACAACCTACTTCACCATGAAACCTCAAATTTTGTTTTATATTCAGAATTCTTGAAAAGCATATATATGTATGTTTCTTATCGCTGTTAAATGTTTTAAAACTTGTTTTCCAGGTGCATGAGTACCTGCGTTCGAAGCTGTGTTCGTTGTATGAAAATGATTGTATCTTTGACAAATTTGAATGTTGCTGGAATGGCAATGACTCGGCCATTATGACAGGATCATACAATAACTTCTTTAGGATGTTTGACCGCACGACAAAGAGAGATGCAACCCTCGAGGCTTCGCGAGACATTGCAAAACCTAAAACCATACTCAAACCTAGAAAAGTAAGTCCAAGAACAGTCAATAAGGCTAGGTGTTGAACATTTTGTGATTTTATGTATCGCATTGATCTTGTTCATTTATCGTAGTTAAAAATCTATCGCAGTTCTAATCGTACATAATACTGTACACTGTGAAACTAATCTGCTTATGTTTTGTCAAGTAAAGTTGTAGGAGGCTGCCATGCAGTTAAGGACCTTCTGCCCTAGTATCTGATACCTATAAACATAAAGGTTAATCTATACCAGAATTTAATTTATCTGTTGTTTTTGTAGGGTTGTGAAAGTGGATATTAGAATGAACAAATCAAGGAGAAGGAAGGGGGCATATGCATCTCATGGGGGAAATTGAGAAATGTGCACAAAATTTTGATTGGAAAATCTGAAGGGAAAAGATAAGGTATAAATTGGAGTTGATGTCAGGGAAATGGGGTTAAAGGTTGTGAATTGGATTCATCTGACTCGGGATGAAGTGGCGCTGGACTCTTATGCACGTGATAGTTAACTTCGGGGTTCCGCGAACAGCAGGGAATATGAGTAGCTGAGCACATAACAGCTTCTCAAAGACTCTGCTCCATGGAGATGATTACTTTGTTTTTTGAAAAGAAATGGGTTTTGCATAAAATACCTTAAGAAAAGCATACAGTCAAAATTGAAGATTCAAATTACCATACTTGCTACCCCTAACACAACTGAAGTCCTTTGTGTTCATTTTGTTATTGTAAATAGGTTTGTCAGAGCAGAAAAGATATTTACTTACACGCCGTCAAGTTGTAAAGCTACTTTTGAAACACTCTGTGTTATTGTAGATGCAATATTTCCTCTCCAATCTTTTAGGGTGATGTTATACTTCTTTCAGAAATTTTTGTTTTGCCAATATTTTGTGTAGGTGTGTACAGGGGGGAAACGCAAGAAGGATGAGATCAGTGTGGACTGCCTTGACTTCAATAAAAAGATTCTGCATACAGCGTGGCACCCCACAGAAAATATTATCGCGGTGGCGGCCACAAACAATCTGTTCCTCTTCCAAGACAAGTTCTAGCACACAGGCATGGCGGAACAAACTCATCAGGTAAGGTAACATTGATGATCCAAAGTGCAGAATCGCCCGTGAATCTTGCTCACTTTGGACGTCGTGTGTTGCAAGCTGTCTAATGCTATGATTTCCACCATTTACGTACAGTGTGGTGATTTTCGTAAGTACCTTTTTGTAAGCTGTCATGTTAAGGGCAAAAAATAATCGGCGATTATAACGCTCCAGGATTAAAACTAAGTAGAATTTTCCTTGTGTTGTTTCAGTATAATGCAAAATGCTATTGACTGGACACATGAAAGCCTTAAGAAATTGAAACTCAAGACGAGAACAAGCTGCCTCTTCTTGCTACATCCTGCCCCATTTGGTAAGGAGTCGAGTAGCAAATCTCACTGATATGTGAGGTTAAAGAATTCTCCGTAGAGACGCAGATGTGATAAGATCTGATGGCAACACCAGAACTGTGTCCTTTTATCTGTGATCGAACAGTTACGGTTTATACTGTCGCAGACAGTGAATCACGGTAATCGTGGGGAGTGCTTATACATCGTGGTAGAATATATTTCCTTTGCTGCCGTGCACCGCTCGTTCAAAAGTAAATACAAAGTGTGAAAACACGTTTTCTTAAAAGTAATGTGTAGGGCTTCGTATTGCCATATTGATATCATTAAATTCTCAATTCATTATTAGAAGGAAACATTACATTTAGTTTATACATACTTTATTTATCCTTTTTCCAGAACTTTGCCAGGATACATAAAAAATAAGCAGTTGATTGTATACGTGCTTTGATGCACCTACAGGTTTTATAACCATCTTGGGAAGAAGTTTGTTAAAAAACTGAAATGAATATGAACAATATAAAAAGACATTGGAGGAGAAAGTAATTCTTTAGTAGAAAAATAATAGCTTTTTCACAGGACATGAGTTTCGACGCATTTACAAGTAACAACACGAAGTCCCAGTGCTTTGACGTCTTTTTTTTATTTATGATTTGTTGCCCCGCTTTTACGTAGCATGAATTTGCTGCTGTTAGTGTTGAGAATCGGTCTGCATTGAATTTAAATATAAGGGACAGTTGATGTTTAAAAAATGCTTCCATCACTTCAAGCGAATGCAGACTTGAGCTACCGACTATCGACCCGTTCAGTTGTAGTTTGACGTGATCTTCGTTTGTGTGGCAGAAGTCGGAATCGCGGATTATTTCCGCGTATGCGTGCCACGCCTAATAGTAAATAACTGAGCGTGGTGGATAATCAGTTATTTAAAATATAACAGGAAGATGTAATTGAATCAAATGAGCAATGGCACCTAAATTATGCTGCATGAATTATATAATAATATAGCAATGTAAGAATTGTACGATACCATAAAACATGAACATGAAAAGGGCTCATATTCAAGTTGTGTGTATGAGTTGAGTGTGTGTGAGTGTTATATGATGCACAAATTGTGTTGTAACGCAGAATGTATGAGTGTCATTACTTCCGTTGTCATTTCTGTTTGGGCGGATGAATGATTGAAAATAAACGAGCAAATATTACTTTGTTTCTCATATAGATATAATACCTTTTCCTTTATTCGTGATTCAGGAGTCACTGTATCGCGTGTTCGTTCGGCAGCCATTTCAAGGAATAAAGTAACGTAATCATTTAAGTATAGAAGATATTGTGGACATGCCAGTTGTGAGGGATTTTTCTCTCTTACCTTCTTAAAGTTATGAGTCTCATTTAATTGAAACTGACAGATGGCTCTGTTTGTATTATTTTTTTAGACATTTAAGGTGAAAGAGCCTTTGATACTGAATTGTTTTTCTTAATTAAGGATCGTGCTTCTTGGAGCAGTGCACGTTAGACTTTCAGATTGCTCGTTATGCATGGGGCTTGGAATTATGAAATATTTATTGCCATATTTGCTTCACACGGTATTCGTATACGGTTGAATTCGCTTTGCTAGGTTACAGTGAAATTTTTCAAAAATTAAAATAAATTTTCCAGTGGTTGATATTAGGTAGCTTGCTTGTAATTAAATCTTAAGTCTCGGTTGCTATAAAGAAATTCAAGGAACCATTTTCAGTAATGTTGATGACATCCTGTGCTGACTAAGGTATCTGTGATAGAGTTCTAAAACAAAAGTTACCATGTGTGGAATTCCTTTTATTGTAGAAAGTATATTATAGTTCTAGCCTGTATATGATATTTTGTGGGCAAATAACACTGTCTTATTGTTGTAAACTTAGAAGATTTTGAGTTTGGTGACAACAAAGCAAAGAACGCAGTGGCCGTGTGTTGAGCTGGGCGTGTACTGTGCATAGTTCGTTCTAATCTTGTATGGAATAATAAAACATGACTATCACAAATATTTTCCCATCAATTTTTTTTTTTGATCTGGATTGTCTTTAGGTGGGTTCAAAGATTTTTGGTATCTGAGCTAATGGAGCATTAATTTTTTAGGAGAGTATTGTTAAAGAATGAAATATCTTTTTATTTTAAAAAATGTAAGTGGTGTTATAGAGTGTGTATTTTTTGAAACTCGGTTTTTAGGTTAAAGATGTGCAGAAACAAAAATAATTTGAAAGTGAAATAGTCTAAGTGAGGTTAAGAGAGACCAGTTACAAATGTTCCAGTTGTCTTCCAAATACAATAAAAAAAATCAAAGATATTCACTAAATTTAATGTTATATTTTGGTTATGCTTCATGCTATGTTATTTATTCATTTATTTATTTCAGTATTAAAAGTGGGAAGTTTTCCCTTTGCTTTTGTATAATCCTTTGCACAGTAAATTTTTGAGAAGTAAAATCCCGTGATTGAAGAGTTTAGTATACCTTCAGTTTCTCAAAATTTATCTGTGAATTCAAATTCTGAAGTGTTTTCATTGCAAGCAATGATGAAAATAATTGGAGACATCACATTTTTAACAATTTTAGATGAGTCGCTTTAACAGGCGATTTAAGGTATGGTATACAGTATAGTTCAAGATGATACATTGGTTAGGTTAATTTATTTTTTTAATCATTAAAGGTATCATAAATACAGTGCCATTCTCATATTTGACTATTTTTTATGCCCTTTTCCTGTCCCAACCTCCAGTTGCTTCTGTAGTTTCTGCCTTCCATTACAGGACATTTCATTCTCTTTAATAAGAGATGATTCTATTATGTAATTGGTTCTAAAAAGTAATTAAATTGATTGATCATAATAAAGAAATGCATTAAAGATGTAATTGATATGTGCACAACAGGTAATTTATTACATTCTGGAAAATAGTTTGATGTGTGAGCTTTTTCTTTGTTCTGTATTGTGTAAAGCAAATGTAAATATTAGAATATTTGCAGTTACTATTGTGATCCATAACTAAAACTTGTTCCCCACAACAGAATTAAGATTTGATATGAATGAAGTTCGATAAAAATGAGGGCCCCGTCACGGACTACAGTTGTATGAGATTCTGTGCAGTACTTCGAAATTGATTCCCCGTTACCATTTTCAGTTTTACACATAATTTGCTTTATTAATATAGAATAAACCATATAGCTGAAAATTAAATGAAGGTGCTGTTAAGTGCATTTTCATGCATGTAAATTGTGTGGGTGAGTGAGGATTGAGTTTTGAAATATTTTGTTGAAAAAATGTTTATGCTTGATGGCAAATCAGTAACAAACACCATGGAGTAATGTTCTTGAGAAGCTGATAGTACGCTTTGCTACTGAATAAATTCCCTGTCTTTTATATCATCTGAATGATCATTAAGACCTCACCAAAGGTGCCTATCCTGAGCTATATAAATCCACGCCTTTAAATTATTTCCGTAATATTTATTTTAATAGTTCCTCCCATTTATGCCTAGGACTTGAGAATGGTCTCTTCCCTTTAGGATTTCCAACTAAAATTTTGTATCAGATCAATAGGTAAAAAAATATGTACTGTTTGTAGCCTTGTCATCTTTGTTCAAGAACTGCAAGTTAGATCAGTTGATCCTGTAATGTTTACTGTTGCTTGACATTTGTGTAGTCATCTGAGCAGTATTATGTGATGAATTGATCAACCAACATTGCATCCACAATTACAGTATCAAAGTTATTTCTAACTACATTCAGTCATAGAATATGTTGTTTTGTAGTAGATGCCAAAATCAAAATTGAGACACCATAAATAAACTGTGAGCCTGCCATGGACATGACATTTGGAGTCTCTTGTGGAATTACTGTCATGTTTGTTAATGTGTTTATTATGCTGGCTTTTTTTTTGTCCACAATTCTCATTTACAGGCTTGTTGAAAATTGTATGAAGTACAAGAGTGTACTCAGTGCACAATCATACCAGAGGCTATCACAGGAGAACTTCAACAAACATAGGTTTGTTGTCTTATTCTGAAATTCACAGGCTACTTAAAAATGTTGCGGTTATGTGTGTAAATTCTGTTATATTTTTTAATTTCAAATCAGCATTATGAGATACTTACAATTCTGTGAGTTCAAGTATGTGAAAGAGTAAAATAGGCGTCATGAATTCCACCAGGAATTCTGTATTTTTAACTTTGTATCTACGAACAGGCATAGTTTTATTCATTTGACATTTAAAACAGTGTTACGTTTTGTTTTTCTTAGATCTTGTCGTTTGCAACTGTTTCAGCGGTAGTTAACATAGTAAGGTCTAGATGCCAGCACCAGGTCATTGTGTCAGCATGCCATCTACCGTATGCTCGAGATTTTACTGGTAAAAAAAATTCAGTTGTGGTGATGTCAGTAATTAAAATTGTGGTGAGCTTGTTAATAATAATTATTTTATGTGCTTGTTCCAATTTATTAAATCAAGAGGAAGAAAACACTTGCAATGGGAAAACCACAGGATTCTCTACACGGTTAGCATTTATCTTTACACTTACTTAACATTGCTGTCTACTTAACCTTAAATTTATGAAATGCCTTAAACCCTTGATAGCAAAATTTATGTTTTGGAAATTTTCTTTGACTGAAGAAGCGTTCGTCTCTATTTGGAATATCTTTAAGAAGGAAAATGGTTTGTAAGACAGACAAAAGGTTGCAAGAAATAATAGTAATGAATGTAACTGGATGTCATTGAACCTGGAAGACTTTATTAGTCCACTTTTTTCTGTTATAGGCCTGATTATTAATGATTTATGTCACAGCTGTTAATATTATTATAATATTAAGTGAAATTTATTAAAATTGCTTCTTTGAAATTATGTGCTATCTAATTATATATTTGCTTGATGACTGAATGGTTAAAAGTTGACATGCCTACTCTAAATTTTGAGAATTTTTTTTTAAAATAAATTTAGTGCCTTTTATAAACAAAAATCCTTTCAGAAAGTGAACAACTACAAAATTCCTTGGTCTCAAAATTAGTAATTATTTAAACTGATAAGGGAACACAGACAAAGATTCATCATACTTGGGGTATGAAGTCCTGTTTACTTGTTGCTATTAGGGAAACTGTTAAAAATTCTGCAAAAGAAAATTATCAGAACAAAGTTAGGTGCTTAAAGTGTGAGCCATGTGAATTGAAAGACGTTTCACGTACCACCACTTGTCAGTAAGTGCCATTTATAAATTGTTTTTTTTTTGTTTAATACTGGACTCTCAGTTTATTAAATGGAGTTCGTTTTACAGGAATAAAGTAAGTACAAGCAGCTCCTTCCTAAAATGAAACATGTCTACTGGAAAACTCAGTTTGAGGTAGCAGTTTATGTTTAATGCATTTGACTTTACATCTTACGTGTCCAAATTCATGTTCTTTTAAATTGATAAAATCTGCATAGACTGGGTGGAGGCATGTAGAACACGCTAGAGAGATGAGAAATGCGAACATAATTTTAACCTGAAAGCCTACATGTAAGAGACACTGGGTAGAAACCCAGTGAGAACAGAAGGTCCCACCACTTAAACAGCTTCGAGTAGGACTTAATAATTTTTCAAGCCTTGATTAATGTTTGTATTAGCCACGTTCAGCATCAAGTTTTTAGTACCAAACCCTTACTGCCTCTTTCCGTGTATTCTCGGCGTAAGAAATGACCAGCAAGTTTTCAGATTTTTCTAGTTAAACATGGTAAGGATATAAATTAAAAATGCATCAACTCTTATTAGGCGTAGAAATCTTCTCACGTCTTCCAACAAAATAGGAAATGGTTTATTCTGCGAAGTTGAGAGTTACGCGCCACAGCCATGTTCCTGAGTTTAATATCTTATTCCAGTTACTAGAAATAACTCATCAATGAGAAGTCTGAAATCTTTCGAAACGGCGACAATTGCACTGAACTGAAATGAGAACTGAAGTTCCAGTTCGCTTCACTGGCAACAGACAGCTCCGGCAGGAGGGCTTGGCCTAAGTGATACAAAATCACTTTCCAAAGTCTGAATAGAGCGGCTAATTTTGAAAAGTAGGACTTCGTTCTCTGCAGGGGGGGGGGGGGGGGGGGACAGTGAACTTTTCTCCCGAACCTTTCCATTGAATGAAAGGACAAAATGAGGCCTTTTTCTGGTATTGTTGTCAGCACACAACATTGTAAGCACAAGTACATCAAAACCTTTTACCAGCTCCATAACCTTATAAAAGGCAGGACTTCATTATTTTTGTAGGTGCGTGACACTTCACTTCTCCTGTCTTTGCAATGAACTCTGTGTTATACTGCAGAAAAAAAAGTTGTCAGTGGAACCACGGTTCCGGAGAATTTGACGTAAATACGTCTATACGGAAAGGAAGTTTATATATTGGCTTTATTCTAAATATTTCCTTTGTACATGCTTTACAATTGAGATAAGTTTGATTAAGACTTTGCTTATTTAACTTGAATTAGTTACGCTTAAGATGGGTCTGTGGTAGATGAATGTAATGTAAGGTAATGTAATGTAATGTAAGGTAAGGTAGGTAATGAAATGTTTCCTAGGTAACAATAATGCCGAGTAAACAGGTGACGTTTCGTAGGTAACAATAACAATTGAAGTTTCCTAGGTAACATAACAATGCAGTTACACTTTTTCGTTTCACTTTTTCGTTTCACTTTTTCGTTCCACTTTTTCGTTTCACTTTTTGCTGAATGACACTGACCCTAAAATATAGACGTATTTACGTCAAAAAACATTGAATAAAGTTTCAGTAAGTCATAACTGACTGGCAAATTTTATGTAGACCATTATTTACAAAAATTGTACCAATTGAAAGTCGTTTCTGTGCATTTTATCGCCGAAACTACTGAAAGGGTTTCGATTAAATTTCGTATTGTTGGTCTACAGTGGAGTTCATTGGCGAAGGTACATTTGATTCGTATCGACCCATTATAACCTGTACGTAAATATGGAGCTGTAATAGAAAATTTTTGGTATCTGATTTTATGCAGCAGAGTTACTCTTGGAAAGCTAATGGTTGCTCAGCTACTCAAAAAATTCTCTTGTTTTATGGCACTGGAAGGTTCATTATCGACTTTACGTCTGTTGATGAAGTGTACAAATTATAAAGCTCCTCATTTTTCAGTGTTCTTTAGTCTCCTGTTCCTACTTTTTTCATGTCCAAATATTCTCCTTAAATGTAAGACCAAGTTTCAAACCCACACAAAAAACAGGCAAACATATATTTTTTTATCCTGTATTTAAATCTTTACGTTCATAGATAGCAAACAGGAAGACAAAATATAAACTTACCAGTTTTCTAAAAATTGACCCACGACCAAGATCTAAAATGTTTACTTGTAACCTTTTTGGATATGGCTAATATTTAACGAAGTACAAGGATGACTAAGTTAGCTGGCTCTTATGCACTTTTGTCTTTAGTGAGAGACACTCTGCAACAACATATTTACATCTACAGTAAGTGAAGATGAAAGGCCTATGATGTATGGGCTTAGGTTAGGTTAGAATTTGGAAAATCCTTCAAAATAAACTTTGCAGCGTGTTCAAATATTCGTGTTCGGAATCTCAAAAAATATATTTGAAATTTGTTGAAATTATTCCAATGTTCTTATATCGTCACACAAGAAGTTGCAGTGTGTAATAACGAAGTCCACGGAGCAAAGTCCTGATTGTAAAAGACGATACTAATTCAACTGTTCAATAAATTATTTGGATTTTATTGAACACGAATGTCACTGTCGTGTTCAAACGAACCCGCCACTAGATTACACCCCGAGGTAGTTTAATCCAATCTACACTCTCACATCGTATTTCTTTGAGATCCACTTTAATATTATCCCCTCATCCACGGCTTGGTATTTTAAGTGTGGTGTAATCCCTTTAAAAATTTTGATAGATGGTATACGTTTTATCTCTACATGATGGGACATCCTAATATTTGTCAAGAGAACAGATATTCTGCATTCACGGTATTCTGCGGTGTAGATTGTCGAAGAGTCTCGTTTGACCTGTACCGACCGTCCTCGTATCTGAACGCAAACTTTGCCATTTCGTTCACAGCGCCGCCAGTTACATATAAAGGGCTTCTGGAGGGCTGCAGACTTTCTGCCCCCCCGCAGGTCCGACCTGTGTAATGTCTTTCGGCTGTGTTACAAACGACCAGCGACGTGCACAAGTCTGGCTATTCCTGAATGTAGCCGAGTGTGACATTTTGTTTCTAAACTTGCATTGACTGCTTCAGGTGGCATCGTCTGTCTCATGTTTCATGTGTTGTTTATTCTGTAAAATTTACAACACTGTTGAATAAACATGTCGATTATTCGCGGTTTTTTTTTTTTTTTTTTTTTTTTTTTTACAAATTAAGCCAAAACTTAACTTTTGTTCTCGGGACCAGCGACGTCGAATGTTGAAGGCCTTCCAGGGCTTGCGCAACATTGCACTTGCCATCTTCAGGCCTCTCCAAACAGCAGTTACCACTTGGTATTTGTAGATGGATATGGACTTGTTGGTGGATACCAGTGTTTCAGAACTGAAGATGGAGGCGGTATTTTTCTCCGAAACGTTGGCATCTACCGACGAACCTACACGGCGCCCAAACCGATAAGAGCATCATTAAGACACAGCTTGTTTGCCTTCTTGTAGTGATGTCATCAAAGCTTACAAACACTGTTGTAGTCAGAATCAAGTTTTAAATGGAACATCTTGTAGATTTCGGCTGAACCCCCCTCTCTTCAACAGCAGGAGGTCCCATAAGGGTAGAGTCCCACTGAAGAAGTCGGTAGGGGTTGATAGAAGATAGGTGGTTGTCAATTACACCCTGAGTTAGTTGAATTAGTCTCAGTGGCCACTTGGTCCGGAATGGCTTTGTATTTCTGTGGGGGGGGGGGGGGGGGGGGGCTAAAGTTGTCGTTCTGCGAAAATCTTCACAAAGTGTTAGAGGAGGAACGTATGATGGAGAGGTCTAATCCAGGCGACCGAATGTTCCTTTAAAATGATATATAGTTTTGGACATTTTCCTTTGTCTTGGTTAAAAACATGCGACGTTTCGGAGGCTTCCTCTGCTTCCGTCTTCAGGCGAGAGGTATCTACTCAGTCGGGTCCGTCAGATAGAGCTTGTCTCCATTACTGGACCAGACATTGAATAATTTTAAGTGTGATTCACCATTGTCAGAGCCCTTTAGAATTGAATCGCTGGATAAAGCTCCATCTTAGTCCCAGTTTTAGCTTTATTCAGTCGACCCATAAAGTTGCTTGTTTTTTAACCAGTAGGCGAAATAATAAGGATCGGTTTAGTACAACTTCTTCGAAAAGCTTTATATTAATCTTACGATTATTTACACTAATGAAAGGAGATGAATGAAATTTGATGTCGATGTTTCCCCACGAATTTGATTTAGTCCTGAAATGGAATTCTATTGACTTTTTTAATAATAGTTTGTCTTCAGAAAGTATGAAAACGTAGGCTGTCATAAATAGATCTGATTGAGATCAGCATATTTAATCTGAAATAGTTTCTCGACGTGGCGTTGAATTATAAGATTATTTATAATTATAAGATTATTTATAATTAAGCTTAGTGAATTCGAAATGACAGAATGGAAGCGGTCGTGGCCTAATTTAGGGAATCGTCCTCAGAGGTTTCTATAAAGATTGAGAAAATTACAAAATATTGCACTCGTGGTAAGCGTCTCTCGCCCCTTGAATGAATCTGGGACCTCGTGAATACGAAGCAAGAGTTTAAATGGGTAGATGATTATGAATGGTGAATAAGTCAGTTTAATTGGTAGCTTGGCCCAGATATTAACCGGATACTTCTTTAGTACAGATTTATAGACTTATCGCTATAATATATTTCTTGATTTTACTTTTGTAAAAAAATAGAATACGTACATTGTAGCATGTTTTTGATATGACGTCAGACGGTGGCAAGAGATTTGAATAATTAAAAGGTTACATTCGCGAACTAATGAATGTAATATGAAAACGACATTAAAATTATTATCCATTGGGGAGATCTGGTGGCACTTTATGGTAAGCACATACAGTGGAGCAGATGAACCATTGGGGAATGACTGAGCTGGGTTACAATGAAGCTGGCTGGCTGGCTGTACCTCGGAGGAAAAGGATATGAGAACGGTTATTGTTCACGGGAATAGTGAGTCGCCACCGTGTGAAATCTGCTCATAAGGGTGTAAATGACATTTGTAGAGAACGAGAGATGCATCCTAATGAATATGTAAACGTAAGAGTAATATTTTCTTTGGACGTTCATTCGCGTTCTAAATTTATCTTCTAACCTGCTTGTAGGGATATTTTCAAAGTGCTAAGACCCAGATGTGCAAAAATAAGTATGAACGCACCTGATATAAAACCTGTTGTAACTTATTAAGAGAATACAGGCTATTTTGAATGCTTCAAAAGGTGTATTTCGTCTGTTCTTGGGTTACGATCTGAATTTCTTATTTTATTTTAAAGTGTCTTTAGTTCAGTTTTATTTAATTTGTTGAACGGAGTTATAAACTGCAAATGGTTATCGTATTTCAGTGGTTTTCGAATATAAAGGCGTGGTACCAATATTACAGATTAATAATTTACCGGAATTTCACAGACGGTTCTATGACGGCTGTTAAAAACTCTTTTCTCAGTGTAGCGACGTAATTTGCTGGTGTGATTATGATCTACTTGCAAACGAAGTCCACATGCCAAGCTCCAACGGTTTATCAGTTTTACAAAAGTTGCATGCTTAGGATTAAGTCTTGTATTGGACTGTGCTAGTGTCACTCCCATGTCAGAAGTTCACACGGCTGCCATATTGGTATTATTGATATGAAATGAATAATTGCAGAAATTGGGTTGTTTCAAATGGCAATGATAATTATGCAAAATGTTATGAAAATCTTTCACTTGGTTTAGAACTTATTAAGAACGGATAGACGCACGGAAAGATGGAGCTGATAAATCTGTTTAGAATAAGAAGAGAGAGCAGATTAAAATACATAATAACTCATTATTTGTTTAAGGAATTTGTGAAAATCTCAGACACGGTTTTTTGAGGCATTAAGTATTTTGAATTATGTCTCTAAATGAGAGTCGATTGAAAATATGTACGTACCGAAGACGTGGGCCTAATATTTGTAGTCCAAGTTGGAGTTTCGTCTGTTTTAACAGCAAACGATGTTTCTCTTTGTAAGGTTAGGCCTTCTTGAAATTTAACTACATATGTCAATGTGACCTGTAGACATTTCCGCGCTTTTAAGATATTCTCCCCCCCCCCCCCCAAACACATTTATGTACTTCATCGCCTGCTTGTCTGACGTCAGAATTTTCAAATTGAATCCTTCCCCGTTTCCCTCTAGCCCATTAAATCCCATTTTTGTTCCTACACACTTTCCGCCTTTAATAATCTTACACGCTTAAGAAATGAATTATAGGACTTAAGACATTTTTACAACTTGTTCCTACAGTGTTGTCATAATCCGCATATGCTTCATTTCAATATTATATGCAACGATTTCCCTTTTCGTAAACACGTGTTAAGTGTTGGTACAGTCAGCTTCATGAATTTAGGCGTTCTGGTTACCGAGGAAAATGTAAAAAGAATGTTCAAACATTTACTGAATTTTTTTTAAACATTTGTATTTGTCGATGTTGGTCTTCTGGGTTGAAGCCCCGAAGATGGATTCAGTGCGCATAGGTTTTGTCGCATCCAATGGAACAGAATTTAACAAAGTGCATATAAGTTCGTGATTTATTTAAGATCTGTACCAGTATTTGTAAATGGGGACTGGTGAAAAGAATGAAAACTAACCTTACCCAAGGCATCCGGTCTTCTGGTGGAGCACAGAGCGCGGGATTTGCTAAGTAGAAAACAGGACTGCCAATTACTCTAAAGAAAAAAAAATTCAATTACTGATACGGAATTTATTACCATATATACCATGTATAAAGAAAAATAATCAAGCCAGTTAGATTAGAAACAGACTTCCTGTATGTGGTTACATTTGGATCTTTTCGAATCGTTGATTTTTTAAACTGACTACATTTCGAAGGTGACTGTACAGCGTTAAAGCGGTTGAGTGCTGGGATGTCAACGTGTTGACATCCTACATCACAGATGAGATGAGAGTCTTTCGAATGTGAGGTACTTTTAGAAACACGTAGATGTTATTAGAAGTTTTCTAAGTAGCTCACTCTAACGCATGAATTTGTTAAACCTCTAAATCATTGACTGTAGTTTTTTTTTATAGAAATATGAAAACCATTATACGATAAATTAAAGCAGGCGTATGATACTGAGATTTCTTGACGACAGTAATGATGATGATAGTTGTAATGTCGACTAACAAATGACTGTCTTCTGGGTTGTTGCACCGAGTATTCTGGTAAAAGTTTACCGACGTTTCAGAGATATAGGGCGATCGCTCTGATGATGGAGGCAGCAAGCACCTCTGAAAGTTCGAATTCGGTATATTTTGGAAACAAGTCTGGAGTGTTTCCACCACAGAATGGCTTAGTGTTTTTTCTTAAATAAAGTGAGCGAATGTGAGCCCGTGGATTTGGTCTAAATGGCGTATGTGATAAGCAGCGACGTATATATTGGACAGGCTCCTTATTCAGAAGAAAGAACGCTGTCGGTGAATTTTGAATGAAAATAAATCTATCATCAGAATCAGCACCCTGTTAAGTAAAGTGGCTTCCCATCCATGTTATCCTTTATGACGGCCGGTTTTAAGTGTTGCGTATAACAAGACGTGAGACCGATATAAAAACACATGGTCCTGTGAACATAACATCTTTATTACACGTTACACCGAGCTAGGGACACGACTGAGTGCTTTCTGTCATCAACAGTCATCAAGATTTGGGGCTGGGATGCAACACTTCCCTAGATAAGTACAGGAAGATCTGTTAAGTCTAACATGTGAAGAGATTAATGTGCTAAACGCATATTTATTAACCTCTTGTCTGTGTCTGCAAGAAACGTTTTAGCCCTTGAACACTTCTTACTGTACAGAGTAAAACAGCGCCGTGATTTAATAATGTCTGACACCGCCTGTGTGTAACGTAGCAAGCCCCAGCTCGGACTCAAGAGTAGCGTTTTTGTCAGCTGTTTATTTGAACTTGAAACATCTAAGTGTGCAAGCTTACAGCGGTCAGAAACACTGTGACAGTGGAACAATGTTATCCGCATCTACAACCTGAAATGTCACGTAGTAAATATTGTTTTGACGTGTAACAGATAAAAGTTGTTCTTCCAACATTAGCGCTGATTTGTTTACCAAAATATTGTTATTATATGTTACAAATGAAGATTATCCTCTTAAGATACGTTGTTTTTCATGTTACAGTTTAAGAATAATATTCTCATTCATTAAACTGATTATTTTATGAAAAGAATTTCTTGGTCGTGGTCATTGCTAAAGTGATTTATTAGCTGAAATTGAACACAACAGCAACAACATTAAATTAATAATAATAATAAAATGACCGAACACATGTAAGCAGACCTTGGACCAAAGGCCGACTGGCGTTACAAAAACACGTGGGGAATAAATATAAAATGTAGACATATAGTCGGGTCATTTTCACTATAATAGGCAGTGACCCAATACAGATGACCCCAGTAACCAATAGCTCAGGACAGATATAACAACATAAGGCTTGTTTAATGACGCTTTCTCAAGCTCAAATTTTATGTTGTGTCTTTTTAAAAGGGTGGTATCAAAAGGATAGGTGTTGATTGTGGGATGTTGCGATGTGTGATTTATTATAAATTGGCTGAAGTTTCGGAGGTTCTTACTGCTTCCATCATCGCAGAAGACAGGCATCTTGGATTTTAATGGCAGGATACAAGTCGAGCTTTGGATTTAGGGGTCTTTCGGTGGAGAAGATATCGATGTTGTTCGTATGGGTTCTAACGCCGTGTGGGATTTGTAGGTAGCTACATAACCAACTTTGCGGATAAACATACTGCTTCCATGTTTATGTAACATTAGCTCCGAAGACGCAGGAAATTAATTTTCTCCGAACGGCATTCCAATGCATAATACCAGCAATGACAATTATCGAGTAAATTATGGAGAATATTTTAATTCCATTGCTAAAATTAAAAGTTAACAGACATATCAACTGATACGTGCGTATACGTTGTTGAAATTGCTATTATTTTTGTTTTACACGATATAAATTGGTAATCTTAGTTAAAATTTCATTAGGATTTGAAAGAGAGTATTTACTATATTGTGTTACGTACTGAAATCTTAAATGTTGTGTACAGGAAGTTTAAACTGTGGAACTTCAAAGTGGAGTTGCCCACTTCAGTTAAATGCATTGTGTGTTGCTACTTCCATCAACTCCTCTCTCTCTCTCTCTCTCTCTCTCTCTCTCTCTCTCTCTCTCTCTCTCATTAATTCGACTTGAATTGGTTAAACAACAAAAACTTTTCGACTGTACGTTTGAGCTTTTGCTCGTGAAATCGCGACTGTGATATATAGCACGTATGGGAAAGATGAAAAATACATGTAAGTTTAATCGGAAAATCTGAAGTGAAGAGACAACTTTAGAGACCTAAACTTAGCTGGAAGAAAATATTAAAATGGATAATAAATAAGGTCTGAAGATGTAGACTCGATTCAACTGCCTCAGGATATGGTCCAGTGGTGGGCTGTTGTCAGCACAGTAAATAATGAACATTTGATTGACTGTTTGATCAACTGTCAACTTCTCAGGAAACCCTCAAGGTCATGGGGTTAATTAACTACCGCTCTTTTCACGGTGATTGTGCGAGGGACATGGATAGCTGTCAAATGAAAAAATCGTGATAGGCTAGTACAGAAACGTGTGGGGTATAATAATAGACCTAGTAGTTTCAGGTATAATGCTATAGTGTAATTTATTTTGGTTTTATAGGTGCTGACGTCCTGGACGGATGTAAAATTACGTGAATGTGCTTCAGTCGTTTGGTGAGTCATTATTATTATTATTATTATCAGTGTTAAATTCTGGTCACCTATTAATTTGGATTTTGATCAGTGGTTGTGTGATACAGGCTCTCATTGCGTCATAACAGTAAGAATTCATATATTTTGTTTACCTTATTTCTGTAACTGGAGAAAAACAGAGTGTACCATTTAAAAACATTCGGAACTCAGGAATTTTTTTCGACAGGAAACGTCTTCTGCTCCTGACAGTACTGACAGATGACGCTCCGCAACTTTAAAGAAACACTTTAAACAACTCGTTTGTCTTGTTATATTAATGCCAGTAAAGCTTACAGATACTTTTGTAATGAGGACTGAGTTTTAAATGGAACATTCTGTGTATTCTCTGCATATTAAATGCTCAAAATTAATTTGCCACTTACATGTTTTAGGAATTACCGTGATGGTCAATTGGTTGAATTTTTAATTCAAATTTTTGGCTACTCTTTAATCCCTAATACTCCAATACGTGTCCAATATTTTATCTCGTGTCATGTTCATAACAGTAGACACAGTCCGACCGCTTTACGTCCACAGTGGTGATTCCGCGTTTAGAAATGTTATTTCGGACAAAAGTATTGACCAGATCGTGCCATCCCGATCTCCCTACCTCATCTGTTTAGTTATCAGATCTTAGTCGACTTTAAACAACGTCATAAATTGAGAGTGTGTCGTAAAATAAAACTGCGTGGCAGTTAACGTGAGGGACCATGCGCACAATTTTTTCCCGGCGATCAATGCATCGTCTCCCGTCAAACTTTGTTCGACATTCCCGGTCCAAAAACAAACATCTGCGTGGTTACTAGCAGGAGACCTCCGAGCCCTTCGGGATGTTGCTGGAACTGCCCTGCCTTCTTGTATCTCAGGCTGCTGCACCGTCCTTATTAAATATGTCATCACGTTGGATCGAAGGGGATGAGTTTAGATGTACAAAGGAAGTGTTAAGTCAGCGGTATAGTTCCTTACGCATGCGCGTAGGTCGTAATCTGCAGCAAGATGAAGTATCCTCTGGGGTTCTGGGGCGGACTGGCGTAAGATTACGTGCGACTCGCCTACATGTTTTGTGAAGCTACACCCAACTGTTTGTTTAGAAATTAAAATACGATTATGTATCTGTCCAATTACAGAGCTCGGGAGTTCTACCACCTCTCCCCACTGAGCTACATCTTAAACCCAGTGTGATCTATTTCATATCATTAATATATTTTTAAATGTATTTTAATATCATCTTTGCATTAATCTTCTGTTCAGCTGTCTTTCGAAGTAAGGACTACACTGAAGGAAGTCTCTCGTTGATTTCTTCAGTCCCCCCGAGATTATTGTCTGGACGGTGCCTTAAAATAGGCCACGGTCGCTGCTTTCCTATTTTCAACTCATACACGCGAAATAACTTCTGCAGTTAATATATACCGTGAAACTCCTCTGCTCTCAAATAACTTTGTGATTTACCTTCCCGACTTTTACGTAATCATTATTTCCCTCATCCGAGGCACATGATTCAAGTCACTTAAACCAGTATTACCAACCGAAAAAATTGTTTATCCCTTCTTGTGAAACTCAACGGAGAGAGATAATAAGGCAAAGTTCTTTGCGCTTAATTAAACTTAATTTTATGAAGAAGTATGAATAAGTAGTGGGAAAGTTCAACGGATTCTTAACCTTGGTACTAGATGGGATGGGGGTTGAACTTCGTGTCCTGGCTGTTGAAGAGCCCTTTGAATTCGTTGGATTGGAGGTGGTATGGACGTGGTGGTGGAATCGAAACTATTCCTTCCAGATTTAAGCCAATCACTTTCCTTATTTAGGTATTCCCACTCATTAAAAAATGGTAACTAGGTTAATTTGAAGTGCCGTATGATGTATCATACTTTATTATTTACGTTATAGCAACCACTTTACAAAGTTGGATAAATATTTCGTAAGAGCAAGCGCCTACCCGGTATGTAATCCCACTATACGTACACATTAGAGAGCGCTTCACTCTGATCAAGTATGCAGACCGCCACTTTAACCATCCGCCCACCCACCCACTCAGTGCTTTAGATAATATTATGCTAAGTTATAACATCTTCAGCTTGGTTATGCAGCCGGGAAACCACGCCTCGGGCCTAGATACGAAAGGTCATATGTTTCCTTGGAGCTTCAGTCCGATTTCAACCTTATCTTATCCTAATATTGTAGATATTTTTCAAAATCATATTGAAACTGCTGGAAATTCTTTGTTCTGGAGGTCATTCAATCTTATATGCTTGTAATACGCAGGGCAACTCAGAAAATGACAAAAGAATGCTTGTAAACCGACCGGGATTCGAACACCCTGTGAAACACCTCGATACCTTTCATGGTTTCATTTTGGTGAATTTAGATTCTTATCGATTGTCTTAGTTTGAAGCAAGTTAATTTATTTTTTGGAAAGATAAATTTCGACGGATCACGATTTCGCGATGCTTGGCGTTGGGTCCCAGGTCCCAGCTTTTATGGAGCTTAGTTTCGGAGCTGTAAAGTATATCAACAGTTAGGAGTGCCAGACCGAAGTCCAACAGGTTTAAAAATTTATATTCTGTTTATGTTGTTGAGTTTTTATTTTAGATATATTTTTTTTTCCATATTACCGCAGTAGTGCTTCTGTATGGGTGGGGGGGGGGGGTGTAGGCTGTTGCGCTAATGATGAGAAGTGGACGCTTCAAGAGAACTAAGTCCTGTTCTTGTATGAACTCAATACAAGAAGGCGCATTTGTAATTCACAGTAGCAATTCCAAACATTTGTGTTTATGTAGATTTAACATCCGACAAAACGGATACTGTAACATTACTACCCACAGATAATTCAAATTTTTTTATTACGTGTTTTCTTGGGCCATTTATATTGTTGCCACTGTCACGTGGTATGGGGCTGAACGGGTATTAAAACGAACGAGACAAATGACGATCATGAACCGTTGTCATTACGTTCCAACAGTGGGCATGACTTCAGCAGAAACAAACGTTTGATTAATGTACTGCCAGGCCCTAGTCACAGGTTGAACAATGTGGATTAAATTGACGTCGGTGAAGCGAACATGTTTGGAGCTTTTGATTTATATTGTAATATTTAGCCTATGTAATAATGACATTTAAAGAGAATCATAATTAATAATACTGACAAGGTTTGTATTTCAGTAAATTATAATTTCTTATCGACATTCCGTATTTAGCTAAATTAGCCATCATATATTCAAAACTGTAATTTTTCATTGCAAGTGATTAATGTATTCTCTTGAGTACTTTATTATATACTGCTCGTGTTTAAGCTGCTTTCAATAGACGTGAAACGAAGATAAATTTTCGACGGAATTGGAAACAAATATCATTTCAGTTTCCATAATAAAGTGCTTATGACATCTGATCCCACGTCTGAAACTTCTGGCGCCACGGTCACTAAGATGATAAATTTAATGTATTTTTAATTCAGCAAATGTCAGGACGTGCCGTTAATTTTCGTCATGATAATCAAGGTTACAGAAAAGTAAGAACATCAAAACTTTTAACTGGAGCCCTTGTCGCTGTGGTAGCGAAGATTTCGGGAAAACAGAAAAGGATGAATAAATAGTTATCAGAAAGAGTATGTTATGTTTAATAGCTGTCTGTATGTTTTATTACGTACGTTGTATTTGTTCGTGAGACTCTGAAGCTTCGATTCAGACACGATGAGAGTGATTATGAAGGATGGACGAGAAGGGGTGTGGCAGGATGGAGGCAGGTGGTCTTCTTCTTCGCTTTTTTTTTTATATATTTAAAACTTTAAATAAACCGAGCGAAAGTGTGAAAGTATTACACGCAAACTCAGTTTCAAGAATTTCCTCCATTTCTTTGCGACACAGAAAGCCAAAGGTTAATATAGACTAAGCAGGGGAATAGTTGGGGGTCGAGATTATTTCACGCCATAAACCAAAGTATTTTTCTTTGTGCTGTCAAACAGGGTTGATTTAGTTTCCGCGTTCACTAGGTACTTTAAATGTTTTACAGTTTCTTTTATTAGAATAATACCAACGAAATTCCCTCGTATAATAGGGTCGTATATTACCCTCGTCCCCCCCAGCTGAAGGAGGCACACCTCGTGGTAAACGTAGAAGAAAGAACTTCGATTTGACATGTAGCATACGTTTCTTTTCTGAAACTGGATAGTTTCTTTGAACGAAAGTCAAACCAAATTCTTTAAAATGCGCTTATAATGAAGATTTCTGTCTTCTGGGTTGTTGCGCTGTGTAGTCTGGTCGATGTTAACCAACGTTTCAGAGGTCATACTGCCTCCATCATCAGGGCGATGAAGATTTCTGTCTTCTGGGTTGTTGCGCTGTGTAATCTGGTAGATGTTAACCAACGTTTCAGAGGTCATACTGCCTCCATCATCAGGGCGATGAAGATTTCTGTCTTCTGGGTTGTTGCGCTGTGTAATCTGGTAGATGTTAACCAACGTTTCAGAGGTCATACTGCCTCCGTCATCAGAGTATGAAGATTTCTGTCTTCAGGGTTGTTGCGCTGTGTAGTCTGGTCGATGTTAACCAACGTTTCAGAGGTCATACTGCCTCCGTCATCAGGGCGATGAAGATTTCTGTCTTCTGGGTTGTTGCGCTGTGTAGTATGGTAGATGTTTACCAACGTTTCAGAGGTCATACTGCCTCCGTCATCAGGGCGATGAGTATGAAGATTTCTGTCTTCTGGTTTGTTGCGCTGTGTAGTATGGTAGATGTTTACCAACGTTTCAGAGGTCATACTGCCTCCATCATCAGGGCGATTCATCATTCTCCTAATGACATGTTGGGAATTACAGAAATTGCGCGGATTACCTAAGAGTTCAAGATTGGAGAGATGAAGTCGTATTACAAACTGAGGGCCCTTGGAACACAGATTTGTCTGAACGTTTAAATTATGTCGTATGCCCTCAAACATAAATTTTAATTGCGAGTGATCAGTGTGGATGATTTTGACGTTTAATAAATGTTAATGCCGTATAAAGACGGCAATCTTTATGTTATGCATAAACACGTTATTACCAGTTCTCAGGAAACCCACAGCCGTGTGAGATTTGAGGTTTCTATGGCGGTGAAAATGATGACGTACTGAGTTTTAGCGCTGTGTAGACTCGGTGGTAGTTTCAAATAAACATACTTTCTCCATCTTCATGGTTGAAGATGGAGACCACTCGTCATCCTGACTATGGAGGCAGCAAGCACCTCTGAAACGTCGGTTTATTTCTACCAGATTTCACGGCGCAACATCTTTATAATGGTCTCACAGCTGAGGAACAATGCTCTGTTCTATGTACAGTCCTGCGCCGTCACATTAAGACTGGCATCAAAGGAGTGCAGCCTGAAGATGTACGAATAGTTTCAGGCACAATCTTAGCATGTTGGGGCCCGTGTTCAGTTGCTGTCTGGAGTAAAATGAAAGTGTTTACACTCGAAACATAGAGGGAAATGCAATGCCGGTAGTTGCTTTAAGCATACTAAAAAGCGTATCTTTGTCTCCTTCGCGCGCTGGTTCCATTTTCAGATCACGCCCTGGTCCAGTCCCATAGCATCCAATGTGACTTTTATTACGTGTCCCTCTGTGGGCAATAATAGCAACTATCAGCTTCCTCCTGCAAGATTTCACCGTCTTTCTGGAGCATTGTAACTCTTTCTCTGGCGAGTCCTCTGACGTGTTGGCTGAATATGATATTCATTCGAGGAAAATAGGTTCCTTAGACGAACTAGTATTTTGTGAGAAATTTGCTTGGGGTTCAGTAATATTTCTTAAATAATATTTAATTAAGAACGCACGTCCTTTACAAATTGTTACAGGGATGGGAAGTGTTATGAGTTAAAGATGTTGCCGTAGATATGTGACGTGTTGCATTTAAGTGTAATTATAATTTCGGTGAAATTAAGAGCGATTACAGGTTTAATTTGAAAAATGAGTGGAATACAAGCTTCTTTTTCATGTTTACATTCCTCACTTTTCTTGATATTTCATTATCGCAGACACAGTTAAGTTCATTAGATTCTTTAATATTATCAGATATGCGCGGCATAATTTTCCTTCTAGTTTAAGCTTAATCATCAGGATTTTTATCTTGAAACAAGACAGCTATGTTCGAATTGCAGAATTAATATTCCAGCAATTACTGAACGCGATGTTTATATATGTATGTGACATACCGAGAACATGAACAGTCACGGATGCCAAATTACTCGTTGATTATTGACTCATGTGACTGGCGCCATGGAACTACTAATAACCGGCTAATAATAGACTAATAAAAATGAGTGAGCACCTTAGCAGATAGTTGTTATGCAAGCAATAGTCTGTAGGGTCACGATTTCCATCTTGCAGTTTAAGAAAGACAATGATACTCCGTGATACGATATTCAGCTGGTGTTCTCACAAACTCGTAAAAGTGTTATTACTTGAAGACAGTGACGTTTTGTCTGGTTGGTGGCTTGGTACTAGATGTAGGTACCACTGGATTTAAAGTAGCTGTAATGTCGTACACCAGGGATACACAACGTGTTATTCGGCTCTTTGTTTAAAGAACATTACGGATGTTAAAAGCGAAGTATGGAGATACAGATGTTTTAATTTTGTAGAATTAAGGAATGTAGGATAATATTTATCTAAAGCTATAATAAATGAGAGAATTAAATTCGTAACGTAAGTGAAAATTCTTGTTACAAGAATGAAGTCTGCGAGAACATTGCCATTAGAGCAAAAACCAGTGTCAGACTGACACAGTCTTCAGTGCAGAACAAAGACTTTATTTAGACCTCTAAATCTAAAATGAGAGAGTTTTGCATTATGTGCAGTTTCATAATTCTTAATGTTTGTCTGATGTTGAAAGAGGTTAAATCAAGGTTACATGGCCAAGGCACGCTAGAAAAGTGTTAAAATATAAAATTTAATGGAAAATTTTAGTTGGAAAACTTGAAGGAAAGAGACCACTTGGAAGATCTAATAGTCGATTGAAGAATAATATTCGAAATGTGAAGATGTGAACTGAATTAAATGACCCAGGAGAGAGTCGAACTAGGGGTTTTTATGGATTGGTGTTGATATTTGAGGGCCATAAGATGAAGTTTAGTGACAGACAGAAACTGCCAATTTCTGACGAAAGACCTTACACCTTGTGGCTAGTTAATAGGATCTCTTATTTGACAACATTTCCTGTTTCATTGTATAAATAAGATCAAATTAGGGCAGTTTTCAACCAAACGTTCGATTGTTCCATCGACAGGAGCCCCTCTTGAGTAATGATTGTTAAACCAATATTGTTTCTGTTTAGTCTGAAAATTTATGAGTGCTTATTGTTTTAAACTTATTTATTTATTTCAAAACTAATCGTCCAGCCACATAAAGATATATGCGTACTGATAACACCAATCTAAACTAACTAATGTCATCACGAACCGTTGACATTTCTGAATAATATAATTGGGTTAACAAAACAATATTTTAAAATTACATAAAAATCACATCTTTTTACTTTGTGATTAGAGGGCTGATTTGTTACCTTGAGACCACACTTAGACGGTCAAAGGCTAAGACAGATACTTTAGTTTTGGAGGCACATGAAATAACTGTCAACAATAGTTATAAATTAACAAAGATGCTACTAATCTGAATTATTTATTAATGTGGATGTGGGCTCTGTTGTCATCGTTACGATGTAATCAAACCAAACTCGAAGTTTAAGAATAAACAGGGTAACATGTGGCACCAAACCAAACCTGTCACTTATATTTGAGTAATGAGACTGTGATTATTACGCCATCTGTGAGTAAAATGGCGTTTGTCTTACTTTTCTCTGTGAATCTTCTATACGTAACAAGCCTTTGGTATAGTCTAGCTGTGAAACAAATGGACTTTGGGATTGAAAAGGGAATTCCTGGAATTTACAGCTACTGCGCTGACACTGGCCAGGAACAGGGGCGTTCTCGCGAACCTGATAGTAGGTCTACGCTCAGCGAGTAAAGAAATTCTCCCTCTTATTTTAGCGGTTAGAACGCTGGCCTTGTGATCCTGGGGTCTCGGGTTCGATTCCCGGCGGTGCCCGAATTTATAACTTGTGTTGGGCAAGGCCGTGGTCTAGGCAACACGGAGTTTTCCTCCGTGGCATCCCAACAATTACTCCATTCACACACAGAAGAAGGCAATGGCAAACCACTTCTGGATCATCTGCCAAGAACGTATATGAACAGGTCCCAGTCCGAGAAAAGGATGGAAGGATCCTGTTCATTAGGACCTCCCTCTTATATGGAACTTAAAGTTCGTTATCGTGTTCACAAAGCCAGTCATCGGTCCCTATCTTGAGCCGAATAAATGCTGTCGGCAGCCTCGCTCCTTATGTCCTTATCAGTATTAATATTATCCCCACATCTGCGTCTTCTGAATGGTCTCGTCCCTTCGCTTCTTAACCTATATTTTGTACACATTTTTCATTTCCTCATGCGCTCTACATACACCGCTCATTTGGCCTTACTTGGTTTGATCTTCCTGATAAGATTTCCGGAATTATAGCTAAAAATGATGGAACTCTTCATTATGCAACTTCGTTCCAGCATCCTGTCGCTTCATCCTTATTAGGTCCAAATATTTACATACGCAACCTCATTCTGTGTTCGTAATTAGATTCAGCTTGATTGCACGAACTAATTGTTTGCACTGCGAACACAGTTTTGAGGTAAATGATAAAATTCGATTTAAGTTTCATGTAAACCTTCAAGTAGGGTTTTCGAGGTTGTAACATGTAGACGGATAGACAGACAGACAGACCTTCCATTAGGAATTTATTTTCTCTATTTTGTGTAAAGAAGAAGTTGAAGTGTACAGCGCTCTATTTCTGTGTGACCTGTGTTTTTTTCCTGATACTTGCATAATCTAACTTCGTACCTCATTCTTTCTTTTTATTTTCTGTCTGTCATTGGCAAGCAAGTGTGGCATGTCTTTGGGTGGGGTAAAGAAATTCTTCATCTGTTCCTACGAATATTTTCCTAGCTGAGTAAGAATATGGAAGGAATTTTGTGTGTCATTTTGGTAGGAAGCGGTCTAGACGCATTTATATTCACTTCACTAATTGGAATTAATTATATTGCAAACAGAAAAGGCATAACAGGAATGGAATTAGTTCAGGCGGAAGGCTTCTGACTTTTATTAGAGAACATCAGATTCGCTGATTAAGCTGATGCTTGGATTATTTTGACAGCGGTCTTTAGTATTATCCTTCTGTCTGGGTGAATGTCGAAACAGTGACTTTTTCACCATCTTCGAAATCCATGCCTTCTCAGCATCGAATATTATCTTCATATTTTATTTGACAGTATATAGAGATAAACTTTACAGTTTAAAGAACGTCGTTCAATCATGTCTCTGTACATTATCTAAAATAATTGCTACTATGTAAATCAATAGTGTGTTTTTTGTTAAGTCTTTCGTCGTTCAGCTGGATAAAATTATTTGGTCGTCTAACCGCCATTGCCGTGTTCACAAAAGCATATCCTACTCTAGTACATTCCAATTCACACCCTCGAGTCATATTCATTTCAGATAAATGCTGTTATTATACTTCCACAGCCACGGTGGTCTAGCGGTTAGAACGCTGGCCTTGTAATCCTGGGGTCTCGGGTTCGATTCCAGGCGGTGCCCAAATTTATAACTTGTGTTGGGCAAGGCCGTGGTCTAGGCAACACGGAGTTTTCCTCCGGGGGCTTCCCCGGTTTCTCCGTGGCATCCCAACAATTACTCCATTCACACACACAGAAGAAGGCAATGGCAAACCACTTCTGTATCATCTGCCAAGAACGTATTTGAACAGGTCCCAGTCCGAGAAAAGGATGGAAGGATCCTGTTCATATGGACCTGTCGTCAGACAGAACACTAAATACAAAATGTGCCTCCATGTCCCAAGGTTTCTGATCAAAGTTCTTTTGCTTGCTACGCGTCTGACCCATCGCATCATCCATGATATAATCACCTTAATAATAAATTATGATACACGTCATTAAGTAATTCTCCCTGTGACTTTCTCTCCATTTTTGTCTAAATATTCCCCTCAGCACCCTCAACGTAGACTGTAGAACATACAAGCACCTTCGGCGACATAATTTGTACACCCCTCCGAGTTATGTTTAGAAATGACTGTCTCTGCTTGGTGCAGTATGAGTTCACAATTCATGTCACAACCACCGCGAATACAAATGGTCGCCCAATAAGGGTTTTAATTGAGTTGTCTGACACAGAGTAAAAAAAGGGAGACTTCTAATTTATTGACAACAGTGTTGCTGCATTGCTTGATGTGGATGTGACAGTATTTGCATGAGTAAACAGCTATACAGTAAAAGTCGTGAAGGAAATGGGGTTTGCTGTGGCATGCTGTCTGTCTGTCCGTCCGTCCGTCAGTCCCACATGCAGAATTGGAAAGGAAATGCATGTCAGACAGTATTAAAATACCGCTGTTGAGATCTGAATCCGACGGAGCTAAGAAGGATCACATGATCCATAGATCTCTGGCGAGCTTAGAAAATTAGTCCCAGCAGGTGTGTCCGTCAGCCCCGGGTACGATTACTTCGAAGTAGAGGAATGTAGCGTTTCTGAATTATAAAATATATAGTTATTTGCATTTGATTGGAACAGGGCCTAGATTTCTAGCCCTTGAACATTTTATCATTCTTTTCTTCAAAGTGACAGATTTAGACGAAACATAAATTGAAGGTCACATAACTACTAGGGAATTGTGCCATAACGAGCTTTGACGAGGGGAACCGATCAGATAATGGAGGATGATACGATTTTGGTAAACGAGCAATTACAGCGCGTAGAGAGGCTGTGTTACAATGTGGCTGTCTGTGTCATGTGGAGACCTCATCTCTGCTGGAACGAAACTATTCCCATGTCGGCGGTTAACTCTACCGTGAGGACGGTGGCAGTTTCCACCCCCTCATCCCTGTTGGCTTGCAACCCTCGTGCAATTTACACTACACGCCCTATTCATCCCCATGTGATACGTCTGAGTGCTCTGGGATAATACAAGATGGTACAGTGGATAGCAAAACTTAATACAGTAGTAACTGAAATCAATTTGTCTTGTTATTCGTTCATTGTAACAAACTCATGGAATAATGTCCTTTCTGATAAAACACCAGTCGCTCGGCTATGGTAAATTCCTCGACTTTTATGGAAGCCAAAGGTTCATTACCGCTTTCACGACAGCCAGCCACTGGGCCCTATCTATCTATCTATCTATCTAGTTGACAACATCCTACTCTGTTCCTATAAGATACGTGCATTTTAACATTATTATTCCATCTGTACTTAGGTCTACCAAGTGGTCTTCTCTCTTCACGTTCGTCATCGCACCTGTTATGTTATTTAATGCATTGGTGCATGAAGTATTAAAAACACCAGTTCTTACCTCAAGAAAAATACGTGTTTCTGTTAGTTAATGCTGTTCAGGGAAAAGTCTATGTTTATTCTGAAAAATATATGAAAATCGTAAGCTTAAAGCTACATGCGGAGTCACTGAACGTTAAAGTAGGTGGTATAAATAATAGGAGCTTATAGAAAGTGCTTAAAATGACAGCATTATGGAGAGGTAATAATTGGTAATCGATAGCTATTTGTGCGACGCACTGTCTCGTGCAATGAACTTACTTACAGTATTAACATTTTATTTTTACCGAACTATACAAAAGGGTAGTGGGGAGTGAGGGGTGTGTATGAAACTGTTCCCCAATTTTAGTGCGGTCACGGCTTATAAAACTGTAACAACAAGAAACCCTCTAATGGGATTAGCTCAATAAAACGATCAATTTCCAATAATACGGAGGGGACGTCCCTCAGGAAAACAGTATTTATCATGATGCCACGCTCTGGTAGGGCGGGTGTTTCGCCTTTCTGGCATCCCGATGTCTTCGCGCAGTACAGGTCTTCTTTTGTTTCTGTATCATTTTTTTTTTACCCATCGTCCTATATTCCACAAATAGAACATCACGTTTCGAGTACTGGATCTACTGCCGTCTTCAGTTGAAATATTAAATGTTACTGTTTCCTTGTAAAATTTTTCAAACACGGCTGCTGAACGAAATTTCGAAATTGTATCAAACTGCTTTCATGTAAACGGAATTTGTAGACCTGCTTCTGGTAAAGCTTCACAAAAATGTATCACTGAGCTGCGTAATAATTATTTATCATTCTTATTAACTTCTCCATGTATTGATAGAAACGTTTGTAGTAAACAGTCTTATAAATGATTTTCATAACTACTGTCAAATTATTTGTTCGTGACCAGTGGTTTGCGCATGATATGGTAAGTGTTGTGTGGACTCAGTTATTGCCAAAAGATGGCTGGCTTTTGGGATAATTCTCCGTGTAATCCGATAGAGATTACCGACTTTTCGTAGGAGCTTGCTGCCTCCATCGCCCGTGGACATTGCAAATTCTGCTGCGCGTTCAGTTGATATCAGCCACGTGTGAAAAATAAGATTGTACTTGTACACTCGAAAGAAACGTTTCTGTCACTGCCCTGCTTGTGCAAGAACGAACAGAGACCCTTTGAACTGAAGCTGTTATGTATGTATCGCGCTGAAGCAAGGTCTCGTTCGTCACGATTGACTCTAAAGTACTTGTTCTCCGAGTGATCGTCTTGTGTACTGATTAAAGTGCTATCAGCTTCTTATTTTGTTAACAGTCAACTAGAAATGCAATAAAATATTAGCCATAGTACAACATGTAGCAATAATCGCATGACGACATAAATTTCTTTTATCTTAATTACACGAGTTAGAGCTGATAGACAGGTCATTAGCGTCGGTTGCAAGATGATGTGAAGGAAATTACAACGATAAACCCTGGCTCATTTCGGTTGACCTTATAAACAGACGAACACTATTACGGTCCAGTTAGCAGTGAACAAGTGAACGGCAATAATAACAACGAAGGATGGGGCCTCACATAAACAAGGGGATCCGCCCCATCGGCTTCACTGTGACCGAGGCCCAAGTGATTACCTGTCTTTCTTCTCGATAAAAGAGAACGGTTAAACACGTGCAATTACCGTCACGCTCTTTTGGGCCACGAAACATGAGCGTGAAAAATTCTTTTCTCCGTTTGTTTCTTTATTCTCGCCATTATTCGTTTTTTTATTTCTTATGTTATTTCACTTTCTATCTCCTTTAATTTTCTTTCTTTATCAGTCTTCTTTTACTTTTCGCTCTCCTTTCCTTACAGTCTTAGCTTTTCAGCAGCAACTCTCCATAAATTATCTCCCAAACATTCTGCACCCACTTACGAACTCCCGGTTTTTCTGGAGTTCTTCTCAGCGCAATCCAGCCACCTCAAAAATGTCCATTCTTATTAACATTGGTGTTTTATTACAGTAAGTTACGTCGTAGTCATTTATTTTTGATTTGGTAACTTACAAGCGGACTATCAGGACAGTTGTTCAGAGGTTTCCTCAGCTGTTTCTGCAAAACTTCTGAGAATTTTCTTCAATACAAAACCCGGTTGTAATAATTACATCCTTTCGAATACATCATACGTACATAAACTGTGCAATTAAATTAACTAATCAATCGATAATTCATTGGGCTATATATATATATATATATATATATATATATATATATATATATATACAGAAGAATGTGCCTGCATTACTCTGGTTCTTTTGTGATTTACAGTTCTAATGCAGTGTCTCTAATGAAGCTATTCGCTTATTATAAAACCAAGCAGTTGAAAAACGGTCATTAAATAAATAAATAATGAATGAATTAAATATAGATTACTAAACCAGCAATAACAGGACATCATTAATCAGTGATTGTGTACGTCACTACTAAATTTAAAATCAGCATGAAATGAACAGATAAATTAATATAAAAACAATCACTGCGATAATCTGGCTAAAAGTTAAAACATAATTGCAACATCAACACATTATAACAAGATTACAAAAGTCAGTTAAAAGCAAAGTGGAATTACTGGTCCCCTGCATAGGAAAAATACAGACAGAGGCGTTGGCTAACAGGCGTACTGAACTCCGTACTTAGCAAAACGAAAGAGAACTGATTGCGTCAAATCTAGGCGAGTCTGTGAACCGTTGTGAACAATTCAGTGGATCGCAAGGCCGAGGAAGGCCGAGGAAGGCCTTGGCTTCTTTATCTGCAAGAACAATAATCAGAATGAAGACAATCACGAGGAGCTCTTATATTGTCCCATCTTTTTCTTCTGCGTGGCGTCTTTCGAACATGAAGTAGGTCTGTCAGTAACTTTGGACGGCTTCGTATTTACATTCAAAAGGAATAAATGTAGATGAGAATATTGGGTTTTAAATATGTAGCGACTTTTAATGGCTTATTTAAGTTGCAGTTATGATCGTTGTTTTTATTAATGTGATGGGATAAAATGCTGCAAGGATGGGGAAAATGATCACTAAGGATAAAAATTTATAGGACCGGAAAGCAGATTTAATGAGGCTTTTTCCCGTTAAAACTGTTTTTTTTAGAGTGATCAGGCTATGGGCCTGGTGACCCGGGTTTTATTCCCGGTACAGCACGATTTTCTGTTTCCACAGCGTAGACACTGTCCTCTTATCCAGTGGGTACCGTCATTATTTAATAGGGGATAAGGCGATAAGGAGCGTGAAGCTAACCACTCACCTCAATCTAGTGCTGGATCCCACTCCCCCGTGTATCTGGATGAATTGTTGCTTGGTTAAACACCTGGAACGGCAGATTCCGTTTCCAGAATTAGGCTAATTAGGGATTTTCTCGGGACCAGAGTTTTTTTCCCATGAGAAGCATCTGTCGGTTTGGTATTGTCTTAATTTTGACAGGTACGTTTATTGTATTAAACGTTTAAATGTCAGTGGTAAATATATTTACCACCTGCTTTAAAATTCAGTAGCTCTACAGTTTGTTCAGTGTGTATTTATGTGCGTTAAATAATTAATCTTTGTAAAAGTGAAGTGAGGTGTTTTATTTGCAGTACAGACTGAATTATTAAATGTTACTTTGATGATCATAGGGCTTTAAAGGTTTAAACAGGGATTTGAAAGAAGAATACGAAAAGTTCAAATAAACCCTGCCGATACAGTCAGCTGTGTTACTGCGTTCGTGAGTCGAACTAGTGGCTACTAAACGGGAGGTACGTGTAGAGATATGTGCGTCGTTAGAGTTGGGTTTATATTCATGTGTGTATACTGCCGTTTACAGTGGACGTAATCTCCAAATTTAAAACATTAGCGTATCCTATGGTATTTTTACATCTTAAATCAAGATAAGACATAATTATAGAATGACAGGAGTCTAAGCGTATGCATGGAAATATATTTTTATGTTATATTGTAATAAATCATTGTACCTTATCATTTAGGGTGCGAACTCTTGAACTCATCAGTGCAGTTAAAAGACGAATTATTTTTCTGAAATATTGATATAATTACGTAAAGTGTATAGTGACTTTCTGAGTTTATTGGTTGATCAACACAGCCATATACCAGTCATTTTTATCTTATTTTTTGGTGATAAGATAGGCAAAGGAAAGCATATAGTATTTATCCGCGGGTCATTTATTATGAAAAGTGGATCATCTCTCATCATCGTGGCGTCTACGTGGTCTGATACACATCCTTAGAACTACGGTAACCTTGACCTCTTGATTGGTGTAAATACAGCCCTAATTATAGCTGATATATATATTATGCAAGCAAAGAATTTGATAGATAACCTCGTTTAAATGTACGGGGTCAGTGCATCGTTGTTTGGATGCTTGTAGAGGGCCGGACAAGGACTGGCGTTTGCGTTGTAACGGTATATTATTAAAAAGAGCCGCGGACACAAATGCTTCTTAACGCATTTCTCCAAACGTTTACGAAAGATTTTAGAATCTAGACACAAACAAAACTGGAGAGAGTTCCATAACGAAAATACTATAATTATGCAATTTACGTAATATTGTTAAGGTTGTGAAATGGGCATCAGGGAAATGCACACAGAATTTTGATTGGGAAATATCAGAGCGAGCGCTCGCATAGTAAACTAGGCCTAAATTTGAGAGTATAATATTAAAATGTACTTCAGGGAATAAGGTTATTGACTGGATTCAGCTGGATCAGAAAAGTGTCCAGTGGCGGGCGAACATGACAACGAAACATCAAGTTGCGTTGAGGCCGTAGGCGGGTGTGGGGAGGGGGTGGAGCGAGAAGAGACATCTTTATTGAGTTGAATGTTATTCTCTCATGAAGGACTCTGTTCCACAGAGACAGTTAAAGCAAGTGGTACACACACTTATATCTCTCCCGTGTACAACGAGATGTGTCTGTTCTGATTGCTCGGATTGGATTAAGCTGGTATAATACTTTCCAGTGGTAAGTGCTGCTGTTATTACTGAGTTTTTCTGAATTATGCGGAACTGAAATCTGTTTCTGCTATCGTGTTTGGGCCAGCCTGTCTGTCCCTTGTTACTACTCACATCGACACACTAAGTTACAACCCCCGCAACATTCCAAGCTGAGATCATTTCCCAGGGTCAAGGAAATTCCTTGGCGAGGGGGTGGCCGGTCGGGCAGGGTTGGCCTAGAAGTCAACCATCCGGGGAGAGAGTTCGGTTACAGCGCATTCATTTTGGTCCTGACTTTTCTCTTTCTCCCTTTCCTTTTTCGGTTTCAGGCTTGACCCTCGTCCCCCTTAGCACGCACCATGATTAGGGGGTGATTCGACGGATCCAAGCCCCTATACCACGAACCATTTCTTTCCCGTGAAGTTTGTGAGCTGTGGACGTAGATCTGTCTTTGTAAATGGCCTACTTCTGTTATATAACCCGAAGGTTCAACACCGCTGATATAAATGTCCGCCACTGGACACAATTCTGAGGAAGTTACGTCTGTCTTCACTGAATATTTCCAAAATACCGCGCTCATTACTCGTTGCCGTGATAGTGGAGGCAGCAGGCACCTCTGAAACGTCGGTAAACTACTACCAGACTACGCGGCGCGACAACCCAGGAGACGGCAATCTTGAAATGCAGAAATGTGAATAAAAAGTTAATTAAACAAGTACATTACTGGACAACGTACGGTTATTTTAAGAAGAAATTTCCAATTAATGTAGTCTATTCGAAGACAATCTGCCACTGATCGTGTCCAATATTTGCGTCCCCTTGACTACACCTACCGTCTAACTTAACGTCTCACAGACTGCGGAGCACAACAAACAGACAGACAGACAGATGTCCAGGTGGCCTGGACACTTTATGATACATCTCCACCCCCTAGCTGTCAGTTTTCCTTCTGTTCTTGGAATAGTTGTAAATGTAGACCCCTGGTGGGCGTCTGGTAGAACTATCGGGTCCTGCACACATAATTAGCCGCTATTAACCCTAAGCATTAGTTAACACAAGAGGCTAGGGTAAGGGGCCTTGTCCCTTCCATGGAGGATACCACAAGCTGGGAACAGAGGTCAGTCTCTCCATGTTTCACAACGGGTCACGTGAACAACTGAAGGTGGGTTCTGCTCTGTGGATTTAATTTGCTTTATTCATTAAAGGTTCAATATTTTTTATACTTCGTGCTTAGTTCTGATATATAACTAACTCTAATAGTGATAATCTCACATGCAATTTTATATACGACAGCTCCAGACAGACAACCACTGAACCACGAAAGTAAGACAGATTGTTCACCAAAGTGTTAGCCATGCTAACACGCTTAACACGACCATGAAGTAGGAGTAACGTATTAGATATCGTTTAGGGATTTTCTCACTTCGAACTGCTAACCTGAATCAGATTTTCATGTTTTTCTCTCACTGATTTTGGGTGTGTTCAGAAACAGTATCTTCAAGTATTTGACACGTAATTCCCTACTTATCATTCACCTTTCACCTTTTTATGTGATGCAACATAGGCCTACAGTTAAAACAAGGCACTGTCATTACAAATAACACGAACCAACCAACTTATGCCACGGTTTAGGATCTTACATGAACTTTTGATAGTTACTCAGCTGGTCATTAAATTCCAAGTCTTTATGAAACGTGAAGGTTTATCAGTGCATATGAAATTTAGGGTTCTCAAGGCGGTGAAGATATCCATGTTGATGTTATGGATAATAACGTCGTATGACCCTGTAGAGATATACCAGTGTTTAGGACGAGAAACAATGTTCTTCCGAAACGTCGTGTACAAGTCCACAAGCTTTTCTAACAAGACCACAGTAGACGTTTATAAGCACGTTCACAAAGCTCCGCTGTTGGTTCCTTTTCTAAGCCTGATGTTAATACGGCGTCGTTAAATGAGCAATGAAGCAAGAAAGTAGTCAGACATGATCACTCAATGTCCGCACCAGTTCCTCCAAGCTCTGCCTGCTATCTGCCATTCTGTCGAGTGTAAAAATGCCTCCGTCATGTTGTATTTTACGAAGCTATTTAGAACTGACCTGCCCTGCCATTGACATTAAATATATAACAACTGGGTGCTGGAGACCCGCAATAATTTCGTTAAAAAATGTAACTTGTATAATTGCCTTGACAGTTGCCTTAAATACGATAAAAGAATTGTGTTCAAACCAAGAAAAAATTAGTGTTCCTAGGAAATTCACAGTTCTTGAACAAAATGTATTGTAGGAATTCGAAGATGGCCATCTTCTGAGCTGTAATCTGGTAGAAGTTTACGAACGTTTCACAGGTCCTCGCTGTTTCCATCATCAGGGTGTGTTGTGTTCAAGGCAGATAAGGACATACCTGTGCCGACATAAAGGCAGCATTGGGCTAATGCAGTAGGCGAGATGTTAAAAAGACATCAAAATTTTTTCCCCGTTTTCACGTATCCGCGGTCATATTTTTAAAGTCTACGTGGAATCTTCTCCAGGCTTATCAGGGAATGTGATGCGGTTGATAAGCTTAACATCAGCGAATTCTGGCGCCAGTTTAATATCAAAATTGTTATACATTTCCCGTTTTACGTTTTGTTATACGCAGCGATTTGCAGGAAACCTTAGGTTTTGACTTCGAGACCTGCCGAATCCAGTGCGGATTTTTTCCGTCCTCATTCCCTCATGTCTGTGCTTGACTGTAGGTGGTACTCCACGCAGAACAGTGGTTCGGATCCCGCTCTGGGTCTCTCTTGTGCCAGCCGTAATCTCAACTGTCATCCTCACCTCGTGGGCATTTTCATCTACCTTCACACAGCGAGCAGAATAGGTACAGTAATTGGCGACATACGCCACTGTCCCACAGTTATAACGCAGAGGATCGAACAGCTGTAAGACCATAAAGTTACAAGAGATAAAAACCCAGATTTGAAAAGGAGCAAAAGTCGTTTTAATGCATGACCGAAAGTGGAGGACGTCGCTTGTACCACAAGATAAACACAGACGCATGTAACGCAGTGCTGTATGTTGCGAAACAGAAGAACGACTAGTCACGCTGAAGAGTTCTTCTTGAGAAGCTGACAGTCGCTCAGCTAGGGAAGATATTCCGCGCCTTTGATAGAACCAGAAGGTTCATTGTCGTATTCACAAGACCTTGCTGTTGGTGTCTAGCGGAAACCAGATGAATCCAGACTTCATTATCACGCCCCATATAATTTTAATAAACAGTGACGATTATGTATTCCGAATATAATAGCCAATGTCCTTCAAGCTTGACTCTGCTGTGCGCCGTTCTGAGATGGTGGCGCCTATGGTGGGATCTGACGGAGTCTGCGTTTGGCGAGGGTGTGAGGTCAGGCGGTTGGTTTGGCAGGGAATTGGCTTCAGTAGCCGTGAAGATATTTTCACATTCAATTTAATCTATAAAGATATTTGATAAATATTGTAATTTCAGTGCGATTTGCAAAGATAACGCTGCTGTAGTGAATTGTACTAATGTTCAGCACAAGAAAGGTTCATTCCCGTCAACTTTAACGGCTTATACTGTGCTAGTAGGGTCACATTCTCAATAACACTCTCTAAAGACATTCAAATTTCAGTATTTGAACGCCTAGATAGAGTCAACCCCATATGAGCGTAACCGAACTCTTTTCAGCGTATGTTAATTTGGAAACTCCAAAAGACAGCAGTGTTTTGAGATGGGGAAATCCGAAGGGGGTGGGGTGGTGGGTTTGCCAGCATCACACTTAGGTAATTTGAGTGGACTGTGTGAATTATTGAGCTTCGTGGGTAGCTGGCCAGAGTTAAAGACTTGACGCAGCTTGGGTCGCCAGAACAAACCATTTCAAAACATTCCAGTGATGCACTGGCTTGTAACGGGTTTCACTTCTCTGTACGACGTCAGATTTTAAACAAACGCAACTATGTAACAACCTCCTTCTAGCATTGTCCTCTCCGAGAAGCTAGGAGTAGACCGGTGGCGGGCTGTTTTCAACGCGATAATGAACTCTTATATTTCAAGAACAGTAGAGAATTTCGTAACTGATTGATTATTGCTTCTCAGGACGGACTGTGTTGAATGGAATTTGTTCCAAATTCCTTGAAAATTCTCACCGCCAGCATACTTGTAATTTTTACCACAACAAGTATGTGGGTTAGGGTCGATTACATTAACCTAACCTAACCTGCCGGAATTCGCATTTATTTTGACTGCTCCTGGCAAAGCGCTTTAGGGCAACCCAGAAACTGGCGTGTTAAGAATCGCATCCCTCAATACCCGTATTTTGGAAGCCTCATTTTTTCATTTTCCGAATATATAGGACAATTACAGAGGGGACGGAAAGCAGAACGGATTTGAAACAGAGGAATTCTCAAAAAAGTGGCTCGACCTCATATTAAAGACCATATCAGCTTTAATGGAACACAGAGCCTGCGACGGAAGTTGCTAATGTGAGTCTCCCGGTTGGACGGATCGCAGCGCCCCGTCTCCCGTTCCGTCTTCACCCCCTCCCCCCACCCGCAAGTATAATCTCTGAGAAGAGATAGCCCATTTTTCTTTCTTTCTTTCTTTCTTTCCTTGCCACAAACTTCGCTGTCAATCGTTTTCTTCTCCTTGTTCCTTTATTTTTGTATTTTTATGATTCTGTTTATCACATTCAGTTGTTCATAAGTCTTGTATTGTCTTTCTCTCAGTGCCCTGTGTTCACAGATCAATATTCGTCCCTTGTTTCACTCTCTGAGTTTCTTGTTTTCCTTCTGCTCTGTGCTTTCTTTCGTGTTGTTCCGTTCTGTCCTTTCTGTTAAAAAATATATTCCTGTTACACACCTTTCGTTAAATATAAGAAGAGATTTGAGGTTTTCGCGGCGGTGAGTACGAAAACGTCTGTCTTCTGTTTGTTGTACCGTGTACTCTGGTACAAGTGTAAAGTCCCGATGATAGAGGCAGCAAGGATCTCTGAAACGACGGTAAACTTCTGCCAAACTACACGACGCCTCAACCCACAATACAGCCATCTTCATAAGGAACAATGTCTGACAGCGTCGTTTTAACACTTTGAAGCCAAATATCGTTTAAATATGACTAAATGTTCAGTTCTTACCCCAAAGAAACCCACAAGCGTCTGCATTTTAAATATCAATTTTCTATGGTGTTGTTTGAGGATGTAATTGTTATCTTTGAGAATCACACGAAACCAATAAATACACTCTGTGGAAAAATGCAGCGTTATTAATTGTTTGTGCCAAATGATTCTGTTCACTAAACGCAGAAAACTCGTCTTTCCTTTACTTTATGCGCCATTTTTAATTAATTCAGTCGGTATAAAATTTGCTCGTTTTCCTGGAACCCGACTCGTTCCCCTGTGCCGCTCATGCGCTGAGTGTTGGGTGGTTCGTGATGATAGCGTCTATTAGCGCCGGCGCCGTTCCCGGCCGCCGGTAAATACTGCCCCGGGATTGGTCCCTTTACTTTAATCGCCCCCGGAGACACAGTGGGGTAAGATTCATGATGATTGAGCTAGGGGAGGTAAATCGACCGGGGTTTGAAATGGGGTTGAGTTTGGAAGTCTGTGTTGTAACTAGTCTTGCTGTCTGCTTAGCACAAGATGGTAGCCGTCAAAGTGGAACAGATTATGCACTTTTTCTTCGCACGAGTCTGTTTTACAGTAATCTTATTGAGTTGTAGATTCTGTTTGACACAAACCAGAGAACAATAGGCACACTTGAATATATCTTCTCTGATGTTTCTCCGTGTAGTTTCGTATGAATTACCCGACGTTTCATACGTGTGTAGGTTTTCGCTGTCTCCATCATTGTTGCCCTGATGACTGAAGCTGTACACACAACTGAAAAGTCTGTCTACCAGACTACGTGGCACAACATCCCGGAATACTGCCATCTTCATACAGCTGACCTAACTTAACCTAACCTAACCTAACTTAACCTAACCCAACCTAACTTAACCTAACTTAACCTAACCTAACCCAACCTAACTTAACCAAACCTAACCTAACCCAACCTAACTTAACCTAACCTAACCCAACCTAACCTAACCTAACCTAACCTAACCTAACTTAACCTAAACTATCATCGCCGTGACAACCTGAAATCTCACACTTTAGGCAGAGCCTATGTATCGCATATCGATGTTGGTCTTCTTGGGAGTAAAGAGTGGCAATAAATTGTAGCTGTCCGTCCCAGTTTCTACTCTGGTAAAGTCTCTGGTTTGCGTAGAATGTGCGTTTGCTTTCCACAGGCTAGAGACGCATGCAAAGCGCGCACTTTCGTCCCCGTTAAAGTACTCGAATTGGCTTTAAAGTAGTTTTTGTCTAAGAATATGACCGTCGTCTGGGATGTTTCGTCGTCTAATCTCCCCCAGATATGTCTGAAGCCAATTCTCGTTGTGTTACGATGAATTAGTTTAAATTCGCGATGTGAAAGATAAGGCAACATGCAAAGTGCTTGAGGTGTCTTCATGCATGGGAACACTGAATCTCATTTCGTTGTGGTAGGAAGATACAGCGAGAAACAGAATTATGAAGCACAGAAATGGGATGATTAATATTCAGTAATTGAACTAGAATGTTTCGCTTAACGAGTGGGAGAGAAACAGAGATTACAACAGGACTGAGCAGGGGGAAGTGGAACAGGAATTTCTCTCAGTATTGATCAAGATCTAAACAGCATCCACGAAACATGCGCAGGTTGTCCCAATACCAGCGTACAGCTGCTGGTATTGCTTATGGTCATACAAAGACGCATGCGTCCCAGCTATTCATTCGATTAATGCAAAAGCGGCATAAGATTATCTGTATTACGTTTGATTGATTTTTGGCAGTTACTAACAACTCATTGCAGCGTCTCGGGCATGGGACGGCGTTGAACGCATAGGGATTCATTACGATTTGTGAACATAGATGTAATATTTCGTGTAATCGTGAAATATACTTACGACACTCTTACGTTGTTAGGACAGGATCATGGGTTTAATTACCCCTCGGCATGTTTGTTGTTAGTTTATTTTACGACTCTGTATTTCTGAGGTTATTTGGGATCGATTTGACAGATGTTTATACAAGTGAATGTGATGTTGATTCGTTATTTATATTGCATTTACGTCTGATTCGAATTAGGTCTGCACAAAGGTTTTGGAATAAAGATGGCCATGTTCTTGAAGGCACGTGAAATTTACAGAATAGCCTGATATTTCATTTTTAATACCTCAAAAAAATATAAATAATAGGCCTAATTAAGAAAATGTATTTTTTTTACTAACGTTGTTTACAAACGAACATTAAACTTGTATAAATAAATGGCTATACAAATACTACGTGACTACAAAGAGGGAATAAAATACATGTCTGTTGTTTCATACAGACTTCACATTCGGTTTCAGAATTTTCTTGAAGATGAGAACGGAAAGGAGGCAGATTTCACCAGAAATCAGTTGTACTTAATGCAGTTATGCCTAAAGTATAATATTTTGAGTTGATAACTTTAGAATGTTCAAGATTGATTATATGTCTATCAGAGATGACATACTTCTAAATGACGACATGAAAATATAACTAATCATGGTAGAAAATATCTTTTAAAACCTGAAGATCAAACGCACGTAACTAATTAATCCATTGGCATTGTGACGAACGCCCGTTCGGAAGGCGTTAGTAACTTTTACAGCTGAGAAACATCACCTGATAAAAACCGAAATATTTTACTTATTGGGTAACTGATTTACATTGTCTGTAGAGAAATTTCGTGACAGATCTTAATCCTTAAACTTGAAACAACTTAATTATTTTTATACTCATTTAGAGTTGAGAATGTAAAGTATTCCAATCTGTTATTATTGTCGCGCAAGGCTCACAGGTCCACCGCCAGTCGTCGACCACTGTTTGTAACCATCTGATGTATGTTTTACTACTGACTTAGTTTAAGTACACTTAAAACACTAGCAAAACGAAAGGCAGGAACAATAGGCTAAGTATACCTATTCATAAAATCATCTGATAAGAAAACGTTGTTAGAACACTCCTACCCGTGTAAGCGGATGGATAATATACACCATAGCTATTCTTCTTAACTCGATTACTGTTTTCACCTCATTTCTTATTCATAAACTTTTAACTAATTCACATCTGAAATATCCGTGATATCCTGCCTTCCATTAGATTCCAGAACGAATTAATAATTGGGGCTGACGTCTGTAGCATACCATAACGGGGGATATAAGCACGGGGTAAAATGGTAGGCCTAGGCGATGATTAAGTGAAATTACTCCGCAGATAAAGATTTGCATAATTCTTCGATGCCATAAACGTCGTGATCTATTCTTGGCGAAATGTGTGTAGATGCAGCTCCAACACGCTTGAAGATTCCGCTCTGCTGAAACCATAAATTAACACCGTGAATCACCGTAGACTAATGCTGGCTGGTTGAGAGGCGTAGTTGTTATGGTGATAAAGAGACCCCCGGAAAGGCTAGAACACAACTTTTGACAGCATTGTTTACATTAATATCATTTTGGAGTCGTTATAATATCGAAAGACTGATATAAAAAATTAAACACACCTGAAGGAAAGAAGATGGATGCCTTCATGTGCTGCAGCACCGTATAGTCTGGTAGAAGTTTGCCAACGACTTAGAGGTCCTTGCTGTCTCCATCATCAGGGAAGAGACCACTCTGAAGACATGGACTTTGATGGGAGGACAGTATTAAAATGGATCTTATGCAAAGATGATGTTGATTTGATTGATGTGGATCAGGGTAGGGAGTAGTGGCTGACTTTTGCGAACACGGCAATGAATCCTAGTGTTCCATAAAAGGCAGTGAATTTCTTGATAGCTGCTGAAGAAGGTATCTGCTCCATTGAGTTAGCTCCAATACAAAAATCTTTAAAACTTTTTAATGTGGCTGTACACATATATTTTTATGAAAATGGCGTGAATCTGTTTGTATAATTGTCTACTGGACTGACTGAACGGATGACTAAATGGCTGTCTCGTTTCCAGTCAGATGGCAGTAAATGAAGTGTTGATCGGCTCTGTGGCATTAAAACCAAAAGAATTGACAAGGACAATGAATCGTGACTTTAGCGAGTTTTAACTTCCGCAAACTGAATTAATAATTTATTGAAGAAATAAAACAAGATTGGGAAGGTGTAGTCATTGGAGTACATTGAAATTCCAAAGGTGTTGTTTACGCCACATCACGGTTGAAGGCGAACCAAATAACAAATGCAACATAAACCGTGAGGTCTGATTCCATTGATGTGAAAATGTAATGTATGAGGTGTTTTTCGCTCACGTGTCGAACAGATTTTGATAAATGAAACTTATCACGGAAGAGGTCAACCCACTAACGTATTTTTTGTTTTTATTTTCTGATCAAAATATGTACCAAGTTTTGAAAAAAAAAATAATTAAAAATTAAACTTTTCAAAATTGGTTTTGACTTCTGTAGGTCCATACGTAAAGTACACCTGTTGTAAATTTCAAATTTTCGCTGAGGCTAAATGCTAATGTGGATCCTTTTTCGTTTTCATGTCACTGTATATAGAATTTGGGTTTTTTTTCCAAAGTTTTGTGGATATCAGGGATCTTTGAAACGTCGCCAATACAGCCCACATCTGCACTGTTCTATCATATAAAAGTAGGATCCCAGTTAACAATCTTCCTGTCATCGAAGTAATCAACGTAACATTAAGAGACGAACATAGTGTTAAAATATGCAGTTAATGTGACTTGTATGGTTATTGCACTGTGTATGTGTCTCCGAGCTCCCGTCTCAATGATAAATTTGCTGGTTACACCAAACAAACGTTAACATCATGAGGTCTTACACAGACCCTCTTTAGATTCTAATAATTACACACTACCTCCTTATATACATAAACCTCGATGATAAATGACCATCCCCTCCTCCACGGTATCTATTAAAATAAAAAGTTTATTTTACTTTATACATGTAGTGGAAAGGAGTACTTCATATAAAACATATGGAATCCCGACCTGCTTTCTAAACAAACAGGTGTGTCTGTTGCATCGTTTATTGTCTCGATCGGTACAGGAGTGAAACAAAGAAATGTCATCACCCGCAATTGAAATTTAAAATCGATTAAAGTAAAAATGGAACATGTAGCTAAAACACGAGATTGGACACTTTGATTACGTCGTCGTTGGTCTTCCGGGTTGTAATACTTGAAAGACTTATTTTGGGGGGGACATACTCCCATTTTCAGAACGTCGGCGTTCACTGCGGCCGGGACCAAATCGCACATTTCACATACGTCACTAACCTGCGAGTAGAAGGAAAATAAACGCCAAAGACGTTAGCGACGTAGGAACGGAGACAGGGATGTGCTGCCCCTCACAGCTTCTTGGAGATTCATCCCGATTGCTGTACCTACATGTCCACATGGCGTTGTTAACTAGAAGACCGACGTCGGCGTCCTCACCACTTTGATGATCTCGAATTTTATATAACATTGTGACGAAGTTTTGGGTGTTGTATCTTGAGGTATACGTGTCTACGAGACATCTAATCTTCACATGATTATGAGAACTTTAATTAAATTTAATCGGTCTACATTTTACCTTAAAATTTATAATTTTATTTGCTAAATTAATTCCTTTTTCATGAATTCACATTTCGGAAGCACTTTAAAATAATTATTCGATATTTGTTCCAGTTTTACTTGTAATCTATGATTTATTTATTTTTTGTTTAACAACACTGTTAATAGTTTAGATTATATAGCGTAAAATCATTGAGTGGTGAATTAGAAGGGATGCTGAAGGGAAGTGATAATGACCACAATGAAGGCACCATCCCGGCATTTGCTTTTGGTTTAACTGAGGAAAACCACTATAAACCTCTTAATCGTTTAATGAACTGTAAGGCGAAGGAAAAGAGAAAATATATGGTTTGTGTTGTCCAAATGTGAGAAATTATTTAATTTAATATGATAGAGAAATTTCATTCCCAGAGACTTGAAGCCATAGTATATTGCATAATTATTATAAAATGTTAAGTTATTTTCTCTTACATTCAACAATTATATTTTCATCTCTGTAATGCATGTTTACTTTTTTCATTGTTTGTCTTGTGGAGAAAAGCAGACGATTAAGCAAACAATGATTTCTAAATTAGATTCGTTGTGTTCACAGAGTAAAAGAAAGTAAATCGATCTCAACACGAATCTTGGCAGTGAGACATGATTCATTATCAGCTTCGTCATATCTCTTAATTGAAATAACTTCTTCTATAATGTGAATGGCATTAAACTTACGTTGCGTTGAAAATGAGTGTGTATTTTAGAAAGCAATTTCTTGTTTCTTGGGTGTGCAGCTTTTTAATTAAAGGTTCCTAGTCATTGTCTCAGTCAATTACAACATTTCAGGGGTTATCAAAATGTGGTTTGTTGACTATGTCTTACGTGCGAGGGTGTTTCTCTGGCCGATATGGTTTTAAATTAATAAAATTAAAACGTGAACATAAGTATTTGTGTTTTTTTATGTTTTTGTGCCTCTCCATTTGAAAGATCATGTTATTTAGAATACATTTTTAAGCCTCGGTGGCAGAAGTTAGAATTTCTGTAACAGACTCTTGAAAATAGATTATTCTATTCTGTAACAAATTTCTCCTATTTTTTACCGTTTAGCATGACAGACACAAAATTTTAGACTCTTTGCTAGAAATTTAACCTACATTTTGAAGATTCTTTGACATTATATTTTATGTTAAATGTGCTTGTAGCTTACGTTTTCGGATATAACGCAAACGAGACTCACTTTTAATGACCTTTTGGAAACCTTTTCAAATTGCAATTCTTTAATAGCATCTGTAAAACTAAACTCATGTCTTTTTAAATTTTATTTATGAATATGAAGTACGGTAGACTTCATTTAAGAAATGCAAATAAGTAACATTTATTGACGTACAGTTACCCACAGTGTCTCGAGTTCCATGATAGCCGATTTCAATGATGATTTTTCGCGTATATTCCCGTATCCTTACCTGTATTAAATAAAATATTTTTGTGTATGTTTGGAATGCCAGATTCAATCGTGGTTCGGATATCCAGCTATTATCTTCACTGTCATCGTGTCATCGCGAACAACAACAGTTCTTTACACTGAGCATTCCCGTAAAAAAATGCTGATTTGTTCCTTCAACGTGAATTTACTTGGGGGTCTTAATCAATGCTGCTTGCAAAATATGATTCAACAAGCAAATCATTGTGTATGTTTTTGGACTGAACTGTACGAAGGATCTGCAGCTTCGTGTTGTATCGCCTGGTATCTTAATGTCTCATCTAGAATACTGAATATAATATACACCCGCTCATAAGGTCCGCCCCGCGCATTAACGAAGGTAAATAATGCCTTGTGACGTAGGAGGAATTTCATGTTATAATTTAAACTTTACCACCTCACTCGCACCCACATACACACTCCACTGCCTAATCACACGGAATGACCTTCAGGTGAGATTTTCAGTTTCATCGAATCTTTGACGTGGGTTTCGGATTTATCGTCGAGTCGATTCGAAATGACTTTGACCCATTGGTAACCACCTATAAGACTATACGAATAGCAGTTTGTAAAAATAATAAACTAGATTTTAAATACATATTTAAGTAGAAGTTGATCACTGAGTTAAACGACAATGTGATTGTATAGGACAGACTGAAAACTTGAAAAATTTTGGAAGTCTGTTTAGTGCTATGTTTCTAATTCTAATTATTTTTTGACATAGGTCAACCGCTAGCCGATTGAATTTGTCAGGGTGGATACGATGTTGTGTGAGTCATATCTCGAAAATCTTACGTGGACCTGTTTCATACTGATGATGTGGTTTTTGTTTCTTACTGACCGCGTCTCGTTATTTCCCCATGACCAATCTACAAATTAACGAAAAGCAGAGCCTGCAGATAAATTGAGAAAGGTAATTTGGCATTTGCGATTTTTAAGCTTTGTATCATGAAGACAGTCTTGGTACAGTTAGCAGAACTCCGATTTAACTGTGATATTTCTGCGTGGTTCAAGCAAATAAAATGTACAAATTACATTCAAATGTCATAAAGAGAAAGTCAATTATGATTCTAGATTTATATGAAATATAATTGTAATATAAAGATCTATATTAATGTGCAGAAATGCTGTATTTGTAGTACAAAACTATCTAGACCCAGACAAAGTCACGTCTTTTTTTTATGCAAAACATATAGAGCGAGTCCTTAAATCAGGTACCCTAATTGGCTTCCTAATAGAAAGTTAGTTTTCTTTTAATTTATAAGCTTGTTAGGCTTTCTTTGTCAAGACTGTTTAATGTTATAGAACAAGGCTTTAAGTAAATGTCATTTTCTGCAGTGCCTCTATTTAATGAGAACAAAATAATTTTAATTTGATGACCATGTAACGATATTTATCAGTGCGAAATCCGTATTTTTTATAGTTTGTTTGAAAACAAGTGTTTTTAGGATGCATATTGCCTCGTCTGGTTAAACCAGGAGTAGAAAAGTATGGACATTCTACAGTCTGAAGGACACATATTTTCCATTCGATTTCTTTCATACCTAATTGGCCTTCGCGTTTACTTATTGCAAGATAAAAAAATTTGTTGTTACGCATGTTGATCACACTTTATGGAGTGAAATTACAAAATTTTCCCTTGTATTTTGCTCAATTTTTACCATGTCGAAACTCAGTATAGGCAAATTCAGGTTCCTGGTGACACTGTAGCCAGAGAGGTGACCTTTAAAGTGTGTTTTATACCGAGGTCTAAAATCCACGGAGTCTTACATCCGTTCTCCTTATTTGTTTCATTATTTATTATTATTAGTGTTCTGTCTGAGGACAGGTCCATACGAACAGGATCCTTCCATCCTTTTCTCGGACTGGGACCTGTTCATATACGTTCTTGGCAGATGACCCAGAAGTGGTTTGCCATTGCCTTCTTCTGTGTGTGAATGGAGTAATTGTTGGGATGCCACGGAGAAACCGGGGAAGCCCCCGGAGGAAAACTCCGTGATACCTAGACCACGGTCTTGCCCAACACAAGTTATAAATCTGAGCACCGCCGGGAATTGAACCCGGGACCCCAGGATTGCTGTTTATGGGCACCTTGATTTGGAATAAAATATGTGGAATTGTTATTAGGATTATTACACGAAGGAAAATGAGATGGGCAGGGTATAATACTGGCAGATCGCTTATTTGCATGTATTGAAATGGGATTAAAAGCAGTGCATAAGGAATCTAGATAACCATTACCGCAATGAAGCACCAATAAATATAACTTTGTTTGAATTTATTCCGAAAGTATAAAACTCTCAGGTATAAAAGGACGAAATGCATGAGGAACAAGGAAATTGCTCACTCATTCTGAAATAGGTGTGTAAATTTATGCTATCAATGTTGTCATTTTCTATGTGTAATGGTCGCTCTGTTGCTAGTGATGTAACCTGCCGCAAGCTGTCGCGCTAGTCGCCTGGATATACATCTCTGCTTCCATCTTATCTGTCGCGTCAACAGCCAGTTGAGGTTAGGAATGTCCATACTTTTCCCACAGATTCACCTAACAACGCAACTAATTTTGACAGTGAAATATGTGGAATTTATCTTTATAGCCTAAACGCGTGATGCAAGGAACATCCACAACTGGGAATTTGCATGGCATTTTTAAATTAGTACTACATATTCTAGAATGTGGTTCATAACATATAGGAGCCCACTCATACTCTATAATGTTTGAGATAAATGTTTTAGATCTTAATGAGGTCTGTACTTTTCCTTGTCCGCCAAGTATTTTTTTCTTAGAAGTGGATAGAGCTGTATTTAGGTTTCACGTAAATTTGTCTTTGTATTTAATCGCTGCAAACGATAATCAAATGCAGCGTTGCCAAATTTAGAATTCTAATTATAAGTTCAAGGATAAAACATTCTCGCTTAACATCATCAGATAACGCAAGAAGATGTGAAAACCCAATCAGAAAGAATAAAATACGAAATAAAAACTAAAATAATAGAGAGAATGAGATTGAAGAAGAAAAGAAAGCAAGGTAAAGGAAGAGATGGAAAGAGAAGAGGAAAGGAAGAGATATGTGGAACTTTGATGACGTTCGGTGCAGTTACATTAACACCATGTACATTACTAACTTGCGTGTTGCTGATGTGGAACTGCGCAGGTGACGAGTGTGGGTCTGATTGTGAGTTCAGCTCATGGCTGTCAGGAGATTAGTGTAATGATTATATTGTTCAGAGCTCCGTGCCATAAATCCTGTCTCCCTCCCCCCCTACTGATCCTACAGATACTTTACCAAAAATGCCACAGTGACCATGATGTTTTCTTTTATACTTCGCCTAGCATCACGGTGCTCATTTGTTAAATGTTTTGATTGCTTGTTTGTATAAACAGGAGGAAACAGGGGTGAACAATATACGTCGACAAACAGGGGCGGATTGGGGTATTACGACGGTCCTGAAAATATATATCACGAATCGGTTTTTTTGTTTTTTGGGGAGTTCGTCACCGCCAGTAATGTAATTTTGAGGGAAATAGTAATTTCATGAGTAATTGTTCCAAGAATGTTATTGTTTAACTTCGCGTTTTGGAAATGCATTGTTTGTTATGAAATAAGGATAAATTATATCCGATGATCCGTATTAAGAAACTGTTGGGGAGACCGATATAGGCCTAAGGAAAATGGAAGGAATGTGATTATTTTATTTATTTATTTAGTGTTCTGTCTGACGACAGGTCAGGTCCATATGAACAGGATCCTTCCATCCTTTTCTCGGACTGGGACCTGTTCATATACGTTCTTGGCAGATGATCAGAAGTGGTTTGCCATTGCCATCTTCTGTGTGTGTTGGGATGCCACGGAGAAACCGGGGAAGCCCCCGGAGGAAAACTCCGTGTTGCCTAGACCACGGCCTTGCCCAACACAAGTTATAAATTCGGGCACCGCCGGGAATCGAACCTGAGACCCCAGGATTACAAGGCCAGCGTGCAAGATAAAGCTTTAGTTACAGGTCTAGAAGATGTTTTTTAAAATGTACTGTTATAAGAAGCACCTTTAATTTTTGGAAGTTGGTGAATTTTGAATGTGCTTTAATTTCTAGGTTTTTCGGTATGAGGTTGGTACACGAAACACACCGAAATATATTAGGGAGACACACACACAGGCACAAACTTGATGTTTGACGACGAACTCATTCTACATCTTTATTGGAAGACAACCTGGGAAGGGCATTGGTTTACCTGTCAGTTTTCGCAGTGACCATTTTTGTATACCCCTTGTTACAGCAGGGTCCGGTCGCTAATCTAAATGACGGAGGGATCAGTTTCATTGTTGGCTGGCAAAGGATAACATCTTCCCTCACAAATGTCTACATCAGCAGCTGGAGTCCTCTATTTCTTTGTTCGTCCTTGCGTTTCGTAGTCTCTTTCTTGGCTCTACGAATTCTACCTTTTTACTAACCAATTATCAAAAGATCACACTAAGTTTTCTTGTACTGGAGAGAAATTAAATGTATTCCATGCATATTTGAAAGGCTTATAAAATACAAATTTAAATTAATTTTTCTTTGAGGTGACATAACCTCGCTCTACCGGTCCAGGGTTTTGGTTGCGTGTGTTCGTAGAAATCTATGCTTTACCTGTCACGATGTTACAGACTAATTCCTTAGTGACATAATAGCCTAATTCAGCTATTAGGTCTATTGTTATGATGATTAATTGCAGAAGGATGAAATGGACATGGAGTGGGAGAAATGGATAATGCATAGCACACAATTTCATCATATATCTTGGACGTAAGAGATGGCCTGGGATACCTGGAGTAAAAGAGGATAATATTAAAACGGATCTTACAGTTATAGAAAGAAGATGTCTGGGACAGATTTCTCTGGCTTATTGGTGCCCTTATTGAACGTGGTAACGAACTTAGATTTACATGAAATTAGTAAATTTAGTCACCAATTGACATTAGAGTAATTATGAAACTTTAAACACGATTCTGCACTTTGGAGTTAAAAGAATGACAATATTCAGTCAAGAATAATTGGGGCGTGTTTGTAATTGAAAGAAAGATACTCTAATTTACTTGTGACGTACAACGTAATGACGGAGTGAGTAATGGATAATGAATTGGAAATTATGTACAAGGAAGCGATCTTGGATTAATTTAAGGCACTATCCAAACATTTTCTAAGAAAGGGCTGAAAAAATCCACGAGAAACCTCAGTCAGGGTTTCCCGTCTTCGGGCCGAGATTTGAAATCATGACCTCCTAAATACGAGGCGGGAATACTAACCACTCGACCTTGATTTTCGCGAGAGTCCTTCCTCTATAAAGATAATAAAAGGTTTATTTTGAGAGGATTCTAAATCCTGCACATATTATTTTTTTACTTTAGATTTGACCCTTTCTCTGTGGTTCGAACTGCTGATTATCTACCCTGCGTATAAATCTGCCACGACCACTTCCCGTATAGGATTTTCTTTTAACAGCAGAATGAAGCAATATACTTACCCTAAATTACGTAGAATCCGCCACTGTAGTCCGCATGCAAACGATCTCCTTATCGTTTTACCACTGAACGGAAAAAGGAGAAGAGGAATTACTTGTGGAGGCAACCCAGCAAATTCCTTTTTTCCTTGCGAATAAGATATCACCGTAGAACCTCTGTTCCCGAATTGCAGTAAAAATGGCTGTCAGTTTCCTCCTTCCATTCCTTTCTTTGTTGTATTTCTTGTAAAACAATATGGCCGCCCACCGTATATTTGTCATTGCTATTCGAAACTTACGTCCAATCGAGTGGGGAACACCCACAGGGATCATACAACCGTCCTTCTTCCTTTTCTTTTCTTTTTTTTTTTCAACACACATTTTTCATGTTTTGAATCTTTATTTCCCTCGATAGTGTTTTTTTTAGGGAAGCTTTTTGAAGATACGATATTGTAAGTCCATTGTTGTGTTTTATTCAAACAGAAGGGCGGACGAGATCAGAGTTCTTGGCGTAGGATGGCGTAACTGCCGTCTTTGATTTAGTGTGCTTGCCCGTTTCCCCATTTCAACAATAACTCGCATATCATGTTGCAGATTTCAGATGAAGTACTGTATATCCCGGGTTTTAGAATAGACGTAAAAGTTTATGTTCTTATGCACCAACTTACGTTTTAGGGGATCGTAGGAATCAGCTTATAGATATTTCAATTCGAAAACAAAAATCAGAACTCTTTATCGTCAACTCTGAATTCCGCTGAGAAGAAATATTTATTCTGTTGGTTATACTTGTGGAAATAAGCAGACCTGCCTTTGGAGAATACGTTTTTCAACTTCTTCTGTAGGACTACGCCATTTTTCAGTCAGAAGCCCTTGATAACAACATTCTGTTACAGTCAGGACGGAAAAGAAAGGCTGGACATATAGCACGTATAGAGAGGCTCAGAAGATCAAACGAAATTTTAATCGGGATATCTGAAAGGAAGAGACCGCTCAGGGACTTAGGCGTAGATTAGCCAGTTGAATCCGTTCCACATCCTCATAGTATTCTTCCGCGTAGGTCTTCGTACTGGTCTTTTCCCTTCAGATGTTTCGATTAAACCTTGGGTGTGCATTTCTTATTTCCTAATGCATGCCACGTGTCTCATCTACTTAATTATTATTTGTTAGAACACCTAAGTAGTAACTCGGCCAATGTTCAGTCTCTTAGTTGAGATTTGTACCTGGGACCTCCTGAATACGAAGTAGGAGTGCCACTAATCCGCAACGTTTAAAACCACTGTTGTATTTACGAGTGTTCGTATGACATTAATTTGTTAAGATCCGGAAGCTATTTAAAAAAAATAATACTTACATTTAAAACGTCAATTTTTCAATTACATTTTATTGAGTACAAACTTTCTACCCTCACACCCTGAAAAAATTCACGTAAGAGGAAGTGAGGTGAAGTAGAAAGGGGGTTGCTTATAAGAACGAAGGGAAGAGACTGTCAGGGAGTCAGGGCTGCGGAACATATTTTTATGTGCCCCTGAACAACAATTTAGAGACTTGGATTCAACATCGGCAAGTTCCACAAAACTATGAAACTAATGCGTAATAAAGGAGCAACACAACAGAAGTAAAATATCGAAATTCTCTACACTATTGCCAACATTATACACATTAAAGACAAGACCAGGGAACATTTACCTCAAAATATTTTTTGGAAATAAAATTTCTCATGTAAGTTACCTAAACTGTTGACGCTAATATTAATATTATCATCTACGTTTTTACGCACCCTAAGCTTATAGCTAAGTACAGGTCAGCTGTAATTTACGTATTGCTGTGTGTACCGAGTATGAACTATTTTGTTGCGGAGTAAACAGTTATTGCATATGTGCTTTTATGCAGCTTAAGGAACGTGCTAATTTCGCGTTACAGCAAGGTGGCGAAAACCTAATTACCAGTAACATTAAGTTGCAGTCACTTAATGCCCGGTGTCAGAATAAGTGGATAGATAAACGAGGACCGACTTCTGTAAGCGTCTAAATTTGCATGCTATATGTCCAGCCCATCTCATCCAGTCTTATCGTAATATTTGGTGAAGAATAACAATTATGAATTAATATTTTTTTAATATTTTATTTAATATTTTAATATTTTCCGTCAAATCACAATTTTTAATAAGATAATAAAATATAAAATATTTAAAATATCATTTCACGTTCCGCATCGAATGATCGATTTACAAATTGGAACGTTCCAATGATAATTTAATGATATTTTAAATATTTTATATTTTATTATCTTATTAAAAATTGTGATTTGACGGAAAATATTAAAATATTAACCTACTTCACAATATGACGCAAATATACTACCTTATGAACAATTATGAAGTTTCTCATTCTACAGCCTTCTGCATTATCTTATTTCAGTAATCACATGTTTAACACAATTCTAATGTAACGTATGAAGTCAGAGGGAACATTGCTCGACGTTGTTTCTGCAGTGATATTTATTTCTGTCATAAGAATAAAATTTTTACTTCATGTAACTACGAATTTACAAAGTGCCAACTTGCAAAAATCGAAAAGTGCCTATATCAGAAATAACTTAAAAATACAGAATTTTTCTGGTTATTTTAAACGACATCTGTACGGAAACATACGAGGGGAAAATAACTTGAAACTTGAGACAGTGCAATGTGGCTTTTGTCACCCAATTTCGTGAAATGTCCCCTTGTGAACAAATTCTGTTTTTTCCCTGTACCCGTTACACAAAATATCCCTCTACGTAATGGAATGAAATTGGATCCAAGACAATTTTCCAAAAGGATGTAAAAGAAATCTCTCAAAGTATATAAAGTGTGATATAGTTTTAAACATTTTGACTGTGGTACCCAGCCTGTATGTTTCCTTACCGTTCGATTCTGTTTGGATCTGACTCTAGGGACGGACGGCATCAAGTGAATTTCTTTATATAGAGATTGAAAACTCTTAAGCCTTTGGTTTTAAGGTAGCAGGCGTTATTCTACTGAAGAAATTTTTATTGCGGAAATATTGTGTCAGTAAATTATTTTGCTGAAATAAACTTGTTGAATGCTCTAAGTCATTTTACTTCCAGAGTTGACTCCAAGTTATTTAAACGCAGATTATACGAGCATTTGCATACGTATTTAGGCCGAAAATGTAGAACTGAGTAATGAAGATATATTTAGCAAGAGAGGCTAGTCTAGAATTGTACTAGGAAGGAGGCAGGTTTGGGTTCTGAACGAGAAAATAAGAATGGAACCTAACACATGCTAAGAAAACCAAATTAAAAGAAGGCTGCGTAGTAGACCTGCACATTTGTCGACATAAAACATTACTTGTTATACCAGTTTTTCGAATACAGCCTATAGAAAACGAGAAATCTAAAATGGCATGTACAGATGGGAAGTAAAATATAGTAAGTAAGACCTAGTAGTAGATGGAAGATCGTTGTGTCTTCTGGACCTCTGAGAATTTTATTTTAAATGTATTTCTGCTTCGTAGTTGACGTAAATAACGTTATATTTCTCTTTGAAAAGAAGTTGTTCGTGAAGTACAGAATGACGAAAAGTATTGGTCTGTTTTGAGGCGTGCGATGCTGGTCTAGGAAACATTGATATCGCAAAGGAGTGGAAAGTGTAGTGGAATGATATTATCTGGAAACATCTGGTCCAAAGATTATGTGCTGCTGATTTCTGCAGTGTAACAACTGTTCTGTTTTCTGTTTAAATTGGAAACGGTTCGTTACAACGGAAACAATTTTCGGATGTCTCTCCCGAAATCGCACTGGCCGGCCATTCGGCTGAACATTCCCTTGTCGACCGTTAGAACAGATTCACTGTCCTGGAACCATAAATTTTCTATCTGCTAGGAGAAAATTTAAACATTGGACGTTGAAACAACATAAAATCATTATTCTGAGAACGTCTGACTTTACAGTCTGGCAGTCTGATAGTCAGGATTCTACTTTGAAAGTTTATTACGTGTTCCAACTCCCCTTGTGATATTTATGTGTTATTTGTCGTTATACATTATTGTACATGTTTAAGAATGACACGTATTTCGATAAAGTAACAACAAATTATATTAGAATTATAGCTGACATGTGAATACATTTGATAAGTTTTGGTTTATGCGAAATGTAATCCTAGATATGCCACTGCTGATAAATTAACTAGGCTGCTTTATTTAAATCCTAGATACGCCACTGCTGATAAATTAACTAGGCTGCTTTATTTAAATCCTAGATACGCCACTGCTGATAAATTAACTAGGCTGCTTTATTTAAATCCTAGATACGCCACTGCTGATAAATTAACTAGGCTGCTTTATTTAAATCCTAGATACCTTGAATGAGCTACATTAAGTTTTGGGTGTATTGAGTCAGGGGATGAATAGGTCTACGGAACACGGAGGCTGGGATGGCTTATAATGTCACAACCTCCCTGCCAGCTTACGAAGATCTGTTATTTGTATAAATTTTATGTAGACATGACGATGTATGTTTATCCTAGAAATCTGGTTTGAATTCTGTCACGTTCTGTGTCGCCATTTACTAAACAGGCAAGTTCACTTTTGTCTCTGCGCGACACTAGATGGGGGATGAGTGTTCAGCTTCAAGCTTCGACCGCTTTAAACCAGGTGAGTGGGCCCTTGTGTTGAACAGGTTGTGGCACCGAGCAGATAAGTCCTTGCCAGGGCGTACATAATTTCTCATTACATCCATTCAGTTTCTGTCGACCTTCTGCACTCGTTATATTGTCTCGTACCACAACAGCCGAACAAATAACTCACAAGATGTGTTGGAATGTGAGAAATCTCAGCCCTTTTATGATGCAGTTGCCGATTCGCGCTTATTTCAAAGGCATTCGTGATGTCATTATAAGGACTTAAGATCCAAGAACAGTCCCCACAAAGCAACGATTGGGTATCATAAATCATTTGAAATGTGTTCTTCAAAACCTGTGGCAACTAACATGTTTCTTGAACTTCCAATTAGGGTATTCTAAAATGGCTCAAACAAAATTACTTAGGGCGTTCAGTAGTTAAGTCCCTTCTGTATAGATGTCATCGCTGGCATACTGTGCAGGTCTTGGGTTCGAGACCGACCTATCTCCTGATCATCTCTTCTGGTTCCTTGAATTCGGTCACTTTCAACAAAGTAAAACATTTGTGAGATGTGAATCTCAGATGAATCAGACTCTGGTCTTTGGATACAGTTCCACGTCGTCGAGGACTAAATAGAATCCGCTCAATGTGGAGAACCAAGTTGTGCTTTCGGAGCTCATCGGGGGGTTTGGTCAAGTTTTTAAAACGCAACCAACCTTCGGGGGGGGGGGGGGGTTGCGTTTTAAAATCTTGAGTAAAAAACTACTCTTACTCAAGTCATTTGTTTACTCGGCATTGTTGTGTTGGTACAACACTGCCTAGTAAACAAATATAACGTAACATTGTTTGAACCCATCTAAAGTGAATACCCATCTGATGCTCGAGATCGTATTAACGGTTCCGGCTGGTCTGGCCTGTCGCACGCCTTAGGGGCGGCGGTAATGGATGAGTACGAAACAGTGGTGAAATGTTGATTAGCAGGGGGGAACCGTATCACTCGGAGATCAAGCTTTCGTAATATCATTTTGTCCACCACAGATTCCTCATGCATTGCCCTAACATTAAATCCAGGTCTTCGCAGTATAAAGCCATGACTTAATAGCCCGAGCTACAGCGTAGAGATTATTATTATTATTATTATTATTGTTTATTTAGTATAACATTTTATTTTGTATGTTGTTTGTCCAAAATTGAACTGATATTAGTTTAATTATTATTTTACTTATCTATAACATTTAGTTCATTTACTAATTAATTATTTTGCAATAAATAAATATTGTACATTTATATATTCAGTTCATTGTTTGTTTGCTTTTGCATTGTAATGTTTGTATTGTTGTTAGTGCTTGGCTGTTATTGGCCTTTGTGGCTGTTGTCAAGCACTTTAATAAATGAATTGCATTGAATTGAATTATTATTATTATTTGTAATGTGAAAGATGATACATGCTTAAAGAATTTCAGTCTGAAAACGTTCAAGGAAAATACCACTTAGCTTACCTAGGCTGGAATGGGAGGATAATATTAAGTCAAAATGAGTTTAAAAGTTACTGTTTGAGTTTGTGGGCCTGGTGGGCTCTTGTGGACACAGTAGTGCAGCTTCGTGTTCCAGGAAAGGCTACGAATTTGTTGAGTAGATTAGTGACTGTCAGCTTCTGAAGAGCTCTGCATTTCTGTGTCGTTCTTCTGAAACTGAATCAGTTTACTTAAAATTCCCTAGTGCAGTATTCATAACAATGAGACTGTACCTTAAATAAAGACGTAATCTGTTTCCTGGCGATAGAATGAGAGTAAGACTCTGAATGTTATCCACGCTGAGTGGAACTTGTAAGAGCAGTTCGATATAAATCGTTTTAAATAGAAATTTCATGCGACGAAAAAGACATTGAGTTGAGAAGGAATTTTTCTTTTAAAAAAAGGAGCCAGAGAGCTGTCGGCCTGTTTGCTGTAATCATTGTCTGTCTGTCTGTCTGCTTGCTCTGTATAAAAATGTTGTTTGCTTCGCTTGTGCTGGAAGGTTGGTGTGGAGTTGGAATATGTGGACAACATATAAAGCCGAGTCTCAGTTTATTGCACATTAATATAATTTAATTTCCTAAAATTAAGGATTAAGTCATGTGAAGCTTTGATTTCACGACTTGTTCTAAATTGATATGGAGCTTAATCCCAGACTTTAAAAAGGTGAAAAGTTGCACTCTTTTTTATGGTCTCTGTTTCCTTTGCCAGTGGCTTTATACTGCGTTGCTAAACTTGGTAATCAGATGATCTGAATTCTTTATACTTTTTTCATATGTTATGTTTTCTACTCTTCTTTGATCTCGCCCAATTAGTAATCTTAATTATTAACTATTTATTATTCTGTAATCTTTAATAGTTGTAACATTTCTTGTTAAAACTAATTATGGTATTATAAATATGTCTTGTAATCCTGGGGTCTCGGGTTCGATTCCCGGCGGTGCCCGAATTTATAACTTGTGTTGGGCAAGGCCGTGGTCTAGGCAACACGGAGCTTTCCTCCGGGGGCTTCCCCGGTTTCTCCGTGGCATCCCAACAATTACTCCAATCACACACAGAAGAAGGCAATGGCAAACCACTTCTGGATCATCTGCCAAGAACGTATATGAACACGTCCCAGTCGGAGAAAAGGATGGAAGGATCCTGTTCATATGGACCTGTCGTCAGACAGAACACTAAATAAAAATAAATTTAAAAATAAATATGTCTCTAATGAAAAATATGCTACTACGAATATTATGGATAAGAAAACCACTAATAATAAGGAGTTATGATCGGCTCACTTGGGAATATGGAACTGGTGGTAAGTTTTCTTTCATTGTTTGCCAGGAAATGGGTGGAATTACTTCGGCGTTATGTAGCGCCGTTGAAGGGAAATGATTAAAATAAGTTTTGTTATTTAAATGTTTGAGCGGGCAACATAACACCTTGTCGCGAGCATCATGTTGCCCGAGAGCTACAGGTTGGGCGGGCTGTCCTAAACGCTGTGTTATTAGAGCACTGCCACATTTTCCAATGAATGAAGTAAGCAAATTCGAAGGAAAATAAAAGGAAATTAATACATGTTTTTATTGTCCTAGCGAGAGTTTTGCTTTCAGTAGAATTGTCTTTACTTCTGAGGCATCTTTTATATGTCTGTCGCGCATACTCGTCACAGGCCGGTTTCTGTGGTTTCCTTTGCCTCTATTAGCAGCTTTAAACCCACTTAAAAACCTGTTTTCAGACATTCAAACTGTTAGAATGCTGCCATTATGTTTGTCTTTTGTGTATTTTTAAAGTGCCGACTCCTATAGATGGCAGGAAGGCCGACTAATGAACGTAATTTCTTTTGTGCTAACGTGTGAGATGTTAAGGAAGATATTAACATGTAACTAACCCGTCAAATCGAATGTTTATAGCGTGTTTTGGTATTTAACCATTTCCATGTTTTTTTTTTGTTTTTTTTTTGGTTGCAAGCTAAAATGCCTTCATCTCTTCGTATGCCAAAAAGCTTATTTGCCATCGTACAATAAATTTGCAAAAAATTGGATATGGCAAAACAGATTTCTTTTAAAAAATTTATATAGGGGGAGTGGAGGTGTAGCTCCATGCGTTCTCAATCTCTGTATTAGATGGACGTGAGTGCTGAGTTTCAGGCTTCACCCGTTTTACCCTCGGGGACAGAGCGCCCTGTCCGCATTGGTTAGGACTCTGAATCAGCCCCAGATTTGGTGTGAGTGGCAATTTGGTTACTAGTGCGTGAAGTCTGTTCTAAAAGTCTCTAATCTCAGATACAGCAATTTTAAATCGGTTCGTATCGACTAAATCTCGATTTTCCATGAGGTTTTTTCGGCGGAAAATATAAAGATGACTGTCATCTGGGTTGTTGCGTCGTATAGTCTGGTAGAAATTTCCCGATGCTTCGGAGGTGCTTGCAGCCTCCATCATCAGGGCCCGACAGTCATCTTCGAAATACATAATAAAAACTGTCTGACTTTATGCTATGTGATTAACTTTGTGAAAGTATGGTTTATATCTGTAGTAAGTGGCAATGTCAAAATAGCAATTATCTCCGTTGCAAAGTGAACTTAATTAGGCCCGTGTTGGATTGAATTGGAGTGTACCTTTCCAGTTTTTTGTTCCCTGTGTCTTCTGTTACAGACAGTGTAAGCAGATATTTGCAGAAATGTGGTGCGTAATAGTCGCTTCAGGCCTGTATCTTGGCCACTTTGTGGTTTCCTCTTGTATGTAAGGAATGTTGACTGTGCAACCTCTTGGAATGCCATTACCTTCTCAAATTAATTCCTGAATACAAAACTCGACAGTCGGTTCTTTTCAAAACCAGAGCTTGAACAGAAGTGAGTTTTTGTTGAGCTGATAGGCTTCTTGGTGAACGCGAAACAATGGCCATTACGTCCTGCGCTCGGTTAGCGTCTTCAGATGACAAAATGTGCGCGGGACAAGACGAATTGTGTTCAGCAGCGAGGTGAGACGCCCGTACACTCACGTGTTTTCACAAGTGATCTGTGTCAGAGGCACACGCTTACACAAAGCGTAAGCCAAATTTGAAGCCGAAGATCGTCTGAATATTATTTATGAATTCAGTCCGTACCGCGAAGAAAACACTACACCTCACCATTACGAAAATCAGCTGGTTAACCCTTTGAAGCCGAAGCTCGTCTTCATAATATTTACGAATCCAGACCGTACCGCAAAGAAAACACTTCACTTAACCATTAGAAGTCGAATCAGGCGGTACCACATAAGATTTAACAAAAGAACATCCCGGTCAAAGCCTTAAAGATGGCTGTCTTCTGGATCTGTTAGAAGTTTACCGACGTTTCAGAGGTGCTTACTGCCTCCATCGTCAGGGAGACCACCTTAAGGCAAGCAGATAGTCTGTCTTTAAAACAAAGTAACTTTCTACATGAGATTGTCGCAAAGGAAAATGTTCGTATGTCTACCACATATCGCATGTTTGATGCAAGTTACTTCAGTCCGAATCCTATCCAATTGCAATGCATTCAGGAAGGGCTTATATAGTCCACACTGCGATCGGTATATAACCGTTTTATGTATACATACTTATGTCCTTTCTGCAACATTAAATCAAGCATGTTTTCTTCTTACACTAATTTTGAATTGATTCAATGAAATATTCGTTTTCTGACACGGAAAATGAGTGGACTAATGGCATTTTGGACGTAATAATTAGCGGTTTGCGCAAAGTCAAATGGGAAAGAATAGATTGCAAGGTAATTTTTTTTACTCTAAATACTTATCTGAAAACAAGAATATTATTATTCGCATATATATGTAGACAAGGAAATAAAAATAAATATGTAGTGCGGGTTGCAAGGTTGTAAACTTTTGGGCCTCTGACGTTGAAGTGTGTTTCTGATCGTGTCGATTGACACGCGGTAAGTTTTTGGAAAACGGACGGACAGACGAGAGCCCGTAGCCTTCAGTATTTTATTGGCTCGCTACACCTGGGAATTTGCAGCGGACGGCCGTGAGAAACACCTTGTAGCTTGTCCACTCGGCCACACTAGCCTGAAAATTGCTTCGTATACAGAATGTTCACAACGACTTGGCCTTCATCCTCCCATTTATCTGCGTCTAGGTCTCCAAATTGATCTGTTTCTTCCCCATGTGTGCTACATGTCTCACAATCCCATCTTTCATTATTTGTTCCCCTTAATAAGTTTTGCTAAATAGTAGTCCAAAGTAATACCAACCCGTTTTTTTCTCCAGAAATCTTTGTTATTTCCTTATGGCGACAGGCGAAGTTCCACACCCATACAAAACAAGAGGTAAAACACAGGCCGGCAGATATTACAAATTTAATAATTATTCTTGTCGAAATTAGTTCTAATATTTTTACGAATGGTTATCAGATTTAACCTCAAAGTTTCTCAGTCTTGCCTCTTTGTATTGCATAATGTAAAGAATTTGTTATATTATGTTTGTAGTTACGTTTCTGATCTGTTCCCATACAGAATCTCGCATCTTCGACTGGAGCGATTTATTTGAAATCGCAGTTAAATATAAGTGTTACAGCAACGTTAAGATCACTGTTCATTGAGAGATTACTGGTTCTTACCGCCCTGACGATGGAGACATTAAAAGCCTCTGAAACGTCGGTAAACTACCAGACTATATGGCGCAACAATCCAGCAGACAGCCATATTCATATATCGATTTATGCTAACACAGTTTCTTTCATTGTGTTACGAACTGTATTTGAGAGAATTTACGTGTCCCAAACGCTGTGTGTTTTTGTAGAACACACTGTATCACACTGTTCTTTTATTAATTCATTATTTTCTTCTCTTTTAAGGCTATCGTAACCTAAATAGTGGCCTATCGAAATCCGTCGTCCACTTAGGATTTATGTCTAGCCGCAGCGGGTCCGTGCCTCCCAGACCTTGTTTTGTTATCTTGATATGACTAAATAACCTGGGATGACCATGTTTGTTCTGCAAACAAGAAAAGATGCCGACTGAAAAGTACATTTTCCTACAAGAAATAAATCTCCGATCTGTTTCTACGGCAAATTCCTCGTCACTATATAGCTAACACCTTATCTAACATGAGGGTAGTGTTGTTTGTTGGCATAGAAATGCTGTTAGAAGATTACTCATTGCAAGTCCTAAAGGCGGAGCTCTTGTGAAATAAGAATTATTTACATTGTCTGAATACGGTGAGCCCCTAGTGGTTGTACATCGAGCAAATTCAGTTCTACCTGTCCGACAGTCCATGCCCAGAAACAAGTTTCGATGTTGGGGTTTTGGGTTGCAATGTAGTGTGAACTAGAAATGTTTCGGAGAAACATACCGCCTCCATCTTCAAGGCGTAGTATTGAGCGTGGTCTCCACAGCAAGATGAGGTTGGACAATCCTTGTTAATGTGTTCGGATGTTTACTAGCATCTATCATTAATAGTTCAACTCCAGTTTTCTTACTCACTGCAGACATTTACAATCTGAACGCTGTGCGGAGGAATAAGAACGTGGTCCACTCTTTCACTAAAAATGTTTCCTGTCTCTGACAGTTTTCGGCGTTACATCTTTCTTAACTCTAGGCTTATCTTGTCCTGTTACTTTCATTCTGATGCTGCCCTCCCCTCCACTGCAGGAATCCCCCACTTCTGACTTTTCTTCAGATTTAAGTCTGGAGTTTGAGCCCCGTTTCGTAATGTCTAATTCCCAACACAGAATGAGATGAAGATGGCTGTCGTCTGGGATGTAGTACCGTGCAGTCTGGTAGGTGCTGACCGATGTCGGACGTCATATATTGAGGGTTAACAAACTCAGTAGTGTGGACTGCATGTCTACTGATGTGCAAACCTGTGAGTTTTAAACAATTCGTTGACATTTTTAAATTTTATTTTGATAATTATATCGCGAACCTGAAGATGACCACGTAAATTCGAAACATATAGCTTAAGCAGATTGTTACTTTAATTAACTGATAACAGCTCAGCGGAATGTTTTTGTGATGACCTAATGAACTCTCATTTAGGAGGAATTTCAAGTTTTTGTTCAAGGAAGATTCTGTACAGATGAGTGGTTGTCAGTAGTCGGACCACAAACTCCGTGTTGTAAAATGCAATCTTGTTAATTTCCACTTTGGTTCGTTAGGTGTTATAAGTTTCGATTAATCGTGATTTATGTCCGGAGTATCTCCGTTTATTTACTTGAGAATTGTATCATGTCGGAACTCTGATGACATTCTAGGTTTATCCTTGTGTCCATCTTGCACTGACTTAGTCAGCTACTCGTTTTGTCTTCCTCACAACTGTCATGGTTATTCGTATTGTTATTAGGGTTGTCGTGACAGCGAAGTTTGTATGGTGCTATATTGTTGTGTTTTAAACTAGAAATTATCTTGTCTCTGACAAGAATCATATTAAAACGGATTTCACAATAAATTCACAGCAATTTACGTCTTACGTTTCATTGCTTGATGTTTTAATAACTACTGGTTGGGACCTGTACCTGAGTTTGCTTTACATAATAATAAGATGAAGTTCGGTCTAAGAAGCAGACGAACACAAAGACATTTTATTGTACTGTGCATCATAACATTTAATTAAAAAGCCTTTTGGTCTTCCCGACATGCATCAAGACTGAAGCTGATATTACAAGATATTCTTTACATTTTATTGCTATGTAGAATAAGGTAATATTTCCTGTCAGATATTAGATGCAAGGTAAGATAACAGAACAATAATTTTGAAGGCGCTTTTACGACTTTGAGAATAGTGGACTTAAAACAAGAATATTTGAGAAGGAATTTGACGTAATACAGAAAACAACGAACCCTCGTATCGTATAGTAACAATTAAAAAACACTGCTGTATTTGTCACAACATGGACCAGCATGTAATTTGATTTAGTAGAATTTGTTCACTTAAAATTTGGTATTAGACCCCAGTGCTACGCTTAGGTATGCATTTCTTGGTTGTTCCCTGAAGTGAGCTTTGTCATCAACCTCACTTTTGCTTCAATACAGTTTCGATCGCGGGCCAAGATGTAAGATTCGGGCGTCTCTTCAGCCAAGTCGCGCCAAAGAAAAGTGAGTGAATTTCGTCTCACAGCTAAACTGCCAAATAAAAATTCCTTGTAGTTAAACTGACTAATATTTTTTTGAAGAGGTAACTTTGAAAGTCCACGTGTTATGTGTTTTGTCTCGGCGTTCCTGCTTTGTGTATGAAATCTCTTTTGTTTCCTGAACACCTTCAACTGTTCCTTGGCCTACTGCTGGTATGTTTGCACTGCTGGAACGAGAACTTGGTCCAGCAGTCTCTCACAAGTTAGTTCAGCCGTGTCTCCAGAGCCCGATTCACAAGTGTAAAATCGTCCTCATTACTACATTAGCGCTCCATTCTGATGCGATATCGATAATTGTAGTTCGATTCCTGTAAGATATAATGGGATATTGTTTTTACCCCATCCAGACTTGCTCTAGAGCTCAGGCAGTCTCAAATTCAACGGTTGCAGAAAGCTTAAATGACGCATATCCTCTGCCATTTCACATAGGTAAAATCACGCAGAGACTAACTCTTTCGGCTAGAGTTTCTAGAAATTTTTCGACTGTTGTGGAACTCCAGTTCTTAATACCTTTTTTCAAAAGAGCTTACCATTGGTCTGAATCCTAAGACAGATGAATCCAATTTACATTCTATTACGCTGTTTCTTTGAGATATATTTTTATATTGGCATCTATCTACGCACTGTTTTTCATTTGGTGTCTTTCCTTCAGTTAGTAAAATTCCCCAAACCTGTTCTGTATTATCTGTTTTAATATTGTAATAAATATACGCTTTGGTCATATGTACTTGCGTTGATAGGAGTGCGGGTTGTACGTCTTATCTCTGCACCGGCGATGGCTCCATTTACATGCGGGAAGTCCGCCGGCTCTCGGCGCCCAACCAACAGATAGCCGGACACACCAAAATGTTTTCCTGATACAGTGTGAATCGGTCTTGCAAGTTAACCATTTCTCAAAACCGCTTTACAAGTTCTTCATTATTATGCGATTGGCTTATAATAATGCTGTTAGTTGAAGCCAACCCCGAGCGAGCGAGCAAAGGGGGAGGTTTTTGGGGCTGGAGACGTCAGCGGGGGGTCCTTTTAAATGTGAATCTTTTCAAACTTGTTAGCGCTACAAGGAACAATTGACAATCGGAGTCACGCACAAGTACGACCAGACCGAGGGGACATAATGGGTCTGTATTTCAGTTCGCAATTTCTCTTGTCGTTTATATAGTCGAGAAATTGGGCGGAGAAACCCTCAGAACATAGGACACACTTATCTTGGGTTAGGTATGTTGTCCCTATGCGGAGATAATTGAACGCACTACTGGAAGAACTGGCTAAGAGACGGCGGCACAGCTATTGAAGATTTCTTAACCGTTTTCACACTGAATTTTTAACAGGAAGGTTTTATTTTATTTGTATATTTGAGAAAAGTTTAACCTAAAGGTCTGGTACAAATGAAAGAGTGATTTCTACACATCTAAACAAACAAACAAAAATGCTTATACGGACATTTATCAGGAAAAAGCCTCTGTTCCAAATTACAGCCGCTTTCTGTTTTCGAAATTTCCGTCTCCTTCTCAAGCTTTCGATTCTTCCCCTCCGCTACAGGAACATAATTTTGATAGTCAAAAGGTCCTCCGCGTGGTCTTCGGCTGTTGCCAACCAAAAGCTCGTAGACCAGAAGGGCTGATGAATCTCCTCAGTTACTCTTAGGTATATCAAATCTAGAACTTCTTGACAATGGTGAAGAGTCAATTGAATAAAAATTTACTTGGATATTATCCATCGTCTAGTAAATATAAAACGTAAAACGACGTTTCGGAGATGGGACTCTATCTCCGTCTTCAGGTTCCTACACAGTTGGGCCCACTAGATAGAGCTAATCCCTATCTCCGGACTCTTAGGTAGTTGGTACTACGGGCTGTAGATTTCTGTCGTCTGGTTTACGTTTACCCACGTTTCGGAGGTATTCATTATCTCTTTTATCAGGATAATTGATGATGGAAGGAGTAAACACATCTGAAACATCTGTAAACGTCTACCAGACTGCACTGCAGTAAAACCCAGAAGTTAGCAATCTTCATAGTAGCCGTCGTGAGAAGCTGAAAACTTATTAGGTAAACTTAATTTATCATTTCCTAAGAGCATGGGTCTCCAAAACCAAATCTAACGGATAACGAAGAAAATAGGTCCATTTATTCTCAACAAGAATTCAGTACACATTTCCACTCTGTAGAGATATAAATTGCAGGTACAAATTTAAGGAAATGACGACATCCAGTGGTGAATGGACATGCATCCAGCTCGCTGGCTAGAAGGGAGGCGGCGGACTATTGTGCTGTGGAAGTCAATGGTTTAGCCATCAATTCTCCCTGGCCTTTATCCTTCAGTCTGTATTATATGCCTTGTTATGTTAGCTTAGCCCGGTGTTCCGCGCAGCAGTGGCACATGTACTGCCTAACGAAGTGTAGAATTCTGAGTTGGAGGAAGAATCTTCTATGAGCAAGAAAGCTGCTCTACATTAATTGGACTCTTTAAGGTAAAGAAATAGCCATTTATTACCAGAGTTCAGTAGAGAGGAGTCTACGCTCTGGCCGAATGATTCTCGATTTGTATGTTGACATTTTCCTGTGTATCGCCAGGTTTACATATACTCTGGGGTCCACTGGGAAGGGGGTCTCTTATGGGGGGATAAGGTGGCCGGAACGTGAAGCCGACCACTCACTACTGCCGAGGCTAGAAATGCTTCGAACATTGTCTTCACTTCTGCCCACCCTCACACGGAATAGTGCTTGAGACTCAACGTTCTCCTATAGCAATGTTATTCAACCTGGGGTACGCGAAGACATCTTAGGGGATACGTAAAATTTAAAAAAAAAAATTATTTTATGATAAACACTAAATAATCAGTAATGTAATTTATTTAATTTATTTTAGATGTAGATTATATACTATGTATAACTTGAATTATACACCAACAACTTTGGGGGTTGAAAGTTGAAGAGAAATTATATCTGGGGGTACGCGAACAAAAAAAGGTTGAATACCACTGTCCTATAGCTCCCCTTTTAACAGCACAAGGCTGCGTTTGGCCGTTTGTGTAAATCAAATTGGAGGAAAATAACGTTAATTAGATTAACGTATACATTGCTAAGAATTGTGCGCCTACGAGTTTTCGAACGAAGTCGGTAACGTCAAAATTTCCTGGGATCGTTGGAGCCTACATGGCTAGGTGATGATGTCCTCGTGGAGGATTCCCCACGTGGTTTCTTCTGGATGGGATTCCCCACCGTCACTTGCGCAGGGATGTACGCAAGTCTTTACAGAAAGTGTTTGTTATTGTTGCCCGATTTTAACAATGATTGGAATGTACAGATACGTGTTGGTAAAACTTCCAGTGTACGTACAATTCTATGAAAGCCCGTTTAGCAGTTCTCGGGTTACATGCGGACGGACAGACAGGGTGAATCTAATAGACGTATTTTTTTTAAACTCTTAGTTGCGAACACGTCTAAAATACCATGATTCTGGTCGTAGGGAATCACTTGAAAAACGATAATTTTAGAAGCCCGAGGAAGTGGGCGGTGTCTTAGGCAAACAGATTTTAAGAATTGTCAGGGCACGTGACTGTGATGGCGCACTTTGAAGTTCGTTAAGTAAACAGAATAATGACGAAGTTTTCTCTTTTACCTAAGGAACACGCTATCGTGATTCAGGCAGAAATGAAAGTGAATCTCCACTTTTCATAAACCTCGACATCAGACTGAGATGGTTGGCTAGTTTCGCGTTCCTGTCGTCTTATCCTGCATCAGCTTGACAGTAATTTTGAATCTGGATTTGTTGACTAAGGTAAAAATTGTTTACTGAGTTAGTGCAGTAATGGTTCCCATATATTATGGCCTCGTATACTGTGTAGCCTATAATTAATTATATTGTATTTTCTAACAAGGGCTTTTCTTTTTGGAATTTAAAACTTTTTTGCACACGCGACATAAAATATATTAAGTACTTTAACGTTTTAAAAATAGTAAAATTTTTAGCCATTTTATGTTTAATTAATGTGCGACTCATTGCCCTGACAATGGAAGCAGTAATATTGTCTGAAACGTCCGTCAACAGGGCGACGCGGCACGATATCCCACAATGCCGTCTTCGTCAGTGTTTCAAAACTCTCGTAGTTTTTGTCAGTTGCGCCGGTTTTACACTAAGATGAAACTGCATCTTCGCGGTTGTCAGAGTTGTGAGTACTCAGTGTTCACTGACGCACAATGACATGCTGGCTTATATTGTATGAAAAGGACAGAGGGTGAGGGCTGTTGGCTACAAGGAACCAACTACCAAATCGAATTGATTAATCTATTATGATACAAAGCAGTATAATAGAACTGGCATCATCGTACTGCTATTTGTATAACTACCGTGGCCCCCCCCCCCCACCCTCCGATTTAAAACTGTTTTCACATTTGTTCGAACGCTTTGTTATGTTGTTTGATCACATGGCGTCTCACTGACACGGAAGGAACGAGACATAACCTATTTATCTCTTTATAAAGGCAATTATGTTGTGGATTAAGGCGCTTCGGTCTTGATGCTCGTTTTGACAGGACAAAACGTGAATTGGAAGAAAGTCGGGACGGGCCCGATCTTGTTTTCATAAGAAGACCAGTCGTCCCTGCTTAGTATTCAATTGGTCCTGGGTTTCAATCCCGGCCCAAAGGCCCACTTTCCTGATCTGTTCGGGAAAATGTCGGGGTGAAGAGAACACAGCTGTTTCCTCCTTCAGCTTTCACTTTTAAGTTTAGTTAACTGTATAGTTGGTTGATTAATTGCTAGATACTTGTTGGCAGGTAATTAGCTAATTGGTTGGCTGGTTGCTTAGCTGTCTAGTTGGTTAGTTAGTTGGTTGATTAGTCATTTAGTTGGGTGGGTACTTGATTAATTAGTTAACTAATTCTTTGAGTAACTAGATAGCTGCCTGGTTGGTTAATTAGTTAATTGGTTATATATTTGGTTAGTTAGTTAATTAGTTGGCTGTATGCTTCTTTGGTTAGTGACCTGGGTCGTCAGTTAGTTTCGTGCAAAGTTGCTTAACGCTAGTACATTGGTTTGTTAGCTGGTTGGTTATTTAATTAGGTAGTTAGTTGGTTAATTAATTACCTACTTGCTCAGTTAGTCAGCTGCTTGCTCACTTATGTAGTCGTTTAATTCCCTAGATACGATAGCTGGTTCTGTTGGTAAGTTAGGTGGGTTGTTAATTGATTAAATTAGCGTTGTTGCCAGTTTTATTTTTAAGCAATTAAGGACTTGTACGAAAGCAGTGTTCTTTGATCTCTAGCCTAACTTGTGATCTGTTTAAATTGATCTTTTAATGAAGTATTTCGTACTGATAACCACACGTGCTATGGATGCAGTAGCGACTCGGTTGTCCACAGGCTGCGTGTCTGACCGGAGCAACCAGTAGGCCTCACGAGTCCCGACAGTGATTTGCTGAACCATACCGGTACTCTGCCCCTGTGAGGGGTACAAATACACAATGGATCCACCGGAAAATGAGCAATTTACGAAGCCAATACTTCGTAGTAGACATACGAAGGGGACAGAGTGAGAACAATTACCACTGAACCTATGTAGACGGACAGAGAGACTGTGCTAATCCGACTGAAAATCTGTACTACTCGAAAGATATCTCCCTTCTTCGTTGGCCGCTCGATGAGGTACGAGGAAACTGATTTTGCGTCCACTAAATCTGCCTCCCGATGGTTTCGTTCTTTCCCAGAAATTATATAAATGTTTTTGATTTGTTCTTGTGGAAAGTTACAAAGCTATGAAGCTGTGTGTGGACGTGGAAGTATAACTGAACATTATTTTTAAATACGGTGCTGGGTAGAGTTTGATGATCAGATTCTCACTGCGGCCGCTATATCTTCAGGGATAGAACTCCTGGTACCCATTGGAGTAGAGACCGGGCGATCCTAAGATCTGGTTTGGAAACTAGGTGAATAGAGGAATTTCTGCTTTGCTGGAAACTCCTTCTTAATTTCCGCTATTAATTTGTAACGTAAAGAAACACTAACTAGCTCTATGGAATATAGTCATTTTTGAAAACCTGATAGTAGCTTTGCTGGCTAATAAATCCACCAACTATTAGTCGTGTGAACAACTTCGGGATGACGAGATGAGTATGGGGGAGATGAGAAATATACAGATACAATTTCAGCCAGGTAACGAGAAGACAGGAGGATGCTCGGGACACACGTGCCTATGTGGGAGGATATTATTAAAATTAATTTGGAAGAAGAAATGTTTAATGAATTTCATTTCCATTTGAGAACTATTTATTCTCAAGCAGGACTTTGTTCAGTTGATTCAGAAGCTGTATGCTGCTCAGTATATTTCTTGTATCTACGATAGTTGAATTATAAGTGCATGGGCAGAACGTGTTTGTTAAGCCAATAAAATATTTCTTCACTCTTGAACGTAAAATCCCTCTGTATTTTTAGTAAGTTACCTTCCAGATGTGCCGAATGATTGAATACAATGTGGCTTCACGAAACGGGATGTTTCCGTCCTGCAGGGATCTTGTGGAGGGTTTTGGATGTTATTGTTGATGGCGCAGTGAAAGGCTGTTAACTGTTGTGAGGGGAAAATGGCCACCAGGTAAGAGTGAAGCGAAGTAGAGTAAATGTGATGATAAAAGAGTGTGAATGTTCAAATGAGAGAATAAGTGAGTCCCAGCTATGATATACTGTTTGGGGTGGGGGGGGGGGGGTATACTTTCGACACCAAAGAAAATAAGCCTGAAGTTTGCCCCCACGCTTGTCAGACGCAATTGTAGATTCTTATTAGTCTGTGTTCTCGTTAGTTGCTTCTTTCCCCAAACTATGTTCCACTGACCTCGGTGTATGGTGAGAAAATTGGATTGTGAAAGGGTTTTATAGGACGGGTGGAAATATCGGATTTAGGAGAAACACATTTTGATTAAACTTCGTGTTGGTGTAGGTATGCTTAGCTGAAAGTTATTGAAATGAATTTCGACCCGTATTAGTCTAATGCGGTTCATTCCGTACTACACAGGAAGGAAAAAAATAGAAAATAGAAAGGAAACCCAAATACAGTAGACTCTCTATTTAACGGTGTAATAGTGGGGGGACTGGGTGTCCGTAATGGCAATGTCTGATAAATTGTAGAGTTGTTTCTTTTTACGATGGCAGTGATGCATCCTTAAACCATAATTTCCGTGGAACACCATTAAAGCGGTTAGTAACATGAACTGGGCATCTACAGTGACACAACTTTCATGAAAGAACTGCTCTATGAGGAGGCAGTTGAGTGAAAATGATTCAAAGGTCACATGCGGAAATTTTCTTTTTCAACGGACAAGGTCCATTGAATCAGAAAATGTCCGCTTTACTGTACAGTTTTCTGTTTATTGCACATACGACCGGTACATGAAAACGTACAGATTTTATTAGGATCTAAAATTTGATATGATTTACAATACAGATACTAATCAAAATACAATTAATAATTAATTCTGTCTCCACTATTTGTTAGAGATCCACGTGTATATTAACTTTGCAGCTTTAGACTGGACACTTGAAATGAGATTCATGGTGGACGACGTGAAACTAAAGCAGATCTTCTCACGTTCCCCTCTGCTAATCATCACTTCACCAATGCTGCAAACTGATCCATCACCCCTCGAGGTGTGTAAAAGCCCTGACCAAGCAACACATTACCACACACTCAATCCTATGTCAGGGGCTTCGTCTCTGACTCGAACTTGAGGTTCTCATAGCGGTGGGTATGAAGATTTTTGTCTTCCGGGTTGTTGCGCTGTGTAGTCTGGTCGATGTTTACCAACGTTTCAGAGGTCATACTGCCTCCGTCATCAGGGCCCTGATGACGGAGGCAGTATGACCTCTGAAACGTTGGTTAACATCGACCATACTACACAGCGCAACAACCCAGAAGACAGAAATCTTCATACTTATCGCCCTGATGATGGAGGCAGTATGACCTCTGAAACGTTGGTAAACATCGACCAGACTACACAGCGCAACAACCCAGAAGACGAAAATCTTCAAACGTAGTTTAGTTTAAATCTGCGTCACCCATAAATGCACATCTAGGCCAGCGAGGTGTTAAAAATATAGAAGCCCGACTCTGGAATATGTGCACTCCATTTTATATAGGACCTTATATCACACTCCAGTACTGACCTTAAACAATTGTAAAGTAAAATTAAGAAACACCCACTGGATCACAGTGAAGGCGGCCTTATTCCACAAACTTCCCCTTACTGTTCCAATGAATGCGAAGTTCTGGTAGAGTCTGTAGACTGACCGACCGCACCAGAACACTGTGAAGCCGTCATGAATTTGACTTGTCAAATGCTCCATTGTATTTGACCCTTGCTTCAGCTGTGACCGTGGGGTCACTCGTTTCTTCGCCTTGCAACAGGCTTAGTACAAATATAACACCTTGTTATTTAACAATACAGCTATATTCGTATTTATTTTAAAAGGGCATAAGTCTGTGATGAGGGGATCGTTTGGACCAGAGAGAGGAACAAATGACCGTAGAAGCTGACAATTGATGACAATCATCTCGATGTGATGGACAGAGTACAGATTGTAAATTAACATATTCTATTCCGAAAACCTGAAATTAAGATTACTTTAGGGACGTAGGCACAGATGGGATACTAAAATGAAGGGACTGTCTTTTGGGGTTTTGCACCATGTAGTCTAGTAGAAATTGACCGGCTTTCGGAGGTGCTTACTGCCTCCGTCCTCAGAGCGATGAGTAGTCCGCGAGCGGAAAAGGGGTTTAATATATACGAGCACGCCGAGCAAAGCCTCGAATACGTCACGATCGTAACCTTAAAACAGACTTAACATGTTAAATGAGAAGTAGATAAAGGAAGATGTTTTGTGGTCAAATACGTCTACTTTGTTGTATTTGGTTGTGAATAGGGCCATTTAATTTACAAGTTAATTCTTGTTCGCTTATTTTCAGACCGCGTGATTTACTGTACCGAGTTTGCCTTGTGTAACGTTGTAATGTTGATATTATGCTTCATATCATTGCAGGGACTCAGTAGTGATAGACGAAGCATTGATCAGCGCGGGGCGAACCTCAGTCCTGAAGCAGTCAAAATGTCCCAGCTCGTTCTCTTCCAGCACCTCTTAGTGGCGACCTGGAAACTGTGCGTGTGGTAAGTTACATTTTGAACTTCATCTCTCGTCTTAATATTTTTAATCGCAATAGACTGTAATCTTAATATATATGTGCTTGTGATATACAAAATGAAAATGACCGTCATTTTGAACTTTACGACTCATTTGTCTTGGTGGTGGAATTGGTAAGAACATCTGAAACGTGGGCGAATTTCTGCCAGTTATGCAGTACATCCCAGAAGGCTGTCATCTTCATGTTCGACCCTCTGAGAACCTTAATTATCACAATATACATAAACGATTTATCTTTTAAGTAATGATGACACTTATTATCGAGCGATTACAGCGTTGTTAAATAAACTACGAATAAATAGATGCTTATTTATTTGTTTAAAATTGAAAATGTAGGATTTGATATTTGGTGTGGTTCGGACTCTACATAAAATGGAAGAGAATACATTTTTAGTGGGCATGTATTTACTGCGTTGGTAGGTCTAATACTAGCAAATAAAATTTATCGAGAGAAATAAATGGCTTATGTTCATTCGTGTTAGGTCTAGGAACTTAAGAACATTCATATTCAACTGCTGTCTTCTCATTGTGAAGTTGTTCCCATTCAACTGAATTCCTGTGTAATTTCGAAGAATGATTACACATTCAAATAGATATATACTGTACTCACGCGAAGTAATTACTTGTCTGACCATTGAGGTAGGTGGTTCTGATGCCATATTTTAAATATATTTTCCCTATATATTAAATCTTGTCCGTCTAATCACAATAATTCTTATTAAATATTAAAATATTACAATAATTAACATTTAATAAGAATTATTGTGATTAGACGGACAAGATTTAATATATACTTATTATATCACAATATGACGCAACTTTACCATCTTATATTTTCCCTCAAAATTCTTTTTACTCATATTCAGACGAAATCTAATAACTATACATTTTTTATTTTTGAGTTTCTTAGTTTTTGAAGCAGTTTTAACTTTCTTTTGTTGATGAATATCCAAAGTTCATTTGCCCTATTTTTGTGAGTTCTTTTTTAAACTTTGGCGTAAGCGAAGAATTTAAAGGCCCGACCATGTGTGTCTGTTCCCAGGATTTAAAGTTTCTGGGAATTTTACATCCCTACTTCGAGCCGTCCGAGAGTGTACTTAAAGGTGATGGTGGTTCCACCTAAAACTCATGATGAAAAGTCTTGGGACGGTAACGTTGTTTGTTTGAATTGCAAATGAAGCTAAAGAGGGGGGAAACACGTCCAAGCGTTGACAAAGATTTAGATGAAGGTGAGAGGTGAAATGTACCTGCATATTTCTCATATTTATCACATTGTTAACACTTTGAGCCTGGCAGAGAAGTTACAAAGATACAAAAAAATTAATGATATATAGATTCCAGCACTTTTCAAACGTCTAACGTCATATATCAAATTGGATCCTAAATTATATCGATCCTTTCACTATAAACAACCTTTCCTTCTACTGACGATAATGGCCTCTAAAAACCTACATTATTTTGTGTGATTTTTGTGTGTGTGTGTGAACATATTCCAAGTCTATCTTTTTTTTTTTTACTTTCTGGATTTAACTACAGGCGAATAAATCAGATTACTGTGGCATGTAAAAAGTAATACTGCTTCTTAAATGATCCTTTGCCACTTACTAATTTCTCTCTTTCAACTACAGTCAACTTCGTATGCTTTTTGCAATCTTTCTATTTTGCTGCTTGTCAGGTGCACAGAATCGAGCTTAATTGAAAGTTTGATGTTTTCTGCGTTGGAGTTTGCAGAATTTAATGTAGTGTAGTCATTTGTTTCTTGACTTGTTAACCTCATACGTATTGAGGAGAGTCGACGAGCAAAGAAACATTCTGCGGGCGATTACACGAAGGAAAGCTAACTGGCTGGGACGTATTATGAGGAGGAATGGGTTACTGAGTGATATCATCGAAGGCCAGGTTGAAGGAAAGCGAGGACTGGGAAGAAGACTGATACAGCTAACCGACGACCTTAAACAAGGAAAGAAGATGACGTTCCAGGAATTAAAACGAGAAGCTGAGAATAGGGAAAACTGGAGAGCTCTTTTTGGGCAGAGCAATGGACCTGTCGTCAGGCAGAACACTGAATAATAATAATAATAATAATAATAATAATAATAATAATATTCATTTGTTTCTTGAATTGTTAACCTTATACATATACAGGTCTACGTCTTATGCGTGCTACAGTAAGGAATGTCTGAGTAAATAATTGTATCAGAATTATTTATTTCCCTTATTGAATTATACTACCATAACAGACGATGATCTCACTCAGTAGTTCTCAATATTTAGTCCGCGAGCCACTCTTTGCAATGTAAATGTAGGTATGTATGTTAAGTGGAGGTCGATGAAACAATGCTTCTTAGAAATCAGTGTCATATTGCTCTGTGAACATTTTTATTTTCCGACCCCTCCGTTGACGGGAGAAGGCGGTATATGTGTTTCTGCCGTTGTTGGTTGTGCATTTAATGACGCTTTCAGCAGTTCAAACTATATAGCGTCGAATGATAGGACGATTATTGAAAAAAATAAATTGGAAAGGATATGGAAGGAAGCGTAAGTGGCCTAATTTAAAGTATTATCCCGGAATTTGTCACGAAAAATATCACGGTACCCAAAATGCTGCCCTAGAATTATATGTTTAACTGCGCAAGCACTGAATATTTATTGATATTTAATTATTAGGCAGCCATTTAATGCGTCCGGCGATCACTATGGCAGATAGTCTAACAAATACGTGTTCTTTATATCCATCTGTTTCGAAAACCTGAAGAATATATTTTTGCAGTTCATTGATACCAGTATGTCATTTAAGGGGACGAAGTATAAAACTTTTTATAAAAGACTGAATTTCACAAGTGCCAAGGCATGGTCTGTGTTTGCTACCGACACTAAACAATGTACCCACCTATTTATATACATATATTTTTTTTACCGTCTCACATTTGTGTTTCTAGGTGTTGGTATTTAAAACTAAATTCTTGTCATTAAATTGTATTAAATCCGTGAACCGTAGAAATCTAGTTTGTGCCACAAATCAGATATTTCGGTTTGAATTTTAAATTAAAATTGAGAAGAATTTATTTGAATTTTTCAAAATTTATTTTAGCGTTCTGCATCAACAGTCAGATGGCCAATTACAGATACAGCACAAACAAGAACATAACGCAACAAAGAGATTAATAATAATAATAATCATAAAGTTTCTTTTCCTTTGGTATTGCAGTCATTATGAGACAATACACAAGCTGAAGATATATGTAGCACAAAACATAAAAGGGAAATAGTCAAGCATAAAAAGTTATAATACCTTGGCCCTCTGTTTACACTGTGTTAATATTTTCTACTGTTTCTCCAACGCACATAGTTCTCTCTCTTTCTCTCTCATAAGCAGTTTTATAGAGAATTTAATTTTCCGTGACGTTAGGTTTGTAGCTGGCTTTGACTGCAAGACAAGAGCGTGGTTGCTTTATCTGTAAGTGGCACAAGTCACCCTTCTTTGTTACGGTTACCCGTGTTAGTGTCCATCAGTGTGAGGGCGTAAAACTATTTTACATGGATACAGGCTGCAGGAGGAAATGCTAAAACGTAAATTTTGAAGATTCTGTCTTCGTTTCCGCGTGTTTAATCCACGACAAATTTTGACGGATTTCGGTGAAATTTGGTAAAGCCGGCGAACGTATTTTTAGTTCTTATTAGTTCAATATAGCTTTAGTCCTTATTTTATATATCAGTTGTATTCTTTTTCGCTATTTTTCTCCTCAGAAACGTCTCATCATTCATGAAATTTAAATGTTGCGTAAAATATGGATTTTATTTAGAACTGAAACGTTTATTTGCAATACTTTTCAACTCGATGTTTATTTATAAAACATAAGTAAATAAATCACTTGACTCTATGAAGTGCAATTCAGTAATCTGGTTCGCTTTTTAATAGGGGACTTGAATCTTCTATAATAAATAAGTATCTAGACAAGTTAGTACGCAGAATTGTAAAGAACTCGTTTGGAAAATATGCCTTCTTCATCGGTAAATGCTCGTGTGTTCTCATTGCAAAGAGCATTGCAGTCTGATATTTGAATTTATCGCGGCTGTGAAGATGTTGAATGTGGTATTCTGGATCGTGTAGTGTTTTAGGTGGTTACCAAATTTCGAAGAAATTTTGATCATCTGCAACGTCACACGAACGGCATTGCAACATAGAAGACCACGGCCAATGAACTATGTTTTTCTATCCAGTAAATTTCGAAGTAATTTTAAAGAATTTTATTGTGAAAATGGAATTTGATTTTAACATGCTTAATGTGGAATCCAGTTTCGGAATTTTGTGGTGCCTAATAAATTTGTCTCTCTTTGTGTTTGAGAGAGAGAGAGATTAAGTTAAATTTCTATGGAGCCATGGTTATGAACGTGTTTTTAAGTAATACACTTTTAATTTATTGGTTAGAATATAAATGAGAAAATGGGGATTGTTTCTTTGCCACATAGTTTTTAATATCTGGGAGTTTGTAGGACTTGCACCGAAATGATATATGTTTAGTTTCATTATATTTTAAATTATCCTGTGGGCCTTAATGGGATTTCCCGTTGTTCATTAGTTGTTAACTCCCTGTTTAGAATTTATAACAAAATAACAAGAATTAGTGTCTTGGTGTTGGAAATACGTCACTCATGGACTGAGATACTATTTAACGCAATTAAACTTCTTGTTTATAACTCTCATTCTGTGTATATTGTGAAGCGACAACAATTATCGTTCCAAACTTCGTGTCGTGTCTCGTAAGACAGGAAACACGCTCGTTTTCATACTGTGCAGAACGCACCCAGCTCATCATGGCGTCATGATTACGATCCATTATGCCTATAGTAATTTCAATAACAACATCATTTCTAAATGCGCATGATTTTACGGCATAACTGATTATAATACGTTTTGAAAATCATTTTTAATTCAAAAATATTTTAATAAACAATCTTCACGTATTAGGTGATCGTGATATAAGTAGGCAAGGGACATTACGTCTAGATTTGTGCATTTGGGTGGGGGGAGGGCGGTGAAGGTGAATTTATACAAACCAGTTGCTTGGTTCGGGATGTGTACGTTTGTTTGCGTTAACGATGATTTCTTTAGAAAGTTGAGTAAAAAATAAATAAATTATGTAACTGCGTGTTTAATTTTGTTCTCACCAAGAGATCTGAATGAGAAAATTAAGCACATATAACTCCACTTCTTTACACCACAGTATTAATATATCCTACTTAAAAAGCTTTTCCCCTGCAGGCAATATATAATATTAACAATAGGCCAGTATTAACAGATGTGTCATGAATTCCTCTTAAATGGTTACTTGTGAACTGTTAACGTAATCATTGGACGACTTAAGTTGGAAATAATTTCAGCCTCCTAAGGAATAATAATGATACAAATTCCATGTTACATTACTGTACAAACTTATTGGCTCTATTATACATTCAGTATACATTGACCCCCAAGAATATGGCTACGATAATCCAGCCTGTGGTACCAGCAGTGCATAAACAATTGACTGCACACAGAATTAATATCATTTATGATAGGCCTATAAAATCTCATTTTGTGTGCAGGAATCTAACTACAGAAGTACTTTGGAATATATCTTATGTCTTGTAATAGAAATATTTCAAACTATAATTATATTTCATAACTATTTCGTGTTTTTAAATGGAATTTGTATTAGTGGGTGTCAGATAAATCAGTAATTTCGTGGTCTGTGATTGTATTAGAGTTCTGCACAAGAAGAATCTAGAAGTGAGTTAGGAATACGAATTGTGCCAAACGATAATTAGATCCTATTTCCTGTATAAATCGTTTATGATTATTTCTTCAAGATATGCATAATTGATTAAATATGATGAATTAAATTAAATAAGACAGTAGTTAAAGTGGTAGCAAGATGTTGGTATGTTAGTCTATATTTTGCTTTGAATATGCTTAACTGTTGGTGCCTGGTATTTACCAAGGGTTCAGATTATATTTTCCGAGGTATAGATCACATCTCGTCAGGTGAAAGTACAACAGAATACTTGGTGGAGATTGCTATGGTAACAGCAGGGGGCAGTTTTCTGGTTATCTTGTTAAATAGCTTGACTATGGTCTGAGCATCGTGCTTTGTAGTTGCGCCATGTAACATTAACTTTAATCGCGTTATTTTTTAAAAGTCTATAAAATACTAACGAGGATGTCAAATGAGTTTAGTCTCTGGAATAGGCCCGGTAAAATTAATTGGGGGGATGATTATTTTTGTTTCTTTATTCCATGCCCTCCTTTAGTGTAATCAATCTCCTTTAGAAGTAAATGCCTAATGGTAACTATTTGCAAAATCGAACATTGTACCGTCTAGTGAATATAGCTAATAAGAACATGCAATTTATAATGTTGTTCAGGAGAATAGAGAAAATCACACAGCGAAAAGCCTTGAATAATCATTTGTCACAGAGTAGTACATACAAAGATAATAATTTATCGTTTAGAGATTTGTTGATTTTGTAGAATTTGAGGTTCTCACAGCAGGGAGCACGAAGATGGCTGTTTATCAAAGTTTCAGAGGTCCTTGCTGCCTCCATTATCAGGGCTATGAGTAGATCTTTATTTTGCCAGTAGAGTCTGTTTTTGGGTTTCATATGATTTTCAGAGTTATCTTAAGCATTTTGTAAGGGAAAAGAGTTGTGGTTCCTTGAGATACGGACTAAATGTGCAGGTTCCAAATTGCATCTACGTACCTCTCACATGCTTCTCGTAATTTAAGAATCTTCGTCATATCTCTGTGTTTAGATGTCGTTGACGCCACAGATTAATTCCGTGGTCCACAAGTGTCTCCTTGAGAAACCAGTAATCTTTCATGCAGTTGAGAAAATCCCTCTCCCTAATGGAACCCGAACGTTCATTACGTCGTGTCCGTTAAGAGTCTGTTGATTAATCAAGAGTTATTTAACAGCCCGTTTATGTTTAACTGACAGTGGTGCAGGCGGTCATCAGCATTGTAATGTAAAGAGTGCCTGCCTGTGTAGCCATCGTAACGTTCCCTGTCTGTCTACTGCTCGTATGAGCACCACAAAGACTCTGGTAATAAAGATATGAGGCAAGACATCAATCTTGAAGCCCCCCGGATCTTATTAGGTGGGGGTTGAAATATCAGGTTCGATCTTTTTAATCTTAATTGTGACGATTTTCACAGCATCGTAGCCAATTGGTCTCTCTCTCTTTTTCTCTCATCTTTATCCTCTTCTGTCTATCCATGACCTGAACCTCACGATTTGTATGGGATAGTCAAGTTATGTAAACAACTTGTCCTAAATACGAGGGCGTGAACATCTGTGTCTTTGTTATCGACCGATCCGTTTAAGACTTACCAATTATTTTGTACGCGGGGCGATATCCCAGATGCTAGTCATATTCAAGTAAACAGTTTTATTATAATTTTTTTTTGGGGGGGGGGGTTCCTGGGTGTGAGTATGTTGGGTGCAATCATGACTGAACATTCTGTGTTTCATAGCAACGCGTTGTCTTCCAGTGTCTGTAGCGCTCAGCCGTCAAAGTGTTTCCTACCGATAATATCCAAATTTTGGCTTTTGTCGCCGGCACACGGGGGTGAACGCAAATTTATTTTTGCTCTGAAGGTAAATAGAAGACTCGATATTTTTTTATAACTTTCTATGGATTCAAGAGTTGATGTGTTTTATTCACTTAGTGTTTATGGGCCGAGATTGGAATTATACACATCAGAATGCAAGAGAAGTGTTCTGTCAATTAGTTAAGCGGGCATAAATTGATTTAATTTGATAAATTTTACTCCTGTGATTTCTGACATTGATACAATTTCATTTTCGTGATTGGAACACTCACTTGTTTAGATAACCATGATGAAATTGTTATATAATGTGAAGCCCGACTTTGTGACATGGTGAATTGGGCTATTTTCTTCCCCCCAGAAGGAGGGGTCTTTCTTTCTTATAGCAGGGGGTTTCCTCTCCCCCTCCTCTTCACATCATTTCTCTTTACGTATTTATCTCCCAGCATTCCTCTTGTCATTTTAAATAAAGATTCTAACACCAGGAGGCGATACACTCACAGCGTGAAATACGAAGGAAAAGGGAGGAACAAAGTTGAATAAAAAAGATGAACAAAAGAAAAGAACATCATAAGAATAAGAAAAAAATATCGTTTACTTGTCACTTCTCTAGCCTCCGTGTGTTAAGTCTGGTTTATTATTCATTGCTTTAACCTGGTTAAAAGAGCCACTTTAAGATTCGATGAGATTTAAATTATTGCCACTAGGAGCTGCAACAGATGTGGACACTTGAAACAAGAGAATCGTCTGCAGCTGGTATTCAAATGAACGTATCGCTAAATAATTCAAAACTCTGGTGACTTTTCTGTTTGGTGTATGTACATTTTAATTCGTCCATTAATTTTCAATCTGTCAGAAGCATTACTCCAGAAAAATATTGTAGATTCGTATGTTAAAAGTTAGGATGACAAATGCAACAGAAGAAATACAAATAATTTTCTGTTCAGCTGGTTTTGTCTTTTAATGTCTATTCAGAAATTATTGAAGAAAGATCTTGAATGAGATAGGACAACTTTAACATTTAAGTTTTCTCCTTTTAATTAGTTTAAATTTTTTTAATATATATATATATATACATAATGTTATAATTATTTCTTGACATTGGGTAGAGAAAATACGATCTGCAGTACAATGACATAAGAGCAGGGAATTGAATCTGATGATGGCCACAATGGACCGAAACATGTTGTTCTATTGATGACAGTGAACTGAGTATTTGAAAAGTTAACAAAAAACAATAATTATTCATCTCTATTGACTGGAAATGGCTTAAGATTGCATCCCATTGGAGAGATTTGGTATTAGCGGCATTGGTCTCTGAGTTATATTAACCGAGAACTTTGCTGTTCTTATTCTTTGTGATAATTACTAATACCATGTAAAATAGACCCAGAGGAGGATATGGAATTTTAATTAGCTAAGTGTAACTGATCGCTTCGCGCTGTTAACATGCAGTTAGTTCCCTTGGCGATAGTGCCGTAAGCAAACGAACCCACCGATGATGACTGTGGTCCCTTTGCAAGGCAATGTCATGCCACGCATCCTAACAAGCCTTCAACACCCCACCCTAACACCCCGTCTCCCCGGCCTGCCACACCCTTCTTCACCCCTTAAAATCACGTCACTGAAATTACCTCACACCAAGTTAATATAAATGCAAAACAAGGGACGTTTAGAAGAAATGCTTAAGGAAAAGTATTACCTCGTTCGCCCTGTACTTGTATTCGGTCACCTTGCCATTTTGACAAGTTTTAGTGCATGCTTTTGGAGCCTGTCGCTCCTGTCTCTGGGGTGCAATCCTCGTCGTAATTCCGTCGAAGGAAGGTTCCGGTCTCGTAGACGGAATGGGTTTGTCCGTTTTGGCGGGATTAAATGCAGAAAGAAAACGGAGGAAAAGGAAATTTTCGAAAGGCAAGAGGTGAGATGTACGAACCACAAGGGGAGTAACGTGTTAGGAAATGAATTAAAGATGCGAGACTAATTTGGAGGCGAAGAGACAAATCAAGAATAAGTGTGATGAGAGGTTAATAAAATGACAGAGTAGGAAAGGAATGGAGACATTGAACAGGCGAAGGAAAGCGATTGAAAGCAAACACATGGAAAGATGAAGGCAGGCACAGAGGAATGAATGAAAAGGATTCAAATGAAAGATAGATGGTTTAAATAAAATGTTAAGGGAACTTAAGAATCGAAAAGAGTTGCACAGGAAAGTGATTCAGTGTGAAATGATGAGGGAGAAGAAGAATAAGGAAAGAGATGAGTAGCTTGTAATGTCCACTGTGCCCCCAGTAGAGGGCTTCAGATTCTGTAGTGGACTTTATTTTTCTTTCACGTGGGATATAAAAAAGGAAGCTGCTAACATCCACAGCTAATTCAGTGTGTTATTAGTTGTACAATTTATGAGTTAAAGGACATTAGACCTGATGATGGCAGATAATTGGGCGCTACTCAATTATAAATGTGTATTTGCATTGGCCCCTCGTCCTCCAACGCCCCATCCTTTACAGTGAATCACGATACATTAATGTTTTATAAATTACTAAACAGATCTACACCAAATTAAAAAGTCTGGACAAAAAAAGCAGTGCTTGTTGGTGTTAACGAAATTCCAAACACGTATCTTAGCAACAGGCAAGTGGTAAGCATGGGAAGACATTTTACAGCATTGTTGAAGTTACAACTTGGTTACACACGCTTCTACTGAAGAATTCCAATTACGCAGTTGTCAGTTTTTCTTTAACTAAATTAAAATTAATGTTCGTGTTTCCGCACTGCAGGTTACAGAGCGTGACAGTTGCATTCACGGCATGTCTCTCTCTCTCTCTCTCTCTCTCTCTCTCTCTCTCTCTCTCTCTCTCTCTCTCTCTCTCCCTTTTGTGATCTCACTGTCACTTACTCTTTTCTACTGTTTCTCAGAAAAAAAGGATTGTATAACTGTGGTCCGCGGACCACAGTTTTCGCTGTACAATTTAACTTCCAAGAATAAATAAGTAACTCCGTGTTTCAGGGCCTTTCTCGAAAAGTTTGTAGTTTTTCTACGGGTTAAATGGGCTCGCGTTTTTACGGGACCCGAGATGTCATTACCGTGTTCACAAAAGCCTAGCGTTCTAATATGAAAAAGACAAAATTTTCTTAGTATAGTGTTCAGTGATTTATTATTGTGTTGACGTAGATGAATATTTGGTTCCATAAAGTAGGGAGTATATGTGCTTGGTTGGCTGGAAATCTTTTCGTTTCGTAACTTTGTTATAACTGCTTTAGTAAGTACGCTATTTTGACACCTAACTAAAGAGTTCGTCATTTTTCAGTTGGCTACTTATTCAGCGAATCAGTAAGTCGGTTGACTGGCTAATTAGTCATTTTATTGTTCAGTTAGTTTGTTGATCAGCCTCTGGATTAATTTCTGTATCAGTTAATGGGTACCTCAGTTCATCGGTTCACTTCGCTGATGATCAAGATTCATTGTTAGATATTCTTTAGGACTGGTGGTACTTAAAGCATCTCTCACACCTACATTATTATAATACCAAATTGTTGACTTAGTCGTCGAAAGGATGTTGAAGTATTATTTACGATCTAAAATCACTGATAGCCAGTATTTTTCCAACAGCTCGTTAACGGTCAGTAAATAGCTTTACCTGAACCCAGACAAGCAATTAATTTGGGTGCTTGTCAATATGGAAATGATTTGTTTGTCATTTTGATGTAGTGAGTGAGGGTCTTAGTAATGTTTTCACGAACAACTATCTACATATCGGAGCATTTAATAGATAATCAATTAACTTGGATAATTATTGACGTCTTAAAAAGCAATTAAATGTCTTATCACAACGCTTTTTATCTTTAAAGTCTTACACACTGCATGTGTTTTAGATGCAGCTTTGATAATTTTCGTCTTATTGAATAAAGCATTTAGAATAAAATCAATGATTTTTTACGTAAATACGTCTATATTTTAGGGTCAGTTTCATTCCGCAAAAAAGTGTGACGAAAAAGTGAAAGGAAAATGTGTAAGATGGTTACCTAGGAAACGTCATCTGCTTACTCGGCATTGTTGTTACCTATAAAACATTTCATTACATTACATTCAGCTATCACGGACCCATATTAAGCGTAACTAATTCAAGTTGATTATGCAATGTCTTAATCAAACTTATCTCAATTGTAAAGCATGTATAAAGGAAATATTTAGAATAAAGCCAATATATAAACTTCCTTTCCGTATAGACGTATTTACGTCAAATTCTCCAGAACCTTGGTTCCACTGACAACTTTTTAATGACTAACGTGAAGTGATTCTAATATACACCTCTTGCTGTAAGCTAAAACCTTAATTTTTGGCGCTTGAAAGTGACATAAATACCGATAAATGTATGTGGACGTTTCAGTTATCTTTCGACGAATATTAAATATTTGAGCATCCAGATTTATTTTTTGATAGGATTTGTGGTGGACTTTTGGGTGTATTTTTTATAGTCCGACTGTGTTCCTTTGCTTACAATATACTACCGATTTTCCGTATTGATGTTCCTTGTTAGATGTTTAATCAAACAAGACTGTTACAAAAATCTGTTCCAATACCAATCACAATATAATAATTATTCCGAAATATGCGAATATTCCATGTCTTGCTAAATATAATGCGCTTATTGGCAACAGCAGATGGACATAAATTTCGTGTGGATTGGTTATTTTGTTTGTCGGATTATCATAGTTCTAATTCTTAATAACGTAGACTAATCTTTTATTTTAGAATCACAGATGTACATATAGAATGGTAAAGACATTTTAACCAGCAAAGTTATCTTGAGACTATGACATCAAAAGAAACTTTCGTTGTATTTAAGTTAAATCATGTTGGACAAGGCACAATTTTATTGTGTTCAATTCTAAAAATATACTGTAATGTTAATAGTTGCATTAGACTGTATTACAGACTGATTTAAATGGAATGCAACCCAGGAAAAATTACTCTAAAAGCCAAAAAAGGAGGCATTTGAAAAATGTGCATAGTCATAATGAATCGTAAATATTCTCTCCTGTCAGATTTATTTCTTAGATTCGTAATTAGAACGGACTGTACAGTTCTTATTTTCCATAGTATCCTTTATGTACTTAATGAGATGCTGAATTACATATAAAATAGTCGATGCAGCAATCTGAGGGCGTGGAGGAAATATTTCCGTACAGATTTGTGACTTAGCGTGGGTTTTGATAATAAGTTAATGCTTAGTTGATATCATTATTATGTGCCTCTCCATGACACAGCGTGTGAAGACTGACAAGCGACTGTGCTTCCACCTGGTAGGGGAACCTACTAACCAGCAACAATGAGCCATGGAGACGCAGCGGGATATCTCAGCCATAGTTGGCCAGAGAAATTACTTTTCACTATTCACAATCATCTGTGTTGATCTAATATTATAGCTTTCACAGCTGGAACATTATATAGAGCGATCTGAGAACAAGGCTGAGATTAAGTCCTCAGCCAGGCAAGTTAAATTGATTGTGTATCTCAGCCATTTTTTTTTGTGGTAGAAGTTTTGACGGTTTCTGAGCCGCGGAAATACAAGAAATGAACGCATGGGGGATTGTGTGTGTGTGACTGCATATTTTATCTCTGACACCAGAATATCGATTGAAATTGGTTTTGAAGATTTACAATAAATTCTCTCTGATGAATATCATGTTCACATTTACCGATATCTACTTTACAGTTCCTCTATAAGAGACATTATTTCTGGGACAGAAGGCTCATTGTTTAGGTCAGTCTTACCCTGATTTTATATGGGAGATTGTATGTGTAATTCAGTGTTATTTGGATTAATTCTTGCGTGGAATACCAAGACACGGCTTTAGCGTAAACGCTCTTGAAAATTTTCTCTTCGTTTCCAAGAGTACACTGCGTTCAACTTATCTGTGCCAGTGGGTGACGTCATATATGAGGGGAAGTAGAAAGATAGGGGAATATGATAATAGGTTATTTCCGAATTGTCGTTTCGAATTAAATGTTTTCTTGTTTCATGAATTTACATTTATGACTTGAATTCTGCAACGAAAATAAATTCGCTCTAGCTGAGCAGCTCACGACCGTTTGAGGTTTATAAACAAACTATCCCTGTCCTATATAGCACAGCACAGAACACGTGCGCATTTGTGTTCGATGTATACTTTCTTGATAGTCTTAACGCCACAATTCCTAGTTAAATTGTTATATGTATCGCAGTTCTGAAGCTGTTTGAAGCAATGGATGATAAATTAGAATAACGGGTAATATATATTTAAGACCCCACCCCCCCTCTAGCTAGCTTAAGCGTAATTCCTCCCACGGAGAGGCCCCAATCTGGAGCCCACACCTTCAGTATTAGTTTTGATTCTCTAAACAACCGTCGGCCACTCTTGTCCGGACATAGGAGGAGAATAAGAAGAATATTCGATATAAATCAAATCGAAAAGAATCTATGGAGTTTCGCTGTTGCCGATGTACAATTAGGATGTGGTAAAACTGGTGTTTCAGTCTTTTGTTTCCTTTCTTCGTGTCCACGAAAGTCAAGAACATGATTCCAAATTTGGAGGTCTCCGGAACTTCATTAACGCTACGCCCTGAAGATCTTTGGAGCCCTCACTGTGTTTTGGGAATCTGTCACTGAGGACAGACACTGCCAATCCGTCAATTTGAGGCATTGCGTAAGACTTGGATGCGAGTTGATAATTTTCTTGTGAAAACGGACTCGGAATTGAACTTTTCGTAGTGAAGGTAATGAACTCCTGGTCCATGAATGAAGGTATTACTTCAGTATGTGATGGTCGATGAATCCTTATGTCTTGCAGCTGTTTCGTTATGTCAGATCTGAGGTTTTCAAGACTCTGAAAATTAGGATTGTTCACCAGTAATAAATGTTGCAGTGCTTGGCCTTTTGAGGCTCTGTTTGGAAAAACTCTGGACTGTACAGGCAACAGGACAGGTTTTTAGTGTATATTGAAGGGAGCTTCTCAATTAAGTATAAATCACACCACTTCACCAACTATAGAGTAATAGGCAAACAGAGGAGGAGGGAAATAATGGTGAGAAGACGCAGGAGGGTTTGAAAAAAAAGTGCAAAGGAGAAGAAAAAGAAGTAGACGAGGCAATAAGAAGACTTTGCTCGTGTATGGAAGTGAATTAACCTATTTGAAATATTAACTTAGCTATAAATCAATAGTCCTAATGGTTAACTAATCGCCTTTGCGAAGCAGACGTGGATTTACAAAGGAAAAAGAGAGTAAGAATGTAAGACAACGTGCCTTAACAATGTTTGGAATAGTAATGACGGCATTATTTATTGATACCACTTAAAACTCCTTTGGAGCTAGGGCTATAATAACAACACTTTGTATATTATATTATATTTATAACAGGTTACTTAAAATGGCCGTGGGGCTTAGTGGATGGAGATCTTGTTGCTTGTTTTATTGCTGCTATCTCGAAGAAGTGAAAACACGATCATTTCCCATCTTGTGCGCCGTATGAGAGAAGGGTGAGGCACTCGAGCTTATGATGGGAGTGCCAAGATACTGCACGTCGTGTCAGGGCATTGTCACGCCAGTCCTGTTTTATGTTGTGACAAGAGTGGTTAAACAGGACCAGTAATGTAGCTCACTGTGTATTATTAAACTGCGTGGGCTTTAATGGATGAGTTCAATGGCTTTAACCATATTAGTGCTACCAACGAGTTAAAAAAACCTTTTTCTGATTTGAATGTATTTCGTGTTGGTCTCTGATAATATTTATTATCACTTGTTCTCGGTATGAAATATGTGACTCGACAGGAAAGACAATTATGGTTTCTATGGAAACGTACTGAAAATAATTTTCCTTTCTCAAGAAGTTACTTGTTATGTCTGTAAAATTACAGTTCATTCTTTTGATTTTGCGAAATGGAAATTACGTTCGTTGGGAGAGTAACAAAGATTAGGTTCGTAATTAAATTACACGCGCGTAAAATGAATAATTGCTATTCTGCGAAACCAAGAAAAATGTGGTTTACATCTATTGTTTGTATGGAGACAATAAATGTGCGTAGAATTTTTGTCGGATCCTTGAGGACCTAGAAGACTGCTAGGACATGCTTGTAAATGTGAAAATGTGAGGTGGGTGAAATGGACCCAGGATCATGTCCTTTGTCGCACTGTTATGGGCCTTAACGTTCGGGTTTATTAACGCATTTCTGTAGATGTTTTGTTCAGCGGAAAGTCTTAATAGTCTTCTTCTTACTCACTGACGTTGCAAACTCAGATCCTGCGAAAAATGTATCGTCGACAGATCAAAGGAACAAAATCTGAAATCGGCTGAAATTTGGTTTAACTATAGTAATTTTATCGGCACGCTGACGTGGATGCTGCACGAAAAACACTGAAGTGAGACGCAGTTGAATAGAAAAGAGTGTTATTAGCACAAAAATGAACCAAGATCGACATCTGAGAAGCGTCTTAAGAAGAGAAGATGCTTCTGAAGTATAAACCAGTCGAAGTTGATGGAAAAGACATTGAAGAAAGGGTTGGTGAAAGTTAAAGGGACGAGGAGAAAGTGAGGATGGATGAACTTAGTGGTGTATGCCCAATACTCTGAGGCCTGAAATTATGAAATTCCAGGAGGCAGGTCGGTGTCCTAACAAGACAGTTCTGTAACATTTGTATCACGTTGAGTGCAGACGCTCTGTGGACCAAAAATTGTTAAAAGCAATTGTCTTTTTGAAATATCCTGAATAACCGATTCTACCGTCCACGTTGCATTATGATTTAGTGTTTTTTAACGAGTCGCGCTGGTTGGTATATGAGCTTACGAACGCCTCAGTTGCAATTATATTGCTCTCAGTCCCTTCTTTATGTTTCGGGGTTTGGTATTTCTGAAGTCCCTGCTGTGTATATTTGACGTGTATTTCAGAACCTACGATGCAGGGGTGAACAGATATGACAATGTTTTATTGACGATTGCACAGCAACGAAATATAGACAAACCTGGATCGGGTCTTACACTAAAATGAGTTTCGCTGGCCTTGTAATCCTGGGTTCTCGGGTTCGATTCCCGGCGGTGCCCGAATTTATAACTTGTGTTGGGCAAGGCCGTGGTCTAGGCAACACGGAGTTTTCCTCCGTGGCATCCCAACAATTACTCCATTCACACACAGAAGAAGGCAATGGCAAACCACTTCTGGATCATCTGCCAAGAACGTATATGAACAGGTCCCAGTCCGAGAAAAGGATGGAAGGATCCTGTTCATATGGACCTGTCGTCAGACAGAACACTAAATAAATAAAATAAATAACACTACGGGAACACAGAAATTATTATTATTACTAATATTTTCTGTGCTTACATATAGGACTAACTATAAAAGATGGTAAGAATAATTGCCCACCCCTGAGACAATGAGAATTATTCGACCCCTCCCCCACCCGGTCACCCTGATAAAAGGGGCTTTTAAACAGATGAGTGTTCAGGGAACTCGTTAAATGCTGGAACTTCATAAGAGCAGAAAGTAATTTTGAAGGATTCTTATACCGAGGTTCGTGAGAAAGGCGGCAACACTGCGCTGAATTTTAAGGTGTTACATAAATTAAATGTCGAAAAGCAGCTTGGACAGTTAAAATTGTGTTTCATAATAGTAGGTATGTTAAGACATATTTGTGAAGAAAATTGTAGCCTTTAACAAGAAACCTATACCTTTTTCTTAAATAAAACACTTTTACAACAGTGAAGCTTAATTTATTGATTTCTAATTGATCTTCGCTTTCGCTGTAGATTATGGAAGCATTTTTGGTACAAATTTTATTCGAAGTTGTTTATAAAGTAATAATTAATTGTTCGTAAGGGTGAAATCTTCATGTCACTTTCGAACAGGGTAGGCAAACAAACTGCTACATTGACAAGTCTTAGCCTACATATTGCTTGATGGTCTTGATGAACAGTTGGCACTCCTGCTTCATATACGAGAGTACAGGGTTCTGACCTGGTCTGTCACGTTAACGATGCTTGATAACAGGGTACACAGGGGATGAATGAAGTGAGGGAAGGTGGGGACAATGGAGTAATGAGGGGCTTCATCATGCGTGTGTTTCATTAAATATTTTTTAGGAAGAGCATATCAAGGAGGGTGAGTGGGCGGGGCATGTAGAGCGTATAGGAGGAGATGATAAATGCGTTTTGAAGGTCTGAAGATAAGACAGTACTCGCAAGACCTGTGCGTAGAAGGGCGGGTAATTAGAATGGCTCTTAAGGAAAAAGGGTTTGGTGTCTGGTGGTGTGCACTGGATTCATATGGTAGTCGATAAGATTCGGTAATGCGCTTATATGAACGCGGTAATGAACTTTGAGGTTCCTCGAAGGTTGGGGAATTTCTTAACCAACGGAGCGTAATATTAGTTCCTGAAGGATTACTCTGTTCCATGTAATTAGTTAGTTTGTTAGGTAGTTGAACCGGTGGTTGGTTCAAGAAATATTTCAAGAGGAAACATTCCATTGCACTGTACTCAGGCAGTATATCTTGTCCCTAAAATTCACATAACACCTAAACTATGTAGGTTAAGCTGTATTTGAGATAATGAATGGGGGAAATATTTGTGTTCGGTTGCGTGGTGTTACTGTGTGAAGATGTCGGTCTTCCGTCTCCCGCCCAAAAACTCCTCTAAAGTCTTAAAATTTTATTTTGAAGCTGGTTGTCTCGGAATATGGTGCCACCCACGACGCAAACGAGTCAAAGTGGTGGCTATGACAACACTTAACGTGTTTCCGCAACGCTGCGCTAAGCCCCTGTCACGGGGCAGATCGCTTCGGAAACTAGTTACTTACACTCGGTCCATGTGCTCAGAAACCAACAACGATAAACATCTTTCTTTTGTTACGGTCTTTGACAAGCAGCATTGTGTTTTTGACATGAAGTATCTAACTATTCAGCGTGCAGTTTAATCTTTCATTCACTCTTTTTATCTTTCCATCTTATTTATACAAATAGGTAAGAATTTAGATATTTTTGCTCTGAGTTTGTCTCGGTGCAACAGCGTCGATACGTACCGCAAGATTTTTTAAATTAATTACTCGATCTGTACCTGGTGCGGTCGTGGTATCCGAAGACTGCGTAATGCCTGACACAAGGAAAGGTTCCATTACCATGCCAGTAGAACGCAATGCGCACATACGAGGTGCGATCGGAAAGTTTCAAGACTGCGCCTATAAAAACCCGTACACTTATCTCAGGTATTAAATTCATCCATCACCCTCGAAGTAGTTCCCCTGGGAGTGAACACAACGATCCCAGCGCCGCTGTCAATCCTGGAAGCATCCCTGGAAATCTTTCTTTGTCAGCCTGTCAAGCACCATCTGCGATTCTGCCTGAATCTCTTCTATCGTCTCAAATCTCCTTCCCTTTAGCTGAATTTTCATCTTTGGGAAGAGAAAGAAGTCACACGGCGAATAAGGAGGGTGCGGGATGACGGCCATGGTGTTTGAGGCCAAAAACTGGCGAACTTTGAGGGCGGTGTGCGCTGGCGCGTTGTCATGATGCGTCGCATGTGGAGTTCTTCCTTTAGAATCAGCTGACAGGTCCCATAGTCTATCCCAACAATGTCGCACAAGTCGTTGATGGTACGACGTCGATCTTCGTGAATGGCCTGCCGAATCTTCGTAACATTTTCGGGCGTTGTGCTCGAAGATGGTCGTCCAGAACGCTCGTCATCATCGACAGAGGTTCGGCCATTTTTAAAACGTGAATGCCACACAAAAGTTTGTGCACGACCCATTGCGGACTCCCCAAATGCTTGCTTTAGCATTTCATAGGTTTCCGTAGCCGTTTTGGCTAGTCTTTGGCAAAATTTGATGCACACGCCATTCCGAAATCGCAGGAGGGTCGGTGTAATGCACCACCAAAACGCCCGTAACTAAGAAACAAATTTTAATTCGATGATGCCGGCTGGCACACTGATTCACTATGAATGTAGGCCGCACCCCCTAGCGGCAGAAGCTCGTGCTACATCCGGTTCGCCCTCTATTGACACAGTCTTGAAACTTTCCGATCGCACCTCGTATCCGGAAGATAAACGGAGACGCAGGATAAAGCCAGCATAATGGACTGTGTACTAATAAATTCAAAATGAATATATTGCTCGAAGCAAAACCTCTGATAATTCCCATTTGTACAAAAAACGGGGGACAGCGAGTTCAAAGTCAAAATAAAATCACAATATTACGTATTCTAACACCTGATCGAGAAGCAACTTAATCCTTCAATTTTAGAGCAGTCTTCAGTTAACAGTCTTACATTTTGTGGTAATATAACATCTATTAGAATCTAAAATTATTGTAATAAGTAATAAAATAAAACGATGTGGTAAAATTCACGAATAGATCCGTTGCTGAAATTTGCAAGAGAATAGTGACTGAGTTGTTACATGTGTCTTCGTGTAATACATTCATATGTATCAACGTGATAACATTTTAGTTAAAAATATTTGTAATATATAAATTTGGCTGTCTAAGAGATGTTGCGCCGTGTATTCTTGTAGAAACTGACCCCATCATTACCCTGACGACGGAGGAACTAAGGACCTCTGAAACGTCGGTCAGTTTCTACAAGAATACACGGCGATCTCACTCTTTTGAAGGCATCGGGAGAATAAGTTGTGAGGAATAAATAAAGTTTATGGCGGCTTTGCCGAGTAATTAAACAATTAAGATAAAGATATGCCACTACAGATGTACCTGAATTTGTGTTTTCTATTTCTTACTTTGGAGAAATTTGTTTAACTGGGAGGCTAGGCATTTTAAAAGACGGCCTACCAAGTGAAGAAGGAAAACACATACGGTCGAATTGTCTGCTGGTATTCGACAAAAAGGAGAAGGCAAATCTTTTGAAAATCAGAAAATTAAATCTGCCGGTCTTCGTATTGTGCGTTTTTACTTGTATTCATGAGACTTTGATGTGTTATAGTCTGCTCTGTTCTCAGTGAAACGTTAAGCCAACCGCCCACTTGACTGCACGAAATGAAAACATCCCTACTTGATCTTTCAAATTCACGTATAACTCCTGCGTGCATTTTGAAAGCACATAGTCCTCAGTAATCTTGTGGCCAATTTTAAGTTGACTTTGATACGCTATAAGCTTCAGAATTGGGAGCTAAAAGCATTTTGTGGTCCAAACATAACACTTCAGTCCAAACACATTTAAAATGTTTCAATACGGGTACTTGAAGTTGAAAGAGAAGACATTGAATAAAGGTATTATGATAGCTGTTCCATATTGTGTTATAAAGATGTATAGATTGCTGATTTTGTACGTATAAAAATACAATAGGGCAATAACTTAGGCCTTTTTGGGATTTTTGTTGTTGGCGAAATTTTGGATTTGAAATTTTTGTGTCTTTAGGGTGGGAAGGGCGACGGCCGATCGGTTGGTGACTTGTTCTTATTTTATTTGAAAAATAATAACGAAGTTCGCATCGTTGCCATATTTGTTCATTCCAACGTCCAGGAAATGCTTTATAAGAAATGTGTACATTTAAATATGTTTGGAATACATATATTTATTTGGCCGTCTATACACAAACTTATTAAAATGAGTTGTTAAAATATTATAACATTCACAATATAAATATAAAATATATAAAATACGTTATGTTATGTTTTGGTGCTCATTTTATCGTATTACGATATTATATTCTTGGCATCTTCATATTAGAAACGACATGTTTCGATGTACTAAGACATCATCTTCAGGTTATCAATTCTATTAATTTTAAAAACTATTATATACTAAGCTACGTTGCATTTATTGATTTTATGCGTTTGTGAATCCATCCATCTTCATGATTGATTTGGTGTTAATGTTTCGTTGTTTATTGTCTGTGGAATTAATTTCCAGTTATTATTATACAACTCTTATAGAAATTTATTTTTTATATACATTTATTTGTATGGATACAAATTAAATCTGTTTCTCTAAAATGTATTTCCCATCTTCAAGTGGCCTCATTAAAAATTATAAGTGGCACATTTTTACCCCATGTTGAGTGATTTCGCTTTCTTTACTCTCTTCCATTTTCAGTGGAAATGAGAAATAACAGGGGTACATTAAACTGAATATTTGAAACACCGTCTTGCGTTCCCAGTAGATTTCTCACTGCGTTGTATTTGTTATTTCTCTCGTGTTCTATCTTGTAATTATTCATGTAATCGTGACAGTTCGAACCAGCAGCATTCATGGCGCCGTGAATATTCACTCAACCTTTTTTTAGCTATCTTTAGATCTGTTCCCATCAGCACAAACTTCTTTGAAAAATTGTTAGAACTCTTCTGGCTTAACAATTTGTGTTATGACGCGAACTGTGTTGTGTCTTTAACAGTGCTGTTCTCGTACGACACATCATTCTAATGTTTTGTTTTTCGTATAGAAAACAAAGCACGAATTATATCCGCTGTACTAACTACTGGCCAAGCTGTATCTCCATTTCCAGGGACTAAGACAGTATATTTATCCGAAACGCTTGTATCTACCTATAAGTCCACGTAGCGTCACAACCCAGAAGAGAAATGTCACCATCTTCACCACAGTGAGAAACATAAATCTCACACAATAAATGCTTGTTGCAGTTAATTACAAAATTTATAATTTTTTACTAACTTCGGAGCGCTGAAAATCATCTTTCTAAAACTATAATTTTGTTGAACATGAATCGTAAGCCAGCCAATAAATTGCATGGCTACGGGCTGGACGTTTCGGGATTGTGAGGCAGTTTCTTTTTTACCTTTGTCATCGCATCTGTGCCGGATCTAGGGTTTATTTTGCTTCCTATCCAAGTGGTACCAGGTTCATTACCCAGAGTGACCGAAGCGCGAACCTTATCACTCCCTTCCAGCCAGTGCCTAAGTCTAGAATAATTGGAGTTTCATCTCCACGTCTCTTATATTTCAGCCAATATTTATTCCAGATAGTCATCTCTCTTTCCTCGAGCTCATTTTGAATGTCTTACTACCAGAGTCGTTTATATTTTTCCCGCATCTCGCAATCGCGCCGGATAGTGGCCTTGTTTCAGATAAGAGAGAATATTGGAATTCTGCTCCAATTATGGTACTAGTGTCGCAACCACCACACAATTTCGCACTGACGCCATGTTCTGATTATTGGTGTTAGGGAATTGAAGTGCACGATGATGGATTATATTAACTTCTTTAAGGCTTTGGAACCGAAGCTCGTCTAAATACTATTTAAGAATTCAGTCCGCACCGCAAAGAAAACACAACTGCTCACCGTTACAAAGATCAAGTGGTTGACGCTGTTTAATGAAATAATCGCTGTTTTTTACTGAGAATCGTACGAAACCCATAAACACAGACGATGGAGTAGGTGGGACATATAGTTACCACTGGACTTCAAAGGTTGAGGTGTCTTAGGGGGAAGACACATGGCCGTGCTAAAAAGAATAGTTTTGTCCCACCTCCTAAATAAAGTCAGCTAATACGAATGAAGCTTATGGCTAAACAATACAGAGCGAGGCCCTGAGTTTGCCAGTCCAATGCTTCCTGTCATGCCACACAGCCATGGAAATACCTTATAACACGCCCACTCCATCAAATTACTAAGGCTAAATTCTATGAATAAAATATGAAGAGGAAATCATGGTTAGGAGGAGGAGGATGGAGTAAAAAGTAGGAGAACAGAAAAAAAAACAGTGAAGAGAGGGGAAGGAATGAATTCGTCAAAGCGACAAGCGAGCAGCCATGATGAAGTGGGGTGTAAAGCATGAAAACTTCAGCAGCATAACAAGTATGAGATTTATAGTAAGATAAATTAGACATACGGCGCACAGGACCCCGAGATGAGACCTTCATGCAACAACGGCTTTAGGGATGCATTTTTTATTAGTATTTGCCTTATATAAATTTAAGTTTTTTTTTGTTCGTTTGTTTGTTTGTGTTGATACGATGACCAACATAAAACCCTTAATTTTTTCTTTGTAATTCATTATTTCATTATAGTATTCCTTTGAAAGATGTTATTTCTTATTCTTATTTCTAAAACAGCGTGTATGATAGATAATAGGATAACTATTAAGTATGAATAATAGGTTCTTCTGGGCGGTCAGCAACCTCGTATACGCGTGCCACAGGTTGGCACACGAGAACATGTGAATTGATTCGCTAACTTCGAACTTATAAAAACTGGGAAAAATAAATAATGGTATTGCAGCTTAATAAATACCCATGTTGGAGTTGGCAGCAGTGATTGTTTAGAAATTATATAAAAATGTATTTTTCTGTAATTTACTTTTCTGTATGTCTGAGGAGTGAATGTAGCTCGAGACAAGGTGTCATGTGAAAATTGTAAAATTCATTTTTACAATGAGCTATTACCAGCAAAACATTTACGACGTTATGAACGCCGTTCACTGTTCCATCACAGTCTCTTCAACATTAGAACTGGGAGCTTTCACCGTTCCGAAGGCAAGTCGTTCTTCCAGGCTTCTATCATCTAACTGTTCCCATACCCGAAGATGACTGTCTTCTGGGATGTTTGCGCTGTATACTCTGGTGCAAATTTACCTATTGCGTTGATAGTGGCGGTAGTAGTCGACCAGTTTCTACCATACTACAAAGTGCAACTTCCCAGAAGGTAACCATCGCCACATTCATCACCGTTAGAACCTGAAGTCTTACCTAAATAACTTGGTGGTACTGTCTACTTCCTGAGAAGTTAATACTCGTAAAAGCTTGTTAAGATATTCAACGTCTTCTATGGCGTCGGAGACTTCGTTTTCGTATTCACAGGGGCCCGCTATTGGACCCTGTTCTGATTCCAAATTATATGAAATACATTTTTATATTTCGCATTCGTTTACCAAGCGGTGTTTTATCAGGTGTTCCAGTTAAAATTCTATATTCAGTTCTCACCTCCCCTGACCGCTACATGCCCTGACTCTCCCGCCTTATTTATTATTATATTCAGTTCATTTAAATTAAATTTCTTTGTTAGAGTACTTGCCAGCAATAAAGAGTCAAAGACAGAAAAGTATTCATAGAAATATATTGCAGAAATAAAACACACGAAAAAGGCTCTGAACAAAACTAAACGAAAACAGTTAATCTGGACACGTCCTCGTAAAAATGTAGTAACTATGTACAAAAATATGCTTGTTATGTGCAGCTCTGACGCTCCTGGCTGAATTACTGTCTCTTAGTGAACTGATCGCAGTCCGTGACCAATTAATAATACTTTTTGAAAGGCAGAGATTGCCAGTGTCCTCAGTATTCAATTTTCGTCAGCCTCCTGTCAGTTACAGATTCTGTGATACAGTATTTTGCAAGATTGTCGACTTGGCCCACTCTTGAACAAATGTTTCGCGATAGAAATAAACAGTCAGGCGTCCATATGAAATATACACAGCAGACAAACCTTGTCGACTATTAATTTATCAACTTTTTTCCTTGCACTTGTTCTACGTGATAAGTCATACGTTTGTGTAGATAACATATTACATTGCATTCTTGATTAGGCATTATTAGTTATTATAACAATTGTCGTTTATAGAATTCTTTTTACTTGATTTCGTAACCATCTACACTTCTCTTAATAAGAAAGAAGATATCTGATGATGGGATTTCTTCTGGGATGCTGCGATGTCTAGTCTGATAGTTTACCAGCGTTTCAGATGTCGATTCGAGGGCAATTGCCCTGATTATAGAAGAAGCAAGTACCTCCGAAACGTCGGTAAACTCACCGGAATGTCTGGATACGGGTAGGAGACGGGATCCAGTCAGGGTCTAGGGTACTGTGAGTTATTTATTCGTTAATAAGACGGCCGGAGCGTGAATGTAGCAGTTCATCCTCACGTAGCGCCCAGGTTAACATTGCTTTCACGCCTATGTGGAGTTTCGATACGGGGATAAATTTTTCTGTGTCTTTATAATTCCGGACAAAGTAGTAGCTCAGTCGTGTACCTGTGAGGTGGGAGATCCGGTCCGTGGAAGTCAGGTAGAGATGGAAACGTTTATTACCATATTAAGTTTGTTTATAGTTAAGCAAATGCTTCAAGATAATTTATATTTGGATGCTTCACGGGGCCCAGACCATGTTATTATCTGAAAACTACGTGATGTGGATTTTTCTATACAGCATGGCATCACATTAAGAAGGAAGAGAGGGTCCTAATGGGTTCTTACATACGTGGATCGGGGTGTGGTACAAAGGTGTTGGTCCATGCTGAGTCTAATTTTGGGCATCAAGGTAGACGATAATCTTATAATTGGATAGCGTCCATCCATAAATAAAGGGATGCAGCAGATGAACTGAGAACAGAAAAGTTGACTGTGGGGATGGACTACATGTTGTGGCAGAATTCTACCGAGTGATAAGATGTTCTCTACCTAAAGTGTAGGAAATTATAATCTTAGATGTTTTATTACGACGTGAAACTTGGTGTCCCACTTTCATATGATATTGATATTAAGAAAGTCGTACATTTCCGAAGACCTTTCACGACACAATTTGACGAAATCTCTTTATAGGTGGCACTAATGTCTGTTCCACTCTCGTTTTAATAGCAGGGAATTGAAAAGTATAAATATATGCATCCCGATGTGATATGATGTTCAAACCAAGTCTCCTAGAAATCGTCAAATTATTTTAAAAGTTGGGGAAATCTGAGGTTTTCACGGCTACGAATATGAAAATGACTCTTTTCTTGGATAAAGCATCGTGTACCCCTGTGGATGTTACCCCGGTGATAGAGGTAGTAAGTTTCTCTGAAACGTCATTCAACATCTAACGGAGTACACTGTTCTACATCCCAAAAGACAGTAGTTTTCTGGCTTCAGAGTCATTAGGAATGAACAGGCACATGACCTGACGCAAGCGGGCAGGTGAAATCGTATTTAAAAACCGAGACTGCACAGCGAACTGGCTGGTCACGCCTGTCGCACACCACCGAGACTGTTTGGTGTTAGTGGATTAGAGGTTGAGAATCGCGTTCTCCGGCATTCGGCCTACTTTGTCAGTCACAGACGACAGTTGCTGTCCTGAGAAGAACGTTTTTCTAATTCTAAAGTTTGAGTGGTAAATGCAGCTTGAGAAAACAATCGCTGGAGATGGCTATATTCACGGGTGTCGCATCTTGTAGTCTGATAGAAGTTGGCCAGCGTTCCAGAGATGTTTGTTGTCTCCGTCATCACTGAAATCGTCCTGATAATGGATGTGATAAACACCTCTGAAACGCTGGTGAACTCCAACCTGACTACACAATGCAAAATCCCATAAGACAGCCATATTAATGTTTGTCGCCGTGAGAACTTGGAAAAAACCCATTAAATTGTCAATGTTTATTGTCAGGGTGATTAAGTCGAGAAGAGTGAGATGGGCGGGGCATGTAGCGCGCATGGATGGGACAAGAGGCGTGCACCGGGTACTGGTTGGGAAACCTGAAGGGAAGAGACCGCTGGGGAGACCTAGACATAGATGGGAGGATAATGTCAGGAGGATCTATTGGAGAGAGGAGTTGAAGGCAAAATGATTTTGTTGGCCCAGGACAGGGTCCGGTGGAGGGCTTTGGTTTATTCGGTGATGAACCTTCGGGTTCGGTACGCCATCTAGTTAGTTAGTTAGTTAGTTATTCTGAGAGAATCATACGAAATCCATAATTATGCTTTGTAGGCAAACTGTAGATTGTCAGAATATTAAAGCAGGCGGTGTCCAGAGATAGAGAATTGGCGAACCAGTTGTGATGGAGAAACAGGCGTCCTTAACCATTCTGTAAATCGAATATTTCGATAAATAACATCATTTAATATTTTAAATATTTTAAATGTTAATTATTGTAATATTTTAATATTTAATAAGAATTTATTGTGATTAGACGGACAAGATTTAAACAATATATATTTATTATATCACAATATGACGCAACTTTACCATCTCATTCTACTAAAATTCCCACGTAAGGTCAGCTTTCATTTGAGTCGTGCCAACGCACACACACACACAATGTTTTTGGTACGTGTAGTAGTTGCGGGCGGGTGTATAAAACTGCCGCCTCGCTGTCTCAATCTGTGAACGGGAGTCAACACTGCGCTCTTGAGTGGTTAAACACGAGGAACTGAAGGTAACTTGGACCCGGGGTCTATTATCCGTGTAATAAGCAGTGTTCTGCCCGATAACTTTAGTCGATAAGCTTCGACCCACAACCGCAACAATTTCTTTCTAAAACTCCAACAATTACTGCTACCTTGTTTACCTTTAGTCTTCAAACAATATTCGCTTGCAGTAATTTAATATTGTGTTCTATCCTAAATTAAGTGGCAGGAGTTGAAACGTAAGGGTCATTTTCAAGACGTCTTTAAACTGTTGGCCTATCTTTTTTTGTTTCCAATTGTTTTAAGAACTAACAAAAAATGTGATACGTTGAAAATATTTTTATTTGTGGTTTTATGAGTTGGTGATTTGATTTTGTAGTAAACTTCCTCCAATGGAATGAACGTGAACATTGATCTAAACTCTAAAGAGAACAAGGATAGTCAGATCAAATATTTTGGAAGCGTTTGAACCCTGCGTTTGTAATGTCAGAGGGGTGTCCATATTTCAGGAGGTCCTTCGTAAGCATTTTCAATGTCTAAATCTGTTCAAAAAATAAAAATGTCAATTTGATTCACTGTACGTTTTCTAAAAGTTGTAGACATCTTCCTAGAAAAGAAGTAACCCATCATAGATATCGTTCCGCTTTGTCAGAAGTAGTCCGTATGAGAAATAGGTTCAGTTGTGGAGGGGCAGATGGCCCCATTTGGTGTGGAACTCCCTCCCTCATTCCAAAACCTAATACTCCCTTATTCTTATACCTAATTCTACTACTGCTAATGATGATGATGATAATGCTAGTGTTATAAACTATTATTATATCTTTGCGCTCACTCCGATGTATAGTGGACGTTCGGTCGCCAAGTTCATTTTATTTGCTTGCCAAGCAGCTAGTAGGCTGGTCCGGTGTCTCGTCTCCTCCTATTCAGTTCAACAGTGGAATAAGCGCGCAGTTTCAGAGGGCGGAAACTTAAATGCGATTCCGCATGACTTTATCCTCAACAATCCTCCTTCGTATTTAGAAGGTCTCAGGTTTGAATCTTGGTCTAAAGACCCATGAAAATGACTGAAGTTTTTGACGTAAATACGTATATATTTTAGGGTCAGTGTCATTCGGCAAAAATGTAACGAAAAAGTGTAACTGCATTGTTATGTTACCTAGGAAACGTCATCTGTTTATCAACAAATAAACAACAATGGTTACCTACATAGTTACTTTACCTTACCTTACCTTACCTTACATTACATTTCATTACATTACATTTCATTACATTACTTTACATTACATTCAGCTACCACAGACCCATCTTAAGCGTAACTAATTCAAGTTAAATAAGCAATGTCTTAATCAAACTTATCTCAATTGTAAAGCATGTATAAAGGAAATATTTAGAATAAAGCCAATATATAAAATTCCTTTCCGTATAGACGTATTTACGTCAAATTCTCCGGAACCGTGGTTCCACTGACAACTTTTTCCCGTGGGACGTCTTTAGTATCATCCGGCAAATTATGTGATAGTGTCGTAAAAGTTTGCGCTACATATTTGAAATTACGGACGCCGCTAAACAGCTAAAGTATCGATCATAATGCTTCTGACTACTTAATTCCATGGTATGGAATAGGTGCTTTTGATTGTCTTGAACAATTGGTATTTAGTGAGATTTCATGTTCTCAAGGCGAGGAATATGGAGGTAACTGTCGTTTGGGATGTTGCATCATGCAGTGTTGCAGAAATTTGAGGTGTGATTACTGCCTCTATCATCAGGACCATGTGTCATCGCCCTGATGATGGAGTCTGTAATCACCTCCGAAACGTTTTGTCAGTTTCCGATTTTTTTTGTCAGTGTTTCTGATTAAATTTGTTTGTGAATTTTACGTTTTCCTCATTCCTGATACATGCCCGGAATCATATACTCATGAATTCAATCGCCGTATTGTTATTAGGACAGACTAAAAGTGTTTTGATTCTGTTAAGTTTTATTTTTTCTTATCGTCAGGCGTGCTAGAGTCTTTCCCCTGTAAATTAGGCACCTTTAGAAAGAGGGTCAGAAAAGTAGTTACAAGCTAAGGGTTATTAAGTTGGGAATAAATGGTGATAAGTGAAGTGAAGTGTCTTAGTCTCCAAGTGATGAAGGGCTGTAGTTCTTTGGGATAAAATTTTCATGTACTGAGAGCGGACTTTATATTCTACTCTTAAGTATTGTGATTAATTAGTGGATGTGTATTTTTTTATTGTGTGTCAGATGTTTTATTTTGAGTGTGGTATGTTGTATTGTTGTGTCTCATTGTATTGTTGTGTGAGTGCATCAGTTCATGACGTTTGTAATACATTACAGTTATTGTCTTATGTCTAGGTGGTATTAAGTTCTTTTTTTTAAGTTAAGTACTTGAGGTTGGATGGTTTTGTAATTTATGAGTTGGTTGATTTTGAGTGGGATGTGTTGTTTTTGTTGTGTCCTTTTTTATTGTTTTGTTCTGTCTCTGTGTTGATGTATCTCATTGTATGTTGTGTCTTATGGTTTTTGTTGTGTCCTTTGTTTATTGTTTTGTTGTGTCTCATTGTGTTGATGTATCCCATTGTTTGTGTGTCATATTGTTTTTGTTGTGTCCTTTTGTTTATTGTTTTGTTCTGTCTCTGTGTTGATGTATCTCATTGTTTATTGTGTCTTATTGTTTTTGTTGTGTCCTTTGTTTATTGTTTTGTTGTGTCTCATTGTGTTGATGTATCCCATTGTTTGTGTATCATATTGTTTTTGTTGTGTCCTTTTGTTTATTGTTTTGTTCTGTCTCATTGTGTTGATGTATCTCATTGTTTATTGTGTCTTATTGTTTTTGTTGTGTCCTTTTGTTTATTGTTTTGTTCTGTCTCATTGTGTTGATGTATCTCATTGTTCTGTTCTGTCTCATTGTTTTGTATTTTATTGTAGGACACTGCCACCGGGTATAAACCCATTTGCAGTCAATAATAAATAATAATAATAATAATAATTAATATCGTCTTCTTCTTGTTGTTTTTTGTCGTCAGTTTTAAGTCTGAAACTGAATTTTGCTGATGGTTTTTCTGAGTTGTGATACCGTGAGATTTTCAGCCTTGAAGATGCTTCTCCTAAACGTTGGTATATACCTAAGAGTCCACACGGCGTCGTAAGTCGACAGAACAACTTTGACATTTTAACTGCCGTGAGAATCTCATATCTCACATAAATCTGAAGTTATTATAACATTTGTTTTGCGTTCAAGAAATTGTCTCCAGACAAATGATGCATTGCCACTTATTTTTTCAGAAAGCAGACCTACGTCTCGTTACAAGATAGAAGTATTCCTTGTGTCGTTCTTGCTCATAATTCTCTTCATATTATAAAACTCACAAAGTGAACATAACCCCAATTTTCTCCCTTGTCAGCAATCTTGCGAGGTAATTACTAGTCCCATTATCATTTTATATCCTTGGAAAGCCTCCAGACATCCTCAACAGCACGAAAGAAACAAAAACATAAGTACAGGCTAGTGGAAAGAGAAATTAAACATGAGCCTTGCTTAATTCCTCATATTATCTCTGACTGCCCTCTTCCGTGCCAATTACACATCTCAAATTTCTTAATATTCAATTATTTAATCCGCGATCATGAAGTATAATGAAAATAATCTTTCGGTCTTACGGTGATACTTCTGCGTTGAAAGTATCTTCCGTTTAAAGTCATCACAATTTATATTAAAATTTAATGTGTTTTTTGCACATAGTAGAACGCGTAATGGGGATGTAATGTCTGTCGATCAGCAAGTTCATCATCTCTGATTTTTCAATTTCATCATCTCAGGTATTTAATGTGTTTGTGGCTAAATATTTGTGTAATAAAAGATATTAGCGGTTGATAAAAATAGTTCTGTCTTTGACTGATGATGTTTTTATGGAACGCATAATAATTCACTTGTGACAAAACCTTGCGAACGAAGTTAATCACACTTTCCTCACTGCATGTCATTAAAGTACATTTCGGAAGTGTCTGAGAGCAGTCGATGTTTTTGGAACGCATGATAATTCACTTGTGACAAAACCTTGCGAACGAAGTTAATCACACTTTCCTCACTGCGGGTCATTAAAGTACATTTCGGAAGTGTCTGAGAGCAGTCGATGTTTTTGGAACGCATGATAATTCACTTGTGACAAAACCTTGGGAACGAAGTTAATCACACTTTCCTCACCGCATGTCATTAAAGTACATTTCGGAAGTGTCTGAGAGCAGTCGATGTTTTTGGAACGCATGCTGGAGATCCGTCCTCTGTAACAATTGTTAAAACGAATTTTAACCTTTCTCAGCCTGCATGCTTTGGCCGCGTGAGGTGTTCGTGTTCAAACATGGAAGACGAATAATATTTCCCGTTCATGATTTAAATGCCGTAATGAAATCTTGCACAATAAAGTCTTGTAGTTCAGCCAGTAATTGTAGATCTTAAATCAAGATAGACAAGCAAGCACTTTTTAATTAAGTCGTGTTTTTGTGGTCGACTGTAAAGGTTGTAGAGCATAATTACTTGTATAATTAGTTGTGTGTTAAGTAGCTTGGCCATCAAGGAACTGGTGTGTGTGCCGATTTCCAGTCTTAACGTGTCGGAGAGACGAAGAAGCTCCAAATGATCGCATTAAACCGGTTTTGAAACTCATGTTGTCCGGTTTGCTTTCAAAGGATTGACTGACAGACAGACAGACGGTCCGACTACTTGATTCTGATATCAAGCTCAGGTTTGCACACAGTACAACGTGCAAAATTGTATTATGTGACTTTTCAAAGATCTTACAGTGGTTTTCTCACATTGGTACTCGGTTATTCTTTCCAGGGTTTCACAGGGACTCTTTCTTTCCATCTGTGGAATATTATTAGAAAGCTTAGATTGTTTCCTGATTCAATAGAAACATTGATTAATAAATTATAGCAAATAATTTTTAATTCTATGTAAAATTCTGTACGAGTATTTTATCCTGGAAATATCCTTATCTTTTTACAGCTAACATTTTCTGTGTAACCTTTTTATGACATAGTAGAATACTATACGACGACTACGTACGTCATATAAGGTATAATTCGTAGGAAGCCTAAAATGTACCTCCCGAATAGCAAGGTGTTTGCATTTGCCTACATACTTACAGAACGAAACCTGTGAAAATTTACCTCTCATTTCAGCTTTTTATTTAACCTGCATCTTATGGATCCATTGGAAGTAATTTTACTCTCATCTCTGTTTTAACCTCTTGGATTTCTTAACTTTTCAAATGAACGCCTTGTGTGGCAAATCTTCCAATAGCAATAACGTAAAATAACCGCCTCTTTCATGTTATTTGTAATCACTAGACTTTAAAAAAGGCCATCCACAGGTAGTCATTTTGCGTTACTTTATTTAGCCTGTCTTATTGATGAAACAGGTTGAGCAGGTTGGTGTGTCCAGGCAGAAGATATTCTGAGGATTTATGTGGCTTCTATCACTGTACCGAGATGATATAAACGATAAGCGATGCGACGCTTAGCGTCGGTCAATAAGCTTATGGCGGCCCTTTGATCTGCATCGTGTGCCGGCGTCGAGATGATGGGTGTTAGGTTAGGTTAGGTTAGTTAGGTTAGGTTGGGTTAGGTTAGGTTAGGTTAGGTTAGGTTAGGTTAGTTAGGTTAGGTTAGTTAGGTTAGGTTAGGTTAGGTTAGTTAGGTTAGGTTAGGTTAGGTTAGGTTAGGTTAGGTTAGGTTAGGTTAGTTAGGTTAGGTTAGGTTAGTTAGGTTAGGTTAGGTTAGGTTAGGTTAGGTTAGGTTAGGTTTGGTTAGGTTAGGTTAGGTTGGGTTAGGTTAGGTTAGGTTGGGTTAGGTTAGGTTAGTTAGGTTAGGTTAGTTAGGTTAGGTTTGGTTAGGTTAGGTTAGGTTAGGTTGGGTTAGGTTAGTTTAGTTAGGTTAGGTTAGTTAGGTTAGGTTAGGTTAGGTTAGGTTAGGTTTGGTTAGGTTAGGTTAGGTTGGGTTAGGTTAGTTTAGTTAGGTTAGGTTAGTTAGGTTAGGTTAGGTTGGGTTAGGTTAGGTTTGGTTAGGTTAGGTTGGGTTGGGTTGGGTTAGGTTAGTTAGGTTAGGTTAGGTTAGGTTGTTTGGTGTTCTTCGCCCAATGCCCATAAAATAAACGCTTATGGGGCTGATCATGTCCGTCTGAGTGTCTGCAGTTCAGTCCGCACGATTCAACTATAAGGACCGTCGGACGGATTTTGATTAAATTGCGTAAGGACGTTATGCCATTCCGATCTGGCCTAAGGTCGTAATTTTCAATGTCCTTCAATCGGTTATGCCAACATGGCGGGCGAAGAAACTTGTAAGATGGAATCGACACTAATGTCACTTGCAATATAATCAGTTCAATGCGGACACGAATCCCTACACTTTAAAATAATTTAATACTAGGAAAAATTATAACGACGTTGTTTCAACTGCATGTGTTTTATGGCATAAAATGAATGACAAGTTGTTACAGAAGAAAGGTTATGGCCTATTTAATATTGTACAGCACAACTCGCCTGGAGAGTTAGAGGAAAACCACGATATATCTCTTGGCAATGTAGCTGGGAAACCAGCTTTGATTTGAACCCTGTGCCCCCCCCCCCCCGAATAGTGTTACTATTCCGCTAATATTCTTAGTGCCAGTGCCTTGTGTTTCTTTCACGATTATTAGTCAGCTTTTAGTGTAGTGCACCTTGATGCACTGTTGCTCTCAGCGTGTCGTGTACAAACGAATTAGCAAGAAGCACACGTGAATAAGCTTGTTCTCCTGCTCATCTTTAAGAACATTTTCTTATCTTGTCTACGTTTAAGTGGACTGCAAATTAGTCACATCCAAGAGCTCCATTTAGATATGAAGATATGTTTATTAAAATGAAAAATTGCCTTTTAAATTAAACTTAATACATATCCAGGAATAAAGGTACGACAGTTTTCATAATGAATAATTACTTCCGAAATTAAGTGGTCTTCTTGCTTGCTAAATATATGTATTTGTAAGTCAACGAAAATTATATTCAGCAGCAGTAAATGTATCTCGGTAAAGATAAAGGAATATATATTCTTAAGTGAAAAATTACGTAGGTGTTGAAATAATTGGACAGAGATAGTAGAATTTCTTAGGCGTATATAATTTTGTTTCCGTAATGTTGTGTAAACTTGAAATGTAAGATGTTCTAACGTAAGGCTATGGTGAAGATTTTATGATTATATGATAATGTCGTTAGTGTATCCAACTGAGGAATTTTCGCGTGTTTATACAATATTTGAGTGCTTTTTTTTGTTCTTTGTACAAAAGAATCTCATAATAAGGAGGCTGTCTCTCTCCTCTGGCGTATTTCTTGTCCTAATGGAGGTACGAATTCCTGTGACATTTTTAATTGTAGTCAGTTCCATAATTGTTTGACGAATTTAATTTTTGCTCATAGCTTCAACTTTTCCCTATATTAATGAATCTCGAGCCTTATAATATATCCTAAAAGTTAGGAAATATGCGCGTAGCGTAACAATTCCGGCTCGTTCGCCAGAATTTGATCTTTGAAATTTGTGTGTGACACCAGTGACGTCATTTGTTTGGGGTCAGTGGCTTTCTGGTTGGCACGATGTCTGGCGCCCGTCTACCCGATCGGTGCCATCGATACGGACATTCCTCCACATTGTCACGCGGCTTGCTGGGGATTCCCCGTCCTGGGATTCTCCACCCAGTCACTTGCGCGCAAAATTACGTTGCTGTTGTCACTTCTTAACCGTAAAAGGCATTTGTCGAATAATTTTAATAAAAATCTGTTTAGCTGTACTGAAGTTGTTACGTAGAGAGACAGACAGACAAACATATGCCTCCACGGAAAATTTGTTTAAACCTTTTTGTTGCATATGTTTCTAAAAATACACTTCACCTGTATATTCAAATGTAATTCAGAAATACAGTTCTTATTTGAAACGTGTTTGGATATCGTGTGGGTATATTAATGAAATACGAGGAACGACTGTGTCTGACTGTTCATTGTGATTAGTTTCGCAACAGTGAGTTTTAGCATGTTGTAATATACGAGGTGCGATCAGAAAGTTTCGAGACTGTGTCAATAGAGGGCGAACCGGATGTAGTACGAGCTTCTGCCGCTAAGGGGTGCGGCCTACATTCATAGTGAATCAGTGTGCCAGCCGGCATCATCGAATTAGCATTTGTTTCTTAGTTACGGGCGTTTTGGTGTTGCATTACACCGACCCTCCTGCGATTTCGGAATGGCGTGTGCATCAAATTTTGCCAAAGACTCGCCAAAACGGCTACTGAAACCTATGAAATGCTAAAGCAAGCATTTGGGGAGTCCGCAATGGGTCGTGCACAAACTTTTGTGTGGCATTCACGTTTTAAAAATGGCCGAACCTCTGTCGATGATGACGAGCGTTCTGGACGACCATCTTCGAGCACAACGCCCGAAAATGTTACGAAGATTCGGCAGGCCATTCACGAAGATCGACGTCGTACCATCAACGACTTGTGCGACATTGTTGGGATAGGCTATGGGACCTGTCAGCTGATTCTAAAGGAAGAACTCCACATGCGACGCATCCTGTCTGAGGACCAGAAGCAGAATCGACTTCTCGTTTGTCAGGAGCTCAAAGATCTTGCAAGAACCGACCCCAACTTCCTTTCTAAGGTTTCCTCTTCCCAAAGATGAAAATTCAGCTAAAGGGAAGGAGATTTGAGACGATAGAAGAGATTCAGGCAGAATCGCAGATGGTGCTTGACAGGCTGACAAAGAAAGATTTCCAGGGACGCTTCCAGGCTTGGCAGCGGCGCTGGGATCGTTGTGTTCACTCCCAGGGGAACTACTTCGAGGGTGATGGATGAATTTAATACCTGAGATAAGTGTACGGGTTTTTATAGGCGCAGTCTTGAAACTTTCTGATCGCACCTCGTATTGGTGTCTGCAGAAAATGACGTTCAATGAGGTAGGCGATATCAGATCATTTATTTTTCATTGAAATGACTCTTTTAATTCAGTTTTGTCTTGTTTGCAAAGTGCCCATACATCCAGGCCACAGTACAACTCCTACAATAAATGCGAGTAATACTGCCGGTAAGTAACCAAAGATTTTCATCCTGACTCGAGTACGGATGTGCTTTCGGGTCTGTGACCTTAGATCGTGTAATCTCGTCTCCGAAACAAACAAATTTTGACTCGGCCCCCTTCTTGTTTTCGAGCTAGTTAGAACTTCCACGTCAGGACTCAAACACAGGGCAGTTTTTGGTGATGTGACGTTTGATTCTGTAATCTTTTCGAAATATTGCCTCTGCTCTCTGGCATAATTGGAGCGTGCAGGGAGGCGACAGATGTGTTATGCCACATCAGTAATATCGGAGAGGAATGTATGCTTTTCCTGAACTGTGTAGTTTTTGTTCGTAGAACCCGCCAGTAGGTCTGTGCCAGCTCTTAAAGTAACGTCGTTTGTATCCAGCCACAATCTACTAGAACTGAAGCGACTGCTTAGAATTTTACACTCTAATGGCGCGTAACAATTGCTTCTCGAGATGTTTGCTTGTTTTTATCATTCGTAATTTTGTTACTACGGCAACATTTTAGACGATTTTGTTACTAAGCCTCAACCAATAAAGGTTACAATAAGGAAAATAAAAGAATAGCGATTATGAAAGTTTTATGTATGCTTTTTCTTAAAGAGCCATATAAGCTTCACGTACTTAATAGTTTTGGGAGCTGAAATGGGTCCTACCCTCTGCAATGAACGTCACTTTTACCAAGATATACACTTATTGACTTTTAGTTATGTGCTGTGAGAAAACATGGTCAGTTGTAGGCCCTCGCCGTAAACTCGTTCACATTAGTACTTACTGTAATGTATAGCGTAGAAGTATAAGTTTGAGGTGAGAATTGTATAAATGTTTAAAATAATTATTATATTTGTTTACCGTCAAATCACAATAAAATAGTAAGATAAGATAATTAAAATGATTAAAATATCATCTTATGTTCCATATCGAGCATTCGATTTACATCGGAACATTCACAACATGTTTCGGTTTATCAAACCGTCATCAGGTGTAAATTATAAAGTTTTAAACTCAAATTACAATTATTTATAGTTTTTACAATTTTATAATTTTATCATCTTTCTCAGTATATTTTATGGAAGTTGTGTCTAGATATTATTAATATAACATTATTGTTGAGGTGGTGTTTTGATGTTTTACCAGTCATATATGAAATAGCAATCGGTTCAGATGTGTTCAGAGGAGAGATCCAGAAGTGTTACCATCTCAGAACAAGGTTCGTTATTGACTGCAATAACAATAATGTTATATTAATAATATCTAGACACAACTTCCATAAAATATACTGAGAAAGATGATAAAATTATAAAATTGTAAAAACTATAAATAATTGTAATTTGAGTTTAAAAGTTTATAATTTACACCTGATGACGGTTTGATAAACCGAAACATGTTGTGAATGTTCCGATGTAAATCGAATGCTCGATATGGAACATAAGATGATATTTTAATCATTTTAATTATCTTATCTTACTATTTTATTAGGAGCCACGGTGGTCTAGCGGTTAGAACGCTTGCCTTGTAATCCTGGGGTCCCGGGTTCGATTCCCGGCGGTGCCCGAATTTATAACTTGTGTTGGGCAAGGCCGTGGTCTAGGCAACACGGAGTTTTCCTCCGTGGCATCCCAACAATTACTCCATTCACACACAGAAGAAGGCAATGGCAAACCACTTCTGGATCATCTGCCAAGAACGTATATGAACAGGTCCCAGTCCGAGAAAAGGATGGAAGGATCCTGTTCATATGGACCTGTCGTCAGACAGAACACTAAATAATAATAAGATGAGGTGGTCTAGCGGTTAGAACGCTGGCCTTGTAATCCTGGGGTCTCGGGTTCGATTCCCGGCGGTGCCCGAATTTATAACTTGTGTTGGGCAAGGCCGTGGTCTAGGCAACACGGAGTTTTCCTCCGTGGCATCCCAACAATTACTCCATTCACACACAGAAGAAGGCAATGGCAAACCACTTCTGGATCATCTGCCAAGAACGTATATGAACAGGTCCCAGTCCGAGAAAAGGATGGAAGGATCCTGTTCATATGGACCTGTCGTCAGACAGAACACTAATAATAAAAAAAAGAACTATTTTATTGTGATTTGACGGTAAACAAATATATAATAATTATTTTAATTAATATCACAATATGACGCAACTATACTATCTCATAAATGTTTAACTTACTACGTTGGACTAGCGACATTTAGAACAGGACAGATGTGGTTATACCTTGCAATAAATTTGTTGCTGAGGTGAATATAACTGTTTTTGGACGGGATTGTGCTTAAAATGAGCCTTCCGCAAGGTAGTGTTTCGTTACGTTACAGCACGTCATGTTTAATACGAACTGCTTAAGTGATGTTAGTGGTGGGCCGAATTGGAGGTGTGCAGTTATGCCCTTTTATCCGCTGAGTCATTTTAAAGGATTTTCATTGTTTCGCTATGCTGACTTTAACGATCAGGCATAAAACTTGCACAAATGACAGACCTGACCGGCCAACCGTAAGATGGACTGAACTCGCTTCCAAGGTTAGTAAATAATCACAAGGAGGGGGGGGGGAGCATTTTGGTTTATTGAACACTTCGAGTATTCTCACAGTTCTGCTGAACATGCCTAAATAGAACCTGGACTTATGAAAGGAAAAGCTGACGTAGTTGACATGACAGTGTGATTTTGTCACCAAACAAGATCTTTTGTGGGCATTTGCGTGTGTGTGCGTGAGAGAGAGAGAGAGAGAGAGAGACATTATTGTTATACGAACCTTGACACATAAATAATATTTCTGAGAGCTTTTTTTTTTTGAAATTGTTGGAGACATTTTTAATTTTTAAAGTTTTATAATTTTCTTTTAAATGAATGTGATATGAATTTTCAAAATTTTAATTGCCTTAATACTGCATTGTAAATAACGGATTGCAACAATTGTGACGAAATAACTGAATAAACTATTACATTTAAATTTCTTGGCCCATCTTCAGAACTGTTAATCGCTGTTGAGTGGTTAACATTCTTGTTTCATATTCGGTAGCTTCTGAGTTCGATTCACGATGCGGAAGATTGTCTTCGCTGAGGCATTTGTGACATCCCTAAATATTTCGAGGCAAATTCTTGGGTAGCACCTCACAATGTGTCAATGCTGCTTCATTCTATATCCTTACCAATTCATTATTCACCCAGGACGTTTTGAATGTTGGCTAATTTATTAACACATGTAACTTAGTGCGCAGCTTACTAGTTTAGTATTCAGAAGGTCCTGGGATTGACCCCGACCTTTATTACTAACAATTTAAGCCACAAGAGAAATTGTAAGTATAATGATAACGAATCACCTGAAGACTCGGAAAAGGTAACTGCCGAAACGTCGCATGTATTAGATGTACCTCAGACAATGGTCAGTGTACAACATAAATTCTTATGAAGGTTTTTCTTTCGTCACGAGTCAGTCATTCAGTCAGTTTGTTAGATGTTAAATATTGTCTTCCTTTTTTCTTGTTAAAAACAATTTGCAGTTACAAAGCGTGGCGAAAGGAAGTGTCATATAGCAACGTTATTCCAGTGGAAAAGTTATGTGATTTTTTTTTATACCGCCCAGCATTAATGGCGTTTTGCGAATTTTAAACAAGGAAATTTTATCGCCTGAAATTCTATTGCCCCTGATGTGCGCAATTTCGCTTGCAGGTGAGATTTTGTGAGTTCGTATTCATCAACCTAACCTTGCTTACTAATGTCTTACGAGGTGTCGTTTTATTACACATTTGTTTATTAGTTTACATTGATATTAGGGCCTATGTTAAGTACAAAAAAAAATAAAACACTTTGCAGGAGAGGAGTTTCTTCAATATGAAACAGGGGTCGATAAAGTGTGGAGTATATGCCGCGTACGTCCCATAACAAACTGATCTTTATAGAGATTTGTGCCAATGTCTATATGTAGATTACAGGAGACATCCTATTCCAAGGTTGAAGATACATACTGGTGAGATGAATAAATAAAATAAGTTACAATTTTTGAGTTTCTTGGTTTCTGTCAGCAAATTTTTTATCAGTGCCGTGAAACTGTAGCAATAATTAGAAAATCAAATCAGTGAAAAGTTTATATACATAACACCAGATGATGGCTATATATAGCCGAAACATGTTGTGTAAGTTCCACATGTAAATCGAGTACTCGATAGGGAACGTAATATGATATTTTAATCTTTTAATTATATTGTGATTGACGGCTAATTTTAATATATTTTTAATACTATTAAATCACAATATGACGCATCTACAATACCTTAAATCAATTGTTTGTTCTAAAGTTCCGTAGGAGAGGATATTTTTGCTCCTGCCGTCATAATTTGTCATACATATTCGTTGGATCGAGGGGTGACGGGAACAGAAAGTTTCCAAAAAGTTGGGTTCGAAAAAACTACAGTGAGAAAGGTCCCAAAATAATTATGTTTGTGTAAGTCTGTTTTATCTAAGATGAAGGTTACTGTACAGACATTTCTTTGAGCCCGTAGTGAGGGGGGGGGGGGCACAGTAACAAATGCGGTACTAAAAGTCCAGTTCACCACTCCTTCCCCCCTCGACTTTTCTTCTATTTTCTGTGTTTTGTGTTTTAAGTCAAAGGCCTCAGTATAGAACGGCGGTAAAATAAATAACAGCCTTTCTCATTTTCTTGAATATTTTGTTGAGGTGCAGTGGCGTGGTGGTCATTCTGGACTTTGAACTTCAGCGGTTCGCAAGGTAGTGGTCGTGGTATGATCTAAGATTCTGAGAAAATCCTCAGTCAGAATTCCCGCGTCTCGGGGCCGATATTTGAACCCACGACCTCCCGTATACGATGCACACGTAATAAACTACTATACTATATTTTAATACTATAACCATTAAATGTTATACCACATTCTTGTTTGTAAAGACGCAATAAAACTCAAGATGAAAAGCATTAATGTTGAAAATTAAGACAGTTTAATCATCCTAAGCTTTGGCATTTACCGACAAGTCTACAAGGCGTTACTACCCAGAAGAACATCGCCATATATTGACGTTTTAAACATTATTGTCTTCTGGGTTGTAAAGTCATGTAGTCAGGGAGAAGTTTACCAAAGTTTCAAAGGTCCTTGTTATCTCCATCATCAGGGTACCCTAATAATTGATAACCTTCTATCAGATTACAAGTCCTATACGTTGATATTATATTTTCAAGTGGTTTAAGGTTTTCCGATTAAAATGTGCGCAGTTATCATATGTCACGTGCCCCACTCGCATCATCCTCTTTCAAGAGCGTTTCGTTATTCGCCACGCAATTCTTGTTTCTTTCCGAGAACTTTGTTTTTGACTTCACGTGATGATACCAGTTACTTGTGTGCAGCCATTCCAACTCTGAGAACATCTACACCTCGCTTTAAAGGCGTAAACGGTTTACATTTTAAACGACTTCGGAAACTTTTATGATCGTTTTAAATATCGAACAAAGCAACAGAAACGAAACAGGTGGTGGTGTGAGAGTGTTAAACGCGGTGTTAGTTCTTATGAAGACTGAAGGAAGTTTCTTGTTCTGCGTTCATTTTAGTTACATGTTTACAACCTTGGCCATAACCTAACCTGCCCCATACACACATTGACTTCCTCACCTGACTTTATAATGTGGTTCTGTATGCGCTTGAAATTGATAGCTCTTCTAAGTGACAATTAAGAAATTAATTTCCTTTCATGTCCAAATCTTCGCTTCTTTTATGTGTAGATAAATATTTCCTTTCTAAGTAGTCACCTGATTATTATTATATCTGTGAGGATCAGATTATATTCACATCCACAAACCATACGTAGTGTCTTATTACTAAAGGACTTTTTGAGGACCGTATTAAACTGCTTGAAAGTGTATTTTATCTGGTTGATATTTTATACGCCGAACAGTTCAGACGTCATATCCTCACATTGATAGAAATTAACAAACGAGATGTAGTCTACTTCTGGTATTTAAATTACCACAGTAATTAATAGGCGTTCATATGACTTTTGTAGTGATTCGTTTTGAAGTACTGGTTGTATTTAGCGTCAGTAATTTAGAGGGACCGAACGATTCATTTTTGTGGCTGGATCTCCTGACTCGTGTTCTGGAGAACCATTGGCTGGATATCCTGACTAGTATCTTCCGTAGTTTTCTTTAGTCCCTTCAGAGAGCTGTTGGCGTGGTACCTTAATTAGGCCGCGATCTACTTCTTTCATCTCCATTTCAATTAATTATTTGTTAATAATCGTGAAGTGTTACGTATGGAGTGTCGCGCTGTATGGAGCAGAGACTTGGACACTCAGGAAGAAGGAACGGAAATACCTGGAGAGGTTTGAAATGTGGTGTTGGAGGAGAATAGAGAACATCAGGTGGACGGATCGAGTGACCAACGAAGAAGTATTGAGGAGAGTCAACGAGCAAAGAAGCATTCTGCAGGCGATTACACGAAGGAAAACTAACTGGCTGGGACATATTATGAGTGATATCATCGAAGGCCAGGTTGAAGGAAAGCGAGGACTGGGAAGAAGACTGATACAGCTAACCGACGATCTGAAACAAGGAAAGAAGATGACGTTCCAGGAGTTAAAACGAGAAGCTGAGAATAGGGAAAACTGGAGAGCTCTTTTTGGGCAGAGCAATGGACCTGTCGTAAGACAGAACACTGAATAATGAATAATAATAATAATAATCGTGTCATCCGACGCTGTGTAGTCTGGGCTACTATCAGCATCGTTAGATAAATAAAATATAGGTCTAGGCTTATTGAATGATATATTTTAATATTGTGCTCCCATATGCGTTTCGATCTCCCAAGTGGTCTTCTGTCTACAGGATCTTAGACTAAGACTGTGGAATGCATTTCTCATTTCCTTGTATGTGTGCTAAAACGGTGGGGTTGAGGCGTTCGTATTGTCACCAGGAACAGTGGTGTCACTTGGTCACGCAAGAAGTGTATTGACAGTGAGTTTGCTAAGTGAATGCGAGGTCATGGACTTGACATGGACCAGAAATGCTTTAGGCCTGTCCTGTCTAACTTCTTTGTAATGTATGTAGGTCTGACGCTCTAAAAAAAATACAAAAAAAAAAAAGCGAAGCGCTTTGAACCGTGTCGGTGCGCCTCATTGTGATACAACAGTGTGTCAACAGAATGTGCTGGTGTTTGAAATGTCGTAAACAAGCTCCCAACTGGTCCAGCAGCATTGATGGATATTTCATTGGAAACCACGCGCCTAGCGTTCACAGGGGACTTAGCGCCATTCCAGGCCTGAGTGGACAGACGATCAGCCCATTCGATCTACACTCTCTCGCCTGTGACCACATGCCCATCTAATCATTGGTAGAACTGGATCCACCGATTATGGCCGCTGACCTTGTAGGGAGTGCCCAGTATGCGGACCACTCAGTGAAGGTAGGAAGGAGTTTCCGTCGGTCAGTACAGTCTGTGTCAGTGGAGCAGTCTAGAAGCCTGATAATTGTTGTCTTGTGGCTGTGCTGTGTTAACAACATGCCACCTGTTCGTTGAAATCTCCTTTCTGGCCACTGATAACGCCTCGTATCACAACACTCAGACAGACAACCCACCGACGTCTTAATCAAAGAAGGACGAAATGAAAGCCTGGATATTGGAAATAAACATCCCATTTTGTGACGTGTTGAAAGCTCCACTGTACGATTTAATCAAATTAAATAAGTCAAAGTACAAATATCATGTGACTAATCAGATTTTAGCAGACAAGGAACGTACTGTGCTGAGACTTCCGCCGTACCATCCCGATTTAAACCCCACTGAACTTATTTGGGCAGATGTAAACACAGTGGGTTGCAAGCAAGAACACAACATTTAAAATTAATTGTGTCGCCAGAGATTCGAAGAAATTTGGCAAGAGGAATGGGATAATGTACGTCAGCATGTGGAAAAATTAGAACAAATTTGTTATGAGGAAGAAGGCATGATCGAAGACGCTATTGAACGCATTATAATTGAAGATAATGGAGTGAACAGCAGCAGCTGTAGTGATGAATCGAGTGATATATCAGTAAGCGATGGTCTGTGAGGAGTGGAAGAATTTTAAAAGGACCGAAGAGTTGTGAACAAGATAAAATTATCTAATACTCTCTGCAGTGTTAATTTTCTAGTGTTGTGTAGTGTAGTGAAATAATGTGTTTCATACCGTGGTGATATTTTATTTGGAGTGTACTGTACGCTGCCATCCCTTTCAGCAAACTTCTCTTAAGTGACTCGCTCCGAGGTTCCAATTCACAAAGTTCAGCTGCCAAAAACGCTTGAACGCTGTATACAGCAGCGCCCAACTGCCTTGCCTACCGATTAAACCATCGAGGCACCGGTCATTTGCCACTCTCAGACGCGCGCTAACTTGTCACTCTGTCATTCGGTCACTCACAAATTTGTAACTGGTCACCCACTCACTCAGTCACCATTTTTCTGTCCATTGATTCGCCGATCTCTCACCTACTCTGTTAACCACTCCCTGTACCATCCACTCCCCACTCTTTCCGTTATCCATTGAGTCACAACTGTTCTCTTGCCGTAAAATGGACATGTTCCAAAAATGGAGTTTAAAAGAGAAATGACTAAGCAAAATCGAATATCTAAAATTTCGGCAAATGCTTGTTTGAGCTTTGCCTCATTTTCAGTCAGACTTTTGTTGATGTATTGGACCTGCATTCTTGTTCTTTATCTCAACACGTTGGCTCCTATTAGGGTCACCAGTGCCTCGCCTGAGAACAAATTTCAGTACCGTGAGAGGCACCAGTGAGTCACAGGACTGATCATTCTTCGTGCAGTGAAATAATGTATTTCTAACACCACAGCTGGGACAGGATAGATGAATTAAGTTTGTAAGTGCCATCAGTATGTCACATGGTTAATACAGCAAAAGTTCTTAATTTATTTCTCAGTTTAGGAGGAGTCACTGATGGTTCTACCGAGCAAAAATCATCTGGGTCACAACGTTTCAATTTATTCTGGAATCGAGATATGGACACACACGTTGCTCGTGTGTAGGTAGTCCGACGTTGTTATTAGATTAACGTGGTGTGTGCGTTTTTAACATCATTAGCCACTAGTGGCTGACGTACTCCATTCGGTGCTGATTCTCTCGTAGTTCAGCCAATATCTCGATGGGATCCATTGCACATTCCCCTGGCGGGCACACCTCATGTAGTGCAAATAAAGAAGAGTTCAAACCCAACCTGCCGTCCAAGTTCTCTGTATAATTCAACTTTTATTTTTATTCCTTTATTTACCTTTTTACTGTACCCGTAGGGTATCGTATTTTTATATCCCTTTCAAAATCTGAGGCCTTTGGGCTACTATTACGTTTCCATAATACTTGGCATCGCATTTGGATTCCACATCCCCCCCCCCGCCCCCGAACCTCAGCTCTCACGCTGTTGTATAATCATCCCGATTTTTAAACATGGCGAGGCCATTTTGTCTTCAATTATGTTGAGTCCACTTCTCTTCCTCTCCCTACTACACCTCACTTCGTCTTTGTCTTCTCGTTTTAACTTCACCTTTCCTCGACTCATTATGCTAATGATTCCGAATTCCATCATCCCTGCCTCTTTCATCCTTTCCAGCAGTCCTCAACACCAGGAATCTCTTTGCCTCACATTTGCTCACACATCAGAGAACCACTTATTTACACCCAGTCTCAAAAACATTGTTTCGAATTACCAATTTCATATGTTTTCATCATCTTCCGCTATGGCCGTACCGAAGACAATGCCCACTTTAGAGGCTTCTTGTACGAATTTGTTTCAATTTAAGATGGCTGTGTTCTGGGTTGGTGCGCCGTGTAGTCTGGTAGACGTTTAAGAGTTCTTCGCTGCATTCATTATAACGCCCTGATTATGGAGGCAGCAAGGACCCCTGACTCTTTGATTAACGTCTACTGTACGACACTCGAAAGACTAATTCAGATTATGCTTGTAATAAATTAATTTCATGCAGAATTTGAGGTTTTCAGGGCTGTGAGTTTGAAGCTGGTTGTCTTCTGGATTGCTCAGCCGTGAAGTCTGGCTACACGGCGCAACTACCCAGAAGACAGCCATCTTCAAGTTACTTTCATGTCGATGGTATTCTTGGTTGTATTGCGATGTATTTGCCTGTCTATAACTTATGAAATTCAGCGCCTTAATCTATTAATCTGCCATATGTCAATTCGTGCTACGTTGTAAGTGGGTTTTTATCTATTCGTTGCGTGAAACGTGTAAGACACGCAAAGCGAGAAGCCTGTGTTCTCGATGTGTGGGATAATCACACATCACAACGTGACGAATATTCACCGACGTAATATTTCATCAATTTACCACCAGGTTCGCCGATGATTTAATGCAAATTCAACAGATTTTTATTCTATACTGAAAAACCTTTATTCTGGTTATTTTTCTTCCTTTCTATAGTTCGTATACTAATAGGGCTTTGGCCATTTCGTATTCAAAAAAAGAGTGTTATGTTGTTAGTACATGATTCCTTTACTGAAGCTATATTTTCCTCAGTCACCACAGTTTGTATAACGACTAGGCTACGTTCTAGACAGTCAGAGTTCTATTCTCGGCATGGACAGAGATTTTCTCTCTCCACATTGTCCAGACCGTCTCTGAGGCCCACACAAGCTCCTAACCAGTGGGTACCTGGGCTCTTTTATCGTGGATAAAACGACCGATACCTGATTATGGCTAATCATTTTAATCTAGAAATATTCATATTTAAGGATTTTTGAAGTGAACCAGGTGATAACAAGAGTTTCTAGATTTTATTTTTCTAAACTTAAATTTGTGTCTGTTAATATTTCCATTGTTTCAGTTATAGGTATTAACACTGAACTGTGTTAAACTCATTTCCGATCTGAAGTATGTTTAAAATATTTATGTTTATCAAAGTTGAAGTTATCTGCTAAGTCTAGTCTTGTTTTGTGTGGACTCAGAACATCAACGTCGTAATATCTCGTTTATACCTATAGCCTATTATTCGGAAGCCTGTTGGCAAGTGTCTGCTTCTGTGGCGAACCTGAAAGAAAACTTTGAAATTACGTAAGTTTGATGAAATTTAAATCGTTTTGTCCGTTTTACGACTTGAGCGCCGTCTTTTCTCATCCAGAAAATATTCCAGAGTTGTATCACAGAACTACATTAGTGTTTAATACATATGTTTTTACATTATCTTTGAAATTGAATTTTGGGGTATTTCTTCATGCTTTAAACATTAAATTAGAGAATATGAGGTGTGAACTGGAGAAATATGCAGACCTGTGATAATAAAGAATAATGAGGAAGGCCAGAAAGATTTAGACGTGTAAGAATGGGAAACAATTAGTAGTAAAATAGAATAATTGAGTTGAATGTATGGAAACTACGGCTAGAAAATAGGATATGAAAAATAATTACCCGTTGAAATTCACCGGGCGTTTTATCCTGGTTACGCTATAGGCTAATAGTTACAATCTCTAAAAAATTTTAACAACACATTCTGAGTCTTGGGGAGAAGTTTTACAACCCTGATCCTGTACCTCCTGTCTCGTTTTCTCCCTCTCTCTTCCTCTCTTCCCCTCCTCTTCGAGCCTTCCTTTCGTTCAAATCCCAGCCAATTAACTCTCCAACAGATCCTGTGATATTGATAACACAAGCAAGGCTCGTACAAAACGCTTGGGCTGTTAAACGATGTTAGTTTTAATCAGAATCATTAACATTAACAAGCTATCAGAAGGGCTCTCTGGATGAAGTAATTACCTTGTTGCAGCTCTCTCATTTTAAGCCTTGCTCTCGTTAAGTTCATTGTATATTATTGTTTGTGTTTTATGGTGCGGCAACTAACTTCGTCATTATAAATATTGTACAGTCCACGCTGGACCCACGACGACGACCACAAGTCTGCATGAGTCGAAATGGACGATGTTCTAGTAACACTTTGTCACGTGCAATTTACAAGAAACACTTTTTGGCACAAGGTATTGTCGGACAGTTTTCCCGTTGCCGAAAATTTGGAGTTTTTTTTTTGTTATATCTCATGTCAAATAACGAATTTAAAATTGACATTATAATTTTATTCTCTGTCTTTGGCGATAATATTAAATTATTTATTTCTTTATTTGAGGTTTTTAAACTGACTTCAAAAATTACTACGTTTCGAAGGATGGGTTTTCGATTTCAGGTAAGAACAGGGTAAACTCAGCTATTCCCGAACTGTTTTTTATTCTGTGGATAAAATGCAAAATAAGGAAATTTAGACTTTTTGAAACTGTTGAAATTTTATATGCATTTTCAAAAATTGTGTGGAAGTTTGATAGTGTAGTTTGCTGATTTTAATTATGTACTGTAGTATGTTTTACTGCAGACCTATTTGGATTGGAGTCAGTGTTACTTTAATTGCCTGAAAACGTATTTTATATTTCCGATCAGTTTGTACAGTTGATGGAAAAGTCAGGACACGATGGCCATGTCAGGGAGCAAAGTTATGATAACGCGGAAGACGGTCATTTGTAATACATAAAATGGTAGCGTATTTATATTAATAAAAATTTTATTTGATATTTTCCATCGTCTAAGAAATAAAATATGAAAACGACGTTTCGGAGATGGGGCTCTATCTCCCTCTTCAGATACCTACTCAGTTGAGCCCAATAGACAGAGATAATTCCCTATCTCCATATATGCTTGGAGAGGTATTTGTAAGGTCAGACATGAAAAGTAATTAAGTTAAATTAAATGCTAAATTGCAGACAAAATTTTTTAAATGCATTTTCATTTCAAGCGTGTCCTGACTTTTGAACCAGTTTGTATAATAGTGATTCCGATACATTTTTTTTTCTAATATACGATGTACAGAGCTTTCACAATATGTCTGACTATTGTCTGATTATTATTAATTAACGTCCTATGTTCTGTAAAAAGCGATACTATCAGATTAAACTACCAATATTACTTTGAGCATGCATGCCAACATTAAAACACTAGGTTCTGCCGAAAGAAAATTAAAAACAGTCCTTTCGCGGAGATGCTGTATTTGTCTGTCTCACTCTGGTTATATATACGTAGTTAAGTGGGCATTTATTAGCCGCATAACCAACGAACTTTCCCATGCAGTTAATGGGTGGGTGAACGATCAAGACATTTTTGTACAGTAATAATATGCAGATAGGTTTGAACTACGTCATCTTGAAATGTTGAAACTAATTGAATGGTTTCGTACCGGGTACAAAGGGTAAGTTGATGAGATAATAAATAAGAATTTAAATGTTCGTAATAGGGATGGGAATTATTTAATAATCTTGTTGGATATTTTGCTTCTGAATTTAGCTGAACCAGGTGTGCAACACAATCGCACTGCCCTTCGTAAATATCGTGCCTTAAGTAGGTTTGTATAGCTTTATTGTGTCTGTGAATGCATGAGAAGTAACAAAGACATTACTATTGTTACTTAAGAGCCTCTATTTCGTATCAGCTGTATTATAACAAAGCTGTTACTTCAGCCTTAAGTTCGTATGTAACTTGCATAATCATAATCATATTAATATAATTTTATGAGATGATAAAGTTGCGTCATATTGTGATAAATATATATTTGTTTAAATCTTGTCAGTCTAATCACAATAAAATTTCTATTAAATATTAAAATATTACTATAATTAACATTTAAATATTTAAAATATATTAAATGATGTTCTCTATCGAAATGTTCGATTTACATTAGATCATCACTTTTTACACGACATGTTAAATGTTAATTATAGTAATATTTTAATATTTAATAGAAATTTTATTGTGATTAGACTGACAAGATTTAAACAAATATATAATTTTATGAACAAATTTATAAACATGATTTGCGAGTAGTTTCCGGGAAAAAAAAATTCTTGAACTTTCGGGCGCTTTCTCTAGAGTCCTTCTCGTTCTTTTTCGATATTTTCGCGTTTTTCGTCTATCGGTTTCTGTTGATATTTAATACTTCGTTTTTCAGCGTTTTTTTTTCTTGTTGAATAAGTTTTTCTACGTTTATCAATGTAATTCTTCCTTCGCTTTTCTTTATTTGTTAAATAGTTCTGATGTTTTAGTTCTTTACACTAGGACACTAGCAGTTTCTGTCGCGGCCTCGTTGCCTATTGGTAGTCTGTGCGGTCATGAGGCTGTGTTGTATGCATAAGAGCACAAGTTGATGATGTGTTATGTATCTGGAATGCGGTGTGCATATCCTGCAGCCATGACGTCTTGATTAGGATGCTGGGGCGACCATGTTAATGGGGCGGAGATGAATGCCGGCGCTAACAGCAGCATCGTGCAGCAATAGCATAAACGTCGCACTTGGTCCGGCTCATACACGCCGATAAACAAATCGAAATAGTTCTGTAACTTTGGCTGATGCTTTGTTCGTGTGGTTTTTTGTGTGACTCGTCAGCCTGTATTGAATTATAACTGATTTCACTGATTGAATGACTCACTATCATGATCCATCGACCAGTTTAAAAGATTGATCTGATTGAATGTGTGGCTTCAATGTGATTGACTGAACGACTGATTGACTTGACTGGTTGATTTGCATTGAAGTCTCCTCAGTCTGTTATCCGTGTTAGTATGGAGTTGCAATCCAACGTTTGGCAGACTGTCTCTGTTTCCATGATCATTTTGACACATCTACTCTGATAATGGAGACGGAGACGGTCACCAGACCAATGCAATTCATACGTACGACTCTGCAGATTGTAGGAACAGACTCTCCTTCAATATAGGCTTCCTCCAGTGCCTGACACCTGCCGCAATTTGTGAAGCAACATGTCTCCTTTCATAAATAAATGCTCGCCTAGAAATACCAGTGCATTGCCCGTGAAATGCACGCCAGTTCGTAAGCGCGTGGTGAAATATTCACAGGGAATGGAATCTCTGAGATGTTAAACATCTTCTTAAAAACTATAAACAAAGGATCTCTTACGAAATGAAGTCAGTCACGGATATTTTACGTCCTACAGTCAATTTTATTGTTACGATGGTTTTATGAAAATGAGGCGATGTATATTATGTTTTTGAAGGTCACTGTACCTAATACGTCACGCGAGTGATTAAGATGTTAGGTCCACGTCTGTCTCGATGAGGAAGCGTACCGTATTGTGTTGTTTACTTATGGCAGCGAGACTCTGGCTTGATAGATATGAACGCGGATAGAATTTCAAGCGTTTGTCTTGTAACAAGCATTATACAACTAAACTTACCAACAAGATGGAGGTTGTGGAGTGGACAAAAGATCTTTACGTGTGAAGCCTGTTGTTTATATCAGTGTTATTCAACCTTTTTTGTTCTCGTACCCCCAGATATAATTTCTCTTCAACTTTGTACCCCCAAAGTTGTTTGTGTATAATTCAAGTTATACATAATATATAATCTACATCTAAAATAAATTACATTACTGATTATTCAGTGTTTATCATAAAATAATATATATATATTTTTTAAATTTCACGTACCCCCGGGGGTACGCGTACCTCAGGTTGAATACCACTGGTATATATGATGACCCTACAATTTTATTATTATATCAGGCATTTCTATTGGCGGGACAGGTAGCACGCGAGTGGGAGATGAGAAATGACTGCACAGTATTGTTCTGGAAACTTTAATTGTGAATCTCTATTAAACCAAACATTTCCAGAGCCGAAAATGGTTAGTTCTTTTGCGATTCTGCTGTCAATCTGTTTGTTCCGTTCTTGTATGGACAATGGAAATTATTCAGACCGAATCTCCGTGACATTGTTTCTGAGGCATCTAATTCAAGTTCTGTGGTCATTCAGTATGACAAAGCTGTTTCTAATAACCTGCTAGTTGCTGAGAGGGTTCACCTGTTTAGCTGGACGGACGTTAGACCTACTTATGTTCCCTAACGTCTGTATGAATTAATACTTAGCGTAATGCTGGTACAGTATAATCAGTTTTAAAAAAAGAAACTTTATTGTAGAGCTCTCTTAACTTTGAATAATGTGGAATTTGTATGTTAATATCATAGCAACTACGACAGTGTTCTTTATAAGTACAGAGAGTGTAGCCCTCTTGTGCTCTGTGTCATAACATTTCATTTGTTTAGGCTACTGTTAATAAACATGCTTCATAGGCCCGTACGGAAGGTAGGCTGTTTGAAGTAGGGCTTAAGTGAGATTCTCGTGTCCTTGGGATCAAAACGCGGAGGAAAATGTTTTTATCTAAGCAATTGAATTGAGAAAATTAAGCAGTGAGCAGCTTTAAAAATTTATTTTTAAATTATTATAAAGGCAGTTAGAATGAGGAGGCTGAAGTGGTCTGAACGTGGGAAGACGAGAAAATCTGTTGTTGGATCTGTTGGACGTGCGAGAAGGCGGTGGTCTTGATGGCATGACGACGTTTGTAGACGCAATACTGTGCTACACGACGCAGACACCCAGAAGAGTACCACGTGTGCGCACACAATTTTGTTGCTAATGCCATAGAAAGAGATAGTCTCAAAAAATAATACCGCTGTTTATGTAACAGAAATATTTAGGATGCCAAATTTTGTTTAAACAGATTTTTACATGCTGGTGATTATGTGTGCCGCGGGCCAACTTGATCGGTGGATATAATGGAAGTAGAAACAGCATAGAAATTTTGTTTGTGGAAGAAAGAGGTCATAGCTTTTGGAGAGTGCGAAAATCAGAACAATTAAAAATGTCTAAATAATACCCAGTTTCGGTTGCTATAAACAGCAAATAATATCGTTATGGGTAAACTGAACTTTGATGTAATTTTTCGCTGTTGCCAGGGAGGTTGTAGAGTGGTAGTATTTTAGTTTTAAGCGAGTCGGATTGAATCATGGGATCGCTGAGTGTCAATTACTGTCCACAGTCCTTTTAAAATATCTCTAATTTCTGGAATTATATTTCGTATTGAATTAAAATATAATATTGTTATTGTACCTTACACACATATGTTGTAAATATACACTCTCCTTACGCTGACAAAGGGGCAGAAAAAATTATCATCAAATAGGTCAGATATGTACCGCCACGGTGTTCTAGCGGTCAGAACACTAGCCTTGTAAGCCTGGGGTCCCGGGTTCAATTCCCGGTGGTGCTCAAATTTATAACTTGTGTTGGGCAAGGCCGTGGTCTAGGCATCACGGAGTTTTCCTCCGGGGGCTTCCCCGGTTTCTCCGTGGCATCCCAACAATTACTCCACTCACACACAGAAGAAGGCAATGGCAAACCACTTCTGATCATCTCTGCCAAGAATGTATATATGTATGAGCAGGTCCCTGACAACCTGAAGAGGTTGGAAGGATCCTGTTCATGATATATGGACCTGTCGTCAGACAGAACACTACAAAAAAAAATACCTTACGTACTCTGACTGTGCTGTTGTTCTGTGTTGCAGGTAATTGAAAGTGGGAGCTTTGATATTCATTACGGTCACTGCGCATCGCCGCCATGTTCATCATCTTCAGCAATGCAAATAAAGGTCAGTAATGTTGGTAAAAGAATCTATCTGTATATCCATTTTTGTACTGGAACATCTACACTGTCATTTAACTACAAATTTTAATGATGGTACGAACTTTAAACCTGTTCTCGCTCTGCTGCGTCGAAGAATGCAGTGATTGTCAACATTTGGATGACATTCGATAATATACTTGAGAAAATTAAATTGTTATTACTTTATTGCTGTTACACAAATATTATTAATTTTGGACGTCATGAAGGTAGCTTTCAGTCAAATCGTTTTTATTAGTCACGTTCGGAAAACTAAATATATATATATATATATATATATATATATATATATATATATATATTGGATTTTATGTATATAAAATCTTGGTCCCTGACCTTGTATAAAAGAGAGAGTTATGGGTTATAAGAAGACGAAATGCTTAGAGTAAGATGTATCTTTAATAGTGGCGAGAAACTAGGAGAAAGGATAAACCTGAATAATAAGAAACTCGCGAAATTAGCTTTCTCTTGAACTACACTGGTGATTAAATCAGGGTCGATTAAATTATTGAAGCATGTAGCCTTAATACGGATGTGTGAAATCAGAAATGCGTATAAAATTTGCATTGGAAAGTAGATTGTTAAGAGACTACTGGAGAATAATATTAAAAAAGTCTGTAAGTAAAGTAAAGTTTGTCCCACTATACGCCATGTAGGCGTTTTGGGGTGAGTGGAGGTATAGCTCCTCTCTTCCTTGACCTCGGCACTAGATGGGGGTGAGTGGTCAGCATCACGCCCCGGCCGGCTTTACCCCCGGGAAAGGACCCCGGTACCCATTGTAGAGGAGGCTGGGTGGGCCCCAGAGCCGGTCTGGACGCAGAGGCTAGAGGAAAAATCCTCTGCCCCCGTCGGGGATCGAACCCCGGCCGTCCAGCCCGTAGCTAGTCACTATACTGACTGAGCTATCCCGGCTCATTAAAAAAGTCTGTGAAGTGGCTTAATCCGACTGGTGATGACGACAGCAAGAATCTCTAACACCTCGGTAACCTTCTACCAGTGTACGCTGCAGATGGCACCCCAGAACACAGCAGTCTTAGTATTCGTCGCCGTGTGAAGATTAAAAATCATTTACAAACGTTGTAAGTTATTTTATGTAAGCAGCGTAGGCAGACGTTCATTTTATATCTCCACACCATGTAATTAATAAAAGGGACGGCTGTAAATGTCTGTTGACTTGGAAGACGCTTTAAATCGTACGTTGTTGGAATAGAATCAGAAGCAAAGGGATTTTTCCACGAATATAGTTTATGTTTTTCTTCACGTTTAATTATTAGGTAAAGTTCACGATGTTATCGGCTTTTAACAGACAAAGAAGTATTTCGGAACACAGTGGAATTTTTTTTTTTTTTTTTCCCCTTGTAAGTTTGTGGTTGAAATTTCTCCTCCGACTGCCCGTTCCGTTTTCTAAGTGGCGTCATTTTTAAATTACCGCTCCCATGGCCGTCATTAGCAGTATCCAGAACTACACTTTAACAAAAAGGAATGAAAAACGAAGGAGATGAAGCACACACAAAAAACCACCAACGTAAGCAATAGTTATAATAATATTATAGTTTATTTTCTTGTTATGTATATCATAACTTAGCCTATCATTAGCCGAACCTTCACTGCTGACACAGATACAACATGCAGAATGTTCACAGTAGTAGCCGAGCTAAAAACATTTATCCTCGTAAACTTTTCTGAGACTTGTGGCCTTGACATAAGGCTGGAACGGAGGTAGACAATACTCCCAGACTTTATTTAGGGGAATCCTTTGTAAATCAAATCTAAAACTTCTTGACGATGGTGAAGAGTCAAATGAATAAAAATTTTCTTGGATATTATCCATCGTCTAGTAAATATAAAACGTAAAACGACGTTTCGGAGATGGGACTCTATCTCCGTCTTCAGGTTCCCACACAGTTGGGCCTACTCTGGCTCTATCTAGTGGGCCCAACTGTGTAGGAACCTGAAGACGGAGATAGAGTCCCATCTCCGAAACGTCGTTTTACGTTTTATATTTACTAGACGATGGATAATATCCAAGAAAAATTTTATTCATTTAATCCTTTGTAAGTTCGATAATCTGAGTACGAGTCCTCAACCCAGAAAACCAACATCACAGCTTTACTGTCAGGAGAATTTCAAACCACGCACTAACTGTCTATAATTTTAGAAACCAACTAAGGATCCAAATCCACGCGTCAGATGTTTTGTTGAGAAGATGACAATCATCCAGCTGGCAAAGAAATTCCTGCTTTTTTTTGGAATCCGAAAGTTAATTTACTTCTTTCTTTTGTGGCCGCAAAGAATCCGGTGTGTAACATTTCGTAACATTCTACAGCTGGAACTTCTCATCCTCAAGCTGGAGGACTACTCCTTGTCGGCTGTTCGCGTACGTTTATTCGATATGTTCGGAGGTAGACTCCTTACCCTCCATACCTGATGACCTTCTCCTCCATCCTCAACCTGAGGACGGGCCTTGCAGTGGTAACAAGGGACCCACTTAACATAGCATCGTAAATCCTCTGAAAGATAAATATATTTCATACCGTTAGTAGTGTTGTCTCTGTTCTGACAGATGAATGTGGGCTTGCGCTGTATAATTAGTGACTTCTTGTGATTGACGACCCTTGAAGCACTTCAGCAAACCAAGGGCTGGCTTCAGAGGGCCTCATGATGACGAAATGCACTCCCCAGTCTTAGTTCTTAACCTATAGTAATTATCTTATTACCTGATAGTTAAGGGGACTTTTAGCTCAGAATGCCTGCTTTCATTCCCCTAGGCATTAACACGGCTCCACTTTACCTTTCGTTGTGAACGGTTATTCCAATTTTGTAGCACAGATTTCTCGGTATAAACTTCTCTACCCTCCGACATCATTAATTTGAACAAACTGCCTTCTTCAGGGAGTTAAAATGAATCACACAATTATCTCCATCAATTTACAGGTGTTCAAATAACGTCATTTACGCCTCTTTTAATTGAAGGCGAATTTCCTACTGATGGCGCCACGTCTGTTTGTCCGTCTGAAGACTTGAAACATTCGCCATAAATTTTTGTTCTTAGATTTACGCTCTTGAATTTCAGTCTATAGCTTCGGCTTTCGGGGATAATTCGCCTTGAAGATGGCAACTGCAATAACTGCCGAAACGATGTTGATATTGTAATAAAAGAAAGCATCTTGCAATACCTGTTATATATCGATTAGTTTTTAACTATAAAACCCTGTAATTTAATTTTATATTGAGCCTGTTTCAAAGAAATAGCATAAGGACGAACTGTTGTCGAGAGGATGTCGTATTTTTAAAGCCTCTTGGCTGAAGGAATGCGATTCATTCAGTTACCGGGCCGCAGAGAAAACCCTGAAACGTTGTAAAACCCAGCGATTATCTCCCCTGAATAGTATAATCGAATTGTAATGAGTCTATTTTGTAATAAAAACACCATTCTTTTTGAAAGACCCATTACTGTTGTAATTAAATTTGACGCGACCTTACCGCCCTCAAACCATGCGGTTATAGAAACTTGCGTTTTTAAGGCTAGAGTGATGCAAGTGAAACTCGTGGAACACTGTAGTCTGAAAATTCGATGAAAATATACCGCTTTGGAGACTAGAAATTTATGGGAAAATAATATTAAAATGGGTCTAAAAGTAGGATGTGACGGCGAGAATGAATTTGTCTGACACAGAATAGGGCCCGGTAGTTAGCTTTTTTTGAACAACGTAAGGAAACTTCGAGTAAAATGGAAAAATAATTCTTTTTGACCGCCTGAGCGACTATCAGCTACTTCGCTGATCATGAACAAAGGATACAGATACGCGAAGCCTTGACTCACAAGGCACACAAGAATGCGTATGTAATCCACTTTTGCGCGTTCGTGGTGTTTCCTATCACCTTGTAAGCACCCGCTCGCATTCTGAGGCAAACCCAAGGGAACAACACTAATTCCCTTCTACCTGTTGGTTGGTATGCCTTTAAAATACACAATATTCCCTGGTTTTACCTCTCTCGGGTAAATGCGAACCCCCCGTGGCGTCTAAAGCCTACGCTCGATTCCTAATGTATAGGTTTAACTTTTTAATCTGAGGGAACAAAAGGTCTTTAGCAATTTGGACCTTCTGGCAGTGCTGTGCTGAACCTCTCTTCGCTGGGTTGGCAGGCGGGCTCCCAGGGGTGGACAGACGGCTAGGAGGAGGAATTGGCTGACCCCCCCCCCCCAGGGGTGCACAAACGGGAAGAAAGAGAGAAATACAGGATATCCGTGTTTGAAAATGAAAATAAAGGAAGAAGGAATGAAGGAAGGAAGGGGAATGTCTTGCGAATATAATATGGGTGTCGAAGGGTTAGCTATAAATAAATTCTGGTCCTTTCGCCAGTTCTGTTGCGGTTTAATTTCGATGTGTTATTTTTGTTTCTGGTCATGGGACGTAATTTAAAAGGGGGTTTAAGTCTATTGCCTAGGCCTTGTGTCTCATTTTAAAATAAAACATTTTAATCAAAACGAACTTGCACGAATTTTAACATATTTTAAATATGTATAATTTGTCTCGTGAGTAATAAGTTATATACAGATGAAGTTAATGAAGGCGAGATTTCAGGTTCTCACGGCGGCTTATATTTTGTGCTGGTAGAAGTTTACCGACGTTTCAGAAGTGTTTGTTACCTCCATCATCAGGGCTACCTTTCTTTTGCTCTCACGTCAACGTGACAAAATCTCCGTTAGTTTCCCTACTGATAATTTAAAGGGTGTAGGACCGTAACGGCTCGCCTTAGGTTAAAAAATTCCAACATTCGAGATTTAAAACACGTGATTTACTACAAGTTTTGCCTCTTTATGATTTTCTGTATTTTGCCAAATAGCCTAGTTGTCGCATGGCCCCGGAATTATGGGACCCTCTACAATGTAATAACTGTGTTTTCATTTGTGTATGTGGGTTTGTTTAGCTGACCGATGATTTGGATTTTTACCGTACCGTACTTACGTGTCGTGTACGGATCTACTACAAAGCTGTGCGCTGCTTTACCATTCATCTCATGATGTTTTTCCACAAGCTGTGAAGATGGTCACTAAATAAGCGAAATATGTTTCTTAATATGTGATAACACCCTTGCTGTTGTAAGGTTTTTATGTAAACATAAGAATTGTTGTGAAGCTAAATGGAGTATAATTAATAGATCTGAATATTCCAGTTAAGAAAGAATCACTTTTGCCTTTAGAGATTAAGGATTGATTGATTGATTATTTAACGTCGCTGTTTAAACTGCGAAAATAAGAAATAGATAGAGCACTTTAACTGTGACTCTTAAAAGCCTAGTTTGTCCGGCGTGTCTGACAACCTATAAATCTTTAATTTATGTTTCTTGTAATTCTCCGTGGAAACAGCGATTATTTCTTTAAAGGGTTAGTCGTGCTTACAAAATATCAGTTCTGAGGGTATGAGGAGTTCGTCATAGAATGATGAGACACCTGCTAGTGAACTGAAGCAGCTTAATGTGTTTTTGTATACTGAAGTGTATTAAGTAGAATTATTTACAGAAAGAGCTTATCTGATGCTACATGGACGAGATAATTTCTTGAACGTCCTGATGGATGAAAGATTTTTGAGAACGTGTGATTTAGAGGACATAGGCAAGGGCACTTGTGAGTGACGGAAGAGCTTTAAACTACGTCACCCCAGTCTTTTTAATAATGCCAAGTCCCGAGCAGCCAACCTTCCCCGAGGTGGGAGTTCACTTAATGTGAGAGTGTCTTCCGTGCAAGAGTGGTTTAAACAGTTGAGTCTGCCGAACACGCCCGTCTAAAGCTGGTTTAATCGTGATGAGGTGTCTTTCTTTCACGATTTGCCTTCGTTGTATGACTCGACATATAATATTACAGCAAGTGACGATGTAATTTTAGTGTTCCGAAGGCTTCATATTTGGGAGGCTCCAGATTCTGATCTCTGTCCGGTAGTCAGCTACATTATTAGCAACTTTCCCGTCTCTTAAGACAAACGCTGAGATAGAATTTTTAAATAAGTCAGGAACGTCTCCTTCCACGTCCTTTCCAATTCGTCACTTACATGATCACTCCACCATCCACAGTGAATCTCCGATGTCGTGATGTTAATGGTACTTAAGCCACGTTTACCCACACCTAACGTGTGATACACAAATAGCATCTTGTATGTGTGTACTTTTGTTTATTTAATAGCCTGGGCGTGGCTTTCCAACCGAATAATTCTTTCTTGAAAACAAACTTTCTTTTCATTGGTTATCATGTCTGCCTGTTCATTATTTACCTACACGCTATTGGTTAGTTTAGAGGCTATGGTTGCCACAGGAGATATTTTATTATTGTATTTCCTTTTTTTAAGAGATAAACTGAAACAAATGAGTAGCAGGATCCGCCCCTATAGGAATGGTACGTACCTTATATCTCCATGGACCGGCTCATAAACTTCATTATCTCACTTAACTTGAAAGACTGATTCTTGTATTGTGTTGCGACGGTCCTAATGTTTTCTAACATGTTGTCTGTGTTCCGACTGTATCTAAAGTTGATTTCTGAATTGTTTTTAGCGTATTTTCTATTTCTCGTTATGTTTATCTGTTGTGAGTATCAAAAGTTACGGGTTTCTGTCTATTACTTTGAAGTGAATGTGTTGGGAAGAAGCAGGTTGTATGATGAACAGATTTCTGAGGAATTATTTTTACCGAAAACAAAAGAAGAACACAAAATGGCTGTCTTCTGGGATGTTGCGCCGTGTAGTATGGTAGAGTTTTGCCGATTTTTCGAATATGCTTGCTACGTTTATGATCAGGGCGCCAGTGGAGGCAGCAAGAACCTCTGAAACGTCTGTAAATTTTTACCAGTCGAAACGGCGCTCTGAGAAGTATAAATATCATAAACTGAGCTCAGTTCGTAACCTGTATGTTCAGATTTCCGTGCTCAGCAAAGGACAAAGAAAACTGAGTCTTATTAAGACAGTAAAGTGGCTGAATAAGGACTGGACGTGACTTTTTTTCTCTGTTCATCATGTCTAGAGCAGTTATGGGGTCCATATGTCTCACAAGTTAGGTTACCGGGGTTCTCTCCCTGGGTATAAAGGGGTCGGAACGTGAAACTGGCTTAACATTCCGATTTGATGCTGAAATTATAGATCACTAAGCGTGGAATCTTAATTTTCTCTGAAGAGTTAAGGAAGAGGGCAAAGTTTGTTTACAGACTGGTAAACAAACATAACATCAAATATATATTTATTATTCAAGTCTATACACAAACTTTTAAATTGTTGATGTTAAAATTTAAAATCACCATTAATATTCTGCGCCATTCATCGTTATCTCGATGTTACAATATTGCGCTATATATTACTACATGTTTCAATGTCATAGCATCATCTTCAGGTTTTTATCTTTAAAACTATTCTATATTTATTAATGCAAGCTTTTCATTGATTGTAGATGTAGATTACTGTTGTGGGTGTTCCTTTGATCTTCTTTATTATTTTGCATATTATGTTGCGTATTATGTTATTTGTTCATTATTCTGTGAAATTATCAACAATATAATTAACATTTTGAGTTATTAATATTATTTATATGAAAATGAGTTTGGATATTGTCAATAAAAGTTTGTGTATAGACTTGAATAATAAATATATATTTGAATTTTGAACACAAACATGACGCATCTAAACTATAAACATAACATCATTCCAATATTGTGTCTGTTAGCTGGAAATTTTAAACATTTACAAATTGATCTTTGTAATGGAGAAGCTTTGTGTTTTACTTTGAGCTAAGAAACGAGTTTATAAAAATTATTCTGATGAACCTTCTCTTTCCACAGCTTAAGTACGCTGAGAAACAGGTCTGAGTTTCTGTCACACGCTGTACAAGATCACTTAGTGCAGCGTGCTGTATATAAAAGCTTGTGTCTTACATGACCACAATACGCAACTCTTGTCATTCCTAGTCACTTCTGTCCCACTTTAATTCACGCTTCGCTGTGACGTGTCTGTTTTTATTCCTGTCGCCTTTGATTTCGCTTTTGTTTTATTCCTTGTTATACTCCCTACATGATAGCCAACTTGACAGAGCGTACTTTTACCAGTGTTCTACTCGTCTTGAATTTAACAGAGTTCCAGTGTGGTGGCAGTCTTCAAACTTAGTTGTCTTAAAACATTAAACTTTAAACATGTAATATTTTGGTTTTGGAGATTATTCAGAACCGAAGGCGGTTATTATGTAGTGAAATAACAAGTAACGAGGGAAATTACGCAAGTAAAGGTAATTTTTAGTTTATCTCAGAAGTGGTTTTGGCAGCACTGCCAAGGTGGTAGAATGTAAACAATATAAAGAAATCCCGTCGTTGTGCGTAGTTCGTTGTCATTGTTTTTTTTTTAAATATTGATAATACTGTGACACGTTTAACATGGATTCGTCATTGATTTAATGTTTCAGAAAAGTTTAAAAAACTCTAATAAAATTTTGTGCTCAGGAAGACGTTAAAACTAGTGAAATTCGCGGGTGAACGGGAGTTCACAGCTGCGACAGCTGTATAAGCCTAAGGAGACTTTACGATTGTGTTAAAAAGTTCGTGATATGGCGGATGAATGTTGGTGGTGCGCGTTCTGGACGGCTATCGGCTGTAAGGTGTTGAGGTTAAGGGGAAGTTCAATTAGCGTACACGGGACAACTGAAGCATGAGTTGTGGTTCTCTGGACCAAATTCGTTGAAACACAGGGCGGATACGTAAAATATAAAATACGCGTCACTGCGGGTGTTATTATTTCGTTAAAAGTAATGTAAATATTGTCATTAATTTTTCCATGTCGTATTATTTCGTGATGTTTCATAAATTTTGTGAATAATGTTGCTTCAAATGGGAATTAATATAAAAAGTAATTGATTTAATTTTGAAGAAATTTTTTAACTTAAATTCTTGTCACTGTGCGAAAGAATAACTTTCTAGAGGAAAAAAAATCCTCTTACTGTTTAGCGAACTTTAAGCCTAAGATAGATTTGTCTTACTGGTATAACAAAGTGTATTTTTAAATTCTTCATATTTTAGATGTAACAGGCATGTAAACATGAGACATTTTGATGTACGAACTTTTAGATCCAAAGAAACAGTTTGTTTCCGTAAAATTCTGAAGCTTTAAGATCATCGTTGACGTAAGTAAGAATGTTCCTTTAGATTCGTCATTGTAATTTATTTACTCTGCCAGATAAATCAAAGTTAGGCCTTTATACACTCTTACAACAAAATTATAGCTGCATTTTCCGTGTGTCCTCGACCTTAACATCTTCACATATTCCATATGTCGGCCTAATGTTTCATTACGTTTTAAAAGGAAATGTTTAACGACGTTAATCAAGGAAGACCGCGATAGTGCGGACAGTTGAGGTTGAATGTTCTCTGAAACATCTCACAAGCTGCTGAAACCCAGAATACAGCCATGTTCATATTCGTCGCCATGAGAACTTCATTTCTATCCATCACCTACACTTAAAACCAAATTTTCTTATTTCCGCCTTAATATTATTTTATTCCATTCCAATTTACGGCATGCTGATACCCAGTTTCAACACTTTTTGTCTTTTGTTCGTGAAATGTGTAATTTTATTACTCGCTAATTTAATTTGTGATCGAAAAGTGTGTAGTTTCTTTTCAGTCTCACGAAACGCATTTCAGTTTAATGTTTTCTTGTCACACCGCCTAGAGGAGGGTACATACAAAAACGGAATTTCAAAATGTTATCTGAACATATGCATGTCTGCTTTGCAAAATATGCACGCGAGACATGGTAACATACGACGGAGATCCTGCAGTACTATAAGACGAATGATACATTGTATTTTGAAGTTAAACAAGTTTTAATGTAGCAGGTATCTTCAGACTCTCCCGTCGCTTTCCCGAAATTCTGCGCTGTACGTCAGATTTATCTCAATACAAGCCGGGACCAGAGACCGTATATAAATTATTTCTGTTGCCATCATGTATGTGCATTTGTCTGGTGGGACGCCGCGTTAGTATTCAACAAGTAATTGGCATTTATTTATGCAGTCCGTTGGTGTGAGGTGCCATGTAACATGTCGCACTGGCTCTATCCATGGGTTCTGAATTTACTCTAAGCACCTGCACAACTAACTACATAACTAAGCAACAAGTGGCCTTTGTTTAATAACTTGTAGTATTTTAGTTGATCAATAAATTTTCCACTTGTATGGGACACAATAGTCGTTACTGGCATTATTGATGTTAAGAGAATATTAATATGTAAATGTAGTGGACCCCAGTAGTGTTATTCCCGCACGAAATGCAATTCAAATCAGTTAGTTGGCTGAAGTGTTTTTAAAAAGACAGAAATACGCGGATATAGTTCTTGAAGCTTTCATTTTTTTGACAGGATGAAGAAAACGGGCTAATTATAACGTAATAAAGTACTCATTTGTTTAATGTCATTTGAATGTGAAATATTCTAAGCAAAACGCCTCCCGTTTAATCAAATTTTGAATGAATAGTATCGTATTATTATTATTATTATTATTATTATTATTATTGTTTTACCTTATGTGCCTGGTTGTATGGACTGACCAAGAATTATATGAATTTCATTTCAACGTGTTTAAGAAAATGTTTGAATTATGCCTTAAAATAGGCTATGATGATTTTCGTAGAAGTCGGTATTATCGCTTCGAATTCTTGATCCTGATACGAAACGCAGTGTTAAGTGCCTTAGGCAAACCAGCTGCTGCCTTGTACGTAACTGTACAAAACAACCAAGTGAATTGTTAATGTCAGTCCGCCACTGTATTATGGAGATGTAAGATTTGAATGTTTTGGGGTTGGGAATGAAGGGTGAGGTACATGGGAAGGAAAGAGGAGGGAGAGAAGAATGGGAGACACGGTGTATATATTATTATGATATCCATTTTGATGATATCTTTATCCTGTGGCTGAAACTTTCAAGCGACTCATGTATTCTTGTTGTGACTAGCCCTATGCTATATACTGAGTGGGACACACACCCACACAGACGTGACGAGGCTGCAGTCGCTGTAACGTCACCCATCGACCCACCCAATTTACATTTTTCCCTTCCTTTATCCAGTTTGCTGGAAAATACATTTTACAATCTACGTAGTACAACTAAAATGCACGAAAACGTGTCAAATTATATCGATAGACAATACGAAATTATATCGATAAAAGCATCGATATCCACGTGAATTTAGAGTATCGACATAACACATTATTTTTTGGTAAAATAAGACTGTTATTATTTACTTTAAGGATCTTAAAAAGGACGTAAATCCATTTATTTGAGACATAAACTATACGATTGAATTCTGGTATTAAACTATTTAAAATTTTTAAATTAAAATCACAGTTTATATTACAATATGTATATTTAAGTGTGATAGATTTTAGTGCAAATGAATACAACATGTAGGGCCCACGACTGGATTTAATCTGGACAAGGCAATTTAAAAACTCTCTGTGTCGATCACACAAGTCGATGTCCATGTACTCGTCTTTAATATCGGTACGGAATTTCATGTCGATTGACATCGCTGGAACTTGCTCTGGAGAAAGGCTTGCCGATTTCGGAAGCAGCTGTAGCAGCTCCTCGATTATAACAGGTCACTAATTAAACTTTCAATATCTGATTTGACTTTCTCCACGGTCGATTCTGTACAGTACAGGAAAACCAAACACATAACTACAATGACAGTTTAAAAAAAACATTTTTAAGAATCACATTTTGTATATATTTTTAAACCGTCACCATACAACATTTATTATATAGAATTATTTACGAGGAATTAAAACATTCTACATGTTAACCCGACATGTTTCGGTGTTGTATTTGCCATCTTCAGGAACCTTACACGTGCGTAAACTATTGAAGTTTTACATCATTAACTAAAATTAATCGTAATTTATAAATTACGTCATTTGTTTAAAATTATTTTGAGTTTCTATTTCCCGCCATCCATACGTTCTTGTTAAATCGCCAGTGACGACTTCACATTTGCAAGAAAGCTAGAGGCATGCAGCATGTTACAATATCCGAGTACATAAACTAGTAATGTTATTTGATTTTGTTGTGGTAGGAAGTATTAAACCGTATTTCAGAATTCCAACGTTTTGGGAAGTGTGAGAAATCCTTGATTAAAACACTTCTCAGATTTCAATTCGGGATTGAACGCCGAATGACGAAATGTTGAAAAGCTTCTCGCCCGACATCTGTAGCTCGAATTTTAAGGCTCCGTGGTCTGCATATAAATCATATGATTCATATAGGCATCATTAACATGTCCCAGTGCAAAAAAATTGTTTATTAATTTGGAACTATCCTTTTACCAACTCCATCCATAGAGAATTTTGTTGGAAAAGCTAACTTAATTATAGCTTAATAACAATAATATATGTTTCCAGTTGGTGTGTCACATACACACATCGGGGGTGTGTCTGTTTATCTCTCTTTTGTAGACAATGGTGGAGCATGTGACAATGGATTTATCGATGATAAAACGGAATGAGACACGTGGAAAGATGTGTTAGTTTTACAGAGTACGTGTCTTCGTGATTTAAACGAAAACTTTGGTTACAACGTGTCATTTACAAGTATACAATGTAAAAGAGACCCTTAGGTGGGGGAATTCAAACCTGTAAGAACAATTCAAATTCAAAATGCACACAACATATACAACTGCTCACAATCTGAAATACTTCGAGGAATGGATGACTTTATTGATGTGGGATGAACATCGCCTTGTGTTTAATAGATGAGCCGGATAAGTCTATTATTTATAACAAACACTTTCGTAGTAGATGTTTGAAGGTTTTTGACAATGGTGCGTTACACTGTGTTAAGTTATTCTTTTGGACTTTTGAGTATTGTATAAATATTATAAAATTGCAATTTCTCGGAAGTTGGATTATATTTTTTTGTCAACAATTTAAAATCGAGGGCAGAAAACCCCATATTTTGTCCCCCTGGGCCCACAGTTTGGACTGCTGCATCCAGCCCATCTTTCGCTCTATTTTAGATCTATTTTAATATTATTCTTTCATCTCTTTCACGAAAATTTCTGTAATGGGGCATATATTTATTTTCTTACATTCATTTTCTAAAAAATGCGTTACATTATTTTACACGTGAAGCAGTGATTAATGATGACTGAAAAATAGGTCGGAATGTTGCTTAGAGATTGACCGTGGGTACATATATTTGTGAGGATGAGATTGGATAGAACTGGCTCAGCATTGTATCTACTGGTGCGTCTGGGCCCTCAGATTTCTCTTAATTAATAGAAACTTAGTTCAGAATTTGGAAACAGGATATAATTTACATTATTTTGTTTTTCGTTCAGATTCCAAAACATTGTTCATTATGTGATATTAGACACAGAAAATTTTTCAAATTCAGATATGACTTTCGTTATACGCCGGGGCTGTGTTCTTGCATATCGCGGTATATCGAAAAAGTTTAAAACTGGAAAAGTAAAAATCTCCATTTTGATGTTAAAATTACTCAAAAATTCTCTGATACTAATCTTAGTTCCTTCATCACATTCCCTGATAAGCCTGGAGAAAGCTAGAGGCAAGTAGAAGGCTTTAAAATTTGGCCGCGAATTGGATACTGATGCCTCTTATGTGCCCGGATATGCGAAAATTATGACAGCGAAAGGTCGCATAAAGATAATTAGCTTTGTTCAACTTATGATGATATTTTGAGCTATTCAGTAAATCTCTTGCCAGATGTAGAAACATTCTTTACCTTGTTTCGACCTTGGTTACTTTAAGTAACGCATTGAGTGATTTTCATTCTTCCAGCTCAATTAAACGCAGGAAGTTTAAAAAGCGGACGCAGTGAATTTAAGTCACGTCTTAAAATATGAATGACAAAACAACGACTGTGTAGTTTGTGCTGTGTATACGAAGTTAATGAAAGTGTAAATTTATTGTATGTGTGTGATATTTATGCGATAAAAGTGGGAGGAATTGTTTATCACTGACTGTTTGAGCAATTAAACTTATACTAAAGCTTAAATGTTGGCAGAGTTTTGCTTTGCAAACACGTAGGCGTAATATTTAGTTGTGGGAAGAAGAAATTGCACACAGGTGAAATAACGAGATGAAACAGGTACAACAAACACTAATCTAGTGCATTAGTTTACCCTCCACACTACTTGTACCAACATTTATATAGCTTATGGCATAGAAGTGTATAGGTTTGGACACTTAGTCTAATTTTAAATATCAATCCAAATTTTAATAATTTGGAAGAATAGACGTGATTTAAAGATGTATTGTTAATTCTTATTTCGAAAATTACGAAACATGGTTTACTTCAACAAATTTGTCCTGAATTTCACTCAAAGTTACCAACATACGTGAAAATTCATATTAATTTACTGATGAATTTAATTATTTTAACCAAATGTTGAGCCGAATATGTTATTAACTGAGTCCTACAATTCAGAAATTGTTTGCACTTTTATATTTAGTTTATTGTCTGTATCCTGAGCCAGATTAATCCAATTTATCGCCTTCCCGCCTATTTTATCATGAGCTACTTTAACATTAAACTACCCTCTTGCTTACTCCTAGGCCCGTGTTCACCGTTTCATAACAAGTTGGCTTTCGGCGGATTGTTGAAGCAGCTGGGACACATGGTTAAAACTGGACTTTCAAGAGTCGAATTATTTTTTAATTGATCGTGATTAATATAAACTGTTACCCATGCACCTAAACTGAGAATTACTGAGACGAAATTAATTCTTTCCGGATTAGAGTGTACGTGGACATACGATTTATTGCAGATAAATCACGATTAGTCGATGCAAAATAAATCGCAGGCGATAACTCACAGCGTGTCATTAAGGGGTGAGTGTTTATTCGATGGCTAATTTAGCATTGTCAGACATTGTACGTTCCGTTATATGTCGTCCACCGATGTGTTACATGTCTGTCTATTACCTGCAGTTTACAAGCAATTTTCTTCAGTATGTATAAGAACTTCAAGATTGGAAGTCTGAGGTTGAAGAAGGCAAAAGGAACGAGATGCATGTTAAGAAAGACAGAGAGAAGGTTACGAGAGGTTAACAAGCCTCTGATTCATGATTCTCTCGCCAGGAGGTGTGGTGAACGTGGTATACAGTGAAAGATCAGGTGGTTTGGAAACAAGAGAGAGAGAGAGAGAGAGAGAGAGAGAGAGAGAGAGATGAGAAGTTCTGTTCTGCTCTGCTCTCCTCGTGGTTGGATGGACCACGAGTAGACAGAGTAAGCATGGCTGATGAAGATACACCAAACTGCCTCATCCAGTTTGCCAAAATTTCAGATTCAGATCATTAAGGCTAATTTGAAATCAAACTAAAGTCTCACTGAGTTTAATTTAAAAGAAAATAAATATAAATTTATTCAGTGAAGTCTGTGTTGGTGTTCTGGGGTTGCAACGCTACATTTCCAATTCGTAATCTGTTTCATACTAATAGCATTCAACGATCTGCTTTAATGCGATGTAATTTGTTGATAGGTGCCCAGGTTTCCCCTTTTTAGCGACAGAGGAATACGACGTGAGTCTCTGTGTGGATTAGGCAGCCTCTGAGGGCAACCAGCGTGTCTTTCTGTGGGGCGAGGGAGGGCCGCGAAGTTAACAAGCAGGATATATGTGTTGTTTAAGGATCCTGGCTTGTCATGATGAGGTAGATGGTTCTTAGTAACAAGTTTTTTATTAACGTTTTATTTGTTTTGTTTTATTATCAACAGTTGGACGGTTAAGAAAGGTGTGTTGACTGTTAGGTGACAAATTTATTAGATGATTTTCAAATAGTACCTTGTCCACGATACAACATTACACCATTCGTTGCATTATAGAATTAGGTATATTTTTGGGAGAGCTTTAAATGAACATTAAAACACTACTGTCGTAATTACATTTAGAAACATTTATCAGCGGTGACTTTTATGTCATTTGAAATTTATATGAATAGTGGCGTATGTATACAGATGAGTCAGTACAGTTTCTAATTAGTTATTTCTTCATATGCTACCTAGTACAGATTATACGTGTTTCTTTAAGTCAGACATACTTAAGTTCCTATTTTGCTAGCTGTCTCAGTTGCGTATGCAAAATAGTGGAGTTGAAATGTTATAGTACTTATCACCACATGTAAGAGTTTTATAAAAAAAAGCTTATAGTTACTCAGCCGGTCAGGAATATTCTCTTATGGAACATAAGGTTTCGCTAAATCCTGCAATTGCACCCCACCCTAAGCCAGCTGAATCAGTTCTCAACTTCAGACTACAGTTCTTTAAAACCCATTTTAATATTATCCCGCATTTTCACATAGTTTTTTCATGTGGTCTCTTCGCTTTAGGTTTTTAGACCAAACTAATACAAGCGTCGGTACGACACCAACTTGTTTCCTTTCTCCTCGTGGTTTTCTTAAAGAATTGAGAACGTGTGAAGCTGTTCTTTCCAAATGGTTAATTCATTTTGACAACTGAATTAATGACGGTCGATCTATTTGAGCATCTAGAACAACTGAATAAACAGTTTTAATGAAATTAAATCTGAAATGAGCGTCACCAGCGAAAGAAGACAGCAAGAATGACTTATGTGAGAGTTGACGTTTCTGCTGAGGTAAAAATGACGAGCGTGGTCTTGTGAGTTTTGCATTTTATGGTTTTCTGGGTACTCCGAAACGTCGGTAACCACCTGAAGGACCACACTACATCACAACTCTGAAAATAAAATATAGTTCTGAGAACTTGTAACCGTCTTAATAAACGCTTCGATATGCAGGGCGTTTGGGTGTGGGAATGACAAAGTCTGATCATTTTATTTATTAACCCATGAAATTTTAAAAGAATTTCGTCTAAAACAGGACTGATCACATGAAATATAGAAATAAAATCACTTGTTGCCTGCTTGGTGATGCCATCTATCGACAGCCGGGAACCTTACGAATGGACATGCGTAGTAAACAAACATGGCGTTCGGTGTAGACGGCTAACAAATAAAATGATCACCCTGTATATTATCGAATTACAGTTTTATTTTTTGCCGAAACTCACAACAACATTTTACTCGATTTTTTTACTTGATTTCGCCACGTTTTATTAGTTGTGCAAACAGTATGATGTGTGCTAATTGCCTAAACCGAAAATCAATATGCCTGTAGTACAGACGATTTGAACCGTGAGAGGTTTAATATAAGGCAAGACATTCCGAATGGCTCACAGCAGCCATCTCGAAACAATTTCTTTTTTTTTCTCATTTGTATATCGTAATTGCTTACAATTTTCTAAAAAGTGCAGACGTGATTTTAAATAAGATTGGTATTTTTTGTGTAGGCATGCGGTAATTTGGTTAACTGATACCCCCTGATCTGTTCACGAACAATACCTGCTGTCAGCTGCCAGCTGTTCGCAGGTCAGCTGTGTTCATTCCAAAATAATTTCAAGGACGCCCCCTCCCTGTATCAGGGCACCAGGGAAATCACGAAATCGGTAAATATAAGGTCATGTCAGTCACATTGCCTCATTGACTAATTGACTGACCCACTATGTTATTATCTGGAGGTATAATTGAATTATTGATTGTGGCTAATTAATTAGTTATCAGAATGATTGACTACGTGGCCCTAAGTAACGATCTGTTTGACATACTAATTAAAAGATTGACTAAATGACGAAATAACTGGCTGACAGACTGACTGAGCAACTGACTTGGTTAACTACTGGCATGGTACGATATTTTGTCATTAAGTAAGGGATTACATTATATTATTCACGAAAGCCCTAATTAATCTTATTCTGTATCTACTTTTAGGTTTCTTGAGTCGTCTCTACATTCTTTACTTAGTAGATTTTGAGGTTCTCACGAGGGTGAGTCCGTAGATGGTTGGCTGTCTTCTTGCTTGCTGCGTCGTGCAATCTGGTACAAGTTTACCGACGTTTCAGAGGTTCTTACTGCCTCAAAGATCGGTCTGATGATGGAGGCAGCAGGGACCTCTGAATCCAGATAATATTCTTGATTTGTCATCCCTACTATAATAGTGACCGTGTATACTTTCGAATCCCTTTTCCGTGAACATGTGTTTGGTGGTGTGTCGTCACAAATGAGGGTGTGTCGCGGGTGAAAGACGATGTTTAACGCCGTTCTTGAGTAAGAAAAAAAAAACTGGCGTGTAAATTGCGATGTGTATTTTCTTTTTGGAAACAATGCTCTATTGATTTTGAATGATTATTCTTGATATAGTCTCAGTTTAACGATGCACTAATGGTGTTCCTATGCAGAAGCCATACAGAACCTTCTCTTTACATAACGAGACTTCACTTATACACACACTTTAGAACATGTTTCTTTTTATTTTCTTTTTTGCCCTTCGTTGGAGCACAGAAAATTACATGTTGTGGTGCAACTTGATTTGAAGGATGCTGGCTAAGCCTCCCTCTCTCTCTCCCCCACCTTGCTCTCCCGCCTTTCTGCCATCATCATACCTCGTTTCGTGTGGCGAATAAACATATACATAACTCAGCGGGGTCAGTGTCACTGTATCCGAAGTACCACCATGATGGTTTTTGCACTTGAAGTTAGTTGCAATGGAAAGGAGTACCCCATTTAGGAGTACACACACAGTAATGGAACGACAAGATTATTATTATTGGGAGTTTGTTAGTATTACACGTCTCGTTACTTGGTCTCTCATTTTATTGGTGTAGTGGGTTACAGAACCTTTGGTAATTAGAAGAAGCGTAATATTGATGCTGAATATGATAATCAAGATCAGATAATAGTTAATATCTTTGGATTTTGAATCAGAGTAAGGTATGGCCTCACACCTTGAAAATGGAAGCTACAATGTTTGCCGAAACATTGGTTAACACCAAATAAATTATGCGGCTACCACCTGAAAGTCGAATTTTTACATTAAACTCCAGCCGCCCGACAAAATTTACTGACAGATTATTATTATTATTTAGTGTTCTGTCTGACGACAGGTCCATATGAACAGGATCCTTCCATCCTTTTCTCGGACTGGGACCTGTTCATATACGTTCTTGGCAGATGATCCAGAAGTGGTTTGCCATTGCCTTCTTCTGTGTGTGAATGGAGTAATTGTTGGGATGCCACGGAGAAACCGGGGAAGCCCCCGGAGGAAAGCTCCGTGTTGCCTAGACCACGGCCTTGCCCAACACAAGTTATAAATTCGGGCACCGCCGGGAATCGAACCCGAGACCCCAGGATTACAAGGCCAGCGTACTGACAGATAATAGTTGTTAATTTCGGGGGTAAACACTTGTGTATTAAAGAATGGGTTTGAAACTCACGATGTATCAAAAGTAGTTAAACGTCTTGCTGAAAAGGTATGAACTTGTTCAAATATGTTCTAAGCCACGGACAGAAATTATTTTTTCATGTTGTCTGTTATGTACAATTGATTGATAAGCACAAATATGGCTGTCATCTGGGTTATCGCGCTGTGCAGTCAGGTAGAAGTTTACCTACCAGAGTTTTAAATCCAATTGAGATACATATTTTGTGTTATGGTTAACTTTTTCTTCGTTATAATTTTTAAGTACGTTATAAAAATATATTTAAGCTTCGTATAAAATAGGGATTATGTAGGACCTAGAATAGACACGTGTTTAAATTAAAGTTATTACCCAAATTTTAGATCTCTATGTAGAATTTAGTCGAAATTTATTTTTTATTTTATCATTTGATATATATATACTGTTGGACAGACGGACACATTATAATCCCATTATGGGTTAAGTTTATGCACTTCGGGCTAATATAACATTTAATTGGTACTTAGAGATCTTGGCTTTAATGTAAAACGCAGGAGATAGAAGCAAGTTATATAGTTGTATAAGACGCCCATTGAGATATTTTGACGGCTGCAGGACGTCTGCCCTTACAGGTGACTGCAACTAATTTTGTGTCTGCGAAACGTCACGGAATGAAAGTAGAAATGGTTCACTTGTTGGATACCAGATGAAGGCAAGCGTGTAGTTGTAGGTAAGATTTTAAGGAATTTTAATACACATAATTTAATTATATGCATATGTGATACCACTTTATAGGTCCATGGTAACTGTATATAGTATCTGCTTTAACATTGAATAAGACTACATTTTACTCTTAGAATGTATTAACGAGTTTCTCTTGATTCTCGTAATAAATAGCGATTATTTCTGTAACATCATTTACCGATTGGTCTTTGTAATTGAGGCCGAGTGTTTTCTTTGCGGTACGGACTGAACATCACGGTTAAAAGGATTAATGCATATTAAAGAATTTGTAAATAAGGAGATGCCAAGAAGGATTTAATTTAGAAGGAAAAGCTACTCGAAAATAATCTCAATTGTGCTAAGACTAATATAACAATCAGTAAATAAACTTTATATAATTTAACCCGTAATTACTGCCAAGATTGTAATCATTTGTACTGAAGGCCAGCCAACTTAACGACCTACGTTATTAGAGTAATTTTTCTCTATTACTTCCTATTATGTTCGTTCATGTATTTATTGCCTGAGGACGTTCTCAGTTCCAGTCTTCTAAATGAATATGAGGAGACTTTCTGAGAATATTTTCTAACCTTAACGACAAAACGTTCTCCGCTGTCAAAAATACAGACTGTTATCTAATAGAGCGTTTTATATTTACTTTCAAGGTTCCTATTAGGCGTGTAACAGTGGAAAATTCAGGACAAGAAGCATAATTCAAACTACCTTGAATGTAAATTAAATTTTTGTTTCTTGGCTTGTTTACAGCTGTTCTAAGTAAGTTTAGTTTTCTACGATAAATAAAATTGGATGTGAGAGTTTAACAAGTTGATATTGTTTTGAACTCCTTATATGAACTCAAGAAACAGTCGCATCGAATTTGATTTGTTCTACATGCTCGAATTTATAACTTGTGTTGGGCAAGGCCGTGATCTAGGCAACACGGAGTTTTGCTCCGGGGGCTTCCCCGGTTTCTCCGTGGCATCCCAACAATTACTCCATTCACACACAGAAGAAGGCAATGGCAAACCACTTCTGGATCATCTGCCAAGAACGTATATGAACAGGTCCCAGTCCGAGAAGAGGATGGAAGGATCCTGTTTATATGGACCTGTCGTCAGACAGAACACTAAATAAATATAAAAATACATGATAATGTATTCATGATATACAATGCAGTATCGAAAACGCTGATGTACGTTAGGTATGAAACGTACATTTTGCGTTACACTGACATTCCCCTTATTTCATAAGGAAATATTGAACTGTGTTATCGCCATATCCGTGTGTGTGTGTGTGACCTCTATTAGCTGTTGAACCAATGGGCGTATATCTGTGTAATTTATTACGAACATCGTGCTGTTGGAGGCTACTCCAACTTCATAATTAATCCTCCCCTGATAACTGACTCTATGGAGCAGAGTTATTTTTAGAAGCTTATAGTTTCCCAGCTGGTTAAGGAATTCCCCACCTTTTTATGGAACTCAACATTGGTCCCTATCCTAAGCGTGATGAATCCAATTCATACCTTCCAAACTGACCCTCCCATCTGCGCCTAGGCATCCTGAATGGTCTCTTTCCTTCAGGACTTTTAACCAAAATTATGTAATCGTTGCTTTTCTCTCCCATTAATAATTCCCTGTTATAGATAATATATTCAAGTCAGTCCTGAAATTAGAACTTCTCAGCATTTTGTTGCCTAGCGTTCTCAGAGTCTGTTTCTAACTTAAAATGGCGGGAAGATATCTTACGTCATGATAGCCAACTGAAGCTTCGAGCTAATACACTTCTGTCTTAGATCTGTGAGTATTTCTGTCATTTACAAAACAGAATCCATTATGTGAGTCAGATAAAAGTATCTTTGCTAGTGATTATCCTCAAATTTAATGAAGTGTAAAGTCTCTAGTAAAGTGACTGAAATTGCATCCAGGCATTCTCTCTCCCTTTGCCCACTAACTGCTAACTGTTCCAAATGCCTTTGAGCTAGAGAAAACAAAAGCCGATTGCAGATGGAATGACCCTAGCGTGGTGAGGTGCATGATTTCGCTGTTACAGCGCGCGCATAATGATGTGTAAACACACACTCTTACCGACCAATGATCGGAGTCGGAATTATACGTTACACGCCGCCATTTTATCAGTACGACGTCCAACAACCAAACTCCGAGTAGTATAAAGTATAAAATAAATTACAGTTGCGTTTTCTAATTATATAGCAGATTCCAAGGTTAACTCTTTTTTGTTTGTGTATTGAATAACCAGAGCTAAGTTATATGATGTGGCGGGCTGTATCTGTTAGCCTGGACAGGGGTGCACAGAGTAATCAAAATATTCTCATGAAGATGAATATTCGTCGCCCTGATGACGGAGGCAGTATGACCTCTGAAACGTTGGTTAATATCGACCAGACTACACAGCGCAACAACCCAGAAGACGGAAATCTTCATACTTATCGCCCTGATGACGGAGGCAGTATGACCTCTGAAACGTTGGTTAACATCGACCAGACTACACAGCGCAACAACCCAGAAGACAAAAATCTTCATCGCCCTGATGATGGAGGCAGTATGACCTCTGAAACGTTGGTTAACATCGACCAGACTACACACCGCAACAACCCAGAAGACAGAATTCTTCATCGCCCTGATGACGGAGGCAGTATGACCTCTGAAACGTTGGTTAACATCGACCAGACTACACAGCGCAACAACCCAGAAGACAAAAATCTTCATCGCCCTGATGATGGAGGCAGTATGACCTCTGAAACGTTGGTTAACATCGACCAGACTACACACCGCAACAACCCAGAAGACAGAATTCTTCATCGCCCTGATGACGGAGGCAGTATGACCTCTGAAACGTTGGTTAACATCGACCAGACTACACAGCGCAACAACCCAGAAGACGGAATTCTTCATTCTCACCGCTGTGAAAACCTCAAATCCTACGAAATATTCTCAGCATGTATTAAGGGCTGTTGGTACTTTCATGGAAGATTTTGTTATTCCGAAAGGTTTAACTTTCCATGAATTAGTGTCTCCGTGTTATTTGCATTGGATTCTTGCAGAAACTGGGGCTGGGAGGTAGGAAAGTTGGCTTAGCATGGTCTCCTTAGTACTGCATCTATCCGATGTAGACCCAGTATGAGAAGCACACACGTGTGACAACAGAGCGAAACCCGATACTTCATAATTACAAAGATCAGTTGGTTAATGCCGTTTAAGAAACAAACGTTGTTTACAGTGAGAACCACACAAGACCTAAATATAAAATGAAAAGTTACCGATTATTAAAGCATGTGGTACTGGGTTCAAAAGGGTTAATGTAATTTCCTAATTATTAAAGATTTTTCTGCGTAACTAACTCCATTGTACAGTCTCTTTTGATAACGTTACGCAGTGACTCAGTAAGTTATTTGCTTTCATAAAGCTCGAACTTTTATTACCGTGTTCTTAGAATTCCGAACTACACCCTAATCTGAGAAGACCTGGTCACTTCCTGTTATTGTATACCCCTGATTTGTTCATGGTTTTTTTGTGAATCGGTGCATGTATTAATTCGTGGTTTTGGTTTGGAAGCAGTGTGATTGCCAAGGAAAACAAAATCAGTGTATCATGACCATAGTAGCATATGCAATTCAAAGTAGTCTATTTAATAGACCATTGGGTTAATTAAATAATAATCTTCCTAACCAGTCAACATGCTACTTACATTTGATTTCAGACGTGCTTGAGTTGATGGTAGAAACACAGCACGGTAGTGGGAACCTGTGTCTGGAATGTTTCTCTGCTTGTCTGTGTATGAAATTATCGGTTTTTAAATTGTCTTCAAGTAGCGACCTTAACGGTATAAATGGACACGTGAGATATTTCCACTAATTGTTTCGTCCTTCTTTATATCGTTCTGATATTTGTAAATATTAGCTTGAATTTATCAATACCTGAAACTCCAGCTTCTGACCCGAAGCCCTTCCTTTGCATTTGTTTTACATTGACACATTCAGTTCAAACTTCGATCGGATGTACTGTAAAGTAATTAAGCCTAGAGTCACGTAAAGTACAGCGTTGATCGCATAATCTTTCTCGTTTCATATGTCTGTTAGTCGGCATTGCTACACGCACCTGATCAACGGTAGTCGAGATGGATAATTAAGTCATCACTGGAAGGAAATAAAGATTTGAATGGTTCTTCTTTCAAAAGTTAAATTTTAAGAAATTAAATATAAATAAAAAATAAATACAGAACTGTATTAATTTTTGTTTTGCATAAACGTATAAATTATTCGGGATTTAAGTTATTTATACTTATACAGACTTTAACAGTCCTTAATTTGTCAAAATTAATAAAATTGATTTCTTACATGCAGGATTGAAACTCCCACACAAATGGCTTAGGCATATTCAAAGACACGAAATTTTTAATAATTTTGGTAAGATTGTTCATTTTAAAAGCATTCGAAATAGTATTTAAATAGTTCGTACTTGGAAAAGATAATCTTTCGACAGTGTAATGAGCAAAGACATGATACATTTTACGTCCTGACTGGTTTAGACCATGGCTTCTGTCATCCTCAGTTCTAAGTTACTAGCACTGCGAACATTTGCTGTTATACCCTGCCCGCTTACATTGAATATTGTTAAAATAGCCTAACTCATTGATGTGTATCATTACATCCACATAACATTATCTACAGCCACTTCACATGTAACACTTAGAATCTCTAAGCGAATGACCCGACAATCACTCCCACACCACTTGAAATGCATCATTCAGAATACGAAATTGAAATATTGTTAAAGAAACGAATCAGTGAAATAATTCGTCGTTAAATGGAAATTCTGTTGTAGAATTTATAAATAATTTTCGAAAATTTATTATAATTCTTAGTACCTTAATAAAGCAAACTAAGACAGTAAAACGTGCAGTGCACTGCACGCTTTGTGGACCGTAGGCTACGTGGCTAGAGGCCGCAGACTTCCACAGGTATTCCCGGCAGAGGCAAAAGATTTTTGTCTTAATCCTCCTGTCCAGACCGTCTATAGGGCCCACCCAGCCTCCTATCCGTTGGGTACAGGGGGTCGTGAGTAAATCGGCCGGGGCTTGAGCCCAACTACTCCCCTCCATAAGAAACTGGCTGGAGCTGTATCTCCTCTGCATCACACGTCTTCATAGCACGGTGCATAATAAGTACCAGGGACAGTTTTACATTTGCTGGCACAAATTACTGAATCTACAGAACGTATGCCATATTACACCTCTTAAGTAGAAATGCGCACCTTTACAGACTTGATAAAAACAAAAATTGTTTTATAGGAGTGTTTAATCTTTATCTGCGTAAACATAATCGGGAAGAGGGTATAAAATATAACAGCTAAAGAATAGATGGGAAAGAAGTGTTGTTATAACGAACTAATAAAAACCCACATATATCCCCTCCCCTTATCCTATCATGATGATTTATAGTGTTGGTCCAATACCTGTTCAGGTAGGCCAGACACTGAAGCCAAGTATATAACAAGATAAGTGTAAAGTTTAGTGCCAGAATCCACCCTCAATAACACACACCCTCTTTACACAGAACAACCCTTGAGCCAGACATGATCTATATCTCTTAAATTTCGGTTGTCAAGTTGCTTCTTAAGGGCGTTACAGATATGTAAAAAAATTATCCGGGATTTAGTTCCTAGCATTGTCATGTTATTATGTGGATAAAGCCGTGTTAGCAAACGGGGAACAGATGGTTGTCTGGTTGGGAATCTTTAAAAAAAACTTCGGCCCCTAATTTGGGGATGAACTGCGATTTATGTAAAGTATACTCTTAATTTAACTGAGTGTAGGTAGTAAGTTCGTTTCAGAAATCAGTGATTCCAGGTGTCTCGGTTTTAAAACGATCCATAGCAACCTGGTGCTTGGCTTTCGTTATCACCGTGTCTCATCCACTTTGATTTTATTATTAATATTATTAGAATTATTGAATTTAATTATATTACTTTGGTATCGTATTTAGCCCATTTACTTGTGAAATATTATTCAATAAATGAATTGAATTATTATTAATATGGTACATTTATATATTTAATTTCATTTGTTTGTTTTTGTATTTGTAATGTTTTACTTTTATTATTATTGAAATGAATTTAATTATTTATTATATTTTATCCTGTACTCTGGTTTAGTGCTTGGCTGTTATTGGCCTTATTTGGCTGTTGTCAAACACTTAAATAAATGAATTTAATTGAATATTTCCGCTGTCTTATATCCAGACATTTAGGTCAGTGCTGCAGGAAATTTCATTTTAACATTATTTAAAATGTTTACTCTGGCACACTGTCTTTCTTTCTGTCTCTGCTTGGAATGTGGCATCGACTCGTTGCAACGATGGCGTCGTTTTGTCGGCGTCGTGTCTTGTTGCTAGAACGTCTCACATTCTTATGGAATCTGATATTTGGGAACTCTGCTAAAAAAATTTCACCGCATTCCAATTTCTGTTCTGTTGGAACAGCATTTTAATTGAAGACCTACGTACTTTTCTGCTCGCGGGGGGGTGACTAGTGGGGAGTCCCCAAGCAGTCAGTACGGTGTCTTTGTGAATCCCCAACCAGCCGCACGTAATCACGTGGGGGGGAAAGCCAGTCATGTGATCACCCAAGCGTCAGATTCCGAGCACACCTCTGACGTAGTTGACGCCATTTGCAGAAGTTAGGGAAGTTCACACTCTTGCGACGTTTCGCTAACTTGTTAATCTGTGTGTGCAGTGACGGAATTCGGTGCTGAAAGTGTTGGTTGATTAAATTAGCCAAATACCGGTAGGTGGATGATTTCTTAAGAGAGCAGTGTAATTAATATGCAGTTCCAGTTTCATGAGTCGCACATTATCATTTATCGGTTTTTCACTTTTTCGTGTCGTTTGCCGACTCCCCGCTGGTCAGGACGACATATAAGCAACAAAAGGTTGACGGGTTGTCCCATTGTGATCTGATGATTGAAGTAAGAATATTTTATTGAAGACTCTAAAAGAAATACGAACGACCTTGTAACACGGTACAAGGCAGTATCAGAACCTGCTGGGAATTATTCATTGGGTAACAACAGAACAAGAAGTGTTATAGTCGCACTAAGCTGTTTATTTGACAACCAATCCAACAAGAATTATTTGAACAGCAGCTGAATTTATAGATTCTTTTTATCCATATAAAGCAACTAGCAAGTTATATGGAAGCAATCAGTAACTGTCTTCTCAAGTATTTCTATTTTATTTCCAGTAAAACTATCGCAGATTTGTGAGTTGAATCTTCCTTCTGCTTTGTATTAAACATGTTTATTCTTCGTGCGAGAACAATTTGTGGCTTATTTTGGATAACACTGCAGGCTGTAGTGACTTCTTTTTACAGGAAACGTTTGTGGTATTTGACATATATTCTTGTACTATAAGCTGCGTGTATAAATTCGGTTTGGTAGATACCTTACTTTTTCTCAGTCACATAATTCCCAGTTTTCAATCTCGTTCGCAACTTTAAGTAAAAAAAATATGCTTCAAGTAATATGTTTCCGTCTGTCGCTCTGCCCGAATTTAACCTTAAAAATATTAACGATGTCCTTTTGGATTCTGGCACCGTGTGGACTGGTCGGTATATGCCAACGTTTCGGTGAAGCGTACTGTCTCCATCTTCAGGGCTTAAGATGGGGACCGAACTCAAAATAACACTAACATCATTGTCACCGCTGCGAAAACCACAAATTCGTCAAGTCGAGAACAGCTGGACGAATTTTTTTTTTACAAACGTGGGAATGTCCACTTAGTAATATATAATACATACGTCTTTTGTGAAGACCTGTTGATTGACTCAAAACGTTTTAGGCACGACATGCCTACAGACATGTTGGAAACATATGTCTGGCTATTCTCATAAAAGGATAGAAGCAGACTCTTGAGGACAGCAATTATATTTACATGTGTTGTTATTTCAAATATTGTATAATACTCAATTCCCACTTTGCAACAGAAGTCGAAGCTTTACCTTAGATCATAGTGTATAATTACGAAGTTTGATCCCAACCCATCCCCCAAGCCAGTGTGCACCCGGGGTTATTGGCGGGTGGGTCATGCTTCTCCCCCCAAGTGCCTTCATGGCGTGTAGCGGGACACATACTTTACTTGACTTTACTGAGAGCTGTGTGCTGCCATAGAAACACGACACCAGAGCTTGCAAATTAAGAAGGATCCGCTGGGAGAGTGTAAGCAGTGAAGGAGTTTCGGTCTGTACCAGCGGGCGGTATCCGCGGGGGTCACGACTGCTAGAGCCCCATCACACGTCTTCATCAGAACGCAGACAGTATCGACCATCTCAAGAACGTGAAAGAGTTAGAACTGTCAAATGCAAACATCGCAAGGAAAACCAACACCACATGCTCACGAATTGATAAAGAACCGAGTGTCTCAGCCGGCAGATCCTCGCTGTATCTTTCTCCTGTGGTTCATCCCACACTTTTACTAACATTATGATGGAAGCGACTGTGAATTTTGTTTTATAAGTTACTAGCAGATTGCCCGCAGCGTTACTAAGGGCGAACTCGACAAATCTTTACGTTTGTCATCAGTCTTCAATGCCCTTATAGTTATAATGGTCCTCACCATCCGAAAAGAAACATTGAATATCACAGGAAGAATTATTCTTAAACCAAAGCTTTATTCTGATTGTTGTGTAGCAGTCGGGACCCTAGGCGTCGCTACGCTCGATTTCTCAGTGTCCTGTGGTATATTTTGCTGTATTCGGAATTATATGTCGGCGTCGGGACACTAGTAGTCGGCGTGCCAATATTATGTGGTGTGACGTCCTGAGGCTTTTTTTTTCGCTTTATTAGGAACCTCGAGTCAGCGTCACGATCCGTAGCTTGAACTCTGCATTAGTAAGGATGTGGGATTGTTTGAAAGGGAGGGAAATCACCGACATTTTCTCATCACTCGTATCACGCAACTCCAAATAATCCTTTCAGTTCATACAGAATTGTTAAATAACCAATTGTCATTCCGGCTTTTTTTAAAGTATTTCTGTACGTGCTACAAAATGTTACTAGATTTGTAACTATACAGTTGAATGGGTTCAATACGTAAAGTTAAAATGAAGTAAAGCGATCCCATTACGTGCCATGTAGGCGCTCAGGAGGAGAGATATTTTTATCTCCTGCTCATTCTCAACCTTGGCACTAGACGGGGATGAGTAGTTAGCTTCACGCCCCGGCCACGCTTTACCCCGGGGGAAAGGACCCCCTGGTACTCATTGGTCAAGAGGATGGGTGGGCCCCAAATACGCAAAGCCTTGCCAATATCAAAGCCCTATTCAGTTAACTGCTCACATCTTTCTGTTTTGCAGTCTACAATATTATTTTCAGGGCATCCTATTAATGTGACCTCTTGGAATCTATACCAGCATAATAGGAAAAGAGCTGTGTTAAAATGAACACTATTATGACAGGTCATATAAAATAATTAGTGTTTGTTGCTGTGGTAGTAATGGTGTGAGTGATTGAGCAATCAAGTTGAATGCCGCCTGCATGTTTGGAGCTCTACAGGGGGCAAATTGAGTCTGTTACCTGGAGCCTACATCTTACGCTGTCCCGTCACTGGTAGACAGACAACCTGGGACTCACCACAATATTACTCATTTAAATAGCCTACATGTTGAGACCCCACCCGTGAACCAACCGGGTTGCTTGCGAGACCCTTGAGAGGGTTGAATCAAACGGAGTACGAGACACAGGCGACGTACGTTGTCCTTAGACGCTGAAACCCGTGGATGTTACGATGTGGCCAGAATTAACGCCCTGAACCACAAATTTTTTGGACTCTGGAGTTCAGGAGGTCATTTGTCCTGCTTATTTCAGACATTGCCACATGGATCTAGTGATATCAGATGTTTTTGTTAACGATCCAACCTACAGCTGCTATAAAAGATTTAACTGCAAGTCAAGGATGGTAATGATTCTGCATTATGGATGTCTGAGGACCTCCTATCGTTTTGATTTGACATGTCGATTGCATATCGATCGTTAATGGTATATCGATTTTGCCTTAGCACATGTTAATGGCATAGAATGTCATGAATGAAATTCATGTGTCAGAGTAAAATAACTGGTGAGATCTCATTCTTACTGACCTTGGGATCCATGTGAATCTTTCCTTTTTTCTGAACAAAAGTGTTTGCAGAATTTATCTAGAACGTTTTCGGTGAATGATAGTGTTATTTGTCTTAAGCTTAAGTTATTTATTTTAATCCATCTGATCACAATATTGACCCACACCTATTCGAAGACACTAGTACTTCTGGACATATCGGGACACTCACTCCTACATTTTTGGCCGATATGTACATCTAATGACATTTAAGAAAAACAACACTATCGCCCAAAAATGGAAAAACAAACGTAATGAAACATCACCAAAAAACTACAGAAATCATAATTGAGTTTTAAGTTCTTAGATATATATTTTACACCTGATGATGGTTTTATAAAAACCGAAACATGTTGTGTAAATGTTCCGAAATGTAAATAGATCAATCGGTATGGAACATCAATGATATTTTATTATCTTAATTATAAGAAATTTTAAATATTGTGATCAGACGGATTAAAATAAATAATTGTTATAATATTCACAATATGACGCAATTACACTATCTTATGAATTAATCTTAAGTTATACAAAGTCTGTCTATATTCTGTTGGAACAGAAGTTGTTCTCAACAAATTGTTGGACTATGTTTATACGAATCGAAGAAATATTGACATTGCAAGTGTGCAATACGTAGGCCTAATTTTCTGGTGGTTGCAACTCTTGAATACACAGAAATATATAATTAATATCTTAGGCCTATAGCTAATTTAACTCACACTTATATTAGCCTGCCTACAAAATGGAAGCATCTAAGTGCCATGGGTTTCTTCAGGACTTGTAATTCTCATATTTATTTCAGTACCAAAATTTGTCAATCCACTTATTGATCCCAGTTCTTTAATATTTCTTAGATCTGTCACGAAGAAATGCGTGTGGAATAGGCTATGTTGTATTGATATCAAACCAGAAGGTACATTTATTGTTGTATATTTTTTATTAGTTTCATACCTTAAACATCTGACTGTCAGTTGTTCTTTTAACATCTGATAACAAAGGAGTGTTTTGTTTTGCAACATCAGTCGTCATGATATAGTTGCAATTGTTGAAGACATTTCACTACGCTGCACCAAATCAACAATGTTATCGTCAGTCAGTTTCTTAAGATTTATGATTTGATCGGAAACTGATAAATCATAAAATATTATTAGGTCTGTAACAGTTACGAGGTCAGTTTATAACAAAAAGTGCTATATCCATCAGTGTAATTGATCGTAAGGACTGTGGAAGGCTTGGATTAATAATGGAGACGTCAATTATTCTTGTCGAAGAGAGGAAGTGGTCTACACATCATGTAAATGTGACTACTAATAGATCAGTGTTGCTCTTAAATGTTCCCTTTGCTTCTGAGTCGTCCAGATGCTCTTGTGTGCAGCAGCGACTTTAAAGTTATTTTTACTTTTATTTGTTTGTTTTTTTAAATTGTTAAAAACGAAATAATTTTCTGTCGAGCCACATCCTGTTTCTATAACACGTATATCGGTTTTAGGTCTTTTATTATGTTCCCATCTATGCTTAGGTCTGTAATATGGTCTCTTTCCTAATAATTTTGCAACTAAAATTTGCAAAATGCCCTGCCTTCATGTAATTGCTCAAAAAAAATGTGTGGTGAATACAAATTCCGAATTTGTTCAATACGTAATGTCTTGTTTGTTTAATTGTTTAATTTTAACCGTCTAATCACAATAAAATATTTTATTAAATATTAAAATATTATTACTATAATTAACATTTAATATTTAAAATATTTAAAATATATTAAAATGATGCTCTTTCTATCGAAATGTTCAATTTACAATTAGAGCATCATCTTTTTCACGACATGTTTCGGTTTTCAATGAACCATCTTCAGGTGTATATTCGATATAAATTTAAATGTAATATTCCAAATGCAATCCTTCGTCAGATGTCCATTAAATATCGGAAAGTTATCCTTATTAATTATTATTTATTATTATTTAAATTTATATCAATTATACACCTGAAGATGGTTCATTGAAAACCGAAACATGTCGTGAAAAAGATGATGCTCTAATTGTAAATCGAACATTTCGATAGAAAGAGCATCATTTTAATATATTTTAAATATTAAATGTTAATTATAGTAATAATATTTTAATATTTAATAAAATATTTTATTGTGATTAGACGGTTAAAATTAAACAATTATAATCATCACAATATGACGCAACATTATCATCTCACGTAATGTCTTAGTAAGATTTGAGGTTTTCACGTCGGTGAATCCGAAGACGTCTGCCTTCTGAGTAATATCTTCATCTAACTGCTTTATCGGGTTTCTTAGATTAAAATGTTCTCTTCAACACTTTGATCTCAAACGCCTGAATTTATTTTCAGTAAAGAATATTACTCTTTCTTGAAGCTTCCAAGTGTAGTCTATACCAGCGATCCTGGTTTAGTTGTAAAGTGGTTTAAGAACCTCTTATTTTCATTGCTTTCACTAAAGAAAGTTTGGTTATCACGCAGATTTGGTACGTCACGAATGTCTACAAGATCTTAATCTACCCTGTTCCCTCAGAGGGAGAGAAAGAATATTCCCAGCTAAAATATTTCATCCCTTCTACTATCCACTGGATACATCTCACCACCACCAACCGCGACCCTTGTCACCTACACAGAACCATTCTTTTTACCACCCAATTATCAACATCACCTCATCCCCCACTTGTAACACATTCCACCCCTAACATTCCTTTTTTAAGGTCACTGAGAACCGACAACCCAGTGATGCAGGAAACGCGTTGTGTAGATGAAGTCTGGTTTACTTTTCGATGGAATGTTAGTGATAGGTGTTGTGTAAGTTGAGAGACTATTAGCAAATAAAATATGTTTGCCTGAATACGCACTCTCTGAGGGTAATTATTAAGAGAGCTTGTCTTCCCGTCTGATTTCTAAGAACCTGAAAATTAAAGTATACAAAACAATAATCTTGCCTGTTGTTTTGTATGGGTGCGAAACATGGTCTCTCACTCAGAGGGAGGAACACAGATTGCAGGTGTTTGAGAATCGGGTGTTGAGGAGGATATTTGGGCCTAAGAAGGAAGACGATGGGGCGTGGAGAAAACTGCACAATGACGAGCTTAAAAATCTGTACTGCTCCCCCAGTATTGTGAGGGTGATTAAGTCGAGAAGAGTGAGATGGGCGGGACATGTAGCGCGCATGGATGGGACAAGAGGTGTGCACCGGGTACTGGTTGGGAAACCTGAAGGGAAGAGACCGCTGGGGAGACCTAGACGTAGATGGGAGGATAATCTCAGGCGGGATCTATGGGAGATAGGAGTTGAAGGAAACTGGATTTTGTTGGCCCAGGACAGGGTCCGGTGGAGGGCTTTGGTTAATTCGGTGATGAACCTTCGGGTTCGGTAAGCCATCTAGTTAGTTAGTTAGATTTGTATGGATCAGTAGACGTCCCAAGTTCTCTTACATTTTGGAGCCCAGTTTGGATTTCGTACTTCGCTTTTAAATTCTCTGTTATTTTCAGTTAATATTCTGATAGGGATTAGCTCTATCTAGTGGGCCCAACTGTGTAGGAACCTGAAGACGGAGATAGAGTCCCATCTCCGAAACGTCGTTTTACTTTTTATATTTACTAGACGATGGATAATATCCAAGAAAATTTTTATTCAATTGACTCTTCACCATCGTCAAGAAGTTTTAGATTTGATATAATATTCTGATATTTCTTTTCTTGTAAGAGTATTCATTTAAGTACCTTAGTCTCAGGTAGAAACTTTATTACGAAATTTGAACTTGATCACAATATTTTTAAAATACGTGTGTTAATAAGCTCTTTAACTACTGAATTCAAAAGTACACGTACAATTTAAATCGGTTGAATGTTGTAGGAAGTGATAAAAAGTAGTGAAATAGACAGAATAAGATGTTGTGTGCGCTTGATGTGAAATGGGGGTTTCAGGCATACCGAGGACGAAGCACGCTGCGATTTAGAACTTGTATCCATGTACGTACTTTCTGTCTGATGACTCTGAAAATTGCTCTTTGGCGTGTTCTGTGAGTAAGTAATGATAGTGAGAGACGGAGTTGTGGATACGCGTGATAGAACGCACGCTGGGCGAACTCGTATATTTACAAAGTGTTGTATACGTATCGATGTTTTCTGTTGTGATCGATTGTCTCACGCGGGGGTGTAAACAGCAGATTTTATGAAGTTTGTTGAATGCATTACTTTCAGCCGTTGTGATTTGTGAAGTAACAAGAAGATTTCTGTTAACCGCGTACATCTTTACGTGTTACGGTGAATTTGCGAGTTCGAAACGTCTCTGTTATGATGATGAACTATACGAGAATATCGCGCCGTCTTGTTCCGTGGCAGTTTGCCGACGTTTTAGAGGTGCTTCCTTCGTTAATCATCTTTAGTTATAATCCTGATGTAAGCGGGTTTATTTTTAACTAAATTTTGTCGGAAATAGCAGCTGTTGTTTATATTGTCCTAGATATTTTGGGCAACGGGGTTTTAACCCCTGTACCGCACACTTAATACGACCCAGTCGTCAGTATAATTAGGTCTACTTTAAACCAGTTTATGAATTAATTATTGCAAGGGAGACGTGCGTCAAATTTCCCGACGCTTCTACCATTAGCCGTCCTTAGATACATCGATCTTGCTTTATTTGTGGGGAACTTCTGACGTGTATCGTCCGGAGTTCGTCTGTCCATTTAAAGTTTCCTGAACATTAGTCTTATGCTTGTGTCTTCATTTGGTCTGCTAGCAGATGTGCCGTTATTAATGAGCAAGTTCCCCTGCCTGACGTGTACTTCTACCACCAACACAAGCAGCGTGGTACTTGAAGTTAGCAAGGTGCATGCATGACAAAAGCAAGCTTTTCGTTCCTGTGTTGGGTTAACGTTAGCCTACATTTTTACTACAGCAAACGCTAACTTGTGGGATAGGTTAAGAGTGCACCGCGCTACGTCAAGTCCAACTAACTCCATGGGGATCAATCCTTCTTAAGAAGCTGACAGTCGCTGAGCTACACGAGTATTATATTTCCCAAAGGCTTATTATCGTGTTTATAAGAGGCCGCCACTGGGTTCGATCCTGAGCTGAGTTTTACTTCTGTAAAGTTTCAGTAGAATTGTAAGATTTGAGGTTTTCACAGCGGTGAGTATGAAGATTTCTGTCTTCTGGGTTGTTGTGCTGTGCAGTCTGGTCGATGTTTATCAACGTTTCGGAGGTCATACTGCCTCCGTCATCAGAGCGATGAATCAGAAGACAGAAATCTTCATACTCACCATAGCCCTGATTACGGAGGCAGTATGACCTCTGAAACGTTGGTAAACATCGACCAGACTACACCCCGCATACAGCAGAGAAGACAGAAATCTTCATACTCTGATGACGGAGGCAGTATGACCTCTGAAACGTTGGTTAACATCGACCAGACTACACAGCGCAACAACCCAGAAGACAGAAATATTCATACTCATCGCCCTGATGACGGAGGCAGTATGACCTCTGAAACGTTGGTTAACATCGACCAGACTACACAGCGCAACAACCCAGAAGACAGAAATCTTCATACTTATCGCCCTGATGATGGAGGCAGTATGACCTCTGAAACGTTGGTAAACATCGACCAGACTACACAGCGCAACAGCCCAGAAGACAGAAATCTTCATACTCTGATGACGGAGGCAGTATGACCTCTGAAACGTTGGTAAACATCGACCAGACTACACAGCGCAACAACCCAGAAGACAGAAATCTTCATACTCTGATGATGGAGGCAGTATGATCTCTGAAACGTTGGTAAACATCGACCAGACTACACAGCGCAACAGCCCAGAAGACAGAAATCTTCAGTAGATTTGTTGGCCAAAGATCGAACTATTTAAAATATAAATCATTACAGTAATCCTTAGTAATCTGCATGTGTACTTTGAAATTGCATCAAGAATCTATTGTGATCTAAGGCTATGGAAGGTCTAATGCATTCTACATACAATCCCTTGAAAATCGCACCGATATGAAAGCCACATTCTTCTCGTCTGTGTAGAAATAACAGAACTATGGTAATCCCAGTCGTGATTTAATTGAAAAGACATCACTCCTTGTTACGTTATTTTATTTTGTAAGAGTAGAATAGATGAGATGTGCTTTCGCCTAGTTAATTAAAGAACAAAACATATTTCGTGACAATGTTAACAATATAATATAGGCACTAATAAGGGGAATTATTTTTCTCTAACCCTGAGAATAAAGTAACGTCTCTTTCAATTACGAGCAAAATACACAAAGTACAATTCGAAACATATCAGTCAATTTAAACTTAAAAATTGCTCACGATTTCGCGAGTAATAGCAACGTAAACATGGCATAAATCTCGCACAATGATACAGACTGTGACTCAGCATCATGGCTCAACCTCCAGTCAAATTAATGCCACAATCTGCATTGATCGGAGCGGTCACGTTGAGATATTGTAGGTTCAGGTAATGACTGTAGTTCTTACTTATATCACTGCATGGCCTTACGGTCGTCACTGTTAGACTGTAATGATCTCGAAGCAGCTCAACTCCAACAGCTGCCCGTAACTCGAGAGCAAAATCGATACAAAGCGAAACTGAAGCCAGGTAGCAAGGGTGGCCACGGGTGTGGACACTCGACCGAACAAGACTCCCTACACGAAGGGGTTCGTAATTATTTTCATTTCTTAATAAGCCTAAACATTAATGAACAGTTAAAAATGTGGAATGAAAAATTGGAAATGAAATTAAGAGCAGATTAAAATTGTGAAATGTTTTCTTACCATTCATAAAATATACTTGTGCATCTCCCGTTGTCTCCTAAATACCAAAAGATTAAAACTTATTCCAGGAATGAAATCCTGGCCCTTTTATTCCGAGGCAACAACTTTATTGACTGAGGTCTTCCGGCTCTGTTATTATCTGTGTACATCTCATTTAATAGTCATCAAACCAGAATGTAAGAGCACGCTATTTGTAGGATGGGAATAAAAAAGGAACCGGTGTCTGACGGTGGCGACTTTGGTAGCAAGAAATGCGTATGTCGGGGTCTTGCGACGTTTGCCTTTAGAAAAATTCAGGAGTCAGACGTTCGATTCGTATTGATGCATCTGGCTTCAGTCGCCGTGTATATGTTAGTTTGCATTTTAAGAAATTTTATGAGTGTACTTGAAATACGATTAACAAAGAAAATTCTGCAATAAATTATATTGCTGTTTAACACAAACAGTTTTTTTTTAATTCCCGTCAGCATTGACGGGTCATACGCTGTTGTTATTGAGGTGTGCTTCGTTGGTCAGACGAGTAGAAATGATGGCTCAATAAAGCAGTTCCTCGTACCTAATGATAATAACATGCAGTGGAAGAACAAGTAACTTGAGAAGGCGGTAAGCCAGTTGATTGATAAGTATTTGTATCGTGGGCCATATATCCTTGCCACTCGCTAAATGCACCACATGTCATATTTGGGTTCAAGCAACAGATGAGAAATTAAAACACAAACGCACTAGACACGAACTGACTTGATACATTGTACTTATTAATGGTTAGTCTAGTTCACAAAATGTATTCAAATTGTGTAATGATTATGTTGATACCGTACTACTCTTTATAATAACTCGTTCCTAGACAAGACACTCTTGAAACTTGACGTATTTGCCTGCAATAATATATTATACGGTATCTTGTAAAAATGTAAGCAGTTAATATTAATTAACATATTGATTGCTTAATCGTGAAGCAGACAGTTGTATTTGGAAGTAGAAAATTCACAATCACGAATCGTGGATAATGCAGAACGTGACTTAAAATAGTATGAATTAAAGCCGTGCCCAAAATATTTGTTTCATACACAAGACACCTCTGATGAGTTGTTAATAATTCCTGAAAGGTAAGCCATAAATCCTGGCTTCCTAAGTCTCAGGGACTAACTCCTATATTTTGGAACTTTTCTTGTGTGTTACTGTAATAAAAATCACTTACCGGCTGGGCTTTGTAACCGGAAACACGGAATTACGAATAATTTCCACACGTTTCCCGCGCAGCGCGTATACATAATTTGTATGTTGTTATAATTATGAACGTAACTTATTTTTAGTATGACTGAAGTTAGAAAATAATGTGTGAATTGCAGTTTATGTAATTTTCGCAGGGCTGTTATTGCATCACAAAATATGTTTTAAAAGTGTACACGTAAATTTAATTAACTTGTATGTCGCGTCTTGGTACCAGAGTCATTCAAAGACTGCGGTGTAAATGTCAGCGTATCAATTAAATATATAAGATAGTATAATTGCGTCATATTGTGAATCAAATATTAAATTAATTATTCGGTTTTGTCCGTCTAATCACAATTATATTTAAAATTTACAAATAAGATAATTAAAATATCATTTTATGTTCCACATCGAATGTTCCAAATGTAAATCGATTATTCGATGTGGAACATAAAATGATATTTTAATTATCTTATTTGTAAATTTTAAATATAATTGTGATTAGACGGACAAAACCGAATAATTAATTTAATTAAATATATATTTAAAGAACAGGTTTAAGCGATGTCAAATTTTTGTGTTCCCTAAAGAACAGGATCGAACAGCGGGATTTTTGTGTAGCGTTGATGGATTAAAGTGTTTCATGAACCAGATATTGAAACAGCAAGTACGTTCGTAGTTATCAGGTCGTATGTAAACCTTAACTGTTGTATAACGTGTTATGGAAATTATACTTGCTATCCTGGAGTCAGAATTCAGGTATTTTACTTTCTAAACACCTGTTACCTGTTTATTATGAGGCTAAAAATGCGTTCAGAAGATGTTACTGAACATTTTGCAGTGTTTTATTTATACGCCATTTCATTATTATTACAAAAATGCGTTTCTGTATATCAGGTTGTTCAAGATAAGGTGAAATATTAGCGAGATTATCTTGTGCTATGACCCCCATGATGACCCAACTTCACATTTTTTGTTCTGATTTTTTTTAGGGAAATATGAAGACCCGTAACGGAAATTTCGAAGGACAGTCTTTGCTCCAAATCCTCGCTTTTCGTATCCCTGAGTGACGTGCAAGACCGACATAAACCCTTGGGTAAGTACAATTCTTGCTCTGTGTTTTCATGTATCATGCATTTTGATTGAGATAATTTGTCACTTTGAATAATACGGCATTATTGAGTACAGATGGTGAACTAATTTCTGAGGCATCGTGTAAGGTACTTAACTTTTGGAGGAACTTGTGAAATTTATGGCACAAATGGTGCACCGCTGTTTGAACAATATTATTCATTTGTCTTTGCACCAAATATTCGGATGGTCTTGTAATTATTAGGCAGGCCTAATTACGAGGTGCGATCGGAAAGTTTCAAGACTGCGCCTATAAAAACCCGTACACTTATCTCAGGTATTAAATTCTTCCATCACCCTCGAAGTAGTTCCCCTGGGAGTGAACACAACGATCCCAGCGCCGCTGCCAAGCCTGGAAGCATCCCTGGAAATCTTTCTTTGTCAGCCTGATGGATGAATTTAATACCTGAGATAAGTGTACGGGTTTTTATACGCGCAGTCTTGAAACTTTCCGATCGCACCTCGTATGTACGTCGGCATAGATTAATGCTTACATGGAGAAGATATTTCTATATTGATGTTAAAATAAAGAGATGTAATAACTTAAAGGTATGAAGTACCTCGTCTAACCCAATGCAGCCTCACATAGGACCTCTCCCTCGCTGAAAATCTAGGACATAGTATTTGATTTTCTGGCAGTTATAATTTATGTATCTCCCTCTGAGTAAGACACTAGCGTTTCGCATCCATACAAAACAGCTGTCAAAATTATTATTACGTTCCTGTAAGTCAGGCCAGTGAAAGTGATTATGATGTTCGTAGTATTTTTTTTCTGATTTTCTTTGAGGTAATCTTCCATCTGCACGCCGGAAAATCGTGAATGTGGTGTTATTGGAGTTCACTTATTTGTTCTAATCTTCATTTACTTTGCAAATATATGTAGATTTAAGTCTAACGTAAACAGTAAAGTTGTCAGTCCACGTTTTGTTGTTATGCAGTTGTTATTCTTTTCTTGTGTGTTATTCTGTATTAGATGCGTGATTTATTGAACCCCGATTGATCGATTCTCTCATTTTAACAGACATTTCGTGGACCTAAATTTTTCCAGTAAATTTTAGCTATAATTTATAGAAGTTAAAAATTTAGGTAAATTTAATTCTATAAGGAATTTGTGGTTCAGTTTGCAGTTTAATTTGTAACTTAAGGATTATTTTTTGGTGAAACGTTGAAAAAAAATTCTGCTTGAGTGACAACGTGGTAACAGGACCTTCTGAACTTGCAGGCAGATACCAATGCTTCGGAGAAACATACTGCCTCCATCTTCATTGTTTCATTTGTTACTTGATACGTTGGTTGGTTGGTAGTTCTTGCTTCAACACTGAATTCACAGGAGTAAGGATAGTTGTTATTCTGCCACTCTGCAATGGAGGGAACATCCACTTATACACATCGGTTGATCGTTTTCAGTAGCCCTCAGAGCCGTTTCGGGCAAATTAGAGCTTACAATCGCATAGCAAGTAAAGAATTGTGACGTTTGAGGTTCTCAGAATGGAGAATATGTTGGTTATATTCTTCAGAGTTGTGACTCTGCGCGATCTTATAAGACGTGACCACGGAGAACCACTCTTCGTCACGATCCGAAATTACCACAGTCGAAGAGTTAAACATTTTTCAACACAGGCTTGCACTTATTTTGCATGCATAATTCTGAATCTCCTTAAACAAATGAGTTGTTGTTTGCAGACTAATGTGCATAACTCGAGAGAGAAGATTAATTTACTTCAAAGGGAGAAACTGGACTTTCGTTTGCGGAAAACCTCGGGCAGCACAAATGCCCTTTTTGAACTCAGTCGTCGACAGTCCATATTACTGCACGAGTGAGTGTACATTGGGGGGAGAAAGACTGCGCAAACGCGTTCCAAAACTCAATTACAGTTGGCAAGGCGCCTCAGCATCTCTGGTTTGGTGGGTTGGGCTTCTAGCCCCCCCCCCCCCCCCCGCTCAAAGCTTTCTGGAATATATTCCCCCTTACTCCCCTCCCTCGTATCATCGTAAGGGCCCAGGGGCTGGTACTGCATCTCCACTAAGTAAACACATCTTCCATTATGGCGTATAAAACGTGTTGAAATTGCGAGATGGTGTGGGATCCCTCGGGGTGGGGTCGGGGGATACTCATGCCTTGGTCCTGTAACTGTTTCCAGTTAAGGGATTTTCCCGGCCATTTGTAGAGTAATCGATATCATGATGAAAGCGAGGTTCAGTTCGCCTTGTGGGTCTTAAACATGATACGCATCGTGCTTTATGGCTACGTTCATCTAAGTGGCAATTTAAGGGGAATCATCCCAGTCGATGATGCAGACTACTGTATTTACCCTGAGTATTAACGTACTTTGTAATTGTGTTGGGTGGAATTTACAGTTGAGAGAGATTATTTTATAATCTCTGTATAAAGTTTCTGAATTAGTCTAACGTTTGCGGTTAAGGACTTGGTAGTGTTCTAAATTTGTGATATTTTTTAATATAGCCTTCTTCAGGGATGTTGCATCGCTAAGTCTGTTTGTCAGAAGAATCTGTGGATGAGAATTATATAAAATTGTTTATGTCCCGTTTATCAGTAGCAACAACTTCAGTTGACAAAAACGTCGTTAAAAGAAGCCACAAAACAGACGAGTTATAAAAGAGATAACAGCAAATCATTTGTTCCTGCTCGACCAATAAACACTTCTCAGGACACAATAGATTCATTTGAACATTCTTTGCTATAAAAGTCAAATATTATTTAATAGCCTTTAAACAAAAACTAAAGAAATAATGTAAAACAAAGACAGTCATTTTAATATTTTCATGGCACGTACGCGGTACGTGATTTCGGGGGAGGTCCGCCATGGTGGGTCCAAATGATAAGTGTTCATGTGAGCCCAGAAACAATGCACTACGTGAAGTCAATAATGGACGAGGGTCGAGACACACAGGTTGACAAGGAAGAACGTGCATGTACGAGGTGCGATCGGAAAGTTTCAAGACTGCGCGTATAAAAACCCGTACACTTATCTCAGGTATTAAATTCATCCATCACCCTCGAAGTAGATTCCCTGGGAGTGAACACAACGATCCCAACGTCGCTGCCAAGCCTGGAAGCATCCCTGGAAATCTTTCTTTGTCAGCCTGTCAAGCACCATCTGCGATTCTGCCTGAATCTCTTCTATCGTCTCAAATCTCCTTTCCTTTAGCTGAATTTTCATCTTTGGGAAGAGGAAGAAGTCACACGGAGCTTAGAAAGGAAGTTGGGGTCGGTTCTTGCAAGATCTTTGAGCTCCTGACAAACGAGAAGTCGATTTTGCTTCTGGTCCTCAGACAGGATGCGTCGCATGTGGAGTTCTTCCTTTAGAATCAGCTGACAGGTCCCACACACTGATTCACTATGAATGTAGGCCGCACCCCCTAGCGGCAGAAGCTCGTACTACATCCGGTTCGCCCTCTATTGACACAGTCTGGAAACTTTCCGATCGCACCTCGTACGTGTGTCCATTTGACTCTCCCATACGCGCCGTTGCGGGATGCTCTGATTCTCAGACCCTGACCCGTGTTTTGCGAATCAAAAAATTCCGTGATCACTTCGCATATCGTCTTCATCTGCAAGTCCGTAATTCGTGTCTTGTTTTAAATAAATTCACTGAGCTGGTCAGACGCCACAATTTCCGCCTGGTTGGATAAGTAATCTTGGCGCATCCTCATCCAGACATCCCATCGTCTGTATTTAAAACTCAGGTCGTTTCGACCACGACAGTCCAACCTCATAAATACCGGGGGAAAAAAACATCAACTTGAAATATTCTCTTAGTTTCACAAATGTAAATCTGAATTTCAGATGAAGACTTTGAACTCGCTTACCAAATCTATTTTCACTCACGCACGCATCAACATTTGAATGATAGATCAGGGTACTTCGTCTATCCGCGAGGTTATTTTTGGCCTAAAACCATATTGGAAGTATTATACAATACCAAGTCGATTTTCATTCCAGAGAGATTATCTTGTTCGATTTAGGTATTTGTCTTTCCTTACGCGTGAAATAGGTGTTAAGAAGCATGGAAGTTATAAATAAAGAAAGAAAGGCAGAGATAATAAGACAGAGGAACATAGGGGGTGAGAAGACAAGAATAAAGTAACATAAGATTGTAAATCTGTACCCGTTAGTAACAGGGTGTCCAGTGTTCACATTTAGCGAGAAATTCTGTCCCCTGATCGGGGGTCGTAAATACGTGGCGTATGTTTAGTGTAATATTTCTTTGGACGTCTGCGAGGAGGTATTCAGCCATTCTCATTGCACACCTAAGATTCTTTTCATCTAGAAGTATCGACGTTAAATGAAAATCTTTCTGAACCTAAAACATATTCACTTCTTATAAGATTCTTTCGTGGTTTTATGTGATTCCATATATATCGACCCCCCCCCCCACACACACACAAAATAAAGTCACGTGATAGAGGCAACCATATCATAATGTATTTCATAAGTTACAGCCACGTGCACGCACGCACGATACGTACCGATATTTTCAATATGGCGTCGGTGCGCTGGCGTCATACATACGAGCGTATTTGCGAAACGAAATGTAGCGCCTCGAAGACGCAGACAGGGGCTGCGGGTCGGATTCCAGTGACACATTGCCGCCGTTTTTAATCCGAATTAATGTTTGCGGGCTCTTGCCCTGCGTTAGGGCACAGCAGGTTCCTGGCGACTCAACTTCGTAATTTCCTTTCATACATTTTCTTTCTTTGTTTTCCGTTTTATTTCTATTTCGTCTCTTATTATGGCCTTCCTTTTCTCCTTTTCCGTTTATTTTCTCCTTTTTCTTTCAATTTTTTATTCTTTGTTTTCTTAGAATTTTTCTTGCTTAATTCATTAATTTTTTATCAAATCTAAAACTTCTTGACGATGGTGAAGAGTCAATTGAATAAAAATTTACTTGGATATTATCCATCGTCTAGTATAAAACGTAAAAAACGTAAAACGACGTTTCGGAGATGGGGCTCTATCTCCGTCTTCAGGTTCCTACTCAGTTGGGCCCACTAGATAGAGCTAATCCCTATCTATCATTAATTTTTGTTTCTTATTTCCTTCATCGTTCCTCTTTTCTTGTTATATTTCTTCTTAATTTTTACTTTAATTATTCCCCTTATATCTATTTACTACGTATCTAGCTATCTACCTGTTTAGCTGTGTTATAAGCCTGTAAATTACTGTGTTTCTCGTTCTACAGTTTCCTAAATTTAGTGCTTACATATTCTCTCTTGGGTTGAAATGTTTTCGTTTACACTTTAACCGAGGGGCGAGAAGGAGTATTACCTGATATAAGGTGTACATTTCCACGTATGTCAATAAATCAGACGTCATATATGGCCTATGTTGCTGTTTCCATTACGTATCTTACAACGTGCACATTTCTACCCATTCCGTTCTCCGATAATAAATCCTCACACGATAATGACGAGCCAGTTATGACACAATCTCGGAATTTCATCTTCCCCTCCTCTTTCTAGGTCTATATACTGCTCGCTCGCCCGTCAATTCAGAACGCACACACGCTCGATTGCAACGCCACCTGTAGATTTTGGTGCCAAGCTCCTGAGTTGTGTGTATCGTAGCTGCTAATTAATTATAATGACATTCGAATCAATTTAAAAAATAATCGTGGATGTTCTCATTTTCTGTAATAAGGTATGACATTAGAAATTTAGGATTGAAATGAAAAATTGAATTAATTGGATTACCTAAATTAAATATTTATTTACATTTAATGTATTTTAAAACGACGATATATCTGAAATGGGAAACTGAAAAGTGCAAAGGATGGATGAGATCAAGTGGTTTTATGTTTAGACCTAGTTTCATAAAAATCCGTCAGTCGGGTACAGGTCCTTATCGAGTAGAGACACGCAGATACTGTGAATCATGAAACTGTTTTTATACTTGAACTCAGAAAACAAAATAATTTCGTGAAGCGGAGTAGTAGCTAATAGTTGCTGAGCTGTTCACTTTTTATAAAACCCAAAAGTTCATTAACTTGTTAAAAAAGTCTGTCACTAGTTCCCAAGCAATAGTCAGCTGACAAATCTGCAACGTTTCCTTAAAAGATCAATTTAACATGTAAAATTTCCGACTAAAATTTTGTGCAAATCTTTCATCTCTCGCAAGCGCTTAAAAAATGTAAGGTAATAAATTTGTGTGCTTATATGTCAACGCTAACGCTGAATTAAGTGCCTGATCGTCTAAATAATATTTTATATCTCATTCCGCACCGCAAAGAAAACATAAAATGTCTCCATTACAAATATCAATGTTGGTTGCTGCTGTTTAAGGAAATAATTATCACTATTTATTCTGAGAATCATGAGAAACCCATATAATGCACCTTGTTTTCAACATGTAAAGTTATTGACTATTTAAACAGGTGGTACATATAGTTACCACGGGTCTTTAGAGGGTTAATAAACATCGTTGCTTGACAGGAATACATTTCTACAGAATGGCAGTCCCACAAGTGGCCTGTTTTGAAAGGCAGAGCTTCAAGATGCTGTATGCGCCTTCTTAAGATTGCCCCTTAACGTTCGTACGGCGATATCATCACCACACTGAAAAATATTTAACGAGTAGTTTTTTCGAATGGTAAGAATCTATCACTTAAATCTCGTATAACTATAATTAACTACCATTTGTATATATCCGAACCTTCATAACTAATGGAGTCACGACTGGTGTTCTACCCTAGGCACGAACGTTTCTTCAAATTAGTTACAGACAAATGAATAGCTATATTGGACCGGTAATTTGTTTTTATATAAAGTAATATATATTGTCATCAGAAGATAACGTTTATAATTTATTGTGGTATAAGAACTCCCTTCTGTGTTATTATAATTTTATGTTTAAACTAATAAACAAACATGGCCTATGTTTACGATGGGTGTCCTGATTTAGCACAGGGAAATATGTTTACGTGCATCTGTCTATGTGCTAGAGGAAAGATTTTGATCTATAAAATTAGGAATAAAACGACAATAACTTTTATTTTCAATCTTTCTAGCTTTTATCAGTTCTCTTGAACGAAGGATAGAATATATTATGTATAGTTATTGGAATTCGAGGAACATCTACGTAAATTGGTGTCTGATGACCGAAAGAAAACGAATCTCTTGTTTCGAAATGAAATTTGTCCTCATAAGGAAAAACAGTTTGAGGATATTACTTTATTTATTTATTTTGGACTTTACCAGTGATCTATTTTTAAAGTCTTAAAATTTTAAAACCTTAATAACTACTACCTATTCTGTTCGACTGTATACACCGAGTTTTTCCTCGGTCTACCAATTCGAATCGAATAGTTGTCTCCCCCTTTTATATGAAGATTAAACTGTATCTTAGAATGTTATAGCTGCAGATTGTAGATTGGATTCAGATGGCTCAGGATCGATTCCAGTACTGGGCGTTTGTTAACATGGTAATGATGATGCTTTTATCATAACTGTGCTAATTCTTTTACCCGACTTACTAACAGTCAGCTTTTCGAGAAGAACCGTGAACCATTGAGTTGGTCATTTTTATGAACGTTTATGTAAACATAAAAACAAAATTTTGGAATTGTAATGTAGCACGCATGGAAGAATTGACAAATACGATATTTTTATTCCAAAATCTGAAAGTTATAGGTTATTTTGGAGAAATACAGTCAGGAAAACTTTGAATTGGATTATGGTGAAAAGTTGTGCTAATGGAGACACTTGTCCAAGATTGGACACAAAGACGGGGCTTTTGTGAATTCTGTGATAAACCAAACCATAAAAGCAGCTGAGTAGCCATCAGTTCCTGAAGGCAGACTGTGAAACACGGAATTAGACGCTGTCAGCGTTGAATTCAAATTTCTTTTAGGAGAAAAAACAAAGAAGTCCACAGCTTTTTAAATTTCATGAATGTAATGAGGTGAACACAAGCAAAACTCAATGGGAACTTCTAGATATTAATAAGAAAATATAAGGAGTGTGAGTGTGTTAACATATGAAGCGATTATTTGACTTAAGCAAGTTTTTATTACAAACAGCAGAAAATGACGAACGTTAAAGGGGTCTGAACAAAAAGGAAACACGAAGATTGAGAGCAGATTTATGTAAATTGATGGTGATTATATATTGTATAGAAAATTTTGTTTTATAAATTATGCATTTAGATGCGATAACGATGTGGTAATTACGGATATAGCTTAGTCTCTGGATAAGCGATAGGTGCATCTGATAATGGCCGGTCAAATCACTTAATTGTGGCTATATGTCTTCCTAAAGTGGGTCGTGTATTTTGCTGCCGAATTTATCAGATATCTTATGCTACCTTCATGTCAACGAATGGTATTTACGTTCAATAATAAAGAGAAAATTTACAATTATTTCAGGTATCTATTGAAGTATTTATATTTTAAAGTATTATCAAATTAATTATTATGACTGCCTTACATCTTTCGATTTCGTAACGCGCATATAAATATTGTTTTACCCTTCTACATTTTGAGGCCAGTTACTGAGCTAGAAAATCCTACCAAATAATTTCGTCTGTTAAAGAGAAACGTATGTATATTTAATTATTAATATCGATTTATATTCTGAGTCGATTACCTCAAGCAATGACGCAGCTGGCTTACATCTACTGGGTTTCGTTTAGGCAATAGATTTTGTTGACCTTTGTCAATTCCTATCACGACCGCTTCCTAACTAGTCCTTTCCCTCTTCAGCGAATATAATCATGTAGTCATCTTACATGACGCAAAATCATATCTACAGTTGACATCCATCGTTAAATAATCTATTAAGGAACTTTTAATAAACTTACATATGTTGAGTTCCTTATAAAAATGGCCAACATCTGTTAGCTGAGGCTGCCTGGCAAACTGCTTTTGGCCAAGTCGTGTCTAGTACACAGCTAATTATGGTAGGCCATGCATTTAACCGGCCAATTTTCCGGTCGACCGAAGCCACCGCACGTCGCCACTGCGTCACGAAGGATCATAATAACATGGACAGACCTATATGACGCTAAATAATTTGTATCTAATAACCCAGAACGTTATGTAATAACATGAGAAGAATGTCGAATAAAAATCGAAACTTGTTTAACTGTGATATAATCGATCGATAATAATTCAAAGAGCTTTAAAGTTAATTGTGGGCTATTATAAAGTTTATTATGTATCCTAATTATAGCTTCCACTGTTGCTTGTTTGCTTACGTTTTTTTTCCGGTTATTATTAAATACGTTTAAGATTTATTTTAAATAGTATATGTTTCATTGTTTCCTGTGTAGACTTATATAGGCATATTGTACGTAGACTAAATATTTGTCTTATATTATTTCATCCTGTTCGTGACGACACATGAAACCATTCTAGATATCTTGTAATGCAACTTTTCAAGTGACTGTTTTACGTTTTGTTAGGGACCACAACACTTAAAATTATAATTTAGTGTCGGTTTGTAAAATATCAACAGTTGATCTATAAAAATGAGGTCATTGAATGTAAGATTATGCGAGTCGGGAGACATTTTTGAGAAGTTGTAAACGAACATTACTTGAAGGGAAATAAACTAACACGTATACTGCTTAATTCTTGTCTTGAATGTTCGCTACAAAACACGACAGCAACATTTATCTGTATCGCTTCATACCAATTTTAAATTTTATTTCCGTGGATAATGGGCTAATATGAGAAAAATAGGAATATGGGAATTATTTTTCTTTATAGACAAGATTTTGTTCGTATTTTAATTATATTGTAGAGACTGGAGGAATTCGGCAACGGGCTTCGAACTTGACGCCCGCGGTTCGGTTTCTGGTGTGGGAATCGTCATTTGTACTCTGCGTCGCTGCGTTCAACTCCTCCGTCGTTGCAACCAATTTTTCAGATAAGAAATAAAACTTATCATAAGTGACAACGTATCATCAGAGAGCACGGAACAAGTCTGCAACCAAAATTTCTAAGGCTATTATCGCAATTTCACAGATAGTAGAATTGTAGTGTAATATGTTATCCATTATCAAAATTTTCAAAAGATTTTTTATGAGGATTTAAATGTTTACAAAAGTTGTCTTTTATTTGTTTTCAATTTTCGTTTTTTCACAAAAATTGTTGCAAAAATTTTGATTGGAATACATAAAGGGAGATATTCACTTTGCAGAAATAGGCATGGAGGGGAAAATAATATTTATACTGGTCTTGAAGATGTTGTGTGTGGGTTGTGGGTTGAATTAACGTGTCTCCGGATAAAGTTTAATAGTCGTTCGGTGTAAAGACGGTATTGAAACATATAATTCAATAAGAGGCTGGGAATTTCTTGACAAGAAAAGACGTATCATAGTGTCTGATTACAAACGACATTTTACGCTGTGAGATTTTAAATAAAGAATGAGATAAATTGATCTTTCCATCTGTAGGCCTGCTTTTACGAAAGCCACAGCCTTTGTCTAGTGTGATAGATGTATTTCTCATGACATATTTGGTGCTAAGTAACACGAAATCCTTACGCCACCTTGCCCGACCAAATGAAACTCCAGTTTCTAGTCTTCTTTACTGCGTTTACAATAGACGTACTTTCACACCTGCCGTGCCAATCCTGTCTCACTGGCCTTGGTTTGGCAATCGATGCTGTTAAATTCACCGTTTTATTATACTCCTCAAGGGATATTACTTTTGAATTAATTTATATTCTAGACGGAACACTGAAGTAAACTTTTAACGCAAGCCACACCAATTTCGCAAGAGGGAAATAAAGTTGACTATACGTTAACTAATAAGTGTAAATTTCTAAAAGAAATGGCTTTCCGACGGTGTTCTGATATAAAATTAGTCTGCCATTAAGCTGGCCTGCTGCTCAAACAAGATTGAAAAAAGAAACTTCCTTTCCTCTCAACTCAGGAATGAAGCTTTCAGAAAATCTTTGCAGACTTAAACGTTTGGCACCTCTGAAGTCACTACACTGCATAATGCACGATCTGTTAAGACGCAATGGGAAAGATGGGTGTTGTTACTTTCTTAAGTTTCTAAACCAGAATTTAAGTATAAGTGAGAATCATTCAGTGTTTATTGATCGTTTTATTTGTGAAATGCACGAGAAATGCCCAGAAGTTATAAAATTAGATCTAATTTCTAAATGTAGACTACACATAGTTAAAAGTCCTGAGTACGTATTTTTGCGTATCAGTAACGTTTCTCCTAAGTTCATATTAATAAAACTAGTGCATGGTGAATCGTATTGAATCTGGAGGTTTAGAAACCAAGGTACAGGTTTAAAGAAATTACACATCACACTCTTGGAAATTCAAAATTTATTTGAAAGAGCAGTCAGACTTTTTGACATATTTTTGTAGGATTCGCCGTTTAAAGAAAATAATGGAACTTTTAAAAGTAGCATCCTTCCGAGACCCTGTTCACTCTGGGTTCTATGACAACAGAATGACGTCGAGATTATGTCACAATCGTTTAAGATAAAACACACATCGCATTATGATACAAATTGTATAGGACAATCTTCTTCTACACATGAACGTCTGTAATTAATACAATAATATAATATAATAAATAAGCACTTTTTAAGTAAATTGTTTAATTATTTGCCAGAGGCTCGTGTTTCTATTTAGTTTTTATGTTGGCAATAACAACACACTTGCCGTGACCAGTCATTATATAATTTTATGCTTCTGATTTAAAAGACTTGCACATATTTACATAGTTTGACACATGAAGTATTTGTGACTGTTCAGTATGGGTGTGTGTATACAATATTTACATAAAGTTTTTATCACTAGTTCAATGTAAGGTTGAATATATGAAACATTACACAGCGTGTCAACCCTTAAATACACCTTTGCGATAATTACATACAAATTTAATTTCAAATCACAAAGTTATTGATAATTTAGATACTGATTTGGGATAATTAAATTGAAATTTTCAATCAACGTGCTCGATTTTTGTGAGTATTCTCCGTTAAAATTTTATTAAAAATAAATAAAGATCTTAACTATTTTTATTGTAGTCGTTTTTGTTATAATCACTCTTGCCTTCTTCTTTAAGCTTTTTTGTCTGAAGTAAATTTCGAATAAAATTGAAATTTTTATGGTTAGTAACGGAAATAATTTATATTTGGGAAAAAAATTCTGTACATTTAACTTTTCATCAAGATTTCATATTTTTATTGTACTTTTATATCGTACGTTCGTCGTAAAATGGCAAGAAATATATTTTGATACTTAGGTAGGATACTTTCATAACCCATTACCCACAAAATTATTGTTTAATAAAAGAATGAGACAATGGATAATGTCTTACCAAAGAATCATAACAGTGCTAATTCACCAACATCAGAGAACTTTAGAATGATATGAAGTTTAAAACAACAAAGACATTTGCTATCTTCACGGATGCTGTTTTAAATTTCCAGTTTTCAGAAAGAGTTGAGTAGGCATATGACTTAAGATTAAACATTAAATAAATATTTTACACGAGGACATTTTGTGTCATTACTGGAATTGACCTAACGAGAATAATTTTGAATTATACAAAGATAGCTTGAAGGTAATAATAAAACGTATATACAATTATCACGTGACAATATCACACATACATTTTTATTTTAAAAAATACGTAAACTATTCATAAATTTAAAGCGAAATAAAATATATCACCGGCCAAGATTTTTATTATTATTATTATTATATTCATACGTTCAAGGAAACTCGAAGTTCAAACATACAGTATTAAACACATTACATAATAAATATTGACACAAGAGCTGGCATTGTTTCTTTTGAGACTGATTGAATCTATCTTAAATTCAAACGAACAAGTTTTAGTAGCTTTTTAAAAAGAATCAAAGGTTAGTTTATGGCTGGTTGCTCGTTAAATTAATAATCAATACCGATAAAAATGTTCAACTTGCGTCTATGCGATACTTATTATTTTTAAATTAAATAAGAAGATGGGCCTCTTGAGAAATTGCTTAATGTTAGGAGTTCTCTTAAGATTAAGTATTGGTAATAATTGGGATTTGTTGCTGTCGCGTCTGCGAATATGACGATTGTGATTACTGGATTGTGACGCCGTGTCTGTATTTGCAGGTGAATATCAATGTTCATTACGAACGTACTTCACCCCCACAACGAGAATCACAATCTCATAACCTGATAATTGAGTTGAAGGTATTTTTCTTACGAAGGTGTGTAAATTCTACGAAAAATGTAATGTCATCGAATCATGTTTCATGTTGTCTGAAATAATTAATAAACGACGATGTTGTTCTGGGTTGTGATATTGTTAATACCAGTAGTATCGTGATTATAACTTTGCTTTATGTTGAATTTCATGTTGGTGAAATTAATTTACGCAAGAATAATCAATCAGTCTCTTAAAAGAAGAAAAGACAAGAATGTAAACTAGGTGTTTTTTTTAAAGTATGAAGGTACTTTTGGCACGAGATTAGATTGCATTTCTAGTATTATCTAATTCTTTGTTTGTGTTTTAGTTTGAATTAGAATTAAGTGTGCATATGGCAAAACAGAGAGAATTCCTTCTCTGACAGTGTATCTATGTCATGTTATTGCCGCCATAATAAATTAAATGATATATTTTATTTATAAATACACAGCTCGTTCTGAATTATGTTATTAGCCATATAAATTTTGGCTTTTATTTGAGATATTGGTACACTTCGTTTCCGGAACATATTTTTCTGACAGCTTGTTTGAACTTGAACAACGTTTATACCTCCATTTGCAGTATTTTATTTCCTTTGCAAATTATTCTAATGTGATTTTATCTTTAAGCGTTTCGTATTTTAAGTGGGTTTACATTATTATTCCATGTCTTGAACGTATCATACCTGAATAAGAATTTATGTTAAACAGAGAAATTACGGGATTTTTTCGTGTAATTGAACTGAAAATATTGTATATGTCAGCTACTTGTACTTTTATATTTTAAAAAAAACACATGAATTTGTCCTTTGTTCAGAATCCACGTTATACAGACATATGTAAAAACTCTATGTGAATATTTTGTTATACGACATTTGGTACGTTCTTACAGTCCGCATTTCTAAATTCTCTCACATGCAGTTGAAATCTAGATATTTATAAAATAACTAAGTCGGGAAGGAATTTTTTTAATAATGCGAAAGTATATTTTGAATAGCTGTTTTTAATTCTATGTAAAATTTGTAAAGATTTCTCACTTTCGCTAATATATTTGTCTATCGTTATCGACAATTCTTAATCTTAATTGCTCTTAACTCTTAAGAGTCAAAGAGTATTTTATTTCAATTCTTGCTGTCCTTCAGTATGTCATTTCAGAATATTCTGTACAGTTACGTTTAACGTTTCTGAGTGTTCAGAATAGTCGCATTATGTGAGACTTCATCAGTCAGCACAATTTCTGAATGTGTTAAATTGTCATTGAAACCGTTCCTATTTTAAATCGTGTTTTAACTACATATATAGATAGAAGGACTTTGTACATAATATTTTCATAATGCTACTACCTGAACTAAATCGCGTCGTATAGACTGTTTAAAATCCCTAGTGACTATAACAGTCCAGAACATAAGGTGTCTGACTTTTTCCTCTCAGAAGAAATTAAATTCTCATACACTTCATTTACTGTGCCACCTTCGTAGTTCGTAAAACATTTTACTATCTTAATCCGTTCATAAAGAGCACAATATCTTTTCCTATCCCCCCCATCAAAAAAAATCAATATGTTTTTGACTAATGCATTTCTTAAATCTGTCCTCCACTTTGTAACAGTTTACACCAACAGTTGGTAATATTTGGCTGTAACCCCTGACAAGAGACCTTGCTGATAGCTATAGGGTGTCTGTCCACACTTTCCTCGCTGCCTGAGACAGGGCTTCAGGGAGGCGTGTGAACACTCAGGTCTCGGAACCTGAGCTGCAACTGTCAGCGTCCCTGACGTCCTGGTGGTGCCCGTGATTGTCCCTGCTGCTGTACTGCTGCCGACTATTCTCGTCCGTCCCTTGTCCCTGAGTCTCCTGCTTCCACTTCGTGACGTGATGACTGTTCTTGTTGCTTGCAGCAGCCGCTTGCTGGACCTTGGCCTCCTCCTCTTGCTGCATTCGCTTGTGCTTGGTTCGCCTGTTCTGGAACCACACTTTTACCTGCGAACACAGACAAACGCATTCGCTTTATATTAATCGACTCCATGGAGCAAGGAATTCTCCACCGAACAATGAATTCCTCGATTCTTTCCTTATTCGCAAGACCCCGTCACTGATCGCTGTCCGTCCTCATCCGTATAAATAAAAATGAAGATGACTGTCTTCTGGGACGTTATTTATTTATTTATTTATTTATTATTAACTGCAAATGGGTTTTTATCCGGTGGCAGTGGTGCTACAATAAGACACAACAAAACAATGAGACAGAACAAAACAATAAGACACAACAAAACAATGAGACACAACAAACAATGAGACACAACAAAACAATGAGACACAACAAAACAATGAGACAGAACAAGAAAATAAGACACAACAAAACAATGAGACAGAACAAGAAAATAAGACAAAAAACATAAGACACAACAAAACAATGAGACAGAACAAAAAATAAGACACAACAAAACAATGTGACACAACAAAACAATGAGATACAACAAAACAATGAGACAAAACAAAACAATGAGACAGAACAAAAATAAGACACAACAAAACAATGAGACAGAACAAAAAATAAGACACAACAAAAAATAAGACACAACAAAACAATGAGACAGAACAAAAAATAAGACACAAAAAACAATGAGACAGAACAAAAAATAAGACACAACAAAACAATGAGACAGAACAAAACAATGAGACACAACAAAACAATAAGACACAAATCACACAAAATAAAACTACTCATAAGATTACAATATCATAAGGCAAAAGTATCGTGTAGTCTCGGTAGAAGCTAACCGACGTTTCAGATGAGCTTACTATTCCATCATCACGGTGCTACATCCAAGACGACATGTATCTTCACACTCGAAGCCGTGAGAATCTCAAATCTCACCGGATTAATTAGACCGCAACCTTATAGTCTGTTTCTTCAACATCATCTTGCCCTCTCTTTTGAGCCTAGATTCTGAAATCTTATCTTCCTTTCAAGTTGTATAAATCGAAATTTTACACGAATTTGTTGCCTTTTCCAGTCGTTCTACGTGTCCCGTCCATCTCATGAAACTTCTCTGTTGCGTCTAAGCAGGGTAGCTCAGTTGGTCATGACGTTATCCGTCAGTTATGGACCCGAAGCTTCAACACGGTTTTTTTATTTTTGACTGGAGTAATGCAGAATTCCCTCTTTCGTGAGAGGTAAAACGCATTTCAGTCTTATGCGAAACTGAAGGAAATAATACCCCTTATTATTAGCAGAGATGTCACGTTGCCACTTTTATATTTTATAGCCTCGAACTTAGAAACCGTGCGGCCTACATCCAAATCAAGATATTTGAGAATAATCGTGGTACTACCTTTACTTGACAATACCACAAATAATAATCGACAGTGAAAGAAAGTATATTATAACCATCTATAAATTTGCAGGTTTTGTAGGTCACGTTACTTATTTCCTGTTGAAAAATGATGCACAGATTTGAATGGCGTTTCTAACTACAGGAATAAAGAAGGAGAACGCGAGAGATTTAGACTTTTGTGTGAAGGCTGGGTACAGTGTTCTTGGCGTCTCACTTTTCGAGCGTCCTTTATTCAATAAACCAAGAGGACGCGACGCAGTGCGCAGTTTACAAACGATTAAACATCAGAAATATGAAATCCGTTTCCGTTTTTGCATCGCTACTGTCATTGGCCGAATGATTCTGATTCCTTCTTATTTTACCATACAGAAGAAAGTTCGTAAGAGAAATGGCTGTAGTGCGTCTTGTTGTTTAGTATGCGTACGATTAAACTAACGCAGTTAGCCTACGTGCTATGTACATCAGAAGTGAGCAAACAATAGTTGGCCAGAAATTCAGTTCAGCTCCCTGTGATATTTACGTATTAATATAAGGATCCTTCATATATTTTTACCATCTTATTCGTGACATAGAGTGTGTTGCATAATAATAATTTAGTTCATTTATAATAATAATAAACAGCGAATGTGGAAATGAAAGCAAAGATAATTCCAATAATTATAGGAGCAACTGGAACTGTCTCCAAGTCACTCAGAAAATATTTGGCCAACATTCGGGACGAAATACAGAAAACTACAATTTTAGGATCTTCACATATCATTCGAAAGCCGCTGTCGTAAAATATATAGACATCCCTCACAATAAAACTACATAATACACGTAACACGTATCAAAGAACAAAATGTATTTCGAAAATAGCTGATGCACTACGTACCTTAGGAGCAAGGTTTGTCTCGGTTACATAGAAGTAAGTACCCTGTAAAATGGTGAATATATGGAATAATAATAATAATAATAGTCATCTTATGATTGCGGATTGAGGCGAAAGACTCGAGACATGGAGGTTAGTTACAAATATATTCAACAACAACCACCGGGCAGTGGACAAGGTGCGGTCCTCGAACTTGGGAGTTGAGAGGGAGACCAACAACTTTTCGCCGTGGAAACGAACATGTTACAAAATGCTCCACGTTAATAGTACTGATAGTATTAATAAGCCTGATATGTCTAACAGTATTAACTATTTTAAGGATGATTAATAAATAATGAATTGGAACATACGTGGAAGGAAGCGAGCGTGGTCTAATGTAAGGTATTGTTTCGCCATTGGCTGGAGGAGCTGAGGAATACCACCAGAAAGCTCAGGATAGCTTGTCTAGGGGCTACGTTTAAACTCGAGACCTCCCGAATATTTGGCTGGTCGCGGAGTAAAGGTAGTTTAATTATTTTTTTCGGAGACTTAATCAACCTCAACGTTTTCGTGACAACGAATCAGTCGCTCCCTCGTCACTACACTAACGACCCGGAATTATCACGTGGACGTCATCTGTAGTAAAGTTCTTGATTGTTCGTTTTGTAAGGATAAAACCCCCCTTTCTCCCTTCAGACCAAAAATATAAGACAACAAATGAAGTCTAAAATGCGTTAAACGAGGCAGAACACCATTGTCCAGAATGTCTGAAGAGAGAGCAAACGTTTTACCCCATAACACCACAGTAAGTCAGCAGAAATATCTTCTTAACGCACGCAGAAAGTTAACAGAAGCGGAAATCGCACATCAGAACACATCTCATGTACACAACTACACCAGAATGTAATAAAAATCCAAGATGGCAGTTATTCTATAATGGACATTTTTCTCCTCTGTCACTGTGCCAAATTGCTGTGTTTTTTATACAGAATGTCGCTAGAGAAAGGAGGAAGAATATAATAATAAATGGGCTGTTTCCTGATCCGAAATAGCGGAAATCTATTGTAAAGGCAGAGACTTTTCAAAATTTGCTACTGGTGGAAAAACGAACTGAGAGTGGCTGTTAAGACAGGGGTGAGGGGTTGATACTTGTAACACGCGTTTATAGGTTTCTGACAGTGTAGTGTTAAGGGATGAGTGTAAAGATAGCTGTGTTGTAATGGAGGGTACACAATCGATTGATTTCTTGTTCCGTAGAATCTTCCAGCGACTAAACGTAACTCAGTGGCTTCGGGTATTTCTTAAAAGCGTCATAGTTACTCAGATGGTCTAGAAATTCCATGCTTTTATGAACCCCCAAAATCCGTCGCTGGACATCCACACACTTACATCCTATTTTTCTAAACTCCATTTAGGTGCGTTTGCAACGCCACTGAGCGTCTATTAAATAGGCTCCGTCCGTTTATACCTTTTATGTGACTTTGACAGAACTTTTGAACGGCTGAACGTGATTTAATGAAATTTGATACTGGATAGTTTTACTAACATTTATACTCCCATTAATTTTTTTTATTAAAATCGGACATCAGTTACGGGTACCTGATGACACGTTTCTGCGCACCGCAGTGAACGATGCTGAATCTCCGGAACACTTATCTGTGCTTGCTTTAATTTCTTACCAACTACACGTAGCTTTCCAGGTTGTCCGTTCCCTTCCAGTCTTTCAGACTATAAACTACCGTACGAATGTCACTTCCAAAACACCTCATTTTTATCGATTTAATAAAACTAACAGTAATTAACTGAAATTGTAGGATGCGCTGGCAGATTGTGGACAAGCAAATGAACATTTATTTCCCGTAAAAGACGGGAATATATTAATCAACTAAGCTACTATTAGTGTCTTAGTAAGTAGTCTGCTGATTGCATTGAAAGTGCAGTCTGGGGTTTGGGTCTTGAACGCTGGAACATTTACATCCTGGATTCAAATCCCACTCGATTCATGAATAAATGTATTTTATCTTTGTTGTCCCGTGTAAGTAGACGTCATGTGATCGGATAAAATTTATTTCCAGGAAGTCCTGACCTATTCTTAAAGGATTAGTTATTTCGTTATTAATTTTGAAATTAACAAGGCCAGACGATCTAAGCAATAAGAGCTAAAAGAAGAATAAGAATAAGAAACCGAGCCTGTTTCTTGAAGTTCTCAGATGGTTTTATAGTGACCACTGTGACTCAGGTGAAACAAGAAAGAAAATTATTGTAACATTTTGTTCGTAGTTTTGTTATTATTTATTATAAAAATTTGTGATTTCGTCGTCGTCAATAAATTACGTCATCAATCAACAATGTCAACAAATAACGCTTCACAACAAAGAATCAAAAATCAAAAAATGACGTCATCAACAATGTCAACAGATATTTGTTTACTCGACATTGTTGTCAATAAATTACGTCATCAACAATATCAACTATAAACAAACTCGGAATTGTTGTGGAACACAACAATGCCGAGTTTAGTGTCTTACTCAAGATTTTAAAACGCAACCAACCCCCCCGAAGGGGTTGGTTGCTTTTCAAAAACTTGACCAACCCCTCCGAGGAGCTCCGAAAGGAGCGTTCTGCCCTAGTATACTAAATTTGTACATTATCAGTTGTCTGTAGTTCAAATGACACCACTCATAACAATTAAAAATACCAGTTCTGAAATTGACTGCCTTTCGGAGGCTGGATCTTTGTCTGTCTTCACGTAAGAATTGAAGAAGTTTCCTTCCCTGTGGCGCCCACTAGACAAAATTAGGGATTACAGTTTCTGATGTCAGAAACTGGTCACCAGAGACAATCCGTTGCTAAGGTAACCTCAGACAATGAAGGACAAGTAACGTGGAATGTTTGTTGCCAGCTTCGCTTTGCTTTGCGCGCTCCGTGTGTCCTCAGCGAGACATCCTAGGCCAAATATAAACTTGATTTACTCTGGACTTGCAGCTGAAGCTTATCCGCTCCTCGCCTGATTGAAACAGCTAATCATCTCATCATACTATATAGCACGAAACAATTTTTGCCTCGATGTATGTACATAATACATTGTACGTGAATGTAGTTTTAAAATGGTCTTAAAATATTGGCTGTAATAAACGTGTCTGGCTACACGTGATCATATTGAGTTCGCTTGACAGAATTAAATTATCTGCTTTCAGGCTGTGTTTGTGTGGTTGGGAACCTAAACCATGTAACGGTTAAATCAGCGGTCCCCTCTTCACGTAATTCTCTTGTCTACATGTAACTTCAATTTGTATGCTACGTCATCACTTTACCGGCCGATTCATGTTTGTCGTTACATAATGTGGGGGTTCTGTATTATGTAAACGTGAAGTGAAAATCGGATATTATCGGCAGTTTATGTTAGATTTTGGAAGTATTTAAGTAAATCATTTTCGTATCAATTCTGTTTTAATGGAATGGATTGTTAAATTAATTATTATTATTTATCTGTTTTCTTGTCATGGAATTTAATCTGAATTTAATTGTTATATACTAACTTTAAGTCTCTTATAAACGAATATTAATTATGTAGATCAGTTATATGAAACTGTTATGTAAATAAAGTGACAGCATACGATATCGGAAGTGTAGTACACCAAACAATAGGCTCCTTTGCAGCGGAGGCAAAATTGAGATTAGTATTTTGTTATGTTTTCTGTTTTAAAGTATTTTATTTTGAGGAAAGATATTTAGAACGTAATAATGTTTCCGTGTAACACGTGTCAGCGGTTATGTTCTCCTTCGAATGCTCGCTTCTTAATTCGGATACGATCCCCGTCTGTTAACATCGCTCACCGAAAGACTATTATTAATTTATATAAGGGGACTGTCGCATTCTTCAAGTTAAAACTTGGCTTTTCAGATGATCTCTTCTTTTTAATTTTTCCTACTAAAATTGTGTATAGACTACATGTTTCAGCTTGCCCATGCCAGTAACATGTCTTGTCAATTTTCTCAAATACAATTTTACAGCGTTTGTAATATTTGGTAAGAACCAAGCTTAAAACCGTGCTTACTCACTTTTCACATTTATAAACAGTGCAACTTGTTTATACTTTCTTAACCCATACAAATTTCATATCACAAAAGAAAAAAAAACCCTCTTATTTCTTATAAATACAAAATGATTATGACGTTATGAGTCACTGCATCGTCCTTTAAATTTGAACGTTCTACCAGTACTATTATCCTTTAGATCATGTTAAATAAAATTCCAATAATCTTTTACGTAATTCTTCACGACCTACCACATGGCATATTCCATTCTTTAAACCACTACCCACAAATCGGCTAATATAATGGATCATGTCCTTACAAAAATAGTAAACGACTACGTAGGGGCTCAAACTACGTGTTAATCTAATGATTCTGTATCGATGTCGTCAATTTCCTCGAACTGTTTAATCAACCAATCTTCTGAATTTTTTTTAGAACACCACATTTTATTTTGAATAATGCAGACATACGCCTCTAAGTGCTGCGTGTGGATCCACAGCCTTCCTAACCTAACCTAACCTACATCCAGCTAACTTTGAACAGTCCTGTGCTTCGTGTTTGTTCGTGGATTTTCTTTGCCATTTTCTACAGCGATATGGTGCCTGGCTGCCACCTAGCGATGGATCCAGTAACCTCCCTATATCACGTTTATCCTTCTGAAATTGCCATCATCTCAACCCCCTTCCTCCTCTCATCCAGCCCTCCTTATCCCACCTCCAGAGAGCTGTATCAATATTATTTTTCAATCCCACGTCCGTCGCTCGTCGTATCTCATCTGTTACCCTAAGCCGCCCTCCATGATCGCACACAGACGAGCACCGTTCAACCGATGTGTTTTTTAGCGCAGATATAATCAAAGGTTGTGATCCGCTGTTTGAAAATTGAGTCTTTTTACTGCGTTGCTATATAGGTAGAAACAATTTTATGGGGTAAATATCTCGCGAAATGGGAAATTATTAATTATTCGTTTTGCTTTTGTGGGGATTTTCTGATCGTCCGTTTTTATTATATTCCTGAGCCCCTCATAGAGTAAATAGGGAATCAACGATGAGAGAGAGGGTTTTACACCTACAGCCTGTTTGGAAATTCTAACGCTTGAAATCGGCTTGGGTACAGTACGTTTAAAAATCATACTCTTAATTTGGGCCAGTTTAATGTAAAGATCGTATGGAGTTCAGAAAAAATCGAGCATTTCACACGCAACTCTCAACCCAAATTATTCATTTTATAGTGCCCTGTTGTATGTGGAGACAAACGATAAATAATGTAATGATGATGAATGTTTCGGTCTACAGTAAAATTAGGGAAAATCACGTAAGTCTAAAATTCATTGTAGAAGAGCTCCCGAAATCAGATCGGTCGCATTCTGAGCATTCCTAGATCATATAGACTATTTTATTTAGTGTTCTGTCTGACGACAGGTCCACATGAACAGGATCCTTCCATCCTTTTCTCGGACTGGGACCTGTTCATATACGTTCTTGGCAGATGATCCAGAAGTCGTTTGCCATTGCCTTCTTCTGTGTGTGAATGGAGTAATTGTTGGGATGCCACGGAGAAACCGGGGAAGCCCCGGAGGAAAACTCCGTGATACCTGGACCACGGCCTTGCCCAACACAAGTTATAAATTCGGGCACCGCCGGGAATCGAACCCGGGACCCCAGGATTACAAGGCCAGCGTTCTAACCGCTAGACCACCGTGGCGGTCATATAGACTACGTCGACAAAATTTTCCTTGGCATAAGAGTCTAATTTGAGGGGAGAAAAATTATTGTTTTTTGTATATTGCTACTGCATTGGCGTGTTTTGGTTTGCCATATATATCCACCGTGTAGTTCTCGGTCTGTCAAAATCTGTATAATGTTACATGCGTGGTTTGCTGAATTGATTTAAATGAAATAAACACTTTAATTACATTTTGAGACTACGTGCTGTCAGTCTGTGCAGTTGATTCTACATTTTCTTCAGTAGTTGGAGACGTTTAATGCAGTTATGGAAATTATTTTATAGGTTCCAGAGGAAGAGAGTCTATTATTAGTCTATTATTCCGAAACACAGCGCACACTAATATGAAAGTCCCCAGTGGGACACAAACTCCCAACTGTTCGTTATGACGATCGAACGCAGAACATTTGGCCCATCTATCAACCTCCCCTCCGACATTGTTTTTGCTGGAAACTGGTACATACCGTGCCCAGCATCCGCCGTGCACTCAATTACCAGTAGCTGTCTTTGCTTAACACATCCACTCCATTACTACGTCATAGCAAACCCGGTATTATGATTGGTAAGCATCAAAGAGTGAGACGTCTTTTCCCATTAAGAGCCCTGATTGGTCCAAACTCACTGCCATCAACATCCATTCAAGCCATTGTTACCACAAAACCCCACTCCACCCCAATCTCTTGGTCTATTCATCTGTGCCCCTATCTGCAGTCAGAAGAGGGGGGTAGTTAAAAGGGGTGGATCTTAATGAAAAGGCTTTGTCGTTATGGGTTCTTTTTGTGAGCTAAGGGGATTAATACAGCGAACGAGGGTTGGGATTAGGGGCTGAAAGCATGGAGAGAAAGATGGGGTAGAAATTTATATGCCATCCTGAACCTTTCCTGTACCACTGAGACCGACCAATCAGAGATTAAAAGGGAAGCTGCCTGTCTTGCCGTTTCTAGCATTATCATCATTATCATTAGCATCATTATAATGTAAGCGAGTGTAGTTTTTTTATATGAAGATGTCTGTATTGTGTGATGTTGCGCTTCGTATTCGACGAATGTCCTAATGATTGAGGCAGCAACCACCTCCGAAACGTCGATAAATTTCTACCAGACTAAACATCACAGTATCCTAGATGAGAATCATCTTGTTCCCCTTAGATCAACAGCAGTACCAGAATATTAATTGCAAAATTCATGTTTCTATGCCGGTTTAAATGCGAGGAAACGGTCAGTTCGTATGGACGGATGGGAGACTGGGAGAGCCCCAGAGTCGGCCCGAACGTGGTGACGGTGAGGAAAATGACTGCTCGTGAACTCGGTTGCTTCTTTGAACGTACTCGTTTTAGTGTATACAAAAATGAAGCCGTAAGTGCGTAATAGAATACGGATGTTCGCAAGACTAATACCAGATGAATAAACTGACCCTAGAATGCCCTAGCATAACAATCAACCATTGAAAAAGTTTAAACTGTTGCCTGTTAATCTGTTTGTCCAACCAGACAACGCACCTCCCCGAAACTGTGGATTACATGCCTAAACAAATTTAATTCAGACTAAGACAGTGAATGCGTTTTTTCCAAAATATGGCACAAGTGTTCAAGACACGGCACTGAATAAGAACAAGGACGATGAGTGGCTTAAGGACCTCTGGGAGGTCGGTAAACTTCTACCAGCTACGCGACGTTACGATTCAGAAGACAGCCATCTTTTTAGTAGCCGCCGTGGAAACCTGAAATTCTACTAAAACGGAATACAGCATCCCTTAACTAACTTTCTACGTGACATCTCATCTGTGGGTGAATTTAGTCGTGAACAACTCTGTAATTTGATCCCTTGAGTATCCATCTTTCTTCGGAGAACAGATGGACTACCAGCGGATTCACATTCCGCACAGCGTGAAAAGAAATGTATTCTTAAGCGGATTATCCTATAGGACTTAATAATGGCCTTAATATCACGTATCAAAATTCAACTTCTGTTATTCCAGAATTGAATTTCAGCGAGATGTGGAAGCTTTTGTGGAGACTGAGGTTTGGATCGGCTTAAGGTCGCATGACGGAAGACTGAAGCATGTTTTGAAACTGTGAACACCAAGATGGCTGTCTTCTAGGTTGTTTCACCGTGTAGTCTGGTAAAAGTATACCGACTTTCAGAGGTGCTTGATGTCTTCATCAACAAAGCTGTCGATCATCGCCCTGATGGAGGCAGCCAGCACCTCTGAAACGTCGATAAATTTCTATACATCCCGCAACAGCCCAGAAGACAGCCATCTTTGTAATCACAGCCGTGATAACATGTGCTTTTCAAATACATTGGAGACAAATTAACTTATGATGTGAGGAAGGAAAAAATACTACGAAATCCTAGAGCTACTCAATGTAACTTGGTGGTTTATTGCCATGTTTAAGAGTCTGACATTTGATTCCGTCTTCAGCCAGATTAATCCAATGCTATTATCTCCAAGCGGTCTCTTCTGTTGAAGGTTTCCGATAACAATTTTGTGTGTGTTTCTTGTCTCACTCATGCCACATAATCCTACCTACAATACCGTCTTTTTAACAGGTTGGTAATTTAGAATGCTGACTTTTCTTGTACTGGTCTATATTTTTATTCGGAAGAAATCTAATACGTAACTTTCGCATGGCTTTCTTAATTTGAAATCTTTCAGTAGTAAAATTACCAAACTTACAGTGTTTGAAGCATATAATTCAGTTTCGTACGCAAAATTGCCCTTACATAATGTTTCCATATCAGGAAATTTAAAGGAAATTGATTTAACTGTCATTAGCTGAAGTTTTTAATAATGATCAACTTTTTTCGAGGCTAATTATTCTTAATTATAAAAAATGGATTCAGGATCAGTGATAAGAGATCGTGTTTTAATTTAGATTTCTGAATATAACTTTACATTGTGTTACCTCATACTTTTAAGAGGGCTTAGTATCCTTTAATTATGCTTAGCAACCATCATGATTAGTGTTTGTAAGATATCTTATACGTCTTTAGTTAACTATTAATTTATTCCAGTAATTTTATTTTAGAAAGTACCCAATTACTTGTATGTTATGATTATCTTATTCTCTGTAATTTATAACAAGTTTAACCTGTTATCTGCCTGTGATAAGTCCCTACCAGATTGTTCATGAAGAAAATCATTTTTGAAAGAACTTCAGGGAAAATGAGAGCAGATTCTTCGTAGTAACTTCCTCTCTTTGATTTTAATTCTTCAAAACACGTTAGTATCCACAACATACCACCTAGGCATTCTTTATTATTCGATAACTCCAGCATTTTGCCTACAGAATGCATTTCTCATTTTTAAATTTCGAATTGCAACATATAACACACACCTGAGAATACAAAATTTAATCAAAATTCGCTCAGTAATTTAGGCGATTAAGTACTCAGACGGTAGAACATTTATTCAGGCACGGTTTTCTAACTACAGAAATCATTGTACATTGGTCGTTGAAATTTGACTATTAGGGTAATATTTTGTGATCGGTTACAAGAGTACAGCTGTTTTATCGACCTGACTGTCGATTCTCAGTACGTACGTTAAGCTGCCTCCCTTGTCTTCTTGATTATTTTGCCTTTGTGTTCAAAATTATCAGATTTCCTTCTGCTTTGTGAGTACGTCACACTTATGAAACACTACCACCTCGAACAAGGGGAGGAACTATTTGTTTAAACTCCAGCATGCGAGGTGCCGGGGTGGTGAAATCAGGGGGTGGGGGGGGGGAGAGCGAATAAAAATTGAATTTGCATTTGAATTTCTAACACGATATGTAAGAACGTTTCGTAAGCTGACATAGTTTGAATTCAAACACAGGGGAGGGGGGGTCCAGACAGGCCTACTTGAACAGACGTAAAAAGTAACTGCCATCTCCACAGGGGGTGCCATTACAATGAAGGGTAATATTTCGTTCTTGTCTTTGCCATCCAACATGGCCACGAGGCGTATTTATAATGAATTTTGCTCCTTTTACACTATGTACTTTGCTTTGTTTAGAACAAATTTGAATGTTGTTTGAATGATAAGGGGAGATTTAAGCAGGAGATAGGCCTATGTTATACCATTGTGGCGCGCGATTAAATGAATGTATCCTAATTTCTACTCCAGAGACGACTCAAATGAATGTATCAAGACATGCAAAGTGGGGGGGGGTGGTTTGTCACAGAAGAAGGCCATTTCCTCACACGCTTAATAGCGTCCAGACAAAATTAAGTAGCCCCTAGGAGAAACACAGCAATACGAAACGCATCTCTGCCCGCGAGCGTATTTAATCTTTGAAAACACGAGACTTTGTTTGACTTTGATGGTCGAGCCGCGTCGAATGTTGGGAATTATCTAGTGTTTCTGCAGACATTTCATTCGTCATCATCATGACGAATGTGTGGTGGCACGGAAGCCTTGTGTAGCACAAGAATGACCACAATATTTAATTAAACCTTTGGTGTAACGGATTTTAATGACTTATCCGACCTCGCCATTTCAAATCATCATAAGAGTTAATTTTTTAGAAGTTCAACTTTAATTCCTATACACTATTTGTAAAGAAATTCAAACATCGATGAATTTTCCTCGTGGGTGATTTATGGGTTACACGATAGTTACCTGAGTTTCCGTGAGGCTGAGTGACTGCGCTAGCTGTTTCCGCTCTGCTCCCACTACGTAGTGATTCTTTTCGAAAGCGTGTTCAAGTTTTAAAAGTTGGCTCGGACTGAACGCTGTCCGGATCCTCTTTGGTTTTCGAAATGGCTGAAGCAGGAATCCTGGGATGTCCGGACCTAAATAGTGGAAGAAATCACAACATTAGAACATGACATGAAAGTACTCAGCAGTTCGGATTCATTAGGTTACTAAGTACGCAGATCTAAGCAAATAAAATTAATGAAACGGAAACACAGATAAAAACACGTGTGGTCTGATGTTCAAGCAAGGAACAGCCGTGGTTTTTGTGAATACTGTTTTGTATAATAATTGTTAGACCTGTGTAGTATTAAATGCAAAATGTTTAAATATCTGGAAGAATTCTGGAGGGTGTCGTTGTTAAATCCTATTAATTAAATAGGGTCTAATCGTTTTAATCGGAAGAATAATATATTTATAATGTTTCTGTTCTTCCGTCACAGAACACTGACATTTGTTTATATTTTATTCTTCAGGTTATGAATCTGAAGTCTAGATACAGTTTATTCATCTCATATTTTAACAACTTGAAATGGCCATTAATTAAGTTTGATGTCAGTTCATTAACAATTATAACCTGTAACTACCAAATGGTCTGAGATGACTTAGCATTCCTTAGGTTAGAAACTTAAAATTCTATGACATGTCTCAGGCCTACACGTCAAGTATCTCATACTGAACAAGACAGATGAATATGTAAGTGCCAGAGTGTTCTATCTCCTCCATGTCATATGAGACGCAACTAATCGCCTACTACAGTAATTCCAGTTATTGACCCCAAACGCTAAAATTATTACTTTCAAACTCAGAACATGCAGATGGACAGTGAATAATAGGTGGAATAAATGAGAGAGGTATAGAGGGGGAAGGAGGAAAATGAAGAAATTGGAGATGACATCTGAGGAAGAGAAGAGGATAATTTGAAAGAGAAGAAGTAATAACATGAAATACAAGTAACGGTGCTGTTTAAACGTCATCTGCGTTGTTAAGATAACTAATTAGTCCGTCACTGTACATAAAAACTGAATTATTTCTCTTTATTTGGGTCTTAAAGTTCAACCTGTAGTGAGTGCCAAATGACTGCATCACATGAAAGGAATTTGATCAAGGTTTACAATCAGCCTTTCTTTTCTACTCAACCCCCATCGACGTAGAGGCCTCTCGTAAGTCTTTCTTTAATCATGACACCGATGTTATCTTCCAGGCAATGTAATAGGAACAGAAATTGTGACCAGGTGTGGTTGTAACTGAGTTTCTGGCCTTATTAACTTTCTAATGGCAGATGTAAAATATTTTCTTCCCGATTTTGACCTTCGAATTCTAGCTGCCTTGTGTGAACGATGGTTTTAAGACCGTCAGAGCAAACTACATGCTAGCTCCTCACTTTTTTGGTAAGGCAGTTACTTGTGGTTTCTTCCGGTAAGCTTGTTCTGACAGATATTTTGGACCGAGTTACATTGGTCATTTTTAAGAAGTCTCGAGTTCTTTTCCTGAGTCCTGTTAGGGTCCTGCCTGCCCTCTGGTTGAAGTGAGCGAAGGTAAACCAAACTCTGTGCTTGATGATGTTGATGAATTGTCATGTCTCCCACGCCCACCTTAAGGTGATCGGTTTTGAGTTACATCATTTTTACCTTTAGTGATCTAAAGCAATGAAATGATCTGTTATGACATTACAGCTGGATGAAATACCGAAACCTCATCTTAGATTAATAAATTAATGCTATGTGATGATTAAACCAATACATTACTTGCATTCACTGTTTGTCGCTAACAAAGAATGATGAGTTAGCAATACCTGTTGGCTAGAATGGCGATCTCAATTAGCTATTGTTAGAAACCATAAATTATGAGTGTATCGGTTCTATCTGACAGGCAGTTACTAGTTTAATCACTGTTAAGAGTCTTGTTTGATATCGTGTATTCTAACAGGATCCTTTAAGTATGCAAAGACATGCACGCTTATAATGGGGGAAATTTACATTCAGATTTCGATAATCTTTGAGTGGGTAAGGATTTTAAAGGATGTAGTCGTGGCCTTCGTTTTACGTACTGTCCCGGAATTTCTCTGGAAAAACTCAGGAAATCACAAGAGACGTCTGGATACCTCCAGAATATGTCACGATCATCATCAAATCACGATAACCTGTTGAGATCCACGTGTTTTTATTTATCTACAGTTCATTTAACGTCAATGTTGGTAGCTCAGACTGGAAGTATATGATTGAATTATAGGATGTTTCATGAAGTAGAAGGTATATAAAGGAAGCGGTCGTGGCTTACTTTAAGCTACTGTCCCAACATTTGTATGGGACTGAATAAAATAACGAAAACCTCAGGATAACCGATCTGTGGCTGAAATTTTGAACCAGAGACCTCCCGAATACGAAGTATGTGTACTAACCAGTATGCGAGAAGTTCGTTCGTTGGTCAGAAATATGATTTCAGGGTTTTTATTTCTTTTGTACTGTGAGTTTTCACTGCATTTAGTTCATCAAATGTTCGCCGAGAGTTTTACTTAGGGACGAAAGGACGCCACCTCCACATAAGGCGTTCAGCGTGCTGTTCACGTAAGACGACGACGAGACTTGTGTCAGGATATGAGCCAACTTATCGATGTCGATCTACCAGGGCATGTAGTTGGTAATCAGAGTCCGGAAAGAAGCCTAAATTGGCAATCAATCAAGTAATATATTCCTGATGTCATGTCGTGATGCTCAGCTCTTCATTGTCTTGAATGTTATTTTAATGAGCATTAAACCCACACGGTAACTAAACCGTCTTTCAGTTTAAAAAGCGACTAAGTACAGCCGATGTTAAGTTGGATTCATCTACTTAGTGTAATGAACCTTGTCAACTTAAATACCTGTTTCTGAACGAACATTTCAATTATTAACCAGTTTTAAGTGTCCGGTTCTTTGTTATGCGGATAGTTGACTGTTGATTCAGTAACCCAGAGTCCAGTTCTGCAGAACTCAAAAGACGTGCCCATATACTTCAATGTTTTATTTGGAGGCAGGAGATAGATTCATACTGACACAAAATTCCGTTTAACGTGCTGTTCGTCTTTTGTTAAAACATTCAGTGTGTCAAAACGTTTCACACTACATGTCAGCCATACGGTAACAAAACAGGACTGCATCTTCTGGTAGCGAAATGTGTTTCTCTCTCCCATCAGTGACCATTCGTATTCAAGTCAAAAACAAACGACTGTAAAAAAGTATATAAGAAAGAAAGCTAAAAATGGAAATAATACAGGAGAAAAATACTAGAGACGTGTCCGACAACAATTGATGTTTTAAGTCAGATATAAAAAGAAAAGTTTTGGGGTGTCAATCTTTTTTATTTCACTATGAAACAAGCCCCTCTCTGTTCGTCACGGTCTTGTGGGCACGTTCAGAATTGTGAATGATTCTTGTTATCATCATGTTTTCCACCAACTGAACCTGTCTGCCCTCTTCAGTTCCCTTCTATCTGCTTCTCTCTTTCATTATACATTCTTATTGTGCGTAGTTAACATCGATATATAATAGTTCTGTCAATCAGAAGCTAAAACAACATGGATGCCGGCCTCACTGGGTATATTTCACACTGCTTGGAGGTTGGCAATAAAAAATTGAAGGTGTTTAAGTGGTATTGTAAAGTTCTGAAGAGGAAACCGATATTTAGAGGGCAGTGGATATAAGTTAACAATGGTCAATACTTCGTAAACGACTTATCCCCCTCTAGGTTAAAAAAAAGTCTTTCTTTTGTTTCCTTTTGAAGGCGTCAAAACCTGCTTGAATCCGATTTCTGCTGTAGAGGCACACACAGTTTGAGATGGGAAATTTCTGGCTTCAAAAAGTACAATGGTCTTGTTACAAACGTGTGTTTCGAATTTAGTCTTCTGAATGCTCGCTGTATCATTGAAATTTACTGCAGATAATAACAGTTACGCCTAATTTTCTATTTTACGTAAATATTAAAATAACTTTTTGTTACATAAATTCAGTCAAATTTTAGTAGAATATTTGTTGTCGTATTTACACAAAAATAGCTACACCTCCATTTTCGTAATGCCATCATTAAATGTTCATAATAATCTTTATTTATACCTGTTTTATTACATATAAGTACTTATTTAAATTTTTTGCGTAATTATTGGTTATAATGCTGAATATTTTATACAGCCTGTCGTCATTAAAGGGCGATTTCCCTGACAATGGAGGCAATTAGGACCTCTGAAACGTCGGTAAGCTTCTAACAGACTACACGGCACAACAACCCAGCAGGTAGCCATCATTAACATACTCAAACCTCAAATTCTACTTATAGAGGACTTTGCTCCATGAAGTTACTTTGTTTCTCGGTTCTTTAGTTAGTTAGTTAGTTTAATCAGCTGGTTAGTCGGTTACCTAAGAGGAATTTTAAGCGTATGTTTGTCTGGTTTGCTGGATTGAAGTAATGTGTTAGTCGATGTTCGTTGAATCAAATACCTGAAGCAGCTATCAGCTTCACAATATAAACTGGTCTGAGTAGGAAACCAATCATATAACAATGAGATAAAAACAGCTGTCAGAATTTTTATAAAAGAAACAGAGGAGTGACGGTTCTTTTAGGAGTGAGGTGGTGTATTTCCTCAAATGTATCCAGGAACAGTTTGTGTTCCGCCCTGAAATGGACCTCACAATGCGAGTCCATTGACTAACACAAACAGGTTCAGTTCTCAGCCTACAAAGCCAGTCTTCGGTATGTTTTGTAACACAGATACAAGTTTTTTTTTTTCAGATAACTTCCGTATGAATTATATGTGATTCATAGACATTTCTCTGTTATTTCCCATGTCTACCCACAAAATTTTTATCGAACGTTCAGAAATGAAGCCACGAAACTTTGACACGTATGCCTTTGCCAGCCTTGTAAACCCCAGTACCTGCTAAGATCCGCTTATAAAAATCCACAACCTCGTAGTTTAATAATTCCAAACTTGAGCTTACGATATCAGAAGCACATGCAAACACGAATATCATTGAAACACATTTACAGTTAATTTAATTAAATTAAAGCAGGAAACAGCGGTAATATTAATAATAATCGATACTAGTTTAAGAACAGGTCATCCATACGTGATGGAGTCAAGATTTTGACTCAGAGATCGCATCTAAAGTGACTTAGAAGTGATCATTATTTATGTTTTTAGTAAAGAAGACAAAACCAAGTGCCTAAAGCCTCTTACGAGTGACTTGACAATGGATGGATTTCTGGACGTCACACCAAAGGTACTATTCACAGTGGGAATTGATTGCGAATGAACCTTGCATAACTAGGTACGGGGAAGGATTTGAATGCGGGAAGTAGAGTACATCGTAGATCGGCTGACGGTTCAGAGCGAAAATATCGTTGCAGAGATGGTACGGACCATCCATCACTTGCATTAACTGCGAGGGGGCCTGGTTTCTTGAGGGAATAGAACGCGTCTCCATGGCGACAAAGGTCCACGCCTGCCAAGATAAAACCAAAACAAATCCTTTTCTCGCGTTGCTATGAGACCGATTAAAGTTACATCGAAGTCTCGAAAGTATGACAATTTATATGCGTTTAATAAGTCTATATAAATGAATGCATGCCAGGAATTGGTAAGCCCTGTCTGTCAATGATTATGCCAGTCCTGATGTTTCATGTCTGAAAATAATGAATAAACTTAAATAAAATTGTATATTGTACGTAAGCGTCATTACATAAGCGCAATTCTCAATGATATTAGAATCGACATAATCTATTTTAAATACAGCTATAATAATTACTGACTGCAGTGTCTGTATTAAATTAGCATGGAAATAACGCGAAAAGTTTGTAAACAGTTGGAAGGAATATATGCTTATATCAGAAACACAGTCGTGAAAACCAAAAATCCTACAACTTTATATCATTCGAAACAACTTTACCGATCGCGGTATCCTTGACACTGGGTTAGATGGTTGTAATCCCACGCGAGGGATTATATGCCTCTTCGATTATCATTTATATCGATATTTGTTTATGGTTCATTTAACGACGCTGTCAGTAGCGTCAAATGAAGGAGAAAATAATGGTCTGAGTTTAGTTACTTTCACTGAATTTGATCGAAAACCAGAAAGAGCTTACGATAGTCGGTCTCCGTTCAGAGAATTGAACCCTGGACCAATCCGAATGAGAAACAGGAGTGCCAACCAGCCACTCAGGTGCGATGTTTGACCTTCACATAGCATTTGTCATATTTGTAGGATTTCTTCCGTTGTCTAAGTAATCATTTACAATAACCTATCTCTAAAATAGGTAAGTCGAAGCACCGATCGCACCTCGTAGCATCCAGAATAAGAAGAAGGCGATATATTTTGTATTTAAAATGTCAATTATAGTTCTTCGTTTTTCTTATTCAGCGTATTGACTTGCAGGAATTATGTTGGCAACATAACAAAAACGTTGTCTTGATCTCAGTTTAATCTTCATAATGTCATGATCGATTAGATCGACGGTAATAGCATTGCATGAAATGACAGCTTTGATCATATCGATTCTCAGTAACCAACATGTCCGCCATGTTGCACTTGCAATTTTTCCCACTGATCAGCTGTGTTAGCGGAAACAACCGACAGATAAAAAAAAATCTTTCCGCTGTACAATGAAGATTCAAGAAATTCCATTCAGATGTAAATTCAGAAAAAAAAATCAATAAATTCTCAATAGAAAATGCTGAATATTTTTGGTGCGGTACTAACAGGTTATAATATACATTAGTATGATTCTCAAGGGAGTGTCAGGAATATAATTAGTCTTATTTAAATCTAATTTTGTTATATCGATTCTTGAGGGCTCTTTATCAAGATTTGCTTCATCAGGTAAAAACAGTGAATATACAAGGTCTAATAATTATAATAATATTATTATTATTATTATTTAGTGTTCTGTCTGACGACAGGTCCATATGAACAGGATCCTTCCATCCTTTTCTCGGACTGGGACCTGTTCATATACGTTCTTGGCAGATGATCCAGAAGTGGTTTGCCATTGCCTTCTTCTGTGTGTGAATGGAGTAATTGTTGGGATGCCACGGAGGAAAACTCCGTGTTGCCTAGACCACGGCCTTGCCCAGCACAAGTTATAAATTCGGGCACCGCCGGGAATCGAACCCGTGACCCCAGAATTACAAGGCCAGCGTTCTAACCGCTATACCACCTCATCTTATTATTATTTAGTGTTCTGTCTGACGACAGGTCCATATGAACACGATCCTTCCATCCTTTTCTCGGACTGGGACCTGTTCATATACGTTCTTGGCAGATGATCCAGAAGTGGTTTGCCATTGCCTTCTTCTGTGTGTGAATGGAGTAATTGTTGGGATGCCACGGAGGAAAACTCCGTGTTGCCTAGACCACGGCCTTGCCCAGCACAAGTTATAAATTCGGGCACCGCCGGGAATCGAACCCGTGACCCCAGAATTACAAGGCCAGCGTTCTAACCGCTAGACCACCTCATCTTATTATTATTTAGTGTTCTGTCTGACGACAGGTCCATATGAACACGATCCTTCCATCCTTTTCTCGGACTGGGACCTGTTCATATACGTTCTTGGCAGATGATCCAGAAGTGGTTTGCCATTGCCTTCTTCTGTGTGTGAATGGAGTAATTGTTGGGATGCCACGGAGGAAAACTCCGTGTTGCCTAGACCACGGCCTTGCCCAGCACAAGTTATAAATTCGGGCACCGCCGGGAATCGAACCCGTGACCCCAGAATTACAAGGCCAGCGTTCTAACCGCTAGACCACCTCATCTTATTATTATTTAGTGTTCTGTCTGACGACAGGTCCATATGAACAGGATCCTTCCATCCTTTTCTCGGACTGGGACCTGTTCATATACGTTCTTGGCAGATGATCCAGAAGTGGTTTGCCATTGCCTTCTTCTGTGTGTGAATGGAGTAATTGTTGGGATGCCACGGAGGAAAACTCCGTGTTGCCTAGACCACGGCCTTGCCCAGCACAAGTTATAAATTCGGGCACCGCCGGGAATCGAACCCGTGACCCCAGAATTACAAGGCCAGCGTTCTAACCGCTAGACCACCTCATCTTATTATTATTTAGTGTTCTGTCTGACGACAGGTCCATATGAACACGATCCTTCCATCCTTTTCTCGGACTGGGACCTGTTCATATACGTTCTTGGCAGATGATCCAGAAGTGGTTTGCCATTGCCTTCTTCTGTGTGTGAATGGAGTAATTGTTGGGATGCCACGGAGAAACTGGGGAAGCCCCCGGAGGAAAACTCCGTGTTGCCTAGACCACGGCCTTGCCCAACACAAGTTATAAATTCGGGCACCGCCGGGAATCGAACCCGAGACCCCAGGATTACAAGGACAGCGTTCTAACCGCTAGACCACCATGGCTGTAATAATTATAATGTCGCAAATTAATTTTATTACCATAAAACTGGGAACTAAATCATGTATTGAGAAGTAAAATCGTTAATAGAATATTTTATATATAACGCGGAAATTTTATTTACCGGAAAAGCCTACGCTGTAGCTAAATGGAAGTCTCTCACTGCAGTAATTAAAGCAAATGAAAAGTTAAATACCGTAGTTAATATCTAACGGCAGTTGTCTAGTGGCTCCACCTTCAAAGGAGTCAATTGTTTATGCATCAACATTAGCCTAAGTTCGTTTAGCGAAGGTTATATAGCTTTTGTCTTCAGACACTGAGTCCAAAATGTATTGTTGTAATGTATTAATAATTACCTAATGCCTCCATCCATTACATATATTTCGTGCATAATGAGCTGACATTTTGCACACCAGACGTCAGTGCTAATGCCTTTAGAGTAACAGCGACATATATATCGATTAAGCCTTTAAACTAAGAAAGAAAGCAAGTAACTGTAGGCATTTTCATATTTATTGAAATATATAGCTTTAATGTCACTGATAACAGAAGTACCTGTGTTCATGTCTGACTGATCGTAGGCCAATGAGGTTTGAAGTTTAAAAGCTAAGGAACTTGCGAGTTTTAACACAGAGTGTTCCCATGGTGACAGATAACCATGAAGATGGCTGTCTTCTGGGTTGTACTTTCGTGTAGTCTGGTAGAAGTTCACCACCGTTTCAGAGGTCCTTGCTGCCTCCATTATCAGGGCGATGAAACGTAGGTAACCTTCTACCAGACAGCACGGACTAACATCCAAGAAGTTAGCCATCATCATACTCGCCGCTGTGAGAACCTTAAATATTAATAATTTTTCTGACTTGTTTATGTTTCCTAAAACCTTTGCACTTTGTCTTAAAACCCCTGCAAGTATTTTGTTTTCTTATATTAAAAAATAAAGTCTGATCTGGAGATTGTTATTTAACGACACTCATTCAGCTATATGTGTAGGCCTATACAGGCGAATATATATAAATAGGCTGTGGAGAATGATGAATTATAAAATAATTGGGAGGTGTGGGGGGTTTTCAGAATTTTACGAGAATCTTGGTGTGGCAGGTCTCCGGACCGAGAGCGAAACCCTGGAACTCCCAAATAGGAAGCAAGACTGCTGTCCGCTGAACCGCGTTGTTTGCTCCTAGCCCACTCTTGGATTCGTAGACGTAGTAATGACATGATCAGCCATAATAGTGCGGGTAATATTCACTGATGATCCACGATAAAGAAACGGTAGGTTGAATTAACACATTAATGATAAAACACAAGGTTAGATAATGCATGAAGGGAAGAGTATCAGATAATGATGCTTGTTTCTGAATAGTTGTGAAAGGAAACGGTGTCTTATGCAGTCGAAACCCTGCCATGGGGCTTGATTAGAAGTAGCAATTACACGTCGCGCGAAGACGTGGCCTGAGCGAGAATGTAATGCGATTTTAATTGTCTTTTGAGACTTAGCTTCATTATATGAATACTCTTAGCAATAAACCTGGTTTTATCCTGAATTATCCTGTAAGACGTTAAACATGGCTGAAGAATGTTGGAACTTTTCCATAAAGGCTTTTGCTTAATGATACAACTTTCTTATCTTTAGCTGAGCGTACCCATACGTTTCCTTATACAGCAGTAGTAAAATATGTTAGTGAATAATCGTATCTACTTATTTGTGTATTTGTAAATTTGCTTTCCCTCCTTATGTATAATCTCTAAAATTAATGAGCCGATTTCAATTAAATTTGGTATTTAAGGTCTGCGTCACAGGTTGCCTGGTTGATTTATTCTTGTTTCATGTTGTTTAAATATAACCAACTCGTAACGTTATTATTACTGTCAACAAAATTTATCGCCTAATACACATAAAAATTATTATTTGCACAGAAAATGTTCAGTAGTTCCGGTGAAATTTAGGTGATCCCGTTGATGACCGTTTTGTGTTGAAACTTGTAGTTCAAAATTATCGAACACTGGAAAGTGCGTGCTACACTGCGTAGCGAACCCTTACTTTACAGGAAACTCGGTTTAACTTTAAGTTAAATCCTGGATGAATATGTAGGCAACTTCAGTAGACAGACAATTCGCCAAGCTTCGCCATTAGTTCTTATCTTTTCAGCTGAGTTCAGTGCACGTTGGCATAATCTCGATGCCGACTCATTAAGATATAATTATATCTACGCTGGAATTACATTATAGCCTACAGAAATTAAGACTTCAAACTTGCAAATTGCTGGTATTATTCTTGTGATAATGAATTACACAAGCAGATGAATGTACGAACAAAATTTACATAACAGAATACGTTATTAACTCAGGCAGGAAGCGAGAGGTGTAAGTTTTATTTTTAAAAAATAAAGGTGTAAGACAAATCTATTAATGTAAACATGTCTGTAATAAATCCAACTTTACCGCGAGATGTCATCTTTTACAGAAATATAACAGTGACACGGCCTTCGTGCATTAAAATGTGGAATCTCTAATATTTTTTTTAACGTTTCTTTTGTGTGATATTTAGATTATTACTCTGTTAACAAAAAGTATTTCTTAGTTTTTGTAATAATTTATGCTAGCTACATGTAGCGGATTGATTAACATTTATCCAGCTGACTTATGCGGGCTATAACATGTGTTTAATTAGTTATATCCATACAAGAATTGATGATTTACGCGGCCATGATTAAAATATGATCTACTGCGTAGTTTAATAATTGTTTAAGTGATGGTGGTAAGTATTTGTACCGTATAATCTGAGACTCAGCAACTTCGCATTTCTTACACAGAGTGTATTTATGAGTTTGTGTGATTCTTACAATAAACAGCGACCCCCCACCCCCACCCCAAATAACGTTGACAAAATTTTCGTAATCGTGCTACGTTGTGTTCTCATTGAGATAGGAACTGATTTCTTAAATATTACTCAGACGATATTATTTACTCAAAACGTTGATGGGACTTAAATCATCAGCTGTTTTCAACTGCCTTTAGAGAGAAAACAGTTTCTTGTCTGTGTTTTTGTGTGATTTTACTGGGAGAAAAATAGGTCTTTCGTGTAGAAAAATACAGAAGCTCTATCTGTTCACGAGACAATTTTCCTTCCTTTACGTTTATGACGAATATGGCAAGAATTTTGGCTGTATTCTGGGTTGTAGCGCGATGAGTCCGCCTTGATGATGGAGGCATCATGTACCTCTGAAATCTTGGTAAACTTCTACCACACTGTACAGCGCTGCAACCCGGAAGACAACCATAAGAACCTCAAGTCCTCAATTGTACTAGAAGTTCGTAATGACAATGAAGCAGGATGGCAAACATTGACATACCGAAAAGACCTTGGCATTGCACTTGTGACATATATTTACAGTGCCACCAATTCTTGATAAGAACGCGTTACTTTTATCATCTGACCGCAGTGTTTGATTCATTAACAGCGGAAATTCTGTAGTAAATAAAGCGAAATTCCACGGAAAGAGACCTACATGGAGGTCCTTGACCCGTGCTTCATTGTTACGCTCGTTTATTTGTTAAGTACACTGACATTGTTTGGAGGAGTTACTGTTCACCCGCAATACAGTACGGTCGTGGGTCTTTGTGTCCTGAGGGAAGATCCCTGGTGCTTTTAGGTTCGGAGGCTTCTAGGTTCCCCGAACCGGTGCAGATGTCGTCACTGTTGAGGATCGAACTATGTTTATTTCGAGATAAAGGCTCTGGTTAATTGTTTCTATAAAAATGTTGCGTAATTATTGTGTCTGTCTTCATGTAATGACTGATATAAGGCAATTGACAGGCTGTGTTTGTTCATAGTGTATATATGATTTAAGTTCCCGTATTAACCTGTAATTACAAAACTTTGTGTCCTAAATTTATTACATTTTTGTATTTAGTGACGGGAAAGAAGCTGTGAAAACAAAATTAATAAATTTCTATAAAAAGTATGAAATATGTTGAGAGTACGGAATGAATTACATAATAAGGCAAGCCATTTATTCAAAACATAGGCCTAAATGTTCGTTCATTAACACCTTCACACGAGAATAAATGCAGTGAACAGCCCACATTTCCAGACCCCAGGGGGGAAAAGGGATCACTTGGACATGGATTACAAATGGCGTCACTCATCCGGAGTACAATTCAATGCACAGAACAGACAATAACACCAAGCATTGCGATGCTTTCACGCAAAATTACTCGCCAGAGTGCGTTAAAATCGTTGATATAAAACGTCCCGACGCCTGAATTTTGCGTCAGAGACAAACACCCACTAAAATGGGGGCTGTAATATCTAACCGCTGTGATATATTCATTTGTTTTATAACCTGAATTCCATTGTTTCTTTGATGCGACGCTTATAGCGAGGAAGCAGTTCTGCTTTCACATAAAAAGGGATCTGTAAATGGTTAGGGGATGTGGGAACAAGTAATGGTTTTGCCATATCATAACATAATGGCCCCTATTTGCAGAGCAATTAATTTAATCACGCAAGAGAAGGGGTGATAAATGTATCAGGAAAGTGGACTCCAGTTACGTTGTAATCGACTCTCCTTCTCGCTCTGATATGGTTTATCTTCATAGCAGAGGATGGAGTCTGCTGGTGGGTGAGCCTAGACATGGCCTACAATATCTTCCTTCCGCTGTTATACAGCGCAAATTTACAATGGCACAGGTCACATTAATGCGTGCAGAAGTGTTTTATGTCCGATGAAAAAAAACAACTAATTATATCATAACGCAGGTCTGTAATTTGTTTAGTAGTTTCTCTCGCATTTTTCACATTCGGTATTGACTATTTTGCACGATAAATCGTTTTATAATTTGAACTGTCTGTGAATATTTTTATTTTTATTAAATAGAAGGACAGGAATACACTATAGTGCTCTGAGGAAAAACGGAAAATGCATAGAAAATTTTGGCCGGAAACCTCAAATAATTAGTTTTTTTAATATACCGAGATATTCCCTGAAAATATTAAAGTATCACAATTGATGTATGTGACAAACTAAATTATCAGTCACATTAAATCACATTAAAACGTTAAATAAATTATAAAAAATTCTTATTTAATTAAACTAAACTCAGTGAACATTTTATCAGTTTAACTACAGCCGGTTTCAAAGAACTAAACAAAATGATTTAATCTTGTAAGTTCCCGCGTTCTGTAGAACGACTCACTTGCTCCGTGAACGTACGAAGAGTCGGTCTGTCCGTAGCCTAGTGCTGGCTTCGTACTCGGTCAGAGTCATCTGCCTTACTGCACTATAATAATTATAGTGAACCACAGCTAAGAAGATAATGTTCATGCAAGCCGGTTGCAGAGAGGCGTTTAGCTCTAGGTAGGCTTTAAGTAATTTTTAATTGCACTCATTACATTTCGAAAGCACAGTTGTTTTCTAAATCCTTACCACATTTTAATATTTTTTAAAGTCATTCAGCAGACAGACAATGGAAGGACATTTCGACAGACCTAGGAGGTGGTGGGGGGGAGGGACTGAGTTTCATAAACCTTTTCCATTAAGACCATAATGGTGAATGACGTTACTGTGAGGTAAATTTAGAACTCAGTGGGGTAAAGCAGAGTCCTACTTTAGAAGGTCTTAGGTAGTCGAGACATTCCTCGCGGTTTAGTGAGCACGAAGGTTTGTTACCGCTTCTGGAACGATTCGCGACCTAGGTAATTGAAGTGCACATTCTTAAATGATATTTATGTCTTATTATTATCCTCCTGATTACACATATGTTTCCAAAGTAACATCCTTCCTTAGGGTTTTCATATTAAAATTATATATGCATATATCACGTGCTACGTATCCCATCAATCTCATTCTCCTTGATTTAGTCACCGTAACATAAATCAAATATAACAAAATTATTTACTTTTTGTGATAATAATTTTGGACCGTCGTCGACTCCAATTCTAATAATTTAAATGGTGATTTATGAAATAAATGTATGAAATAAAGAGACGGCGTGATAAATAAGAAATTCAAGTGGTGAAGTCTACAGAGGACATTTAGATTGTCCCTGTAGATGTAAATGTTAATAAAATTCTATGCATAGCGAGGAGATACAAAGTAGTATATGTGACTGATACAACAGACAACGTAAATAGCGATGTTAAGCAGCGAGTGGAACACAGGAATGCTAACATCGGGTGTAATAGAAACAAGACATGAATATTGTGACGAAACATCCCCTATTTGACGGTATCAGCAACACATTACTGAGAGGTTCGGTCCCCTTTCTCTTATTCTGGATGTTCCGGGTTCATATCCTATCCCGTCTGAGAATTGTCTTAGTTTCTCTCACTCTGTCCAATAAATTGCTGGGACAGCGCCGTAAAGTAAGCCACGACCGCTTACATCCATGTCCTTTCTACTCTACGAACTGTCGTACCCTCCGAAGATGAGAGTCCTCCGGGACGCTGATGCAGAGGGCGATGAGATCACACGGCGATGCATCCCGGAGGACCGTCTTCGTATTCTCCTCCTTGAGATCCTCATGTCTCACATCATATTAACTCGATGCTGTGTAGCCGGAGGTACTGACAACGTCGTTAAACAAGCACGAATAAATAAACACTGTCCTCTGCAGCGTCTGACTCCCTCGGCCCTCAACAAAAAAAGTCACTCCTCCGGTTAGCGTAGCGGTAGCACCACGCTGTGAACATGGACCGAACTACCTTCTGCCTTGGCTAAAGTTCACTCTATCCAGCCTAATCGGATGATATAACTTGAAGCAGGCGACGGCTTCCTTCCAGATCCCTACTTTCTTACTATTCTTAATATTATTCCCGTTTTACTTTGCGTTGTGTAACCTGCAATGTCTTTAAATAATGTAGGAGCATTTGCTTTGGTGATCGTAATTTGATTAATTATTTCCTGAAACTGCTACAGTATTTCTAAGCTGGCATCTTCACGGCGACTGAAGCCAGATTCTCGCCGAACGCAGACTCCGCGATGTCCCACAACAAGTGTCAACATAGCCTCATTTGCCACCGTCAGAATTCAATTTAAATTTCTTTTCCCGCAACGCGCGAACGGCTCGCACCTAGTCAAACGTGACGGACATTGGCTATTATATAAGGATCAGAGAGACGTTTCAGTATGTGCAATCTTCTTTTTTATTATATGTTATACGTCCCTGTAGAGAATTTTTTCAAGCTGCTACATGTGACAGTTTTTCATGTATCATTAATGCGTAAGAGTACTTATTAGTCTCAATGGGTACCCACACAACGAGGCATTTGTGTGGTTTCGTTTTCAGTCTCTAATCTTCCCCTAAAATCTTCCTCGTTCTGTTCAACCCGCCCCCACCACGTATCGGGGTTAAGTACGTAAGAGAGAGAAAGAAATAGAGCCTGTCTATTATTCTTCAGTAATTGCCGCTCGAAAGCGCGCAAGTGTGAAGTACGATGTTAAAGTACGCCATCCCGTGGTCTTCTCCCCCCTCAAACCACCTCGAAGCGTTCAGACACGCAACTGGCCCCGATCGGCGTCTCGCAGTGGACGGTGTCAATCGTGAATTACAAGCGTTTGAAGCAGGAAGAAGGGAGGGGGTGATATTTTAGCGGATCTGAAGGTTCCCAGGCAATACCTACTCGTCCTTCTGGCAAGTGTTCAATTTTGCGCCAACGAAGTAGCTGTTGATTGATCTCTATTGATTTACTAATTCACAATTGACTTCGAGGAACTGAGGTGTAATTTTTACATTTAAAGAATTTTAAAAGTGTGTTAGCGATTCCGAAGAAAACTCAACTCTTCTCCCTACAAACACCCCCGTAATTGAAAATGTTAGCCGGGCCAACACGGTTAACATGACATCAGAGGTCTCTCTCTGCACCACTAGAAAAACTAGGAATATTTATCGCATGACAAATTAGGATCAGTGATCTGTTTCCTTCATTAAGTTTTGTGACGTGCTGATTAATTAGAAAGGCAGACACTTGATGGTTTTGCTGCCCCTGGATGCCTACTTCTAGGCGTACATTGTCCGGTGCTTGTGACGGGGGTGGGGCTGTCACGTGATATGATCACAGGTCATTGCAAGTAAAATTATTTTGCAACATGCTCTCACAGACCTGGCATGTTGTCTTTTGTCTGAGAGACTTGTTCACATTAAGACGTGTGTAAGGCAGCGCAAACCATTAATCATTCGCTTCAAGGGTTTCCAAGTAGCAATTCCTTCGGGACCCTAATTCCGACGGCTAATTAATCACATGGAGAATAATCCTGCTTGAGTAGCTGATAGTCGCTTATTTGATGAATAAATTCCTTGCATTTTATGGAACTGAGTCTGCCGGTCGTATCCTGAGCCAGATGAATCCACTCTAAATCCTCCTATCCTATTTTATTAAGTTTCTTTTTCATATTATTCTACACACACACATCGTTCTTCACAGTCGTCTGTTCACTTTAGACTTACCAATTTTTTTTTCTAAGTTCGACACACAGACCTATACAGAACTACGAGCAAAATTATGTTTTTTTTATATTGTAATATTCAAATTTGTAGCCTATGTGTTAAACCAGACGCGAAGGTCAAAGTTTCTTAAATTCATGGTAGCAGTGATTCCTCGAACTTAACTGGCGTCAATTTTGTCGTGACTCTGATTAACTTGCTTGAAGAACGTCACGTTTTCAGAGCATTCATTAGCAATTTTTATGTTGTGATTTTGTACTGATATCTGGTGTCGAGACGCAGACATCCAGGAGGCTCCGTCTTCTCTCTGCTTACTATTTTGGATAATAAATTAATATCGCCAACATTAGCCAGAGACAGATATATCCCGCTCATTCCATCCTGATTTTTCTTGAATCTTCCCAACGGCGCGTTTTGAAACAGAGTTGAATACCGTGTTATGAACATCCAAGAAAATCGATGTAGCTCTGAATGACACGGTGTTAAAAAATCTGAAGGCGTTTACTTCTTTATGGTCGATCGAGGATTTTAGTATGTGTCTACACGCATGAGTAAGTTCAAGTGTGAAACTGGCTTGGGAGAGACACCACAGCTGACTTATTGCCCGTACAACCCCAGAAAGATATTTATCTTCCTCGATAACACAAATCAACAACACAGCTTAACTTACACTACACAACAATTTAACGCTTGAGATTGGAGAAGCATTTTAATAAAGGTGGGTGGATTTTGTTAACAAACGAATCATTTTGTTGGTGTACCATGAGGCTGAGTTTATGCTACAATGATTTGAAGGTCAGAAAAAGATTTATAGAGGTCGAAGCGTAATTATGCGTGTTTTGCTTTTAACTAATAACAGGGGTTGAAAAAAAAATACTCAGAGGGGATGATAGCGTGTATAGAAATGATGTATGGGGCGGTTTTTCATTTATAAGAGTTCAGAGTTATTTGTGATTTGAGTGTAGTTAATTTTTACACTAATTAATAGTTTTCTGCCTTGTAGGAAAATACAGTCCAGTAGTTTAGTCATGACAGGGAAGACTGATAATAATAATGGCGGTCGCGTTGTGCCTGAAGAATGTTGAGAATGTTGGAGTGATCTAGAATCTTTCACTCCTCGTACTTGATTAACGAAAAATCCACCTAAATCTCTACCCTCTCTTAGTAAATTCGATCAAATCCAGTGCGCCTTCAGCCAACATAGGTCACGCCTGAAAAACTGGACAGTAGGTGCTAAAAATCACGATTCGTTAACGCTTTGTGTGTCATGTGAAGGGCGTAAGGTTGTAATGTTACGATATCTGAATTTTACGCGTGTTCTCAATATCATGTGCGACTGAGAACTTTCATAGGCTACGCGACGTTTGCATTTCTAATCTGCCCTTGACAGCTCGTCAACTTTTATCAATATAATTAATTACGTCATTCTTATGTAGCGACGACGTATCATTACTAAAGGATGTTTATATTGGAACGAGAGAATGGATGAACCTGTATAATGTGATTGGTTGGTTAGGTTAGGTTAGGTTAGGTTAGGTTAGGTTAGGTTAGGTTAGGTTAGGTTAGGTTAGGTTAGGTTGAGTTAGGTTAAATTAGGTTAGGTTTTTCAGTTACTCGGTTGATTAAATCAGTTATTCATTTGATTAGGTACCCTGGTTTACTGGTTGGTTGTTAATCGGTTTGTTAGTTAGTTAAATACTATGACTGACTGGTTGAAGGATGGACAGGTTTGTTAATTAGTTGAGTACTATGGTTAATTGATTGGGTGGTAGGCGGTTGTTAATTACTTGGATGACTGGCTGTTTGTGTGCTTATTTGTCGAGAGTTTCAGTTACTTACAGGCTGTCTTCGGGGTTCTAACGCCATGTGGTCTGGTAGAAGTTTACCGACCTTTGAGATTTACTTGCTGCCTCCATCTTCAGGGCGAAAAAGACAGCCATATTTTTACTCGTCGCTGTGAAAACTCTTATTTTACTTGTAGGCTAATTTAGAGTCAGTCGACGCTGATGCAATGAAAGTTTTGTCGGCCGATATTTCAGAAACCTGACTTACAATTTAATGTAAGTTGAGCTCAGTTCTGCGCAGACAATTCTATAGGTTATTTGTCTAAGCAAATTGCGTGTCACCAGATCCTGTATAATTTACATGTTGTAGGTCTGGCCTACGAGTTGGTCGAGCAGGGGGAGGGGAGGGTGGCAGGACATGCATGCTCTGCTCTGTGTATGCATAATTCAACGGGAAACACATTTGTATCCATTTACCGAGTATATATAAGTGTTTAGCATGCATGTACTGAGGCAGAGGCAGAATCCTGCTCGTCAGTGCATGCTAAAACGTATAAAAGGACTCGCAGTTTGCTTGGTGAACTTTAAGGTTCTGGCGGCTTTCAATTTCGCAGTCAGTTAGTGACAGACGGAGGATATTTGTAAGTTTTCGACGAAAGGCGTCGCCAATGTGAGCAGAACTGAAGTAAGTTTATAAATTAATAATTAATTAGACGGAGCAGAGTCGGTTCTTAAAATTAATTATTCGCTTATCCAAGTAACAAACTAGCCAAATTTTATCGAAGAGCCTGCCCGTATCGTAAACCATTTGAACCCAGTTTACACATTCCCTCCCCACGTCTTAAGTTTTGTTTTAATATTATCCTTCCATCTGTAGATGCCTCCAAATACGTCTCTTCTCTCCACGTTTTTGACTGTCATTCTGTGCTTGTTACATGTCTCGACCATCTTATCCTCATTTTATCACCATAATAACTAATATGTACATCTAGGTTCATAATTAAGAAGCTTCTCCTCTTGATATCTTCTTAAGCTTTGTGTCGCTTAGTCCTTATCATGCCCAAATACCCCCATCGACAACCTGCTCTCACAAACGCATTCAATCTACGATGTTTCTTTAAATCTTTCAGCTGTTGGAAGTCCCACAGTCGTCCAGATATGGAAATGGTGTTATTTGTACAGTCCCGGAATATATAAGGATTTGGCTCGTGAAAGAATTTGTAATTTTATGTTTACCTTTATGTGTGTATGTGTAACTAATTACACAGATGGATTTTTTTACGTCGAGTGATTTATGGATAATGTTTTCTGCTCATTGCCTAGGCAGAAACTTGTTTAAATGCATGTAAATTCATAGGCTTATTGATAAGTGTAAGGCCACGTTATGCGGACTTCACATTTATCAAGTACATCCCACACACAAGAGAAGACGGAAAAGATTGTGAGTATGTACGTTTCAAAGGCCTACTATGTATTTTTGAATTAGGTGACAGAGTAGTTAACATTTGCAATAATTTATCGATGTCCGGGCTTGGTGTACAAATGACAAGATCACCAGGCTGGTTGAGATACGGGTCTAAGGTTCAGCTGTCTCGTCGACCGACAGATGTCACTTTAGTCAGTAATTAATTTCATCAATAGCAGCAAAGTACGTAATTATAATTATCACATTGACAATTCAGAACAGATACCGGTTTTACAGACTTTAAATTCTGAAATTATAATTAAATAAAACGAAATATGACGTAATATTGTGAGTCTTCCATAATTTGTGTTGTAGAATATTCTCAGCAGGGGATTCGGAAGGAAATATATAAGCTTACATCCAATTAATTTTCGAGGTTTGGTAATCAACACGAACGAAGGCGAGCGATGCAAATTGGGATGTTGTTCATTTCCAATGCTTATGTGCTTCACGCTTGAGGTATCTGCATGCTTTATACACAAGCTCTCTGGCATGCCTGTGTAAAACCTGGAGCCTCTGACGTTCACCTTTCATGTTTTAACACACAAGTCGTATGTCTAATGCTGAATGCCAACACTTTGCTTCATGTAAACACGACATTCACACAGTCTGTCATAAACAAAATATTCATAACCCTTCTACACGACGGAGCGTAAAGCAAGTGACAAGCTGATTGGCTCTCTTAGACGCGCTGAAGCATCCGGAACTCAGCCGACATCGTTAGTATTGCACAGATTGTAAATTAGTAATGATAATGCTTAAATATTTATGGAAATGTAATGTTATTTTTAAATAGCTTCATGTATTGAATTTTTGACCGTGCTCATACGTAAATGAAAATATTTGGACTTAGAATAGAAAACAGCAGAGTGGATAAATTTAAGTAATAAGGTGCTTCATAATGTGAAATGTTTACAGATTGATATTCGCGTGATTAAATTAAGGATAATGAGATGTACTGGATATCTACACTGTTGATACAGACAGACGGTCTCGGATGTTTTTGAGCGTAACACCGTGCTAACACGGCTGATCGCTTGAGAAGACTTTATTGCGTGTACAACATTTGTTGCATTTTCAGTGGGCGTTGCTTTGGATTTGACGTAGTTTGGCAAAGGTCAAAGGGTCGAGGGAGTGCTCTATAATTTCCCATTTCCTCCTTGAGAAAGGAAGTAATGTTCATTGTAGAAAGTTAGGAGCCTGAAGTGTTCAGAAGATGCTCCGGAAGCCAGACGTTTAAGAGAAGAGTCTGATCTGATTTCTGTGCCTTAAACTTCCATGCAACACGATGTTACCACAACATTTAGGATCTTGTAAACAGCGAGCAATAGTCACGGATTTCACGCCTCGTAATTGAGTTCACTTCACTTTGAGATCGTGGTCAGTATCCTCTTCTTCTGGATCTACTGATAAATTATCATAATAAATTTTCTGTTGAAGGTGCAGTTATTCCTTTTCGCTTGGTACTGAGTTCATTCCCTGCTCATTGGATAGCGGAATCTCGTTCATTTATCGAGTCATGTTTTTGTTACTCGTATTTATGAAGTTTTGTGGTGAAAATCACGTCTAATTATAATCAGGCGTTGGAGTTTTTCTACGCTCCAGTCTAGTCCTTATTTGAAATTTTGGAATTTGGGCTTAATTCGAGCTTACCTAAAAATGTTATAAAAGTCTAATGTATTTTAGCTGCATTTTTATCTGCTGCATTCTAGCGTGAGCGAAGACCACCTCATGAGCCCATCCATGTGTGTGTCTATCTGTCAAGTTTTCCCTACGAGGTTGACAACCTGCATGACCAAGGTAATCATTGTGCAAGAACGCTGACCGTGGTTTTATTATTGTAACACTTTTAGGCCGCAGTTAGAAATGAGGTAGTTATTAGAACACATTTTTGTTGAGGAATATCTCGGTGACCTTTATGTACCAATGACCCAAGTGAAGAACACTTTTGGAGTGTTATTGTACGTGAACGTCTTTACATTCTTATTATTTTTACAAAGCTAGCATATTTGCGTCATATTGTGAATTAGGTTAATATTTTAATATTTTCCGTCAAATCACAATTTTTAATAAGATAATAAAATATAAAATATTTAAAATATCATTTCACGTTCCGCATCGATGATCGATTTACAAATTGGAACGTCTCCTACGACATGTTTCGGTTATATTTAACCATCATTTTGTTTTCTATATTACTTCATATTTTATTAATGTTTTATTTAAATCATTACTTTACAGACTAATATTGAACATCAGATGAACCACGCCATATAAAAAACAATACCTTCGTTCTAATATATAATAGTAATCTGATAAGAACATTTCAATAAACTGCATAACATTGTAAATGATTGTAATTCGAGTTTTAAATTTTACCAATCTAATTTATACCTGAGGACGGTTAAATATAACCGAAACATGTCGTAAGAGACGTTCCAATTTGTAAATCGATTCATTCGATACGGAACGTGAAATGATATTTTAAATATTTTATATTTTATTATCTTATTAAAATTGTGATTTGACGGAAAATATTAAAATATAAAATATTTTTACAAAAACACCTTGTATGCTATATCTTATCATTGGTTGGGTTATTTAGGATATTCACTCTGTACAAATTACCATCAGTCACGTCGGTTTAAAGATAATTTTGATTTATCTGTTATCTGTTCTAAAATATTAATAGACCAATAAAACAACCCTAGCATTAAGAATAATAATTTGAAGCCATGAAATTTTACAACGAAAATTAAATGCAGTGACAACTAACTAAATTATACAAGGTCGTGGTTTTATAATCATGCCAACTTTATTTCTCTGCAATTTATCGCTGTTATGTCAGCAACTGTTAATTTACGTGTTTCATGAATCTACTTGCTGCGTTTAGGTAATGAAAAGTGTCCTTTACAACCGTCTGATATAACCAGTTCGTGGAAATAATTACCTCTGACGTAAAAATAATGGAATATAATGAGTATATTTTTGTATTTAAGGTGTTAGGAAACATATTTGCCAAGGAATAATATCAGAGACTTTTAACTCGCATCTATAAATTGAATATCCTACTAATTGCCTTAACGGATATAAGTTCCGAACTTTCATTTAAGGAATTAAAGAGGCAACTCATTATGTGAACCCCAGGGGGGGTCGTAATTAAAATGTGTTAGATCTTGCAGGACTCAAAAGACGAAGAACACAGTAAAAGCTCTTTTCCGTGTCATTCTAGACATAATTCACCTTAAAAGAAAACTGATTAAACTACACGAAATAGGCGGTGAAATCAGTAAGATCTCTTTCCGTTTAATTAGAAAACATCTATAACCCGCTTATAAAAAGCCAGTGTCTGTGCGCTTGTTCCAGCTTTAACCTGTGCAAACGCCAAATGTCCATCACCGCTTCATTCCTTAGCAACGGTTTAATGCATCAAGCGATCACTCAGCGCCGCCACGTCGCTATATAATGAAATATATTTGTGGTGTGTTATGCCTCAAACATTTGTCGTTAGGACGAAACATAACTTATGTAATATGCTTTTATCCAGCGCTAGAAATGTTAATGCTATCCCTAAGCTCTGTTCATATCCACATACTGAATTTAACCGAATAGTATAGCTCTAGCATATTATCATTTAAGTTATTGAAGTCTGAAACGCTTCAAAGTTATAGTAAAGGACGTGAAATGCTATCAGTTTATTTTTATTTTATTTTATTTAGTGTTCTGTCTGACGACAGGTCCATATGAACAGGATCCTTCCATCCTTTTCTCGGACTGGGACCTGTTCATATACGTTCTTCGCAGATGATCCAGAAGTGGTTTGCCATTGCCTTCTTCTGTGTGCGAATGGAGTAATTGTTGGGATGCCACGGAGAAACCGGGGATGCCCCCGGAGGAAAACTCCGTGTTACCTAGACCACGGCCTTGCCCAACACAAGTTATAAATTCGGGCACCGCCGGGAATCGAACCCGAGACCCCGAGACGAGGATTTTTATCCAGAGTTGTGGGTTCGAGGCATTGAAGTCCGTGTATTATAACCGAAGCTGTTCCACCATTCCTAGGCCCATAAACAAAATTATAAACCGCGAAAGAATGTCACATAAATGCGGAAGTAGATACGTCTAACCCCTCTAAGCCCGAAGCTCATGTCAGTAACATATTAAAATTCAGTCCGAACCGCAAAGGAAACACAGATCAAATAGGGATCAAATGATTAACGCTGTTCAAGGAAATAGTCACTGTTTATTCTGAGAATCAAACGAGCCTATAAGTACTCTCTGTGGGCAAAGTTCATGGTTACAGAATAGTAATTCAGGTGGTATATATTATTACCATTCGATTTAAATGGTTAATATACCTGTATAATTAATTTATAATTGTGTTAAGCAAGATGAATTACAACAGTAATTAGATAATGTATATTTTTTCTCCCATGGTTGCAAGCAGAAGTATCTGATGAGAAAGAATTTTACGTCATGCAATGATTAAATTATAGGTAGCCTACATTGCTTAGTGTAATTATATATTGCGCTTAGGTTAATAGTGACAGGGAACAGAAAATATTATGTTGGAAACTATGCAGTTTTGGTGTCTAATTTTTAGTCTGGTTTGAAGGTTTTAATTACGCTTTTGTGGTATTTCTGGTTCTTAAATATCCATACAAATTCTGTAATTTTTATTTAATTTCTTCAATACTTGGTTTCAATAGCGTATTAGCATAGTTAAATGGCCAAGGATTTGGATTAGCCTCTTTTATGGAACCAAACGGAGTCGGTATTTTAACCTGAAGATGGTAGCAGAGTGAGCTCTCGAAACTTAGTGGATACGATTTTAGAGTATTGAACGATGGATCGTGTCCAGATAAACAATAATACTGAATGTGGGCAGAGAATTTTGTTATAAGTTACTGTGATATTAAATTATTGTAAAAATAACGATATTTTGGCCCATTTATTGTAATAATATAACTTACGAATATTTATTTTATATTATACGGTTAGAATTAACTATATACAGGGACTGTGCTTGTCTGCTGTCCAATGCTTTTGCATCAATAGCTTATCAGTGAAGAATGCGCAAATTCTTGAAGCCGCTGAATAAAACAAAGGATTTAAAACGATTCTCCTATCACAATGATCGAGTGGCAAGTCTTGATCTGTGATGATGGAGATCGATTAATTCTATGAAACGTTGGTTATTAACTCTATTCCCACGCAGCTGATCGACCGATAAGATTTCATTGCATTTTGTCGCCACGAAGGCTTCAAATATTATATTATTTTTACTATACTAGCTTTGTTTGCTAATTGCCATAAAATTAATAGACTAGATAGAGGCACATAATTACCAGATCATACGGCAAAGGGACGGTCATTTATTACCATAAGCCTATCTACTTTCATGCTGTGAAGATGTCTGGAAAGTTCATAAATTCCTTTCTTGTACTAACTTCTTAATGACACGCCATATTTTACTTCTCCCCGATACACTCTTTAATTACATAAGTTAATCTCGGCTTCCTCCAACCTCTAAAAAATAATAATTAATTTCTAATGTTCTGTACTAAAAAAGTTCCTATAACAGAATTTAACTTGCGTATTTGTCATGGGTTTTCCTTCCCAAAGCCTCAGAATTGTCTCCATTTTATATCTTTTAATTTACAGGTCGATTTTCCAAGCCTCGTTAATTCTTAACAGACTTCCTCATGGCTTGTTAATGGACCACAATCCTGTTATTTTCTTAGACCATTTCGTTTCAATTTTCGGTTTTTATTACGTTGCGCGTTTGTACTGAAATTTCTGTATATTCAGTTTTCCTAAAGTTTTTCAAAAAATATTCCTGAAGCCTAGAGTTTTTTCTTAAGGTGTCGAGATATCCCTAAATTACCCTATTGTAAATCTGTGAGCGTTTGTATGTAAGGTACCTAATTCTTTAAACATTATGGAGAAAACTCGGTATTGGTCTTTATTGGTTTAATACTGCCCCTAATTTCTTTATTTTCATGAAACTCAATTCTTATTTCATTATTTTGTAAAAATTTATAATGTACAAATTAACGCAAGAAATACGATATTTTATATCTCATTGAATTAGGCCTACGACTTATTTTAAGCTTGTTTCAGTGTCGCGAGTAATTATTATAAATTAACTCTGTGCAGTGCTATCTGCAGTGTAGACTAGTTAGCTCTCCAATACAACATTTTTATCTGCGAAAATCTAACACAGGAGCCAATGACATACTCCATAGAGCAGAGCCATTATTGAGAAATTTTCTATACAGCACGGTCAGCCAGTCATAAAATTTGCCGCCTTTCTGGAACTATAATGCCCATTACCGCTTTGACAAAAGCTCGCCACCACTTCCTATCCTGAGTCAGACAAATCCAATCCGTACCCTACAACCCTAGCTCACTAATAGGTTTTTGGAGTCGTCACTAACTCTCAGACTTCCTAACCAAAATTTTTTACGCAGTTTGGATGTCGTGATTAATTAATTAATTTAGATTAAGTTCAGCAGAACAAACACGTGTTAACAGGTGAAGGAAGAACGGGTAAGCGCAGACATTACTTATTTACTTGGTAGTACTTAGTCAAGGATCAGTAAGGATACGAATAAGAGACCTTGGTCCTGATCCTTCATAAAAATTTACGGCAGAATTCTTTTGAAAATTCTACCAAATTAGACTTGCAAACAGGTTCACATGGGCCTGTTAACTCACCAATCTTCCGTAACAAAATCGGGCATTAGAGGTTTGACACTGCTTTTACGAGAGTGTTCTTTGTTTTCGGATGTTGCGGTTTGCCTAAAATCCTTCAGACTGTTCATTAATTAGACACGTAGGCTTCTAGTTCTTGATTAGACGTTCTTCATTAAGCTGTAAGTGACAACATTAAGGAAACGTGTTACCTCAAGCCACGTAATTTTTCAGTCGAAGACTACTGAGTGACACAGAGTAACATACACGTACGCGGGCCGCGTGTTGAGAACCCCTGACATTTCCAGTCGTCATATTATAAATGTTTCAAACCGTATTCTGTGTCAGGTAGAACAATTTTTTTAGAACTCCGAAGTGTCTGACAATTTTGACACCAATTGGTAAACTAACATTTTTACGCTGATTACCATATTTTTCTTATAGTTTATATCGTGTATAATAAGACCATCTGAACTATAAAATTACATTTTATTTACACTAGAATTAAATTGTTTTGATAATTCTGAGGGCGAGCACTTGACGACATCAGAGGTTTAACAGAATCCGAAAGGGTAATCTCGGAGACAAAATATGCGAATAGTAACATCTCCCTTCTCAGCATTCATTTTAAGACATTTGTACAAAATACCCTTACAAACATTGTTTCATTCAAAATTTAGCTAGGAAATAGTTGTTTCATGGTGAGTCAACCAATACTTTTGTCAGTGGCCATGTGATCTGTGGAAACATCCCTACGTCGTGTTAAATCCTTCATCTCGTGTCATACGAAGTCTGTTTCCGTTTCCCGGTACGCGAAGTCACCAGACCCAGATCGGCTCGCGCACAGTTCCCGTGACATATTCACGTGCCCCACCTCAGAGAACGCAACTGACCCCACGAACATTCACTGCGCCAATCAGAAATTCGCAAAACACACAATTAGCGAGCCTCTTATCGATAGCAACACGAACATTTTATACTGCAGGCCTAAATTAGTCCCAGATTTTTCTACGGCAACTTAGAAGTCGTATTATCTTGAAGATATCCGTCTTCTGGGTTATTGCGCTGTGTAGTCTGGTCGATGTTAACCAACGTTTCAGAGGTCATACTGCCTCCGTCATCAGGGCGATATGACCTCTGAAACGTTGGTTAACATCGACCAGACTACACAGCGCAATAACCCAGAAGACGGATATCTTCATACTCACCGCTGTGAGAACCTCAAGTCTTACATCGTATTATCTTCATTGGTTTAGTCTAATCGTAAACCCCTCTCGTATTTTATGAGGTCTTCGTCTCGTTTCCTTTTCCGGCTTTAATAAGATGTTCTAGGTCAGGAAGAGGTTCTAAATCTGTGGTCCAGGTGCCCCTTGGGGTACGAGAGACGCTTTCCAGCGGTACCATAAATACTCATTGAAATACATTACAATACAGCGGATGACAATATTAGTGGACCTTCTTGCAAACATTCATTCAATAACGTAGCCACCAGAGCATTGGACTAATAGCTAAGTGCATAATACAACACCCGTGAAGTGAAGTGTTACTTAACATGATTTTGTAAAGAACTCACTTTTTTTTAAAGCATATTCTTTTGATTATATGATTTAATTCCTCGTTTTTGCCACTGATGATGACCTCTTGAGGTCGAAACGCGTTTGGCACTAGTGTCATTTATAGTGTTAACAGTTTGTATGCTTATTCTTATATCTCACTAAAGTTTTAAGACAGTTGATCTTTATAATGGATCGTCTTCGTGTTGTGATTTCTTTGCGGTAGGGACTGAATTTTTTTAAGTATTATTTAGAATAGCCTCCCGAAATAACTCCCCCCCACCCACAATATCAACACCAAACTGGTCAGCATCTCTCCTTCACTCCAGTTCTCTACTTCCAAACGACGAAAATTCTATTTTATCATATGGACAAGTGAGCACTGCCTGGGACCCTGCACTCCCTCTGCCCCAGAAAGAACATGAGAACGTACCTGCGGGAAATCTGTGCGGGAATATTCTCCCGTGTCTGGAGAGCAGCCAGGGGTAAAGCGGGTAGGTGTCGCGAGGTATCGCAGCGGCCGGGTGCGGTGTTGGGTGATGTGGAGGCAAGTGTCCGGGTGCCACGGCCCCAGGGGGGCCTCCAGCCGATCCGGTGAGGAATCCGGCCCCGTGGTGGCCTCCGCCTGCCGTCTGTTGAGCCAGAGCCGCTGCCAGCCCGGCCGCCTGGAAGTGTTGGGCCGCGGCGGCTGCAGCGAGAGCCAGCTGATGGTGCGAGTGGTGTGCGTGGTGGTGCGGGTGGTGATGGTGGTGACCGGGGTGTACGAGTGGCTCGGGTAGGTACAGTCCTTTCAGGCCCGACTCGCCTGCTCCTCCAGACGTCGGCGTAAAACCCGGAGAACCGACTATTCCCGTCGCCGTCAGAGCCGATGGTCTCACTAACGTCGGCGCTGAAGATATCCCAGAAGCCACCGACGGACTCATTCCGGCGCCTTGCACCAACACACCTGTTGGCGTCGGCGATGATGTCGGTGAAATCGACGGCGATAAAGACCCCGAATGATGCCTTACCCGGTGATAATTACCCGGGGATAATTCGGGCGATGACGAACCTGTCGGCGAGTGTGAGGTCGTCCTGTTGTTTTCTACATTGTTATGACACGTCGTGTAATGATTCGACGTCGTTGATGATGCGGGGCTTAATGACGGGGGGTTGGGCGATGCGTTCGTGTTTCTGACGTCACATTCTGGTGATTGTGACGTCGCGGGTCTGTGTTTCGGCGGTGTTGTGAGTGTCGTCGTGGCGGCTGTGCTGGTCGGTGTGTTAGTCCCACCTCCTACTATGGAATCGATGGAGAAACCGATTTTGGGTTTGGAAGGAACAGCTACTATTGGCGTCGGTGCGAGAGGCATCATCATTTGTCTTTGTGTCCTCCTCTGTTTCTGTCCTTCGTCTCTCGTCAACGTAGCGGAATAAACGACACCTTCCGGAGCTTAGAAACTTTTCTGGTAGACCATCAATCAGTCCTATTTAGTCTGGGGAAGATCATTTCGATTCACAGAACAGATCTAAATGATTCACTACTTACGTTTTTTTAAAATTTATTATGAAATTACTACACTAGTTTATAAAAATCCAGTCACATACATTTTATTCGTAATCGAAGTAACAAACATTATTAAAAAATTTAAAGAACCACGTATGTCACTGAATGTCACATTAATAACAGATCTCGAGTTTAGAATTCCACTCCGAAGCACCTCAACTCTGCCCCTTTTCTGTTTTCGTACGAGGACATCCACACACTCACGCACAAACGCTGCTGTACGTTAAGGATCAGTTTCCCTCGCTCAGACTATCAAACACTGCGGTACAAGGTCCTTATTCAGCGCCATTAACACCAATTTACTTCTTTCCAAAGCTTGTAGTCTTTATTAACGTGGCACAAATTCTCACTCGGGCCTGTTCGCTAAACGTTCTCAAACAGTTTTGTGAAGTTCCTGCCTCCAAGCCAAAGCGATCTCCCTCTGCCAGGCGAGGGGGTGCCTGTGGGGGAGGGGTCACACTATTATGATCTTCCCTCTTCCCCTCTCCTGCCTTAACATCCCGTCATACAGGCTGTGATTGGGTCATTATGTAGACAGCTGGGTGTGATGAGAGTCTAATGGCAAGCTCCTATTGGCTAGTCTGCGCTTAACAAGTGTCTTTTTACACCACTCCCATCGGGGGGAATACATGTTTCTAAATTTAGCGAGGTTTTATATTTCGCGATTACGTAAATTTAATACGAATTTAGTACGGTTTATAGTATAACCCTGAAAACATAAATTATATATATGTGTAAATGTATAGTAAACTGTCAGAGATGAATTTATTTAAACATGTTAAAGATGATAATAAGAGAGATATATACATGTGATCGCGAAATTTAATTCTCTTCGCAAAAGTATGAGTTACGTTGTGTACACTTTGTATGCGCCAGCGCGCACATTTGTCCACAAATTACTGTGTGTCAGAAACGCTCAATCACTCCTGTTCTTTGTTGAAAACTCCCCTCCCTGTTTTTAAAGCACGTCTTCATGACTGTGCTGCCGTCCTGGCGGTGAAAAATGGAAATAGGGGTGGATCTTTACAAATATGGCGTCCATTCACGTCGTCCCAGCATCTGTAATGCGAAAGTTCATTGTGTTCTGTTGAATGAAAACAATCCCTGACTTACACTGACATCTGCCGAGCCGGTTTTGGGTATCCCAGCTGGAGTATTCACGCTTTGTGCGACCTTTCGGTAAGTTAATATTACATAATTACGAGCATTAAAGCCTGTACTCATTGCCTCATAGCAGAAAGCTGTTTCAATTTATCGATAATAAGCCCTTCGTGTGGGAAAAATATTAATTCTGACATCACATTTTTTCAGAACAAGAAAAGAACAGTTTGAAACATATTCACACTACGGAAGGTTTTCACATGCCGCGGTGGGCTCTGCTGAATGCAGGGGACGTGTTGTTCGTGGTATCATAGGGCAATGGTATTCAACCTGGGGTACGCGTACCCTCGGGGGTACGCGAAGACATCTTAGGGGGTACGTGAAATTTAAAAAAAAATATATATTATTTTATGATAAACACTGAATAATCAGTAATGTAATTTATTTAATTTATTTTAGATGTAGATTATATACTATGTATAACTTGAATTATACACCAACAACTTTGGGGGTACAAAGTTGAAGAGAAATTACATCTGGGGGTACGCGAACAAAAAAGGTTGAATACCACTGATATACATGATTTAGAGCTTGAAAACTTTATCCGTAGGAAATAACACATAGACCACCAAGTAAGGAATGGATCATACTATATATTTAAATTATGTATCCGCATATGGACCTAATCGATTTTGGTCAATTAGCAATTAATTAATCGCCGTGAGAACATCAAATCTCATTTAGTTGAAGGAAAATAGGAAAGCCAGCCGGAGCTTCAAGGACTGGATCGGAAAATTATGGAGAACCTAGCGTTAGAGGCGCCACCTGAACATATAGATTCTGTTAAAGGGAGTGGCAAAACCTAGGAAAATATTAAGCGCTGCCCCATCTACGATTCGAACTACGAACCTTCCGAATTCGACATGGAATCGCTTAGGTAACCTGCTCATTGTCTCGTCTCAGCCATCTGGATTTTTCATTGCGTTCGTCGCATTCAGGGATAAAGGAGGCCAGAACGTCAGGCCGTCAAATCTGTCTAGACCAATGCTTTAGACCAGCGTTTACCAACCTATGGTACGCGAACTAAGTAAGAAGATCAAACGTTAATATTGACATAAATAATAGTTTTTACTGAACGTATTTGGTTAGTTGTACATTTAATGTGTTAAATTATAATTAGTGGTACGTCAGAGAGAAAGGTTGAGAACCTCTGGTTTAGACCTTGTATGCAGGCTACTTCTTCGATTGACAAACACTATATACATAGGAGTAATTTTATTTATCTATGGAGAATGTTTATTTATTTATACATAAGGCTGCATAATACACGCATTCATCGGAAAATCTCAACCAAAGTGAAATTCTGTGCGGCGATACACGGAATTAGAGACGTCATCATTCTATATATATATGGTGTCCCATAAGTTGCCATGTCTTTCCGGAGTAGTCGAAGTAAACAAGACATGGTTACTAGTCCTAGGTAAAGCATTGCAGCACTTGAGATTAGAACCACAAGATTTATAGCAACTTTCTCTCTTTACGAGGTGCGATCGGAAGGTTTCCAGACTGCGCGTATAAAAACCCGTACACTTATCTCAGGTATTAAATTCATCCATCACCCTCGAAGTAGTTCCCCTGGGAGTGAACACAACGATCCCAGCGCCGCTGCCAAGCCTGGAAGCATCCCTGGAAATCTTTCTTTGTCAGCCTGTCAAGCACCATCTGCGATTCTGCCTGAATCTCTTGCCAAAGACTCGCCAAAACGGCTACGGAAACCTATGAAATGCTAAAGCAAGCATTTGGGGAGTCCGCAATGGGTCGTGCACAAACTTTTGTGTGGCATTCACGTTTTAAAAATGGCCGAACCTCTGTCGATGATGACGAGCGTTCTGGACGACCATCTTCGAGCACAACGCCCGAAAATGTTACGAAGATTCGGCAGGCCATTCACGAAGATCGACGTCGTACTATCAACGACTTGTGCGACATTGTTGGGATAGGCTATGGGACCTGTCAGTTGATTCTAAAGGAAGAACTCCACATGCGACGCATCATGACAACGCGCCAGCGCACACCGCCCTCAAAGTTCGGCAGTTTTTCGCCTCAAACACCATGGCCGTCATCCCGCACCCTCCTTAGCTCCGTGTGACTTCTTCCTCTTCCCAAAGATGAAAATTCAGCTAAAGGGAAGGAGATTTGAGACGATAGAAGAGATTCAGGCAGAATCGCAGATGGTGCTTGACAGGCTGACAAAGAAAGATTTCCAGGGATGCTTCCAGGCTTGGCAGCGGCGCTGGGATCGTTGTGTTCACTCGCAGGGGAACTACTTCGAGGGTGATGGATGAATTTAATACCTGAGATAAGTGTACGGGTTTTTATAGGCGCAGTCTAGAAACTTTCCGATCGCACCTCGTATATTATTTCGTATTTAGCCAAATAGTAGAATTTTCCTATGACTCGGAACTTATGAGACAGGCTGTATTAGCCGCTGTCGTCCTCAACAACACGAACCTGCAAATTCACCGGCAATGAACGCGATCAAATGACTGTAATCAGGACGTACATGCCAGTCCGTGACGGAGTTACAAACAGAGGAACGTCGGAGAGGAGGTATTGAGGTAAGAGGCGGGAGGAGAGTGGTACAGTCACTTTCATTACACGTTCTGTTAGAATCACTTAAGAAATAAACTTTTAAGTTATTAATTGGATTCTTGGATGAGAGTTATCGTTGATGTTTTGGATAATTTCATTCACAAAACTTCCGCGTTATGAATTTAAGACAAGTTGATAGACTACCTCTCTCCCCGCGTACTGACATCTAAGAATGTTTCTGAATAAAATAATCAGTAGGCTGTAAATATGAAGGCCTGTCTTATAATACGAGGCTCGTCCTCAAAGTAAGTTTCCCTGGGGCCGTTTACAGAAAAAAAACACAATTTCATGGAAATATTTATTGCAACAGATACAGCAAGTGTCCAGCTATTTTTCAACATATTCGCCACTGGAATTGAGACATTTGTCATACCGTGGGACCAACTTTTGAATACCTGTGTAGTAGAAGTCTGCCGCCTGGGATTGGAACCACTGTGTGACAACCATCTCCGCCTCTCTGTCATTCTCAAAACGCTGACGCTGACCGGACAGGAATTTCTTGAGGTGTAGGAAAAGATGGAAATCACTGGGAGCGAGGTCCGGGCTGTAGGGTGAATGATTAAACACCTCCCAGCTGAACTCCTGCAGGAGACTTGCTGTCCGTCGAGCCGTGTGCGGCCTAGCGTTATCACTGACCGCACTTCACAGTCGGCGGGAGCTGGAATAAGAACCTCCATCTTCAACAGCTGCAACGATGCTAATGTGAGAACGCGGGAAGTGCCGTTAGTGCATGCGCCATGCTACGTCATTGCTCTATCACGTACGCACAGTCGCTTCGCGCAATATAAGGTTTGCTAGCTGTGGGACGAGTGGGAAACTTACTTTTGGGACGCGCCTCGTAGGTCTAATTAGTTGGTTTGTAAATTCCTTTCCTTGTTCGCCTTTCTACTGCTCTACGTTCATTAGCCTAATTACACAGATTCGAAGTCATGATCTCTCCTTTCGTTATCCCTAAAAAGGCAGCGATATTTGATAGGCGTTTTAACCAAACATCTGTTGAGATTAGTGTTATTAATATGTTTGTCTTCACTCTCAGCCATCCAAAAACTTAAAACTTAAAACAAGGCTACGCAAAACTGAAATTATTTTGGGTGTGAAACTTTACCTGTCAAATTAAGGGGAGATCACAGATGAGGGTGTTTTAGATCGGGATAAATGTAATCCTTAATTCACATTAAACCCACAACACACAGAAGTTTGATAAATATTGACCATCGTTTCAGAATAGCATAATGCAATTTTCTTTACTCTCCTATATAATGTAAATCGAATATTTCGATAAAGAACATCATTTAATATTTTAAATATTTTAAATGTTTTAAATGTTCAAAATGTTAATTATTGTAATATTTTAATATTTAATAAGAATTATTGTGATTAGACGGACAAGATTTAATATAGACTTACAGAAGTTTGCCGACGTTTCGGAGGTGCTTGCTGCCCCATCATCAAGGCGAAAAACACTTCGTGTGTCCCGATTATCACGAGGGGAGGTTGGGAGAGCCTATTAAACGGGGGTGAACCAGATAATGATTTAATTTCATTATTTTCACTGCAGTAGCTACGTTCGTGTTGGTTTGCTTTATAAATTGCGAATACTGTAGTTACCCTTCGGCTCTAAAGGGTCAGTATTTCTCTTAGAAATGTTTTGTTAACCACTTCACCGAAATGTACGCGTATGGACTGCGATAGAAAGAAACAAGTGCATTTAACTTGGGGTCGTCTGCTGAAACCAAATGGGCGTGCGTTTTAGGGCGCATATAAAACGCTGTTTATGACAGGAATTTGGGGCTCCTCATACTCTGCTATGGCGCTCCGTTGTGCGTATTAAGGCGAGCCAGCGGGATGATGAGAGCGCCTTGAGAAAACCGAGTTCCAGTTGGTCCTCCTCACTACAGTACCAGTTGTGGTCTTATGGATTTTAGTGACGCGTGGCCTCGCAAGTGGCCATGAACGCTTCAGGATTTAACCCTGCAGATGGAGGCAGTACGGTATTACAGCTTACCTCTCTGTCTATGTGTCGAGAGTCTAAGAATAATCTTGCTGTTTTGAACTTATGAAATTATAGATTTTATTTTTCAGCAGATCAGATCTACTAATTGCCTATCTGATTGCAATTGAAGTTAAAATCTGCTCTTGATATAGTAATAGCCGTTGCCTTTCGTGCGATGCGGGGGGGGGGGGGGGATATTAAAATAATTTCTGACGGTGTCGACTCTGGTAGCAAGAAAAGCAAACGAGGTCATAGTAGCGCCTGTGGTGGGGTCTGGCGGAGTCTGGAGTCAGGCGGTCGATTTCGTGTTGCTGCATTTGGTAGAAATCTGTCTTCAGTCGCCGTGAAGATGTTATTCACATTTGACTTATACTTCATAAAAGACGTAATTTCAATGCGATCTGCAAAAATGTTACAGATATAAAGTGTATTACTCTTTAACACAAGAAAGGCTAATTACCGTCAAGTTCGACGGGCCCTACTGCCTGCATTATTAATATGCCTTCCTTGTAGGCTTATTTTCTATAGTGAAATCAGCTTATCTGGGTTTGCTTTATGTGGTAATGGAGGTTAAACAGTTCATTAGTAAATCAGGTCTATTTGGTTACATACAAATTTTGAAAGACAACGAAGAGAAATGACCACGGATTTGTGTGGCAACTTTTCATGGTGAAAAGAAATTGTCATTTTGAAGATAAGGAAGAGATACGAGTCTAAACTGTGACAAGGATTGATGGACACCGTTTGTTGTCAGTGCAGTTGAACAGACGGAGATGGAAAGATAAAATTGCCCTGAAGCTCAGACTGCGTAGTCTATTGTTTTCATAGTTCATCATTGCCTTTCGTATTGGCGAAACATCGATCACCATTCCCAAAGCCTATTGTACGTATTTCTGTATGTATAAGATAACAGTGCGTTAATACATATTTCTAAAATTGTAAACAGCCGTATTTGGTGGCTGATAACTGCCATGTCTACAAATTCCCCGGTCGCTCTGCCCCACTGGAAAGGACCCCCAGTTCCCATCTTGACGCAGAGGCTAGAGAGAGAGCTTCTTTGCCCTTGTCGGTGGTCGAACCCCTTTCGTCCAGTTCACGAAACACCTACTAAGATGCAGTATGTCTAGCGTCCCCTCCACACCCCCTATACGCCTTAAATGCTGTTCTTAGGCCCAGGAGTGTGTTGACGCAGACTGCAGAAGGCCTCGTCGTTGTCATTTGGTTGTGTAGTAGCGGGGGGCAAAATGGAATGCTGGCGATGTCGGATGTTGCTGCATTGTCCTTCGTCCACTTGGCCTACCTGTGACATCGATCTTGCCTTCCGATCGTCTTTTTCAAACATCATTAAGCATCGCCTTCCGAACGTCAAGCGTCTTTTATTTGTCTCAACGTGCCTTCCTCTGACATGGTAGTTCACCCACCCCTCCCTCCCGTCATAAGTGGATTTTTTTTCTTTGTATGGATTCTACATCATCATCATCATCATCAGTACTAATCGCATTAGACAATTCCGATTCAGAAGTTCGTCTGCCCTTTGGTGAAAATGATAGCACCAACTCGTCCGATATGCCACTGTTTCACTCATTTCATTCCTCGTTCGCTGTTTGCTTTGTGACGTGTGAAATGACAAATTGCGTTCCGGTTTGTCAGTGAACGTTTAGGTTAAGATAGTGAAAGTTATGGATAACTAATTCTGCATTAAAGTTGGTAAAAACGCTTAGGCTAACAGGCCTATTACGTTCTAGGCTGATGAAGTACCAATGACGGGGAAGATCAGAAGTACGTAATATTTTCGTCGGAAAATAAAAAGTTGACAGTGGAACCAAGGTTCCGGAGAATTTGACGTAAATACGTCTATACGGAAAGGAAGTTTATATATTGGCTTTATTCTAAATACTTCCTTTATACATGCTTTACAATTGAGTAAAGTTTGATTAAGACATTGGTTATTTAACTTGAATTAGTTACGCTTAAGATGGGTTTGTGGTAGATGAATGTAATGTAAAGTAATGTATTTATTATTTATTTAGTGTTCTGTCTGCCGACAGGTCCATATGAACAGGATCCTTCCATCCTTTTCTCGGACTGGGACCTGTTCATATACGTTCTTGGCAGATGATCCAGAAGTGGTTTGCCATTGCCTTCTTCTGTGTGTGAATGGAGTAATTGTTGGGATGCCACGGAGAAACCGGGGAAGCCCCCGGAGGAAAACTCCGTGTTGCCTAGACCACGGCCTTGCCCAACACAAGTTATAAATTTGGGCACCGCCGGAATGAATTCGTAGGTAACAATAATGCCGAGTAAATAATTGACGTTTCCAAGGTAACATAACAATGCAGTTACACGTTTTCGTTCCACTTTTTGCCGAATGACACTGACCCTAAAATATAGACGTATTTACGTCAAAAAAAAAAAATTGGAAGAGTCTTGGCGTGAAGGTATGACCTGGGTACGTTTGGCTCGAGAGAGGGTCCCATATGAATCTCATGGGCACAGAAATGAACCTCTGGGTTCTGTAAAAGACTAGGAATTTCTTGATTAAACGAAGGATTATTAGCTTCTCAAGGACTCTGCTCCATGAAAGTAGTTAATGTATCCAAGGCATACAAAGCGCTGAAGTGTTCACTTGGTTTAATACGATTTTATCTATGCGACCAACTTGTAATCGATATTTCATCATTTCGATTAGCCTGTTTACATTATTATAATTCTTGCCATGCCAGCCATTATCTGTGCTTAATTAATCTATTAGGTCATAATACTTGTAACGCTTTAAATTTATATTTTGGAGGTGCCTGGTTCAAATCTCGGCACGGTTACAGTCTTTCACGACGTAATTATTCAAGACTCTTTTTCACTCTCCATCTGAACTGTGTTGCAATACATGCAGACATGCAAGGACCACATCGTTCCAAAATCCTTACATTCTTGCCATTCATGATTATCTACGTCTCCCATGAATATCTTCATTCCTTCATCCTGGGAACAGTTGCTTTGAAATTTCTGGATTAAGAATTTGATTTTGACACCACAGTCCCTTAACCCCCCACCCACCAAGGTAACGCAACGCACCCGCGCTCTATCGCACAATGTATGAATGTCGATACAACTGTTCAGGGAATGGCCTACCATCTGGCGGACAAGTAACACACTGCTTGTAGCAAGAAATTTTGATGTGACTCATCCTTTATTGGGCCCACCTATTTTCTTAAGATCATTATTTTATTTCAATCTATCTGTTAAGGAAATTGCTAGGACATTTGTTTAATACAATTTATACATATAAAATCTTAGATTACAATCATTGATGAGAATGTTAGTTGCTCATAAGTAACTAATTTCATCTGTTTTAGCTATGCAATATATTACAACGAAAATTAAAACTCTTTTGATTAAGTTATATTAATATCTGTTTGTCTTTCTACAGTCTGATGTTAAGAAATGTTATGCAATAAACGGCATTTTAATGGTACAACCTTCACATCGTTCTAGATTCCATGTATTCAGTTCAGAGAACAGAGAAAAGCATTCAACTGTCAGATCTTCTTCACAGAAATACGAGCTCCGGTGTCAATTGTTACTACCACTACTGCTGTTCTTACTCCTGTTTAATTTAGAGGTTAGTAATTGTTTTATCTGAAATATATTTATTCAAACCGAATTAACTATGATGTACATGTTTTCATATTAACACATTAAAGATGTCGTTATAGGAGGATATTATATCTACATTTTCCAATGTAAATTTTCGAATATTTATGTCTCTATTCTGAAATATGTTGCGAAGCATCGGAATCAATTTTATTCTTTTTTTATTTGCTTTGTACTTTGTGCGGAAATAACTGTTTGGACTCTCGGCCTGTGTGTCCCGAATTTCTGGTTTAAAACTAATTGTTAGGTATTTCGTTACAATGCTGTGTTCAAAGTACATAATGTGAAGTTATTAAGAAACGTTTCTAGCTTATCCTCTGTCCACCACGCGTACAATTTTTCTAATATGAAAAATTCCAATCGTTGGACTGGGCCAGTTTTTAAAAGATTCTCTTATTCCAAGACATTAAATTGGAATGACTGTCATTCATTTTATTTAAAATAACCTCATCGTCATATTCTAAAGCACAACTATTAACACTTAGAATACCCAATAAATTTATAGGTTAGTTACTGCCTGACAAAACAGGCTCAAGTTTTAGGAGTGCAGAAATGCTCCTACTAGCTTCGCCACGGAGAAATTTACTAAAATTTATCAACACATTCCATTATTGATTAAAACTGTTAAGTTATATGTAACAAATTTATCGTTACCTGGAATCTGTACTAGTGATAAATGCGTACAAATGGATGCCTAAATAATGCCATTGTTATGCATAGTTCATGCTGTCTGAATGATAGTTGTTCAAGCGGTGAACGTGTCGATGTTGGACTTCTGGGCTCCAACGCGGAGTCGACTACGAGATAGATGTAAACGTTTCGGAGGAAAATGTACCCTCCATCTTCAGGACCAGAACACCAACATCGACAGTAACGATAATGAGTTATTTTTGTCAGGGATCGACAGAAGGACAGAGTCTTCTCTAAAACATTCCACATGTTCCTTGAAAACAATTTGATGACGTACGTTTTCGCTGTTTAAGGGTCAGATTTTAAAATGGAAGCTTCGCCGATCTTATCTAGCGGTAGAGGTCAGTGTCTAGCGTCTTTGTCGTCCTCGTGCACTGATGACGGAGTCCTCTCACTTGCTGCAAGTGATGGAGATAATTATCGGCAAGGAGATGGTGATGCGAGCGAGGAACAGGGGTGTCACAGATATGAGTCACCGATACATGTTAGTGGAAAAATAAAACACGAAACTGCTGAACGAAAGCAGTGCGAGCAGCACATGCAAAAGATATTGCAAGAATGCGAACCACAGCCAGGAAACGAACGAAACAGATGGAGCACGGCTACGTCACCAGGGGACTCAGCTTACGTCACCGTCGTTGATGAGACGGTAGCAGCTTTGACGTCACAGCCTGAGGCTAGCACAGGGGGCAAAGATCATTCTCGTACAGAAATAACATTTTCAGATCAGTGGAATGAGGCCTCATATGATTTATCTCTTTCTGACGATACTTCTCCGTCTCATGACGTCAGCAGAGGAATTTCCGGTTGTCTTCGATCAGGGCTGACTGGAATTAATACAAGGGCTGAAAATGTGACAGATGCGTGTA